>NC_134520.1:29610329-30255329 GCF_027942865.1 Odontesthes bonariensis | reverse complement strand
CTGTCCGTGTGACTGAAAATTGAACAGCGGGGTTGATTTTAAAAAATATAAATAAATAAATAACTTTTTTCCCATCATTTTATTGGCTCCTGGCTCTTAATCTTCCAGGAATGTAATTTTTCTTTTCTTTTAAATTCTGAGCCACCAAAATGTTTTAGTTGAAATGAGGTTGAAATTTTTTTCCCATCTATAATTTCCAACCCAGCTGTTTGGTTGACCTGAAGACCCTTTTTACATGCAGAAATGGGTTGTTGGCAACATATTCTACTGCAGAGTGTAGAATTCGTATAGTAAGGATTGTGCCCCTAACCCACACAGTAAGGATTTTTAGAAGAGTTGTTCCATGTATTTTACGTTTATTTTCTTGTCGTATAAGGGCTGCCCCACCATTTATACACAGCCGTTCAATTTACTTGTAACTATGATCAAAAGTTCAAACTGATGGTTGGTGTCCTTTGAGACCATGGGATGAGTGCTTTAAAGTTAAAACAACAATGTATATTAGCTGTGTGCAGTTAAATTACAGCTCTTACACTGAATGACATATTATTGAGCTCCTGGAAAAAAACTCCATTAAGAAACAGGGAAAACATTCAGTCTCCACACAGAAAGGCAAAGGAAACCCAGCAGGGTCAAACCTAAAACTGGCTTACTCTGTGACAACAATGATAATCACTTCTCCACCATCTCAGCCTCATTACAGAATGTGGAATATCCTTCCATCCATCTGTTTTCTATACCTGCTTATTTCAATATGAGGTCATGAGGGGACTTGAGCCTATCCCAGCTGCCATTGGGTGAAAGGGCGGGTAGACCCTGGATTGGTCGCCAGTCTATCACAAGGCCAACACAGAGATGGAGACAAACAACCATGCACTCTCACACTCACTCTTAGGGTAAAATTAGGATCATTAATTCACCCAACATGCATGTTAATTGAGAGAGGGAGACCATGAAAACTCCACACAGGAAGGCCCAAGCCAGAGTTTGAACCAGGAACCATTTTGCTGTGAGGTGACAGTGCTAACAAAATGTGAAATGGCCTTACTGATTTACAGCCCAAATAGTAGCAGTTTCAGAATAAAGGCTTACTTATTGGGCACCAGAATCGTTACACACCTACCTTTGCCTTGTTGGGTAATATGAGTACATTTTGCATTACACCTAAATTAACCTGTCAGGCATGCTCAAAGATTTTTAAAGTACTACTTTGTATAGGCTCCAAAAATATAAAAAGCCTCTGTATTACTTTGAAAATTGTAACATGGCTTCTGTTACACTGTACACCAGAGATACTGCACAACTGTAACATGTTAAACACGAGAGGGTAGGAGTGGATGAACACATCACAGAACCGAGTTCAAACCTAATTCAGCTCAATATTGTCCAAGAATTCATATTTCAATGTTTTTGTTGGTCATTACTAAGAAATAAATTCGTTTGGGATAAAAAACACACGGCTTGGCTTAGATATTAAAAAGTACATGATTACACTTTACTACCATGTTAGGTGAATGCTCCCCAATACAAGACAGCAGGGATATCATCTCACAATGTTCTCTCCTTTATGATGACAATACTATATTTTTTAACAGTAGACAAATATACTCGATACACATTTTCGTAAAATTGAGTCGGGTTCTCTGTTCTGATTTATTTTCCTGATTTATATAGCACGTATCAAAAGTTTCTTAACTCATTTTGAAACACAGTGCTACAATTCTACAGAGTATACAGTGTTATACTAGCCTGGGAATTCCCATGCTGCTTTGCGCGCGATTTCATTCTCACTGCAAAGTCAGCCTGGAAACCACCGCCCTTATTTTTGCCAGAGTTTGGGAACCAATCACAGATTTTGGGGGGGGGGGGGGGGCAGCAAGATGATGAGGACGTCTATGCGCTACACCGAAGCTTGTAGAGTGTTAATCCAACATGGCAGCGGACACAACGTTACCGTTCGATGCAGCCTTAGGCCTTAGAAAGTGTTTTAAGTAGCTTAGAGCGCAAGTTTACTTTTATTTTACTTTTTTTCTTTTTCTTCCTAGTCGAATTTATGTCGTCATCTGGTATAAGTGATACAATTGGCTATGAATCGTGCGCAAAGCAGCATGGGAAGAACCAGACGCCATTTGATAGACATTCGTAGCGCCCAATAAACGGCTCTAGGCATTTGTAAACCACGCCTCAAATACGAGAAAATGCACACCTAGTTCCCAGACCACCATCTCATCGAGATTGTGGACGCGTCAGCCAGGCTAGTGTTATACTGTACAATGAAATATTGTTCAGTCGTAATTCAAATATCGGCTTTTATATTAAGGATCTCCACATGTTTTCTGTGGATTTCATGAGGACTGCAACTTATTAATGATTGAATTTGCCAAAAGATCCAGCTTGTTTTTCATGTGTTCAAAGAAAGTTGTTGCTTCTGTAACTTCCTGTGCAAGGGAACCTTGAGAAATACTTCATGTACACATATCTGAGAATGTTTATGTACCGAGACAGTCCGACACTAAATACACACACAGGATACAAACACTGCTACTCTCTTTTTCCTCCCTATCACATTCATCCACCCACTGATCCACACACTGAGACATGGCGAGCAGTATTGATTTTGCCGTCTCCAGGCTGTTGAGTGTGTCTACTTGTGACTGTGTGTGTGCATGAAAGGGATTAAGGCCTCGCTCAGCTGAGATACCATCAGCCATCAACCCTGCTAGTCCGCTTCGGGCTTTCCTGGCTGCCGCATTGTCTATTCTGCTCCGCTATGTGAAAAATGTTGAATATCAACAATGGCTTTCAGTGGTGTATTGTTGAGTTTTTGTATGAACTAATCTTGCCTCAGTGAAAGAGACCTAGGGCTTGGACAAAACGTCTAGAGCCACAGCATTCCTAGCTGGCTCTCCCCTTGAACACTGAGCAGAAGGCTGGGGCTGAGGGAGGCAGAGAAGAGGGGAAGGCAGGCTGGATAAGAAGCAGGGAGAAGGAGAGCTGAGGCTGGGGTTGGAGCTCCAAGGCTAGGGAGGATGAGGGAGATGACAGGAGGTAGAAAATGTGAAAGTGGGAGGGTAAGGTGGAACCCAACCAAGGTGAGAAAAAGGTGAGGGGGGTAGAGGGTGAAGATAGGCCATGATGAAGATGTCATAGCTTGGAGAGGAATTCTCAGCTAAGCATGGGCAAAGAAGGCAAAGTAAGACGGATAAGATAAGATGATAGTGACATGAGGATGGCAGGGGGTGAAGGAGAGAAACATTACTTCCCAGCATAGAAGTCATGGAACCACAGGAGAGTTTAGAAGCTGAAGGAGAGGATATAGGACTAGGGTACGCTGAGGCTGGAGAGAGTAAAGATGGACAACAGGGAAAACCATTAAAGACCAAAACAGAGGGAGAAAAACACAGAAATTTAGGATTGCCGTTTTGTGAGCAGGGAGTCCATTTTCCTTTTGCTGGTTTGGATGTAATGCTGGTTTGGACAGCAGCTGACGTCCAATCAGACAACAGGATCACTGCCCCTGTCATAATGACAACCATGACATCATGACAAGGTAAGTTGACTGAAAGATCGGGGGAATGATTGACTGATTGAGTTACAGAATAGATGAAATGCCTGCTAAAACATCTTATCCTTTTATTTTCTCTTTTTTTTGCTTCCATTAAATTAAACTAGACCAAGATAGAGTGCAGGTGTGGATCTGCATCCACACACCTGCACCCTCCACATAGGCCTTCCTGGCTGTGCTTGTGTTTTCATACAGGTGTATGTCATAGCAACATGCCTGCAGTTCAGCGTGTCTGTATGTGTGTGTGTGTGTGTGTTGTTTTCCCTCTCGCCATGTCTCCTTTCTGTCCTACTGTGCCTGATGTGTCTCCCGCTGTGAGAAAAGGAGAGATAAAGATGGGATGCAGACCATATGCAGTATTTTCATCTTTGTTTGAGGTTGACATCTCCTCTATATTCATCTTGGAGTCATGGGTTTGTAACATTAAGCTAAATTAGCTGTTTTCTGCAAAATTTGCTTTTGGAAAATATTTATCTGCATGGCATTTTGAGCTTTATTCATCCATTCAGAGCAATGCACTGCAACCAGCTTTACGTGAATCCTGCAGAAATTCACTCAAGGAGCTAACAGCAGTGTGTAGCCACAGCAGTTATTAGAGCAGATGCCTTGCTGAAGGGCACAGCAACAGATGGACGACATTTTATTTCCAATTCTGTACTGACTTCTTAGTGAGTAATTGGAGTTTCTTGTGATGAGACAGTATCTCATGTCAGTGTATTATTCTTTATCTTTAAGCACCATCATTTAGCTTTGAGCTTTCTTTTTTTTTGTTTCAGTTTTGCAATATTGCCCCAATATAGCATATGTTGCAAGGATAGAAGGTTTTATAAGTTACAAACAAATTCAAATTACCCCACATTACTTAGGTGAAGATCTCAGATGTCTGTGGCATCTGTGGATTCTTCATAATTGCCTTTTTCTTTCAGAGAGGTAAATATGTGCAGTCTTAGGTTAAGTCTGTACAGAGTGAATTACTTTTTTCTTTTCTGGTGAGTCTAACTTGAGTTGTTTCTGGCATTGTTGGCTTCTGTGTGGCACTGTGGGGTCTACAGGGGTCAGTAGGATTTGTGTGTGTCAGTGCCACGGAAACCTGGAACTGAAAAATGGTTGGCTTAACCCCTCACCTCCAAAACACACACGCACACACACACACACACACACACACACACAGACATGTGAACATCAATGCAGTCTAATCGGCGGCCCCTGGTGGTTTGTCCTCTCAGCTTGAAGCCCTGTCATTCCTCCCAGCTCTCCTCACAATTTCAGCTCTGAACTGAACTAGAAAATCTGCTCCAATCTAGCAATTAGTCCTGAGGCCACTGCCTGTGTGTGTGTGTTTCTGTGTGTGTGTTTCTGTGTGTGTGTGTGTGTGTGTGTATATTCTCCCGAGGACCAAAGAAAACTGATGTTGGCAACATCAATTCATATGTGTGTCAATTTTTGTGTGTGTGTGTATATATATATGTATATATATGTACACACAATAATGTCAGCTGAAGTAATTTCAGATCAAAAGTTTTCCTTTAACAGAGCTTTAGATTAATTTCTCTTCTTCTGCAGATCTTCTTGTTTATGTAATTTTTAAAAGGATTTATTATTAATAAAAGACATCATTGGAGATGGCATGACTTTACAGCGTACAATAATAGCACACGTCTGGTTTTAATCTGTCTTTACGGAAGAATTTGGAAGTTAGTTTTTCAATTAAAAAAAAATCCATTTTTATCCACATTGACTGTGGAAAATGTAATGTTCTTCTCCAACGATAAGTGCTGTAAAGCAGGACAAACTGATAAATGCTCACATTTTGTGTTTACTGCGATTTGTATTAATCATTCAAGACTTAAAAAAATCAAAAAGGACATTTCAAACCTTCAACCATCTAGATGCAAACTACAGAAAATCCACATTATTTAA
Organism: Odontesthes bonariensis; assembly: GCF_027942865.1. Classification (NCBI taxonomy): domain Eukaryota; kingdom Metazoa; phylum Chordata; class Actinopteri; order Atheriniformes; family Atherinopsidae; genus Odontesthes; species Odontesthes bonariensis. The sequence continues at coordinate 30,249,844 of NC_134520.1, read as the reverse complement.
GTTTTATTTTAGATTTTTGTCTTAAAAACAATTATATAATTACACATTCCTCATCACTTAGTGTTATATCATGTCAGTTTATATCAACTTTAGGTACTCTGAACTTGTCCTCAAAAAAATGAATAGCTTCACATGAAATGGCTGTCCTAAAAGCTATAAATAAAGAGTACAATACAACCTCAGATTTAAAGTAATCTAATTGAGAGTCCTGATAAAAGTAGTAAATCCAGATGAAATTGGTAGTGTTTGAGGTGGGATGAGAGGGTGAAGTGGACAGCAGAGGATAAGACTGTGGTCAGGGCAGGATGTGGTCTGGGGAAGGGGGGGAGGTTTTTATAGCCAAGGGGGAAGGCAGGCCTGACTGGGCAGCAACAGAGATGCTTAGTGCCGCCTGGCTTCCTCCTAAAGACTTGGCCTTCTTTCCCCCCTGTGCATCTTGCTCTTCTTTCTCTTCTTTCTCTTCTGCCACCACGCTCTCCATCACTACCCTCTCTCGTCCTTTTGTCCCTTCTCTCTTTCACCCTCCAGTTCCTCCTGCTTGGTCTCTTTTTCTTGCTCCAGTCCTCCATTCCTCTCACTTCCTTACTTTTTCCCCCCACGTCTGGGCCATTACAGACACTCAGGCGGGCTGAGAGGCTGAGAGGCGGGGGTGCGTGGCTGCGCTGGTATGATGTGGAGATTGAGGGGGCACAAAAGGCCTGAGATGCAGCGGTCCAACGAAAGTGGCTGGCTTTGAAAAGAAGCTGAACAGCTTCTTAATGTAGCGAGTGGACGGACACACTTGGATAGACAGACGGAGCAGACTCAGCCCTTTATCCTCACCCTTTAGCTGATGCCTGTTTTGGTCAAAAAAAAGCACATCATTTGCCACATGCCCTTCCCTCTGCCTGATGTTTTATGAAACACATTAAGATGTGATGTAGGGATAGGTGTGTGTGTGGGGGGGGGGGAAGAGGGTAATACAGCTTAGGGCCAGACACTTAAGAAGCTGAAAGAAAAAACTTTTCCGCTCCCTAAAAGGAGAGGCATACACGAGGATGGGAAAGGAAAGTGTGTGCATGCATTTCCTCTAGAAGTTGCCTGTGTTTACAGTGTACATTAAGACTTTACACGTTAGGGTTTTAACGTTCCTGCTGTTGTTAGGTTTAATACCGAAGGAGAAAATATTGGCAGTGAAGTTGGATGCAGCCCATTAACAGTGCTGAAAAGGCTGTTTGCAGGTTTTACAAAACTGCTTTTGAATTTGCAACACAGCAAATGAAAAATTCAATCGTGATCAAACTCAGGGCCTCGTTGTAACGGTGATATTTTCGGTTGGAAACCTGAAGCTTCTCTACTTGGTTAAGAGATCAATAGAAAATAAAATAAAATAACTTTACAAATCCATAACTCTTTGTGGGACTAATCTTTGTGAGACTGCATCAAACATGAACGGCACTTTTTTTCAAAAGCTTCAGTAGTAAACAGATGAGCTGAATGGATTTACTGTCCAGCTCCCTTTTTTTTATCACCCTAATTCTCAGACCAATTATGCCATTTTTTTTATTCAGCAGTGTTATTTCACACAGATGGGAAGATCCCCAAATCATATTTTCTGCCTACGTTTATTTACTTGTATTGGCTGTCTCTTTGTTGTGAGTGGCGTAGGAGCATTATTACGGATTTGGCTCTAAGAGCTTAGCTAGTCTGCGATTCTGATATCAGCTGGACTTTGATCAAACGCAACAAGCTCTAAATCCACTTTAATCAGGAGATTTTACAACAACTGCAGCTTTTGGAGTTTTCTGAGCAACTGGGGAATAAACACATAATTACTAATACTTTTGTTTGTCCTAATAAGCTTTAATGAATCTAAAGTTGCTCTAAAGACCATCTTTAAAAGTCAGTCTGGATGCGAGGGTTTGAGTGACACACTCGATGAACAAGTAGTTACTATTATTGATTTGTTTGTCGTGCAGTTTTGACATTAACATGCATCTTCGGGGATTGATCACAACTGTAATTTTGTGAGCTCACATTTGGCATTAAAATTACTTTTCATATCTATCTCGACGCACCACTTGTGATTGGATGTCAATTTTCATGCTGGGTATCCAAAAACCAGAGCAACCTCACTTAAAATAATAATCAGATGTAGACAATAAAGCAGAATATAATTCGTAAGCGGAATAATGTTTCTGTCAACGTGTTCACCCAGAGTCAATAAAACAAACACAGAATCTAATTTGGCAATGAAAGACGTCACCCCATTCGAGGTGAATGAAACATGTGGACATCCGTGTGAATGCTGCATAGTTGCTATAATTTGACAAACATTAGTTCATGTTATATAGGTGATGAGAGAGAAGTAAAGGGAGCTGCAGATATAAATTTTAGAAATGTGATGTCGGAGAACTCGCAGTCCAGAAACACACACGTTGCGTTAATCTGTGATTCTAAAATGTCCCGAGGAGTGAATGTGAACGTGCAGGGTTGTTTGAGTCGTTTGTCTCTGTGTTAGCCCAGTAATGGGCGAGGGACCCGTCCTTGGTGTAATCTGCCTCTCTCTCAGTAGCACCAGTGATGAATGGGATGGAAAATGAACGAATACATTCATGTGTTTGCGCTTTATAATGTGGTTATTTTCACTCTGTTTTAATAAAAGTCTTGAGGCCCAAAAAATAGACACCTTGTGAGTTGACTGAGCCGGTTTCTTAGGTTTCTTATATTTTAAGCACCGCATTTATGAATCTGTTGCTTGGAGCATCACTGTACTCTGTAGGTAAAGAATTTCTTAGCCATGATGACGGCTGCTTTTTCTTTTCTTCTTCTTCTTTCTCATGAAGAGTGGTCGTCCTTCCATTGGAAGATTGCTGGTTCGATCTCCATCTTCTACAGCCTACATGTCACAGAGCCTCATTTGGAGGCCACCTCGCTATATAGTTTCCTCACCTGTAAATGGCATTAGATAAAGGGGTCTGCTAAATGAACTGATCTTTGTAAGCATGTCACTTGTTTTTATCTGAAGCCTCTTGGGGCAGAGCCTAATTTGACTGAATCATGAATCTCACAGCTATTACTTTGAGAAGTTAATTGTATCCCCTACACCAAAGTATAATTGATAAAGTTTTATTCTGAGGGTTTAGCTTGACTGATTCATAGCGGTGTAACATTGTCCTTTCTGCAGCGGTGTATTATAGAATATTAAACCTAGTGTTTGCCCATATTAGCAGAAGTACGGATGGACTATCAAACAAAGAGGTTGTGGGAGATGAGAGGGGTTGGTTTATTGAACAACAATAGGTTTATAAGGCTTAAACTGATCTGCTGCATACCTACAACAACAGCCAAGCATTTGCGCACACATGGATGCAGGCATGCACATGTATGTGTACAGCAACTCCAGTCAGTGTGAACGTGCCATCAAGACACACACACACACACACACAGCCAGGATAGCCAAATCCGACGAGCCCTCTCCAAAGTCCGGCCAAGTCTGTCCACTGTAGCCACACACACACACACACACACACACACACACACACACACACACAAACATGCACTGCTCGACAGCCAAAACCTCGTTACGTCCAGGCCAACTCCCCATTTAACACACACACACATATGTAAAATGTGGCCACACAGCTTAGCCCCCCCAGTAAGACCCACATCAGCAACATAGCTGCCTGTGTAAATGTGTGTGTGTTCACAGCGGTCAGCACTGAGGCCTTTCTCTCTGGTTGGGGAGTATGGATGGAGGGATGAAGAGGAAGAGAGACAGAGAAAGAGGATTAGAGTCATAGGGAGACAAAGAACAACAATAGTTTGTCACATTTTGTTTGAGAGGATTTTACGGAAAAGCTGATTTGGAGTCTGCCACCAACAAACAACGATCGGAAATATGGGATTTATTACTAAATCAGTTTGAGAATTTGCAGGAAGTTTAATAATGCCTAAGTGTGCTTGATACTTTTCAAATGTGTGTTCATGAAAACTCAAACAACATCTTAACAGAAGAATGTTTCAACATTGAAACGTGATTTAAGAGCTGATTTAGTTTGAGTACGTGGGCATTGTGTTAGTATGTGTTCATGCTGGGTACTATACTAACTAGTGATATATATTTCTGTGTTAAGAGGTTTTAGAATTTACACATCAGATTGTGGTGGAAATAGAATGGCACATTGATTAATCATTATTTAAGCAAACTTAGTGATGGGATGTTATGGGATGTGGGAAGTAATGTTTCACAATTATGCCAATTCATTCAAAATACTTATTTTATATTTGTCTTCAGGTGCATTGATCATGTAATCAATTATACACCAATCAGCCCTAATATGACATTAAAACCATTTGCCTAGAGTTTCAAAGGTTCTCATTGCAGAGGTGGAAAGAGTACTGAAAGTTTGTACTCAAGTACAAGTACTGTTACATTGCTTAAATTGTACTCAATTACAAGTAAAAATACTAGTGTTAAAAAAATACTGCAGTAAAAGTACTCTAGTACTATACTACAATTCACACAGACTCACCAGAACTGGACAATAGAAGATTGGAAAAACGTTGCCTGGTCTGACGAGTCTCGATTTCAATCGCAGTCGAATTAGTGGCGGAACGGAAAATTTCCGCTTTCCGCGAACTCGCCAATTTCCGCTAACGCGTAAACGGATGGGAAATGAAATTTCCGCTAGTGCCAGCCGCTAGTGCCAGCCGCTAGCACCGGGTTATTTTGCTTTCATTTTGAGACCCAGGGGTTAGCCAAAATTACCCAGGGGTCTCAAAATTAAAGCAAAATAACTTAAATTTAACGTATTAACGCAAAATGAGCTTTTTAGGCAAGATTAATGTGCGTACTCTCTATACGCACGTTCTATACGTTCTATAAATGTTCTAAATATTCTATAAATATGTCAAAGACAGTGAAAATGCCTTGTTGATGTGAGAGTTCAGAGGAGAATGGGCAGACTGGTTCCAGATAATAGGAAGCAGAGGTGGAAAGAGTACTGAAAAATTTGTAGTCAAATTTGTACAAAGTACTCAGAGTATTAATTACTTTTGAACCAAAGGATGTTTTATTGCATCGTCAATAGCAGACATTTGATTGGATTCACCTGTATTAAATATCCACCCCTGCCGACCCCTGGTCTGGTGCTATATGTCAACAGAGAGCTGGGAACCTGAATATTAATTTGAGATGCAGCTCAGCACTGTGCGCCAGGTTTTTTAACCAAAAACAGCTCACCTTATCCAGTGAAATGACTGCAATGATATGACTATTATGAGGCCAGAGTGTAAACAGATGGCACACACGAATACATTCTGTTCACTGACTCCACACGTTAGCTCGCTCCGTCTTATTATCAGGCTAACCAAATGCAGCTTTGCAGACTTATCTTAGCCAAATGAATAACCTTAACACGTGAAAAATAAGAAAGCAATATCATACAAGTATAGTTGTAAAACCTCTTCCTGCAATGTGTTTTTTGAGATTAGACGTTGAAGTCTTGTAAACTGATATCACCGTGGAGCTCAAACAAAGTTTGCACTGCATTTGGACGCTGTCTCCTCAGTCTCTGTGCAGGTGTGTTACCTCCAGAAACCTGAGCCTGCAGCAGCAGCCGAGTTGGCCTTTCCTTACATTACCTCTTAGATTAATCGGCCCGGGCGCGATCTGACGGCCAACAAGGATTTTCATTGGAAAAAAGAAAAATCTGACAGTTTGAATATTAATTCAAATTGTGGGCGTACTCAGTAGCGACTTTTGATTTTAAAAGTAGCGAAGTAGATTACATGGTGTGAATTGTACTCAAGTATGAGTAAAATTACACACTTGAAAAAAATACTCACAAAAGTACAAGTACTCATAAATCTACTTAATTACAATAACGTGAGTATTTGTAATTCATTACTTCCACCCCTGCATCATTGCACACTGTTTCCTGTGTGAAAGTTCAGAATTGGAACGGAGTGTTGAAGCTGATATGTTGCTTATATGCTTCTTAGCAGACAACAGAGGTTAGTCCTAGAGGTGGTACAGTCTGTGTGTTTAAAGGAGAGCTGGCATCAAGGAACACTACTCTTCCCGATAACTCTGCCTATTCCTGTTTTAACCTTCTCGTAGTTGGTATTTTGGGATCAGACAGGCAGAATTCAGAGTCACAGCTGATCAGCAGTAGGATTCATTATTGTCTCCGTTGTGCATCTATGTGTATGGATGGATGGATGGATGTTCTTTGGTTCAGAAAATAGAGTAAACAACCGTCTCATACAAAAGTGACAATTCATTTAAAAAAAAAAAAACAACACTATTCAGCCTTCACATGAATCGGTATGAAAGTTTTTAGATTTGAGTTGTTCTAGCTGGTCAAAATTTGTTCTTTGACCATGTTCTAAGTAGCTATAGCTTCGTCAGAAATTGTCCCTCATTTACCAACCTGAGAGCGTTCTGACTGCTGTACTCAATATAAACCCAGTTAAATACAAAGAAAGAAATCCACAAAATATCCCTTTGATGTTTTGGTGCAGCTGATTGGTGTTTATTATCAATGTGATATTGATGATAAGTTTAGGTGAAAGTAATTAAAACACTGAGCTCAGTTTATTTTGTTTATTATATCTATAATATCTTAGTTGTCAATCAACTTGTGGCAGATTTACCATCTATTTATTTCGTCCCTGCTGTCCTCTGCATGAAACAAAAACCAACCAGAGTTTATTCAAAAACTGATTATGAAAACACCTTTTCTGAATTCTTTGCTATTTCACCTCCCTGCCTGTTAAACGAGGCTCTGCTGCACTATCATAGCCCCTTAGATCCAAGCTACTTTCTGAGTTTAGAGGAAATGTCACTAAGGCAGGGGGCGGTGGGAGATTTCAAGCGCAGACTGTGTGCGGGAGGGAAACAGCAGGATCAGTTTGAGTGAATGAAGTGATTTAATGTTTCACAGACGGCCTCGCCCCCAGGGAATGGAACGATATGGGCTCCTAATTGACACCAGGTCAACTGCCTCCCTCTTTCACACACTCACACTCTCACACTGCTTTCTCTTTTACACTGTTTCTGTTTCAGCGGTCTTTCTCCCAGAATTTTTCTCATACGCAGTCTCTCCAGTGGTCAGACAAGTCCAGTGCTGGTTGGGGCTGGACTAACAAAGACCTATGCTGTCTGACTGTAATGATGGATGACCAACAGACTCATATTTTATAGGGATTTCACAGGAGTCAGTCCATTCCCAGACTGAGCTTCAAGTCAATGGCCTTCTATTCGGCTTCCCAAAATCTCAAAAATTGGGTTTTTGAAATCTTGAAAAGAGCAGATATATTTTATGATTTTATTAGTCCTGAATTAACCGTCTGCAGAGCAGCAGTTAATGAAAGCTGAATGTAATTAGCAGAGAGCGGAATGTTTTATCAGTGTCTGTATCAGCTGATTGACAGAAGCCCAGTGGTCATACTGTCTGAGGACATATTGTGCACGGTGGTAGCCACTTGAGAGCATGTTTTGTGCTTTTAGTGGGATTGCATTGCTGCCTTTGGAGTAAGAAAATAAATCTCTGTCTTAATCATTTATCTTTTTACTGAGACCTGAAATCCTGCTATCTAAAGACAAGCAAAGATGAGCTTCTGTAGGGGCTGTTATTATTACACTTTCATTTTAATTATTTTCTTTTATTATTTTCTTTTATTTTATTATTTTTCTTTCTTGACACTAATGCTACCGTTGTGCTTACTGTCCCAAAAAATATCAGAAAAAAAGGAATCCTGCATTTTTTTCTTCTATTTCATTCTTTTTGTCTGATAAATATTCTGCGCACTAATCTTTAAAAGCTGAACAAACTGTATGATGGACCTTTTAAGGTTTAGCAGAACAAAGGTACTATTGAAGCCATTACAAATATTATCAAAAGTGTCAGTCAAAATAATTCAGAGGCTTGTTTTTGCCATTAGTTTCATTCCGATTTTGGGAATTCTTTAACAGAGTTAAGTTATATTGCAGAAACTCTGACCTTCAGACCAACACAGTCTCTTGAAAGTTTGTCACAAAATATAATCTGTCCTGCGGGTTTACAATCTTTGTGTTAATATACATGAAATTAAATGCATATAGGAATGCATTCTTGCAGCATTTCATGAAACTGTCACTAAAGGAGTGTTTAGCAGTTTTTGCATGCAAAGAAGTCTAAATTAGGAGGTTCGAGCCCTTTGGCTGTGGAGTTACAGAAGATACACGAGTGTTTTTTGTGTGTTTCTGTTTGACTCAGTGCTCTCTATTTATATTCTAAATTAAGTCCTAACTTTTTTCTTCCACTCCCTGTTTGGTTACATATAAGCACTAAACAATAGAAATCCAAAGATTTTTGTTTTGTGTACCGAGATCAGGTTGTCCAGACACAAATAAATTGCTGATACTTGAGATACAATGCTCTGCAAAAGAGAAGAACTGTGGTAACGTCCAATAAGATGTGATTATGGTAGAGTTTTGACCCAGGCCCCTTAATTATAGACACGGAAAATTCCATTCATAAAATTTCTGTTAATTGTACATCCGTAAGAAGATGCATGAAAGTCAGCTTCCTGCACCGGCGCTAACCTTTGGCTCAGGAAATAGATTATGTTTAGAACCTTTTTGCTTGACCACTACAGATGATAAAAATTCAGGTCCTGTCTATACTGTTTGAATTCATAGAGCTACAGATATGTAAATAGTTCTTGTTTGCAGTTATTAAAAAAGAAGTGATCGAGAGATGTAGAGTTTTGTCTAATGCTTCTGCTGCATTTTGTGAACCTGTTACAATGCTGTCTGGAGTTCCAGACCACGGGTCATATGTGGCAGTGAAGTCCTGTTCAAAGGGGCAATGTTAAAGTGACAGATCTTAATGGGTCTACTCACATCTTTGTGCACAAGAGCCGACTTGAAACTGATTGAAATGTGTTTTGCTTTACTGCGTCTGGCAGGCTCCAGTTACATCGCTGCAGGTCGTGTGTGTTTGTGATGTGAGTGGAGCAGGGATCCCCTCTGATTTTGTGAATCATGATTATATCATCAATGAAGAACAAATCTGCCCTTTACACAACAGAAAGATTGTGGGAAAAAAACAGGCGCTGCTACTTATTTTGTCAGCAATAGCTTGATAATTGGCGCAACATTATGGTGCCGACGGCAGTGTCATTTATGCAGTTTGAATCCCTGATATCAACTTTGAGCTGTGCTCTTTCTTCTACAGTACTGTGTAACCTGGGAGCTGACCAGTACAGGCAGCAGCTCCACCTGCAGTTTGGTTTTAAGGGATTTTCTCAGAGGCCAGACAGAGACTTTGAAGAGACTGTAATGTATGACTCACTTTTTTAAAATATATATATATTTTCCATTATTAACATGTTTTTGAGTTACAACACGCATTTGAAGACTTTAGTGACCTTGTAAACATTTACAAAAGTAAAAGGCCAAAACTCCTGTTTTGCATCCCCAAACATGATCCAATCTGCTGAAGTTGAGGGACCTGCAGATGGAGGCCGCGGCATGAGGAGAAAGGAGTGCAGGTGTCAGAGGCGATGCCAGCAGATGATCAGCTCCCTCCATGACATTTTCAACCCTCCGATTTATAACACGCAGCACGAAAACACGTCTCGCACATCTGAACAGCACCGCAATGATATCTAATCAGATGCCAGAGGAGACGATGGTGTCAGAGCTTAGAGAAAACACGCTGATTCCCCACCCGCTGTATTGTCACTAAACGCCGCTTCTCACTATGGACTGTAAATGATTTAATTTGAGCGCCAGATGTGGCGTTTAGATTCTGCTTGCACTCGTTGAGAGAGACAGAGGGAGGAAGAGAGAAACACTGAGAGGGAGGGAATCAGAATGAGGAAATGACAGGAAGGAGAGAAACAGCTTGGCAGACCGACAGTCAACAGCAGCCCAGGCACTTGACAGAGCTTTCAAACACCATGATTGTGTGAGTGTGTGCACTCGGGAGTGTTTTTTTTCCACTTGTGTATCATGACAGCTGAATGAAAATCAATCTGCTTCTACATCTGCCATCTTGAGTGTCGGGGAGCGCAGATGGGCCTTCCCTGTCACACTGAGCTCGTTGGCAGCCAACCAACTCAGGTCTTTCTACCTTTCTCCTCTCCTCTCCTCTCCTCTCCTCTCCTCTCCTCTCCTCTCCTCTCCTCTCCTCTCCTCTCCTCTCCAATCAGATGCCATCCTCTGAAGATGAGATTTTTTTTTCCTTCCCCTGCGCTGACATCCTCATGTCAGTCTGACAGCAGATGTTTGTGGCCTTTCGAAGCAGCAATCTGGGCTCTAATCACTCTCATTGATGGCTCAGAGGGTCCCTATTGCAGCTCTGAATGGCAAATTAAAGCATTTTTAGATAACGTTGGTAATTGGCTAAATCGTTTATAAGCCTGGAGATCACACTTTTAATCTTCAGCCGAACATGACAGACCATGAAACCGAGACAGATCTCATCCCAGTGTATCTTGTGGCATGTTTCCTTGCCCCTCCATCCCATTTTAGTTTCTTTCCAAATGTGCTACAGAATGTTTGATGCTTAATGATTTGCCCATCAGATTAGCAAACACTAATCATTCTCTCTGCTGTTTGCCTCTGTTTCAGGATTCCCTGCCATCCTCTCTCTTCTCTCATCTCCCGAACTCATCTCATCTCTGGCATTAACTCCATTAGCTTGGTAATTGGCTCTTAAAGCAGCATCCAGAGACTTCGAAGGCCACTTAATGTCCATCTCCTTTCCTTCCTTTACCCCTCTGCACCCCAGTCGATCTTCTGCCTTCCTCAGTAAATAGCATTAACTAGTCCTGCATAGAAATCTGAGGCCATATTAGTGTTATCCTCCCCTCTCAGCCTATTGCCAAGCTTATGAGTCCCGATTGTTAGAGATGATATGGCTAAGTGGATATTTTTTTTTTCTCACATCACTCCCAAATGGGGCTCCAAATAAACCCCAGCTGTTACAGATGAATATGTAAATTCTGCGTATGGAGATCTTTCGCTCTTTTTTTTCACCAAGCCCAAGAAACCAAATCTGTATTTAAAAGATGTGGATGTGAAAATTCAACTCATCATCACAGACAGCAACCCCCCCCCCCCCCCCAATGTTGGCCTCCCGTTTCAATTCCACATAGACGATAAAATATGATGGCTTTAGTGTTTTTAAGATTTTCAAACTCCTAGAATTGTTTGTTTTTACTTAACACCAAGAAGTCCAGTCTTATTTTTTAATTTTAATATCAGCTTTATTGATCAGTTTCAAAGCACTTATGTTGGTTACAATCTAGATGTAAGAATGTAAAAAAAAATGACATTGGTGCTTAATCAGTGCAAAAATGACTGGATTAGGTGTCTGCAAGGCTCTGCATAAGTCTGCCTGATGTGCATTTTAAAATCTGCAAAAGTCCCTAAGAAGCTCATAATTTGTCTCCATTCAAACTGTACACAAGTGTTTACTAGATATAATACAATTCTATGAGTACATGCTAAACATGCTGTCTGTGAGTCTGTGAAAGGTTTTCCTCCATGATCCACTTTGTTATTCTTTGTTATAAGAGTAAGATAGGAGTAAGCCTACAATGACACAAATGGTGCTATTTTGTGTTTTGGCATTTCTTGTATTGCCATAAATAACAAGCACAGGAGCTTTTAGACCACTGGTGTGCATTCACAAATTCTGTTCCTAATGTCTACCAATGTCACCCTGAGATGGAATTATAAAAATGAACCACTTGGACATAAACTTTTTAAATATGTCTGAATCAGTCAATGCATGTGGATGTAAAACCCACAAACGGTCTTCTGCATTTATTTAGCGTGTATTTAGTAGTATTTGCTTCTGTGGAAGAATGGCTTTAACAAAGTGTCTGGATGAGGACCAGGATGGGAAACAAAGTATTTTGCAAATGTAACTCTTTCTTTTGTTTGGAGAGATACTGTGTAGATACACCTTGTCAATAAAAGTGTTTTCATGAAATTTTAAGTAAAGAATCCCAGAAGTTCTGCTTCTAGCATGCAGCTAGCATGATTTAAGGGGTTCCTAATTACTCATAGACACAAGCAGGACTGAATTTTTAATATTCCAATAAAAACCAACAGTTTTTTCTAAAATAAAAGCAAGTGACTTTCAAACCATTCATTATTACTTTAACAGGACGTTACTTCCCCTTTAAAACACCTGGTTTTACATCATAGCATGATCAACCCAACTAAACCACATTCTTTTGCGGATTGTGTTTTAATTGAAATCTGTTGTAGAGCTTTGAGCTACAATGTAATGTACAAAAAAAATGCATTAAATAACCCTTGAGGCACGTTATTACAGTATATGAGAGCATAGAGTGCCGAGCCTAAGAGCTCACGCAGCAAGCCAAGCTCAGAGCAGCACCTAACCAATAGAAAAATACTTTACTGGCAGTTTTAATCTCTAATAATTAAAATTCCCTCATCTGTGGTTCGACCACAGACAGCTGGTACTGACCCCTCTTTTAGCACAATCTCATTATAAGGCATCTGTTGAACCAGCCCAGGTCGCTATAATACAGCACCACAGATAAGAAGGCTGAGGCCACGTACCAACGGGAGGCAGACTCGTTCTCCGTTTAAAAATCACCTTGTTTTCCCTGAGATTTCTTTCTGAAGTGAACAAGATAACAGCTGATAAGAATTTACTGTTAAGTATAAACCAAAAAGTAAGAGCAAAAAGTATTTAAAGTATGCAGTATGATTTGAAGATGAAGTTAGATGAAAGATGTGAAGGATTGATATTTGTACTCTGAGCATGGAGTGCAATGTACCACTCCACTGCAAATCTGAATGACTCACTGATTGACATATTTTCATACCTGTTGGGGGCCAAACATGGTATCAGGTTTGTGTTTGTTCAGATTTTTAGTTTTAATGGTAAACTCAGAGATCCAAACATCAGTTCTCTCACACAGAAAAGGTGATTTTTCATAATATCCCACTTAAAGAAAGTCTCTGTGTTTTGTTATATTTAGTTAAGGACAATATTGATATATTTTTACATTACATGTGGGGGTGGGGAATCTGACTTTCATATATATATATATATAATCTACTCTGTTGACGATTAGTTTTGAAATTGATCACCATCCCAATTAACCAGGAATAGTATAGACTGTGCTGTTAAATTCATAACAAGGCAGTGCAACCTTTACCACTTTAAAGACCATCTCTATAGGAGCAGTTATGATGAATCTTATTGGTGCATATTGCTAACTTTATAAAATAGATAATAGATTAAAAATGACCAAAAGCAGATAAACCTGCTGAAATAAGTGTTAACACAGTGGAGATGCAGAGCAACATTTTTGGTCAGAACTTTCATCTGATTACTTGGATTGAACTTATTCTGTGGAGAGAATTGTGTCTCAAATTATGGATGGTGATTCTATCCCTAACGGTCTCTAACTGCATGTTGGCTGTTTCATTTGTAAAGGCTGCTGAAAGGTCTACTCTCCTTGAAGGGACAAAGTGAAAACGCACACAATTCAATGCTCATTAAATATACTATATTTCACTTTCTGGAGTAAGCGACTGTCGTTTGTCTCCACATATTTGCTAGTTATCCTGCCTAAACACATTATTCAGTTCTATGTTTATCTTCTGCTTTTTCCCTCAGGTGTGGGGATGGAAACATTGAATGGTCATGGATCCCCCTGCCTCCTCTCTGGGTTTCGGGGCAATTCTTGTTCAGATTAATGACTTTCAACAACATCAGGATTTTTACACTGACAGTGACAACGGCATCAGGCCAAACAAGGTACCAACATGCCTACATACCAGGATTACCCCAAAGAACATTCCTCTTGTTTACTCTCTTTGATTCTTATTTTTTTTTTTTAAATTTTTAATCCTTTTGTGGATTTGTATGCGGTTTTGCAAAGCTATCCGCTATCTGTTTTGTGAAACCTCAGCAGCTCTTCTGAGAGATTTTAGAAACAAAGTAATTAGTTGGGGATAGAGAGGCTGTTGGTGTGAAATGATAGCTGACACAGACCTCCTTCCTGCCCCTCCACCCCAAGAGAGAGACAAATCAATCAATAACCTGCTGATTTATTTCACGTCCTTATCGTCTAATTTAATTGCTGGCTCTTTTGTGTTTGAGGAGTCGTGAGGGAGGCTCTGGTGGTGTTGGGGAAGATAAATATAGCGAGGATGGAGGGATGGTGCAGAGTTGACGTGGGGAGAGGCAGAGAGTATTTTGTGTTTCTCTGTGTCTTTTCCTTTTTTTGCATCGTGTGGCAAGCATTTTATAGCGAGATGTTTGGAGACGCATGCTCTCTGCTTTATATTTACTTCTTCAACACTGCCACCATTGGCTCAAAACTCTGGAAGAAGCAAACACACACACAGGACGAGCGAAACAGAGGGAAGAGCAATCCCTCAATAAATTATCAGAAGGAAAAAATTTAATTAGCAATATAAATGCCAGGCGGAGTACATTATGTGCAATTGTCTTGCTATCTTTCCAGAAATTAGTCTTTTAAAATGAATTTGCTGTATTAATCATCTCCTGAAATATTTTTGATCACTGAATTAATAGTTTTGCATTAGGGGGCTGTGTTTTTTTTAGGTATTCATTGACATAGGTGATTGCCTCTTAATTATGACAGCGTCCTCCTCCTATCCGCGTCTATTAATTTCTGTGTTGTGGCGTCGCCGCAGCCTGCTGCCTGGCCCTGTATCTACTAATTACTTCTCTAATTGAATTTGCTCTCTGTTGCCAGGCTGTTTTTTAAGTGGCTGTTTGTTGCCGGGTCTCATTGTGTCTTTGTGTGACAGCTAGCTGCTCGCTGCCATGCTGACGGGAACAGGATGCACACTCTCTAGTATTCATGTCTCTCCTTCTGTATCATTACCTATACCTCCCAGACCTATGTAGTGTTTCCAGGATTAAATGAAGGAGGGAAATTAATTACTGAGAGTCACTGAAACAATTACATGCCCCTCCCCGCCCGCCACTGCCTGCCGCCTTGCTGTCATTGGTTCAAGCCTATGTGGGATTGTTGTGACTAAGAGCCCGCCGCTCTTCAACCTCCTATTCAGAATGGAATGTATTTGGCAGGTTGATAAACAACGTACAAGCTAGTTATATAGCTCCTTTTTCAGTAAAAGACACAGCTCATATAGATTGAAATATCTTGATACTTTATTCTGGCCAGACCTCAAGTCGGATCCTCTACGTGAGCACTTTTTTTTCTGAGTTCAAATTAAAAAGCTGATAATTATAATTGATCTAAAAGTTGATAATGGAGTCTAAACTTTATAAAGCCATGTACATTAAAAAACAAATAAAATTTGAGTGGAATTATGAATTCATTAAGGCATAATGTTATGACAACTGGGATGAAAAATGGTATTTTGATCCCTCATACTGCCTGCTTTAGAGTGTAATTTAGATTTAGATTTAATGTCTTCAAATTCATAATCAACAACCACATTTAAAAAAAATCAGCACTGATAAACAGCAACATATCAGCTCAACCAAACAAATGATAAAAAGGATAAGTAATAACATAATATACAGAAATAATAGCAATACACTTGATATGTTATTTTCAAATCAAATTTTTGTAATCTTAATGGTCTGTTTGCTGTTTCTTAGCTTTGCTGTCAACTCAAAATTGTATATACCGCACTATTACTGTCAACTGTTAAGTCACCATATTTGCAATGCTGATTATTAGCATGTTTAAGTGTCAAATACACAGTATTTAGGTATTTACAATTACAGGTGATTGATATTTGACGATTTTACAATCAGCTCTAACTGTTGGCCAGAACAATATGAACTTTTCAGGACATGATAGCTTGACTTGAGGGGGTGTCATGTTATGTCCGCCACTGGATCATTTTAATCCTGTGGGATGCAGAATGGTGCCTGTGGTTTATGAGCTATTAACACTTTTTCTCTAAAGGGGAGAACTGTTGCAATGGGAAGATGTGCTTGGTCTTAAAAAACTTTAAGATGTGTGGAAGTGGGAGCGGGAGCCTCTAAGGTGAAAAAATGAAACTTATGCAGACACACACATCAGTTTTGGATGGCTTCAACAGCGGGTCAGTACCCATTTGAAAATTCTCTAAAACAAACTCTAAAAAAATAAAAATGCTTCAGTTTCTGTAGCCTGTTTCTTATGGCAATAAGTTGGAGTCTGAGTGGCAGGTAAGTTGTCCAATGAGCATTCTGTATCCTCATGTAGTCGCCTAGATTCATGTCTTGCACCTCATCATAAATGGCAGAAAACTAAGGTGGCTATGGCTAAATGTAAAACTTAAGATATGCTAACAACAGTCTTGACACCAGCTATATCCATTTTATATATTGGCATACATCCATTCTAATATCAGGAACTTAGGTTTTCCAAAAGAATATATCGTGTTATTCACGTTGCATGTCTAATGTTTTCATATTGTGGGTAATCGGTGTTTAGAAACCTGAGATATTCTAAAATGTATGGGATTTGTTCAACCGGATGAGATGAGACAGTCATTTAGTAGCATTTTTCGATTTGTTTTTGATCAGTGAATTGCATTCAGTTCTGCTGACACTGCCACGATACTTCCTCCGCCATTTGAAATTACTTCCAAGCATATTTCACCCTCGCACCTGTAACAGCTGTGTTAGTCCACAGATAAGAATATTGTATTTTCAGAGTAAAGGCTTAGCATTTGTACAGTGACTGTTTTTCTGATTCTTCTCCCTCTAAATAAGGCGATGCAGCAAAGATTTAATGTCTTGCAACATGATGATGTCGATATTTAGCCACAAATATTTATAAGGAGGTTGGAGGGGGAGGTCGTGAACAATCTATGGAGAATGTTTTTCTCTTATAAAGTACATGGTTAGGTTTTGAAAATTTGGCATGTTTTGGGGTTACATATTCTACCGTTCAAGGGTCGGGGATCCTGTTATGTCAATGTATGTTGCACTACCAGAAAGTGTCACCAGAAAGCATGTAATAGGTATGTTTGATGTATTTCCATAACAAACCAAATCAAATCAAATCAAATTTATTTGTATAGCACATTTCATGTACATCTACGGCTGTAAATTGGGAGGTCACACATCTCTGCGCTGTTGTTTGTTGTAGGTCAGCATTTACTGACCCATGACTGGAAATGCGATGCATGAATAGTAACAAGTGTAAACCTTAAACATGTAAACTTTTGCAAATGCCTAACCTTGTAATGATTAACATGCAGATCCTATCCATTTAAATGAATCACAATCCGAACTTAGGTCTTTTAACTACCAACCTTAACCATTCAGAGATGAGAACAGAGTAGAAAATAAGTAGAAAAGTGCAATGACTCATACGTAGGATGAGTGTCGAACTAGCAATTACTTGCACGATGGTCTGTGGATTAACAATTTCCACCATCCTATTCGTCCTCTTCATGAACATTTGTTGTCAAATTGACACCAATTAGACACGTAAAGTGATGTCATAGAAACGTGTGAAGATGTTGATAACGTTGATATTCTTACGAAGATTGTTGAAACTTGAGCTTAATCTGTGTGGGGAATAGTATAAGAAAAACAGCAGTTTTGAGCCTTTCTTGTGAAACTTCAGTATTCTGCCCCATTGCTCATTGTAGCGATTTAAATAACCTATTATGAAGCTGGATTGCAACAGGTTAGAAATATGTTACAATCTCACAATTTAGTTATCAGAGATTGTGAATCTACTTTGTTTTGCAGACAAACATACAAAAACATGTTTTCTGGTGAGACTAAGTAGCTCTAGTGTAGTTTATACAAATTATGTCAGGGTAAAATTGGGGCCCAGTTCCACCGTTTAAGAAGCAAGTATATTAACAGGGAATGGGGCTGTTTCAATGGTCTGAGGCCTTTTATCTCTAGAACTGTGGTCGGAGAGCTCAGTTTAAGGGCTTTGACTCCATTGACTGAAATGGTAGATGAATTTCAAGAAGAAGGTACATGAACAAGTCTAAACTTCAAATAATTCTATTGACAATAATACATGGGAATTGTTTTGCACATAAAGAATATCTAAAATCATGGCTTGATCACTAAGTCACTTAAAAGAGAAAAGAAAATACTGTAAAAAATATAAACTCACGACAGCCAAACTTATTAGACTTCTTGACAATGGCTACTTTGGTGAAACTCACAGATGTAATATATATATTTTTAATGAATGTCCGCTTTCTTTTCCTGGTAGAAATACTCAAAATAACATTTGGCTGCAGCAGGATGTGACACAACATTACAGCTATCATTATCGATGCATCTAACTCAGTCCCTGCTTTTGACTTAGATGCCAGCTCTCAGCATCTTCTCCTCTGTCCATCAATCTATTATCTTTCTTTCCTTATGTTTATGCATTTGGCAGACGCTTTTATCCAAAGCGATTTCCTTTCCACCATCCCTCTATCCTCCTGCAGCCACAGCACTTCCAGTTGTCTTTAAAACTTTCTCCTCCTGCCTCTCTTGATATTGATCCTCTCTCTCCATCTTCATCCATCCATCTCCTTCTCACTCCTCTTCTCTTCCTTTATTGATCTCCCCCACCCCACTCCCTCTCTCCACTTGCTGCTATCTGCCTCTGTCTTTGTCTTCTTATCGAGGTTTCAGGGTTTATTCTGACTGCTGTTATTGACAGGCCTCTCGCTCCATGGCCAACTAATGCATTCCTAATCCCACCTTTGTTAGTCTGGAATGTTTTCTCTCTCTCACACACACACACACACACACTCACTCAAACATCCTCTCACACTCATGCACACACACACATACACATCTATACATATGTTATGCTATTGCACAAGTGTGTGTAAAGTAAAAAGGGGCCACAAGGATGTTGATCCCAGCTTTCTTTTTGCTGGGAAAGCCATCTATCAATCAAAAAAAGGCCTGCCGCTTGTCTGTTTTTATACACGTGTGTGTATGTACGAGCGTGCACGTAGGTCTTGAGTGACAGGCCGAATCGTGGCTGAAGACGTTTGATAAGCTTGTATTGTCGGTCGCCCCCCTTCCCCACCTCCTTCCACACCTCCACCTCGATAAGAAATACATTCGACTAGAGCTGATAACGGTGTCAGGAGCAGCAAAGCCCCACTCTAAAGAGACACACACACACACCACGCCACAAGAGAGGTGTCTTTCTTCAAACACCTTGGCTGTAAATGATACTCTTAACAAACAGCAACGACAGCACCACTCAGGAAAAAACAGATTCAGATACTGTGTCTGTGTGTGTGTGTGTGAGAGGCAGGGTTTGTTTGTAGGGAGAATGATGTGCGATATGGCTTGAGGATATGCTAGGCTTATTGAATGAGGTCTCCGTGATAGCACAGTAATGTGTGTGTAGGTTTGTGTGTGTTGTGAACAGCAGAGAAAGAATACAGTAATAGGCTTAGAGTTGCTGAAGCAGAGTGTCAGACTTGGCAAACAACACAATGTTCTGAAAGACCGACTGACAGCTGTCTGTGTACGTATGTGTGGGTTATGTACATGTGAACATATGTTGCATGTGTATACATGAATGTTGGATGGGATTCATTGTGCAACAAGCTTTGCAGACACAGGTTTAAGTTGAACATCTGCTGTTGCACATCTGTCCTGATAGACAACAGCTCTTCCAGTTGGATCGAGACCTTTCCAAACGTCACCGCTGCTGTTTCAGCGTCACTGGCTGAGGTTGAAAATATCATCTCCCACACAAACTAGGTTATCACCAGTCAAGCAAAACTACAGGTGACAGGTGGCCCTTAATCAAGAATCAAGTTATTACCTCTGAAACAACCCCACCAAGTGAAGGAATGTCATCACTGTGGCCAGACACATCAGCACCCAGATTTTAAAGGTCATCACTGTAAGCAGATGTATCTGCACATGTCTGGAATCATCATCTGGAATGACAGAAATTTAAATGAATTCACACAGACTTGATCAAAACCTGAGCTTTAGTTTCAGCACTTTTTGTCTCTTGAAAGCTGAAATCCTGCAAAAAGTCAACAGGTTACTGAGGTTTAGAGCTGCATCAATTGAAAATAATCATCGACTGGGTGATTTATTGATGATTTAATTATTTCTGAGCAAAAATGACTGGTTAAACATACTGAAATTTAGAAAATTTAGGTCTTATATTGCTAAGTTCATTTATTCAAAGAGCAATGTGATACATCTGCTTAGAGGTTTCATTATTCAAGTGATGTGTCACTTTCCAAAGACTAATTAAATAATTTCAGAAGGTTAGATAATTCCAGTTTAATGACTGCTACATTAACATAACAGGAGTTTTAAAAAATCTTTTATTGTCACATTTCTTGTCAAGTACTGATCATGTTAATATACTCTATCAGTGTCAATGATAATGATCTTAGTTTATTAGCTTAATGTAGAAGCAAATGTAAGGATGAAACTCGAAGTTGAGATTCAGAGATGTGTGACTGAGTTGTGTGATAGTTGACATTAATACATAGGAAATTCAAAATAAGACCCTGCATCAAGTTAAGAGCCATATATAAAGATATAAGATATAATGAATATCAAAAAGAAATCTGATCAGACTCAGCACTGCAGAGCAAGAACGGTGACCTGTGAAGAGATTTCAGGAATAGGAGCAGGGCACAAAGTGAGGGGACGGCGAGGGAGATAAAGGAGGAAAAGGAGGGAAAGTGAAAAAAGATAATGAAAGAGTGAAATTACCAGAGGGCAGGAGAAAAGAGGGTTATTGTGCATGTGCATTAACAGGGTGTATGATGAAGTTAGTTTTTGTGTTCTGTGCAGTGACTAGGGGCTAAGGAGTTGAGAAGAGAGGGAGGAGGTGGGGAAATCAATGGCAAATTACATGCGCTCGGCTGGCCCATTGTACAGTATGGCTGCTATATTCTAAAGAAGGCACTTCCAAGATGATGCAGCCAAATGGTGGATGGACTCCAAGATCATTTTTATTGATTTCGAGGAGCCATCAATAGAGGAGAGGGGAGGGGAGGGGAGGGAAAGGAGGTGAGTGTTATGCTGCTGTGGTTAGGATGTGTGTCACAGGGCCAATACAATACCCCTGAATCTTAGCTTTTTGTCCCTGTTCACACATTAGCAACACACCCTGTCCCACTGCTTTTCATTTACATTAGTGCCTGGATGGCCGAATGAAGGACACAGAGAGACTGCGAGAGGGTTTCCCATTAAAGAAGTGGTCTGGTAGCAGATGCCAGCATTGTTTGGGTTCGAGAGCGCAGAAATATTTGATATTGGGACTGATGATGTGCTCATCAGTGGAGCTGTGTAGTTGTCCACATCAGAGCTAATAGGCCTGCAGCTATTATGAAGATTGAACTTTATGGTTGTATGTGTGGGAAAGTGAGTATGTAGTGATTTTAGGTACTTTCAAAAAACTGAAATATTGAGCCAAAAATAGTCCAGCTGGGTTGCAGTCTGAAACCTTTTATTGTCCAAAAAGAAAAAGCCAAAGTCATCTAAAAAGCTATTTTACTGTTTATAACGTCTTCTGTTTTGAGTTTTGTTGGTAATCAGTGTCAGAGTAAATTGATTTGTTATGTGTTGATGCAGAGATTTTGGCAAATGAGTCTTTCAGTGCATGACTGTACATACGTAAGACGTACAAACATAATATGTTTTTCTAGACAAATGGCATCGCATCAAATCATCCTGGTAAAACGTATAGAAAAGGACGATCTCATTTCCAAATGAGCAGGGAGTATGTGTGTCCAGACTCTTCAGTAGTGCTACATGTGTATTTACATGTATATGTCATAAAAGCATAATGCAAACCTAACTTTCAAAGCTTGTGTTTGTGTACGTTTACATGTTACATGACAAACCTTGGTCCTGTGCGATCATTTGAATCTGTTCGACGATCTGTGTAGCTGAGAAGAACGTGGCAGTGATAAATGCAGCAGATGTTAACCATAGGAGGCCAAAACATGACAGCTTGCGGCCCTCTGGTTGAAGGCAAACACACACACACTTCACACACGCATGAGGATAATTAGTGGCATGCACTCATGGGATGACACAGGAAAACATATCAGCGGGGAAAAGAGGTATAAACATTCTCTGGTACCACAATGTATATGCTGGTGAACTGACACACTTGTATGCATGAAAGGCAGATGTTGCTATCTGTAGAATGTTCGAGTCAAAAAAATGCTAAAAACATTAGCTTGAATGAAAACGGCTTCACCAAAAACTCAATGACGCAGCATTTCAAGTCACAGTCTTGCAGGTTGGTTGTTACCCACTTTGCTGCCAGATATTACATATTACTCAGAATGTTCAAACAACCAGCTTCTCAGTTAAGAAGAGGTACATCAATGAGAAAACAAGTAATCAGTTTAGGGAGGCCATAGCTATGTTACCAACAATCAGCGCAGAGTCGGTTGAAGGTATGCTGGATAATTTTAACTTGAACATTTTTAATGTAATGGAAGCTGTTGCACCGATAAGAATCAAGAGCACCTTGATCAAACAGAAAACTCCATGGAGAAACACCACTACGGTCAAAAACCTGAAAAGAGAATGCAGGAAAGCTGAACGTAAATGGAGGAAAACAAAGCTTCAGATTCACTATGAGCTGTACAAACAAAGCCTGCGTAGTTATAACAATGAGCTGTGCAGAGCCAGACAGCTGCATTTATCTGAAATCATTAATAAGAATGTCAACAATTCTCGAACTCTGTTTGCTATGGTTGAAAAACTCACAAATCCTCCTAAACAGTCAAACCCAGACCTCCTCTCCACTGAGAAATGCAACGAATTTGCCCACTTTTTTAGCCAAAAAATCAAAACGATTAGACAAAACATTCACGCAACACAAAACAAGAAAACTAATCTGTATCTAAAACCTAGAAATAACTCTGTTATGTCACAATTTAATATTGTAGATTTAAAAATCCTAGAAGAAACAGTTCGGCATCTGAAATCAACAACTTGTTCTCTGGACATGATACCATCCGACTTTTTAAAAACTGTTTTTACCTCAGTAGAAAGTGATCTCCTACGAATAGTTAACAGCTCACTGGCATCAGGCATTTTCCCAAGTCACTAAAGACAGCTGCCATTAAGCCACTCCTAAAGAAGAGAAGTCTAGATGCCTCTATGATGAACAACTACAGACCTGTCTCTAATCTCTCTTTTATATCTAAGATTATTGAGAAAGTTGTATTTAACCAGCTCAACGACTTTCTGAATGAAAGTGGAAGTCTTGATTACTGTAATGCTCTTTTAACTGGACTTCCCAAAAAGAGCATTAAACATCTGCAGCTCATCCAGAACGCTGCTGCTGGAGTTTTAACCCGGACTAAGAGATCTGAACACATCACACCAGTTTTAAAATCTTTACACTGGCTTCCAGTCAGTCACAGAATAGATTTTAAAAGCCTGCTGATGGTTTACAAATCCCAGAGGGTTTAGGCCCAAAATACATCTGTGATATGTTCAGAGAATATAAACCTAGCAGAGCTCTTAGATCCAAGGACTCAGGCCAGCTGGTCCAGTCCAGAGTCCAGACTAAACACAGAGAATGTTATGCTGCAAACAAGTGGAACAAACTGCCAGTGGAGATTAAACTTTCACCAAATGTAGACATTTTTAAATCCAGGTTAAAAACATTTCTGTTCTCATGTGTCTATGCATGAAATATCTTTTAACTTATCTGGACTGTTGCTTGTTTTTAAATTCATTTAAATTATTTTATTTGTTTCTCTTTATATTCTTTTATGTATTTTTAATGCTTCTTACACTCCCTGCTGCAATGCTTTTATTTTATGTAAAGCACTTTGAACTGTTTGTACATGAAATGTGCTATATAAATAAATTTGATTTGATTTGATTTAGATATTGTTACAACCGACACACGACCACACCTACAACATTAATGTTGAAAGTATTTTAGATATGGTGCTTAGTTTGTCTTAACCCTGAGTTTCAATCCAAATCAATGGTTGGATGAACATGGAAATATTCTCACAAGTGTAAAAAGATTTTGCTTACCTCAGCAAAGATTTTCCTCATTAGTGTATGGTCTCAATTGCTATTTTCTCACTTTTACATATGTAAAATACTTTTACACAAATACATTTTTCTTTTTTAAATGGTCTCATTTAAAGGAAAATAAATGACAGAACAGGGTAGGCCACAGGGCATCTTTTTCATTTACACTTCTATGGGCATGTCTTCTGCTGTTCTCTTTCAGATCCTCCATTTGCTCTTCACAATCATTTCAAAGAAGCATCATTTGTTACAGTCTTGCTAACCCCATGAACAGCATTGATGACATATATATCATTTTGAAGTATCCCAATTATTTAATCTTCATGCAATTTATTTATTTTTTTTACATATTTTCCTCTATCTTTCAACTGATTCTTCAATAGAAATGCTGTCTCTCGCAAAAATCACTTATAAAGTTGAATTTTACAGCCATAACATTGTGCTTGGAGTCTATCCTGTCATTAGGGTTTGGCATTACACTCTACCTCTCACAGACTCTTGCATATTTGCGCACTGACATAAAAGCACTCACTGCGTGACGCAAACAGTCAAGATTTATTTTTCCCGTGGACCTCCACACATTCTGCGTCTTTTAAGAACTAGTTGTGAAATTCAACAGACACTGTTTAAATAGGATGGAGACAAGTGTGTGTGTCTTCAGGGAGTGTAAGTCACGACTTGCTCCGGCCAGTGTTTGAGGCTTTCCTGAAGCACACACACACATTATCAGTGAGGTGCTAGGTTTCTCAGCCTGAAGATAAACACTAAGCATTTCTGACTTTTTGACTTTGCAGCTTGTTGACTCTGTGATTCGGACATAATCTTTCACTGTAGGATGAAATGACTGTGTCCGTGTGACTGAGCACAGGCCAGGTCTTGCAGAAAAGCAAATAATCAGTAACTGGATGTGTGCTGGTATTTTATAGTTTACTGGAGTTTGAGTTGTTAAAGGATAGTTGTTTACATTCTTTTTACAACTGGTTATTGTGTTTTTCATTTTATTATTCTAGCTTTTCTTACCAAAACAGTTTATTAAACACAAACCAATGTGTTTTTTTAAATGATCCTTCTCAAAGTTATGTAATAAAACAGCATAACTTGAAGGCTTTAATGTAGGTCAATCTTTTAATTGATTGTCTGAATTGGCCATTACTGTATCTTCCTTTAAACCAAATCAGGAACTTTTGAAATCCATAATACCAGACACCAAATCATATTTAGAGTTAAAAAAAAAAACACTCTGGAAATGGTTTTAAAATAATTTTATGAAAGTTAATTTAAGGGGACCTTAATTTATGCAGAAAGTGAAATCTTTTGGTAAACTAAATTTCTTTAATAACCTGCTAAACAAAGAAAGAAAAGGTGAAACAAAGAAAGCCTCAGTTATTTACACGATAGTGTTAATCCATCAAGCTGATGTCCTGCAGTAGATATGAAACCATACTGTGACAGTAACCAGCGATGTATTTTCTATAAGTCACAACAGAGAGGTGTATGCAGTGCAAGTGTCAACATGATGGGTTTAATGTCTGTAAAAATGCTCTTCCTTCCAGAGCTGTGACGATTGGTCAAAATACTGATCTGGCTGACTGGCAGAAAATACTTTCATTATTTTCCTGTCGTTTCGTTTCCTGTCGTCTTATGCAATTTATGTGTCATTCTTACAACATTTTCCTTTATCTTACTCTATTAATTAGAAGTAGCTATCTATACAAGGGGGTTTGGCAACCCACCTTGAGTTTACCTTTTCAGAAATCATTCAGTGTAAGAAAATAAATTAATAAACAGAACATTTTAAAAAAGCAATCACAATAACCAAGAAATTCAAACAAATGAAAACAATAGAAGACAAAAGATTCAAAGATACTTCATTTGCTCGACTAATTAAAAAAAGATTATTTGTAATTCTCTTTAATTTTATCAGAGCTTCTGTGTACCTGTTTATTCCTCTTGCCCCACCGTATGTAAAAGCCAGGGAATCTCCTGGTATGTTACCAATGAGGAGGCATTTCTTTGCTAACCATCCAAGTCCATCGCTGAGGTTTGCTTCTGCCATGTTCATCCACAAACCTGGATAAACATAAATCTCTTCCCACTCTCTCTCTTCCTCTCTTAACTAATCAAACACCGGGCTCAGACACTTTGTTAGAAGACGAGCCAACATACTCTCAGTGTGCACCACTGCAATTTCTGTGTGTTTCTGCCAAGCTTAAATCTTCATGCTTCTCCTGTTGCCTCAGTGCCTCACTACCCTGGTGACCATGGCTTACGTTCTCCCCCACACATATATGAACCAGTAAGCATGTGTTTCTCTTATGTTTGCAGCAATATCACCACAGTTTAGTTTTAGTAATTAGGCACCAAAAAAATATACTAAAGCCAGCCCATGAACAAACTGTAGCAGTACTGACCAAAGCATGCACTACTTGAACAAAGAGCGATCCAGGCATGCCTGAAGCAAAAGCTTATAACATGTCAAATAAATCAACTTAAACTGTCTGTTTATGTGTTGTGATCCAACTAGCTGGATTAATGTTAGGAAGGGATTTACTTTAAAAGCGACCAGGATGTTTTCCTAATCCTAACAAAGAAGTTTTGGAGCATAAACCTTATCAAACAATTTTGATCCCTAAACCAAATCGAGCCAAACTGTTAGTTAAACCGTATAAGGAGTGAGTGAGTGAATGAAATCAAGGAGGTTAAGCCATTTTGTCCAAGACCCTCGTGTCTCTCAAAATTCATACAAGGTGTCCTTTGACTTATCTGATGCAGTGGCTGCAGAAATACTAGATACTGATAATGAATCAAACAAATATTCTGGATTGTTTAAACATGTAGCAAAGTCCTCATAAAGAGGGGTAGGGGTAAGCCAAAGCAACCATATTGAGTCAGGTTTGAGGTCCACTTCGCTCAGATTTCTTTTCCACTTCCTTGTTTTAATTCATTCATTCCTTCACTTACTGTTTACATTTTGTGTAACTCTGTTTTACTTGCCGTTTGGTTGTGGTCTGTGAAAAGCTGTGTGAACAGAGCTTCAGAGCCGCTAAAGCAGCAGTATTTGATGCCCTGCAACATGCCAACATGTTGTTAATATCCTGATTTAAGAGTCAACGACAGAAGGCACAGCAACACGGTCGTGCTTTATTTGTAACTTTGAACCTACTTACGAGTAAATTTAGGGTCAACTCTTGAGATAAGGTTGTGCAGTGTGTAACTGTGAGACATTTATGAATAGATATCATCAGTCAGTGTCCTCACTCGTGTAGGAACATAACTGTGTATATGCATCTCTCTCTGTGTGTTCGCTGGCGTGTGTGAAAGTGTGTGCGTGTGTGAAGGTATCATCCCAGCTCGGTAGCAGCTAGCTAGCGGCTAAATGACTCTCCACACTTCATTAACGGCGATGAGGTGAGCTGCTCATCTCCTCATTGTTAGCTAGCGCTAAGCTGCAGTAATCCCAAACAAAGGGCCGGGGCCTCGCAGCAGCCCACGTGGATTAGACTGCTTTCTAGAAACATCCGAGAGAGATTCATTCTCATTCAAATTGGTCTGTAAACAAAACCAGCAGTGGCTGGGAGAGAGATGAGAGAGAGGAGAGATGAGTGTATGATGGAGAGAGTGTGAAATATCCTATATGTGTACATGTGTAAAATAACTCTGTGTGTGTGTGTGCACATTGGATTGTGTGTATCCCAGAGTCTGTGTTTTAACACTGGATAGAATCAAAGCATGTGTGTGAGGCTTAGAAATGGATAGAGTTTAATTTCAATCCCACCACAGCTCACCCAAATGATGAAAAAGCATGTGTTCTTTCTTGCTGCTGCGTGTATGCATGTGTCTTGGCATGAACTTATCTTGTTTATTTGTCCAGGGTTTGAGATATCTGTCTGTAAGACTTATACTGCTCTTCTAAACAATGGAAGACGTGGAATTTCAGTACTGGTACTGAGAGATTTGGCAGAAATAAATTAAAACTAAGTGTCAAATGTAATCCTGATTGACAGGTACATAAGACAAAAATATTCCTCTCAGAACATCTTGACATCTGCATTATGTCTTATTTTAAGGATTCCTTAAATAACTGCTGATGAAGGGATACCTATTTTGTTTAATTCTAGTTGGTAATTGCAGCCTGTTGATACAGATATGTTGCTCTCTCCTTAATTAGTGTGGGAATTCATTGTTCTCTTTATAAAAGCTGAAGAGCAATTTTTTTAGTTTTGTAATCACAGAAAAAGTATTTCACATACAAATTAGGTTGAAAAGCCACTTTCATGGCAAAATTCCAGCTATGAAAAATAGATATACAACTTGCTTTTCAGTCGACTTTTCTGACCCAGAGCTGAACTAATGAAACTAACTACTGGACTACTCCTCTCTCATCATGCGCTCAAGTGTGCTAGCAGTGTGCAGTGTCGGGTGTGCCTGGTTTAATGGGAATGTGTGTTGAAGTGATGAGTGACAGCGTGTCCTGTCATTTGGTTTTCCTTTCGTGTGACAGATGGATGTAAACCAGGTTCAAATGATTTCATTTTCTCCTCTTTTTTCAGTCTGCTGGATGAAGCCACTGTAACTGTCACTCAAATGACGAGAGTCCTCCTTAGAGCCAGTCTACTACTCTGATCACTAATATCCATCAATAAGCTCAGAGAGGAATTTGTTTTAAAGGCAGCTTTTTCATCTGTTTGTTCTGTGACTCTAACGTTAAGACTAGATTTTTTTTAAACTTCATTCCTCCTGACGATCTGGCATATTAACCATCAGTCACATTTTCTGATGCACATCCGTTTTACAAACACCAGTTATTATTGGTTGTAATCATTATTAGCTGCATATCAAATGAATTGACTGAGCTTTGATATAAACCATAAACGATAACATGAATTAAGTGGGTATGTTTCTGATCTGATGATAAGTATTGTTGTCAAGTATTTGATCAATGATTGATGATTGTAATTTTCTGGTTCATCAATTTTTGAAGAAATCCCGACTTGAGCACTAATCACCATCAGTCACCAGTTGTGGTTTGTTTGCCATAAAGCAGCCATTAAATCTAGCAATTTAGCAATCAAATGTTTAAACATATATATATATTTTTTTTTAAAACATCCAAAATGGCACTAAATCAACTGAAATGACATTTTCATCACCGTCAAGATAATCTAAGTATGTAGTGTCATTTATCCAGTTTGCCTTAATGTCATGTTTAATCTTCAATCTTACTCTGCACTCTAAATGTTTGGATATGTGATACCACAGAGTGACATTTAACTAAATCTGTAATTGGTGTTTTATGATCTCTGCATGTTGAAAGTCCTCTAGTTGGTTAAGAGTGGTGTATGATTTCATGATGGAATGTGCCTGGTTATTGTAAGACAATAAGTGCAATAACCTACACTCCGTTGAGTCGCTGTAAAAGGAGGTTCACACCATTTTTGTGTAGCTCTGATGAAGGCGTGTTTGCCAAAAAACAGCAGAATCTGCAAAGTCTCGAAAATAAGAACTGCATTATGACTGTCTGATAACGTACCCCTGTTGACCTGCAGCTGTATATGGAATAGCTGTGAATAATCTGAGTGCCACGTCAGTTTAAGTTTGTTACCTTTTTTCTTAGATCCTGACCACACTAACACAAATATTTTTGCAAACCAAACTTTTTTTTTTTTTTTTTTTACTACGTCTACACCTCTATATTAATCAGAAATCTGAGATTTTTACTTTCCAAACTGAACATTTTTAACAACTCGATTTTCAGGGTATCAATGTGTACAGAGAGGAAACAATGACGTCACCACTTAACAAGCACGTCCACTCTGTTGCTTTGTGTAATGTTCATGTATTGGAAACTGCAACAGCAATGGTACCAATATACCAGTTCCTCTACATCTTGCTAGCTTTGCTGGAGCTAAAAATATATTTACAAGCACATTTGATAATACCCTTAGATGCCTGCCTCACCAATTGTGACTTGTACCATGGCGTTCAATGTTTGATATCCGCCATAAACAACTATTTTGGATCAGACCCAGTGTGAAAGGTTTTGGATGAATTGAGGTAACAGTCAGTGGGGTTACATGCAACTGAAAAGATCGGATTAACGGCTAAATTACAATAAGATTGAGTTATTAAATTCATGTAGACACCTTAATCGGACAAGAAATTGGATCGGATCGGATTAAGACCCCGAGATAACTCGGTTGAAATTCAAATTAAACGTGCTTGTAGACGGTGAAGCACGTGGTGAATTAGACTTTGCGTTCTGCGCATGCTCCAGATTTTTTCTTGGGGTCGTGAACTGGAAGTCGGAAGAGACGATATTACTGTTGTTGTCGTCGCCATCGGAAAGAAACAAACACCGCGATGGAAAATGCTCCGTTGAGCATCACTTTTGTGCAATAAGCAGCTCATCACAAACGAAATGTAGAGGGACGCAGCTTCATCTTGCTCTTCGTTTGCCATTTTGTCAAATACCTGAGTTTGGTGTTGAAGCGGTCAACCGAAAGTGGCTCTATTAGCAATAGTTTAAATGGGTACAGCGCCACCTATCGTATCGGAGTATGACATGCTTTGTGCCTATGATCCGATTCATTCACCGCCATATATCCAAGGAGAATTACCCTTGCTCAAATAAGGAGCAACTGAGTCTTATTCTAATTTAGCCAATAATCCGATCCTTTCAGTGCCATGTAACCCCACTGACTGTCAACAACGTCTAAAAAAAAAACATCACTCTTTTGACTGGTTGGTCACCACTTAAGGAGAATCAACTCTGATGTCCCATTAATGTAGATGTCATTACCACTTTCTGGTCCAGCTTATTATCTCCAAGCGACAAGTATAAAGGAGTCTCGTGCGTAAGCCAAGTAACATATGGGACAGTTTTTCCGATATCATACAGAACTGTCAATGTGTTACACTGTTTCCAGCTGAGGATGTTTTATTTATTTTTTTTTTTTTTCCCTGAACAATCAGTAGAGACCATTGGATCATCCTAAGCATCACCAGCACGCCACATACTGACCATGGTCACGGGTCCTTCACATCAGTTTTTAACACACAGGGTACTCCATTACTCTCACTTTCTGACACACACAGAACCACTTTACAGCTGCATACTGCCAGTTGTTCTTCTGCGAAAATAAGTGACTAACTCACTGATCAAATAGAAAAGAGTGACCGGAAAATGTCATTCCGTGGTGCTGGATTATCAAGGGTTACCGCAGACCATGTAAGCAGAGACGGAGGAGGATATAGGCCTGACTCTCACGTCTGGGATGGGACATGAGTTCAGTCTTACCTTGACACTCAGATTTTTCACTTTTTGTCCTTTATTTATTTTGTATTCCTTTATTCTACTACTCTACAACTTTGTTACACATAAAAAGTACTTGGTTAAGTTAAGTTAAGCATTATGGTTAGTCGGAAGAGTAAAAAGCAGCTTAGCATGTTCCTCATTACCTCTGCCTGGGTGTTCCAAAAATACCAAGTGCTGCATCAGTGGCTCTGATTGGTCATTCATTTGTTCTCCTTGGACACTCATCAGCTTTTGTTTTCTGTCTGGAAACCCTTGTTTCATATCACCATGTCTTATCAGTCAGGTGCAGTGGAAGGATATACGTTTCTCCACTCAGGTAAATGGATGGTGGCATTCCTTTTCTGTATGTAACAATGTAAAGACTTCGTACAACAAATAAAAAAAGATAAAGGTATTTATTAATAAACAAAATGCTTTGAATAGATTAGCATTTCTTCCTCCCGGTGGCATGACAGAAATGTCAGGTAGCCAACAAAATTACTGAAAAAGATCATTTCCAAGCAATTTTTTTCATCGTATTGTGAAAAAGTCATGATCACCAAAGTCTTTGGAATACGTCACCAAGTGACCATGAGTGATTGTCAGTGTGGACTAAAGCAGCAAACTGACAGTTGACTTAAAAAAGTGGCAAACCTTTCGTGCTGCTCTTTTTAAACCGTCTGTGCTGCATTGTTAATTAATGAGATGCCGGTATGGTGTGTTGTTCAGCAAATATCTGACAGCTGTGTTCGTCCTCCTGCCGCCTCCTGAACAAACAGCTGCAGGACTGACCAACCACCCACACTCTGCTGGTGGTCAGCACTTTGGTATCTTCAAAGCTTTAATCCTCAACTTTCCAGCTTCTGTCCTGCACTTCTCAAAGTGTGACCATGTCCATATTAAAGCAGATAAATTTAAAAATGCTATTAACAACAGCACATTTATGTCCACACTAGCGTTTTTAAATATGTTTGAAAAGTTCTCTAGCCAAAGTTAAACTTGAAAGCCACATCAGAACTGTGCACTACATCATCTAGAGAAGGGGGACCGTCACGGGCAGCTTCTGTAAAGTATTCACTTTAAGATGTCATTGTAAAGAAGAGCTGATGTATTTCATTGATGTAAAACAACTGAAGATTGCACAACAGGAAGTTTCTTTCCAAGATAGGCCCAGCATTCTTGCACTGCTACAAAATGAAAGAGCTTTTTTCTCCTTCAAAGTTGTCTGACATCATTAACAGCAGTGTGATCTCCCTTTCATTTCCAAAGCGAGAGTAGACACTGTAATGTGGCACCCACTGCCTGCCTTGTTTTAGCTGGCATAATTTAGAAATTGACATTTAGCTTTAACATTTAGCATTAGATTGTGTCTGTTTTTTTACTTGCTTTATTTCTCTTGATGTAGTTGGGCCAAAGTCGGACATGAAAAAAATTCCGAGATGATGAAAACGCATAATTTTGTTTTCACGTGAAATCTAAATGTACAAGGGCCTCAGAGGACCTTTGTTTTACATCAGAATTATGCTTTTAAGCAGGTTTGAACCCACTATTCATCATGAGATTACAGGACTGCATATGATAAAATCTGGTAATATATTGAATTTTCTGACCTGTAATGGCTAACAAATTGATATTCTGAAGTTTTATTTTTCTTTAGGTTTGATCTTCATAAGTATGTTTTTCATACTTTATTTTTTCTGATATGCACATGCTTGAATTTATTTTGAAGATTAATTTTGCTTGCAAGTGAAATAAAAATAAATGTAGAACAATAGTTGATCATTTATATCTTTTAGGTTAGTGTCAATACCAGCATTCACAGTATCTACTAATTCTCCGTTTGCAGATGAGGTAATCCAGTTAACTTTTCATTTTAAAAAGGTCTATATCGGTTGGATGCACGCCGGTGAGAAAGCGTGGCTTTAAAAGCAGACTCGGACATAATAATATTGGACATTTTTTAGGTAATGTCAAGAACCTTGGCTAAACCTGAAAACAGCTCCTCAACAATCTCCGCTCAAGGAAGAGCATATGAGTGCTAATTCCTGGGTATTTGTATGTGTGTGATAATGTTTGTGCGTGTGACATGATTGACAGTTGACTGGCTGCATCTTCTTCAGCCAGGGCCCCTCTTCACTGAATACTGTGTCAATGTGCATCTGCATCACACTCACACACAATGCTGTGCAGACACACAAAAGGAGGAAAGCCCACTGTGATTCTCCCATCAGGCCGAGCTGCAAAAAACACACAAAACAGACGCTGAAAACGTGTGTACTCTCATGCATATGGAAACGTGAGCATGTATGCTTAATATGCAATTGCGTGCTTGTCTCTAAGAACATAAATGTGTGAGAGAACGTTTGCTGTGTGAGTGTGTGTCAATAGACGGCTTCAGTGCAAAGCACATTAGCATTCAGTGATCATGTTGGCCTTTCTAAAGGCTCTCATGGTGCCAGTGGACTTTCTCTTCCTCCCTCTCTGGTTTTTCAGACGTGCTATCACATTCGCCTGCCTCTGTGGAGCATTTTCTGATTAAAATTACTCCAGCCCTCTAATATGACTGTGATTTAAATTGTATGGCACAGATTGATCAGATAAAGCAAAAGAGTCATATTTTGCTACTGCTAAGCCTATTCACATGGAGAGCACTGATCCTCCCTCTATCTGTGTCTGTCGTTCTCGTTCTCCTCTTTGAATCTTCCTCTGTTGTGTTTCTTTCCTAACTCTCACTTCAAATGTCTGTCTGACCTTAGCTCTTGCCACATTTCTGCATTGCACCTCCAGAGTTCACCTGTTAATAACTCTGTCCCCGGACGCTTCAGGTTAGATGTAATTCTGCTGTAAGTTCAGTGATGAGGAGATCCTGTCCTGGCATTTTTGTGCCTGCTGGCATTTTTCCTGTAAAAATGAACCATTTCAGTAAACAATCCCAACAAATATCTGTACAGGATATTCGGCCTCCTTCTGGATCCACTGAGTGTGATCTGACGAGTATATGTTTCCTTTTAAGTTGATGCTGAGGGATAATGGCTGCGGGAGAACAGGTTGTGAGTGTGTGGCTCCATGTCAGACCTTTTTAAAACGGGTTCTTCTCCTCTCCTAACCTTTTCTATCCTCCATTATTCCTGTTTTTATCCCCGCTCTCCCTTCCTGCTATTCATCCCTCTCATCCTCACCCCTCATCCCTTCATCTAGTGCCCCTATCTCCCCCCGCTGCCTTCCACCCTCCATCCTTGTGATAGACAGGGTGTCCCCACCTTGTAACGATCAGTAACATCCAATATGTTTGGCTTGGGATCATCCCCTGTGAGTCCATTGTGCCTCTGTTAAATGCTTTATTGATTAGCCATGAGTTAATTACAAATTACATCAACCGTGGGCAGAATAAGGTGGCTTGTACATGGCTGCAGGATCTATCCTGGAGCAACTATTACATGTTGACTGCTCACACCTACAGGCGTGCATCTCAACCTTCGCAGGTTACATTAGTCATCCTCAATTTCCCCCATTAACATCCATGCATTTATGACATTTCACAGTGCCTTATCGGTGCTTTAGGGGCAGGCAATACATTCTAGGCGATTGTAGTGAGAAGGGTAGAATTAGAAACAGGAGGTTTCTGCAAGTCCCTGGATATGCACACTGAATACTTAATTCTATGGAATACAACTTGACACACCCTATGCAAAATTATGAGTGTGCTCAATCCACAGCAGACCTCTGGAGGCTAATGTATTCTGGATTTAAGCTCTATTGTGAAATCTGTAACATGCCTGCACCTGACCTGCTCTCCTTCAGTCCCCCAAAACAACCTCCTAAAAACTGACTTTTTTACAAAGTTAACCACTACTAATGATAATGATAATAATAATAATAATAATAAAAATAATAGTAATCAGTCTTGCAGCTTGCAGTGGCAGGCACTTTTCCCTTGCCTTTTTGCTTTTCATCCCGTGTCAGTTCCTCTTTGACATTGCCGTGTACTTTGCAAAAAGAAAAAGGAGCGAAAAAAATCTTTATCAAATCCCCATTCTGAGGCTTTCAATAAGGCAGGCCATTACCTCACTGGCGCTTTTGTTCGGCCTATACAAGAGAGAACAAAATGGTTATTCAGGAGGACGCTTTAGATTTTTATTGTGGGCTCGCTATTCACAAAGAGCACCGTTATTGTATTAAAAAGAACCATCTGTGGCAGAAACAATGGCTTCAAATTATCTGTGAATACCCAGTGAACAAAATATAAAGCTTTTTCCTGCTCATTATGTGGGCTAAGCTAGGGGGTGGAAGATAGGAGAGGCATAGACTTTGCTATAACTGACTTTTGTTGTTCTTGCTTGCATTCTTCTCCTTTTTAAATCGGCCCCCTTTTCACATTGTGTGTCGCCATAAACGGCTTTTCTTGTTGCAGGGCGAGCGGAGAGAAGACAGCGGAGCTCCAGACTGAGAGCGGGGCTGCGCGGGACTGCACGCCGACTACAACACATCGACTTCGGCATCAAAACTGCGTGGACTACCGGACTATGGAGGGTGGTAGCATGCGGAGGGTGCGGGATGGGTGCCGGCGGCAGGGGCTCTGCCCCGGACTGACTGAGACTGCCTCATCGGTTGAAACGAGAGGAGGACATGCAGGAGGTTGAACGAAATGGCATCTTGTTTAATTTCTGCCAATCAAGACGAGAGGAGGACAACTCCCAAACTGGCAGTAAGTTGGAGTGCGGTGGAGAGGAAAAGTCGGT
Source organism: Odontesthes bonariensis (assembly GCF_027942865.1). Classification (NCBI taxonomy): domain Eukaryota; kingdom Metazoa; phylum Chordata; class Actinopteri; order Atheriniformes; family Atherinopsidae; genus Odontesthes; species Odontesthes bonariensis. The sequence goes on along the minus strand of NC_134520.1, from coordinate 30,213,806 downwards.
GTGTGTGTGTGTTGGTGTGTATGTAAGTGTGTGTTTGAGTCGGTGTGTGTGTGTGTGTGTGTGTGTGTGTGTGTGTGTGTGTGTGTGTGTGTGTGTGTGTGTGTGTGTGTGTGTAAACCCAGCGGTGTTGAGGAATGACACCGCATGGCATCAAGAGCCTGACTGACTGTGGAGTTGTTGTTGGCCGGTTTGATTTTTCCCCATCACGGGGATCTTTCATGCAGACAGAACATAGAAAATGTGTCATGTTTAAGTTCCAGGTTAGGTTTTTAGGCACATTTTTGCGCATTTAATTGACTTTTTCCTCTTTTCGTGTTTCCCTTTAATGATAACAATCCCAATACAGGATTTCACGAACAAATCAGACCTATATTACAGACTTATATTACTCTGCGCTTTTTATTGCTCTGTTTGTATTTTATGCCGCCGTGAATTCATGATTACATTTAATTTTTTTGCTTTCTCGGCTTTCATTCCATCACCAAGTCATAGAATTTCTCACGAACTTCCGTGTTGAATTATACTTAATTGATTTAACGAAGGTAACTGATTTCACTTGAGCGTCACTAAATTTGCTAAATATTTTTATTTAAATCGAAATGACAACTTGTGCATATTTAAATGCATATTTTGAAGACACTCTTCTATTAATTTTGGCGACAATTGTCCCTGTTTCCTACATAAATGATCAAGACTGACTTCTAAATGTTTTGATAAAGTATTTTATGTGCCCGTGGTACGGCCCCTAGTGGAAGAAAATACAAGTGTATTGCCTGAAATCTGTCTGTCTTCAAGGCCGTAAATCATTAATGTTTTGTTTTATTTTAACAAAGTATCATATGAATACTCCTTGTTTGGATTTGGGCATGTGTGAGTTTTGTTAAGATTAAATGACATCATCAGATATTTTTTTTTAAAAGCTACAAAAAAATGTATTTCAGATGGTTTTACGTTGGGGGTTCACAGACGAACTCCATCCCCGCGTGTCTGATACAAGAAAATATTTTTTTTTAAAGTCACAGCAAATTATGGAAATTTTTCTTTCACTTTTTTTCTGCCATGTTTTGCAGAGATCCCATCGCCTAAATTTGTGCAGCCATACAACAGTATTTTGGCATCACAGCATGCCGCTCGTTGTATTTGCAGGATACATCCCAACCTGGTGTAGCGGGGGGGCTTACAAGTGGTCTCAGGGAGCCGCCCCACTAGTTTCTCCTGGTTTTTGTCAAACAACGGTTTTAATTCAGGATGATTGTGGATGCAGGGCCATTCCCGGCTGGCTGGGGCCTGCTTTCAGAGAGCTGCAGGGCCCCGCTGTTCCTTTATTATCATAAGCAGATTAGAGGTAGCGGGGAACACACTCAGATGCAGATAGCAGCCGAGCGGCCCATTTCAACCTTGCATTATAATGGACCGAGCTGCATGTGTCGCTTCTCGCAGCCTATTAAGCACAAGATGAATCTTATAAGGTTGCCGGGGCCGGCATAATGAGAGCACTGGGGCTCTGCTCCTCCATTTATTATCAAATGACTCAAACAAAATAATAAGGCTTGATCTATTCAATTTCAATTATGATTTAATCTGGAAACAAAAATATAAATTAAATTATTTCAGGTGTGTGTACTTGATCTATTTCTAATTATTGGGACTGTCTGACTGGCAGAGCCAGACAAGTAGCAGATCTGATGGCAGAGTTGTGGAATTAACATGGACTGTTGTTGTGGGATAAATATCAATTTGAGTGCGTTTCGGCATCTCTTATGTGTTGACCTGGACTTCTAAAAGGAGTGATTCGCCGTTACTTCTCTGTACTTTGAGAGAACCCCGTTTTGGATTGGCTTGTAGTTCGCCTTCTCTCCAGTAGGCGGCACTGGTGTCACACAGCAGCGCGGTTTGGTCTGAGATGGAGATTCAGGATAAAACGATAAACAAGTGTCGCCAACAAATCCAGCCTCTAAAAACTTTAGTCATTTTCCATTTAGATCACAGGAGTGAATGACTTAGTTGTACAGCGTGAGCATATGTGATCCCAGTTATTTCTCAATAATCGCAGCCTGGTCGGTTTGATCCAGAACTGAGTGAAGCAGGTAGAGGCCGCTTTTCATTCACACTAATTGGCTGACACGCTTGTTGGGGCTTATATGAATGAGCTGCGTCTTTTGTACGAACACACTTTATCTTAAAATATGCCCTCACCTTTTTTCCCCCCTCCTCCCCTCGTGTCCCCGGTAAGGCCTGTCCCACCCCACTACAAAGCCCTAACAACAACAGCAGCACTGGCAGTGGAAGTGGAGTGGAGTCGGGTCTTTGTCCGGACAGATGTAGCGACAACATCCCAAACAAAAACCGCTTATTTGTGCTGAGATGAGCCCGTCTGCCTTCTGTGTGTTGGCATTCAACTTCACTAAACAAAAGGACTGGGGGAAACATCTTGGATTACCTTTCCCCCTTTCAACGCTAAAAACCAGCCGTGGCTTCCCCCCCTTTTCACGCACACATTCACACACAGCACGGCCATTCAATGCTTTGAGTTAAGTAACAAAGTTTATTTAAGTGTTGTTGTGTTATTGGGCCTCTAAGTGGGGGAATTAGTGACTTTTTGATTTTGAACAACAGCAGTGACACGGGCCGTGACGAGCAGTGTAGTTTCCACCTTGGAGAACAGATGATAGCACACCATTAATGTCAACAGTTGAAATTACACGAACATTTTTTTTAATGACTTTTGCTCTCAGTTAATGATGTGCACGTTTCCCATTTGATATTGTATTCGCCATTTGAATTGGACTTTTAGTAGAGAAAAAGGATGTCAGAATTGCTCCGGTAACCAGATATTTTGGCACATTTTCTACTCCTCAGGAAACATGTTTTGCCCTATTCGGGTCTAAAGTTTCTGAGACAACACTGTCTAATTTGCCGAAACATGCAATGAGTCTCTGGGTAACATTCTTCTTCCTCATAAAGATGGAAAATAATAATGTGCTACTGTATATAAATGGTCCAAGAAAAAAAAAAAGCGTAATCCTGGAAATAGTAAATATGTACTTTGCATTGGCTCATGTGGGCAGCCTGAGTGTGAGTGTATGCCTGTGTGTGTCGGGGCAGGCACACCCCGCCCATTTATGCTAATTGTGGTCTCCCATTGGTGTGTCAGTGGAGAAGGCCTCCTCTGATTGGCCAGGTCGAAGCCATTTATTCGCTGACAGCCCCGTCACATGAATGGTTGTCTATTAACTTGTTCAAAAAGTATCTGGAGTTGTCAAGGCTCAGGCGGACAGAGGCGAAAAAGTACAGTTTGTTGATGCTTTTTCGGAGACGAGACGGGAGAAGTTTTGTGGACACAACATAGCAGGGACCTATTGGGAAAAGGCTCTCTGTCACACACACTCACACACATAGTCTGACACACTCGGTGAGAGGAAGAGAGAGAGGGAGAGTGTGTGAAGACGCGGCTTGATGCTTGTTTTTGTCCAGAGAAAAGTTGCAGAGAAAATCGACAGGTAACTTTTAGCAGCAGTCCTGAGCTCCTCACTCTTCTGTCTCGGGCTTGTGGAGTTTGTCTCTGTTTTTTCTTTTCGTCTGCTCTGGAGCTCCAACTAAAAGCTGTTCCTGATGTATAACATGATGGAAACTGAACTGAAGCCCCCTGCTCCCCAGACCAACACTGGGGGCACGGGCAACACTAACACGTCCGGCAACGGCCCCAACCAGAAAAACAGTCCGGAGCGGGTCAAGAGACCCATGAACGCGTTCATGGTGTGGTCCCGAGGCCAGAGGAGGAAGATGGCTCAAGAAAATCCCAAAATGCACAACTCGGAGATAAGCAAGAGGTTGGGCGCTGAGTGGAAACTTCTGTCGGAGAGCGAGAAAAGACCTTTCATCGACGAAGCAAAGCGGCTGAGGGCCCTACACATGAAGGAGCATCCGGATTACAAATACCGGCCCCGACGGAAAACCAAGACCCTCATGAAGAAGGACAAGTACACCTTGCCCGGAGGTCTGCTGGCTCCGGGAGGAAACGGAATGGGCGCTGGGGTCGGTGTTGGCGTGGGGGGCGGACTGGGCGGTGGGGTGAACCAGAGGATGGACAGCTATGCGGCGCACATGAACGGCTGGACCAACGGGGGCTACGGGATGATGCAGGACCAGCTGAGCTACCAGCATCCGGGCCTGAACGCACACAACCCGAGCCAGATGCAGTCCATGCACCGCTACGACATGAGCGCTCTGCAGTACAACTCCATGACCAGCTCCCAGAGCTACATGAACGGCTCCCCGACATACTCCATGTCCTATTCCCAGCAAACCACGCCGGGCATGACCGCCCTGGGCTCCATGGGGCCCTCCTCGGTGGTGAAGTCCGAGTCCAGCAGCTCCAGCCCTCCCGTCGTCACCTCATCGTCCCACCGGGCCGCCCCGGGCTGCCAAAGCGGAGATCTGAGGGACATGATCAGCATGTACCTGCCAGGGGCGGAGGTTAGTGAGCAGACCGCCCAGACCAGGCTACACATGTCCGGGCACTACCAGAGCACCGTGCCCGGGACGACGATCAACGGCACGCTGCCATTAACACACATGTAAGAGACACAAAACAGAGAGAAAAGAAAAAAAAAACTTTTATAAGAGAAACTGTGGACTACTTAACGTTGGACTATTTTTGTACAGAAAAATTTCGGGGTGGGAAAAGTTGTATAGAAGTCTCGAGGGAAAAAAAAGGACACACGACTCTTTTCTTTTTCTTTCATTTTATTCTAAGGAAGCTGTAGAGGAACGGTAGGAGATTCCCTCTTCACTGGTGGACGAAGTTTGGAGGACTAGAAAGTGGGAGTCGCAATCAAATGTTTTATTATTGCAATCACCTTTTGTACAGTATTTATCAAAGAAACATTACAATCAGATGAAATTGTTTGTTAAACTGCAAGAGGTTGCATCTTTTCTTTTTTACAAAGCCAGTACTGCACAAAATATTGAAAGTAAATAAATGGCAGTACTGGAATCAAGGGAGCGATCAGTTATGCTCCTTAATTACTGCAAACATTGGAATGAAAAGGGACATAAGACACAGGTAACACTGTTTTTTTTTTTTTTTCATTTAAGGTCAATATTACTAAACATTTTAATTTTTTTTTTTAAAAAGTGAGACACTTTTTCTTAAAATATAGGTTGTTAATTTATATTTCCGTCTCCCACTTTTCATCTGTTCGAGGTATGACGCTTGTGCTCTTTATTTTCTAATTGATTTGTACAATTTCTGTATATTTACTGTGATATTTTAAGTTTTTATTTCAAATTTCATTCCCGTAGTTGTAATTTGAAAATTGTGGCCTGTACGCAGAAGCCAACCACTCCATGTATATATACCGAAACTAATACCATCCTTATAACAGTTAATTTCAGCTGAGTATATATTTTTTTTTCAATATGCAGTTTGAAATGAATAAATTTTGGAAATTTCGATACTTGACATTGTATGAGTTTTGATTTTTGTTTCTCTCACTCTTTAATGTGTAGGCAGCCATCACATGTTGACTTTTTCCTGTTTTTTCCTGTTAATTCATGACTGTAAATCTGAGTTAACCTTTATAAATATAAAGCATTAGACTCGAGCTTACAAGAATGACATTTTTTAGGGCGACTTGCCTGCTTCATACACCATTGAGCAACTCATTGAGCTTGTGTGTCGTGGTTAACCACGTTTCTATATTTTCTAGTGTCTGCGGATGGCCCCATCAAGCCCAAGTTTCCTAAAAAAGGGGGAAGATTTTTTCACCAACATCCCCAGGTATAGCCTGTCATTTCTCCTCTTCTAATTAGTTTTGTCATTAAGGCCAAATTTACATCTCGAAATGATTTATTTTATTGATCAAAGATGTATTGTAGACTTTTTTTGTATTTCGTACTTTCATTTTTGGCCTTCTTTTGAATGGGACACAGGACTAATGGAGGGGTCTGACGGCGCCTGCCTCTAGGCAACAATCAGTTATTATTTCACACTTCTGTAATCCGACCAGAGATTGTATTTTTGCAATGACACCATGCAACAGCATTCCCCGATGTTTAAACTTACAGCAGCCCGAACTTTGAGCTCGAGCCTTGTTTTGTGCTGTACCATTGTCTCGTGCTGTCTGGTTGTATCTTACAATAACGTGGGCTCATTTTGAAATCTCTCTATGCTTTTCCCAGAGTTGTCTTAATAGGCTAAAAATGTCCAATAGCTGCCAATAGAAGGTGAGCTCACTTGAAAAGGAACCAGCGTGGAAGCTTTTTTTTTTTTTCCCCTCTGTGCTGTAATAACTCCACACAGATTCTCGAGTGTGGACATTTTAATTTAACGTTTAATCAAACGGGCCCTGCTGTTTCCCGTTAACCCCGCTTCTCATGGTTCAAGCTCTCCGGTGACTGTCGCTGCGCACCAGCACCACCCCCTGCCTTTAATAAAAACACAGAACCGTTCCAAAAAAAATCTTCCCATGCATCTTTCTGCCAAGCAGGCTGATTTCCCCCTCTCATAATAATAATCCTTATGATGAGCTAACAGCTCGCCCTGAATTTAACTAACGGTTTTAAATCTGGGGGGAGTACGTCTGACTGCCTGCCTGACTGAGTGTGTGTGTGCAGATGTGTGTGTGTGTGTGCAGCGAGGTAGATTAGGGCCGTTGTGTTTTGCAGGCTTGGTCCCGGGGAGCGGCAGATGAATATTTGAAGAGGCCCCTCGGTATTTATTCCGTCCACTTGTCCTTTTCCGTCCCCCCCCCGTCCCCCCCCCCCCCCCCCCACCCCTCTCTCCCCCCCCCCCCCCCCCCCCCCCCCCCCCCCCCCCCCCCCATCTCTCTCTCTCTTTCTCAGGCGGACCTTCAAGAGGTCAAGGGATCGTTGGTTTCCCCATTAATTATTGATCCGAGCAGCCGAATTGCTTGTAATAGCCGAGAACGGTGGTGATAAACAATTTGTTTCTAAAAGGTCGGAGCAGACGCGTTAAATTCCCTCTTTCTATTTCCATGAACGCCGGACCCCTGCAGGCCCGGAGGCCCTGCGAAATGATTATTTTTCCCGGCTGAGCGCTGCACCTTTGATGTAATGAAAAAAGCCTTTTGAACGGAGAGAGTATACTACTTGATATATTTGATGATCAACCTCTATTTTTTTTAGGCTTATCATGAGACCTGTTGGAAAGGAGTTCATGTTAACGCAACCAGCTTTTAAAAGTGAAAACAAACCCTGAGCCAAAGTGTTTGAACACTTAGTTATATGGATGCCATTTTATCAGCATGTTGCATTTAAATATTTATTTGAAAGTGATTATTTATTAACTATAATCAAAGTTTGAACATTTTATACGATTTAAAATCTAAATCCATTTAAAAATAAGGATTATAATAATAACTATGAATTATCTATGAATGATCTCCTTCCGCGGGAGTGGGCCCAAACAGTCACAAACTATAACATGGTGAAGATTCTATCCAAATGAAATATTAGCCTGCATCTAGCCCCTTTGCTTTCTAAAATCTGATTTAATCTGCGGGGCGCGTTAAACTCGGTGGCGCTACTGTCCAAACATTAAATAAAGACGCTGCGCGGGCAGCACTGCGCTGATACAGGTGATACAAGGAATCAAGTGTCGAAAAGGTTACAGCTCAGGTGTTAATGTGGGGGACGTGGACAGAATCCATTGTGACACTTCCAGTGCCTCTCACTGAGTTAAGATCCGCGCATCAAGCCTCAGATGTTTCAACTTTATTCATCAAGCTAAAGAAAAGGCTGGAAGCAGAGAGTTTCAACGGAGTTTCGTTTCCAGCCTGGTTTGTCTGTGTGAAAGCTGGGAGGCCCGGTCAAGGTGTTCTTCCCCTCCATCCTGTCATCCATCCACCCATTTACCCATCCACCCGTTCATCCACCCATCTACCCTTCTGTTCCTGGCGTGCAGAGTCTGGCGGCCGCAGCTCGAGGATATTTAGCCTGCAACAGGTGGTAAGCGAGCGCCACATTTTACCCCCACCCCCCCTTTCTCTTCTTTAGTCCCCGGATAAAAAGAAGAAAAAAAAAGCTTCCAGATGTTATCTATGATAACCCGGCGTGTAGTGTGCTTCTGTAACAACATAGTCCTGCTTCATTATTAAGGTGTTCGTGTGTTTTTCTTCGCTGCAGGCAACAAAACGCAGGTTATCTCTTAGAATAAAGCATCCAATCCATTTTACTGAAGGGTTGTGTTCAGTAACTGCAGGTGATGATGCATTTAAAACAAGAAACAAGCCACGAAGCTTGCTCCAAAAAACTAGAATGAGTAAAAATGAAGATCCAATTCTAATAGGCTGGACAGTGAGAACTATCGGTGTATTGTTTATAGGCCACTGGCTCTTTTCCAAATCCTATATGCTCTGTGTTTGTTGTTGAGATTAAAAGATTTTTAAAATTAGGTCAAATGACCCCCCTACTCACGCGCGCGTGCACACACGCAAACAATACAACTTTAGTGGCCTGTAATCCCACGAGAGCCACTTTCCTTTTTCACCACGTTGCGGACGATAAGGAGGAGGGGGGGGGCATGACGTCACCCACACATGAAACGGTCCACTGGTCTCCAGTGATGTGTGTTCCTTACCACGCAAAAACTCCACGCGATGTCTTCTAAACCTGCGTGTCTTTAACGCTTTTTCGCTCTCTGAAAATAGATTTTAACAATGTATGAGAACAAGATCAGACAAGTGTTTAGTATCCGTCCTCTATTTAAACAGATCTGATCAGAGAAACGCAGCTTTGGGCCTAAAACTATATTTAACCGCGCGTTTCTGTGTCCCACCCTGTGTGGACGGTTGTTGAAGTCGGACTCTCTTAAGTGCATCTTGATGGCTCGAACTAAATCAAACTGAGAACTTCTAAAAATAATCAAACACGCATTACTTGTGTTTTTCTTTTGTTCGTTATCCTACAGCCCTGAAGTGTTTTTTCAGGCTGCCTGACATCCCTGCGTTCATCACAGAACGGTTGAATAGCAAAACTGTCAGAGCAGAGAGCTGCCGTGTGTTTCAGCTGCGCGCGCGCGCGCGTGTGTGTGTGTGTGTGTGCGTGTGTGTGTGTGTGTGTGTGTGTGAGAGAGAGAGAGAGAGAGAGACCGAGAGTTTGGAGCGTAGAGGGACTGAATGGCAGCCAGTAGCCTGCTGATCTAGCGCAGGTGCAGGGAAGGGAAGCGGGTGGTGTGTGTTGGTGTGCGCGCACACGTGCGTGTGTGGAGTGGGTTCTCTCTCTCTTTCTCTCTCTCTCTAACTGACACGCACACACATAGACACACACCTTACTTCCATTGAATAGGACCACACACTGACACAGACCAGCATGCCATCAGCCTCGCGCTGCTCTCGGCTCGGCCTGCATTCTCAGAGGCTCGAGGCCTCTGCGACACCCCCACCTCCTTCCTCATCTTCCTCTCCCACTTTGTCCCCTCTTTCCTCCCCCTCCACGTCACCAGCAGCTCAAGCTCCGTTTATCATTTCTGCTCATTGATGCTGACAGCTTTATAGAGCGCCATCATTAAAGGAATGCGCAGTTTGCAGCGGATCGTGACTCGCGGAGAGGAAACAACCATTTTTGTCTGTTTTTACTGTAACTGTAGCTTATAGCTGGACTCAGTGAGAGTTGTATCAATACATATATCCAGTTTATTAAGTTTTCCATTTTTAATTGGGCTCCATTAGAGCATTTCAGTGAATGCTACTTCACTAATAAGAAAAGAAAATCCGTCTAAAACTCACTGGGCTATAATGATATACTTAGGCAGCACTTGCAATCAGCCCTCCCTGCCTACACGATTGTGCAGCCCACACTTTTTACTCGATTGTTTCTAAACTTTTACTTTAACATATCAGTTGAGTGTTACTTATCCTTCCTTTCTTTCTTTTTTTGAGCGCACTGTGGCAGCCATCACCAGCTGCCCATCATGTGCCATGCCTGATAATTGCTCCAGTTGACAGTTTCAAAACTCGTGTTTCTATGTGACTGCGTGAAACATCACATTTTTAGGCACTTTGTTGATCTCGTTTCCAATTTTGGTTCCCACCAGAAATCTTTTACCTTTTGTCTCAGGTAAACTGGGCTCTCAGATGTCCTGAAAGTCATGTCAAGTGCTTCAGGTTTGATTTGAATCCTCCGGTTCTAATCAAGTTATTGATTAAGGTTGTGTTCTACTTATCCCTGTTTTGGAGAGATTACCTTACATAGGCCTGGAGTAAAACGAGAGGCAAAGAAATGAAGGGCATGAAAGGACTTTTTTTAATGGGAAGAGGGGACAAACAACAGTATAAGGCTTGATGTATTTGCACCGGTCTGAGCGCGACCATAATAACACATTCACTAAAAAAAAAAGGAAGTTGGGCTCATTACACAAGAGTACTTTGAGTAAAATTATTTTTTATTTACAACTAAAGTGACGTAACTTATAGCCTGCCTATTATATAGTATAATTCAGTTTTAAATCACACCCTTTGTACCTCTTTCTATTTTAATTTCATGTCGTCGCCACTGAATGACCAAGACTCCAAGTCATTTCATTTAGGGGTAGCTACATTAATTGATTTCCTCATGCAAATAAGTTCCCCCTATAGTCAACAAAACGCAAGTGTCAGTGTGCACATTGTCTTATAACAAATTCGAGTTAATACAGCCATAATGATAGTATCACGGCACGCTAATTGGCCTTTTTTCTTTCACAACAATGAAGCCAGTTCAGCATCTCTTTATTATTTAATAACGTCAAACGCTTGGCTGGCTGTTCTGGCTGCTGAGTCTGCTGGCTACTGTGGGGAGGAGGACAATGCAGATACAAGTCAGGAGTTTACCTCTTGAGCTATATTGTCACTGGAAAAAAAAGGAGACAATGTTGAAAATAAAACAGAGCATACAGGGAAGTCTGGCTTTTAAATATTTTTATTTAATCGTGTGCTTTGAAGGATATCTTCGTCTCTAAATCTCGAGCAGACAGCTTGAAGCAACAGGTGACTTTGCATCTGCGCTCTGTCTTGCAGCTAGAAGTGAGTGTGTTGAATGGTCTGCTGGTCCTTTGTTGCCCGGAAATGTGGAACTTGTTGTGAGGGACAAAGGTGGGGGTGGGGGTGGGGGGGGGGGGGGGGGGGGGGGGGGGGGGGGGCGATAAAGTCTGTACAATCAGCTGAAGTTATTCCAACAACTTCTTTTTTATGCGGTTTGCCTGCAAACACTGTAAATATCGGTGAAATGTGCAGTTTTAAATCACAGAAAGCTGATATGAAGTATGCTAAAAGAAAACCCAACAACGTAATGCAGCCTATACGGAGACTTGATTGCATGAAGTGATGATCTTTAGACATGAGCCAGGGCAGCGTTGCTGCAGGATCATCGGGTTTCCGGGCTGACTGCCACCCATGCAGGGCCGTCTGAGGCGCGGGGAGAGGACAGGAAAAGTGGACGGTTGGGATGTGTCATGGAGAAATAAAAAAGGGGCCATCGCTGCTGCAGTTACTGGCGTTTCTTCTTTAAAACACATGCCCGTTGCATTTTTCTATCAAGTTGACAGAGGCGCCCTATAGCTCATCCGGCCACAACTTTAATTTTTGCCAACTTCACTTGTTGAATGAGGACGATTTTGAAACCGAGCTCTCAATTTCTGTCCATGTGGAATTTGCGTCTTTAGATGAATTGTTACGTTACCAACGACTTTGCAAAGAGGACAGGGCCTGCATGCTGTAACCCATTTTTACTGTCAAGAAAATGGATTTTCGTTCTTTCACTGTGAAATAAAACTCGTTTATACCGATATAGCTATGTGTCAGACACGTTTTTGTTTATTTGCTGTTGAGAAACCAAATATATATAAATTAATGATTTTATAAATGCAATGTAGGATTGAGAATCAGTGATGTATTTATCTGCAACATGGGGCAGACTTCAGCAATACTTCGTGTCAGAGCAAAGAAGTGATCCAACGACATCTGTTTTCGTTAGAAAACAGATTTAACTTGCAATTTTACTCTCACAAATCTGTTGTCTGGTGGCATCGCTGTGCTGGAGGTGGTTCGTCGGCATTTGGAGATTCTTTGATAGAGAAGGCTGTTGAGCTGATGGGACTGAATCATCATTAACAAGCCAACAGACACAGGACCCCCCCCCCCCCCCCCCCACCCCCCATGCTCTGGTCTCATTTCCCAGCATAGACACTAACCTCTTTCACTCTGTCATCAGCCTGACTCTCTCCCTCCACCGACTCTAGCACACAACAGCACAGTCCATTGTTCCCGGCCTCCCTCCTTCTGCCTGGCCCCCCGACCCAACTGTTGACCAACAACTCCGCTCGCACATTAAACGGGCAGGGGGAAGGCGGGGGTGTCCTATTTTAGAATATGACACATTCAGAAATGCAAGCTCAAAAGGTGTGGCTTTCAGCGTTTTCATCAAATTGATACTCGCTGTTGCTAAAAGAAAAAAACAGCAAGTAAATAATAGAAACTAATTAAAGGGTGAAAAGGCAGAAATGCCAAGAAATTAAATAAACGTTTTAGTTTTTAGATGAGTTGTCCCAGCAGCCCCCCATGTTGCCCATATGTATGATGTTCATGCACCAGGTGCGTTTGCTCACCAGTGCTGCGCGTGTTACTTTCATAAGAGAAAAACTTTAGAAATGGTGTGAAGCACTTAGAAGTGGAGGACTTCAAATCCCGCGTGCCTTTTCAGCCCCCAGGGATATGCGCGAGCCCTCTGAATGGACTGTGGAAAAACAGAATGTGTGTGTGAATGTGTCTTGCCAACATCTTTCTATTCACCTATAGGATATTTTGATAAAGGTTGCAATGAATTAGAATTTGATTACGAGACAAAATTTTGTTTACTCCAAATCTTCAAAGTCAAATTTAAGTGTGGGATTATGTTAAATCTGTGCAGGAATTCATTATGATTTTGATCATAATAATTGCAAAATTAATAATTTTTCTTCAAATATATTTTCCTTTTCTTAAGACTTTAAAACCAAACCTGCAAGAACATATTGAAGTGCAGTTGATGAAGGCGAGGGGCAAGTTATGCCTTGTCTTCACTCTTAATTGATGGATCAAATATCATGTTTAAACAAGAAGTCTTGTGATTTCAAAGGGATAAATAATCTTAAGCACAACCTTAAGTTTTCAAGTTGTTAAAGAACTCCTGATGTGCAGGCCTAAATCCCCAGCACCACAGACTACAGCTCATTTTAGTCTACAATATTGTTGAAAAATGTTAACAGCTTCCTGATGTTCCATCACGTGGCTCACCTAAACTGAATAACTTTTACAACACCTGAAAGTTCAACCGTTGATGTGCTTTTTTAACCACAGCATAGTTCTATTTGCATATTCAGAAGCTTAATTTATTCATAAAACTTTTAAACAAACATTCTCTTTAGACTGCCAAGGCAGTCAACCTGTAAACAAATGAGATTAGTCAGTGTTTTAGAGGAGATTATATTTCCACCCGTCAAAGCCTGGATTGTGTGTGTGTGTGTGTGTGTGTGTTTTAAGTAGACCTACAGAACACGGCGGTAACGTGTTTTTAAGGGTAGGCTTACATTACAGCATGTCACAGAGATACTGACATCAAAATGACAGCCCCCACTATTTCACACACACACACACACACACACACACAGGCCGCACATACATGTATGATCTTCTAGACACTTGGGCTTTCTCTTCCATCCACTTATTTTCTTTTTCTTCAGGAATCGACACATCAAATCAAAGCATCTTTGCCCAGTGGTTGAAAAATCCTCTAAATGCCACTTACCACATGTTGTTGTGTCACAGGCCTAACACACACATTCGCCGGTGTATTGACCCTTCATTGCACAGATGCCTTGCTGTTGTACATGTTGCCACACAGACACACCTAAAACCCAGATTACATTTCTGTATGTGGAAATGGCAGATCTCTTTCAGTAGTGAATTATTCATCCGGCACATGACCCTCACCTGGTTTTCTTACAGTGTACCATCCATACATTTTACACTTTGTATGTTTTAAAAAAAAAAAAATTTACACTAGGCATCATAAATAACTGTAAACATTATGCATTCAGGGTAAATTCTTGAATAACCAGATAAACCCACTGAACTAGGGGATTTTTCCCCTTTCTAATGAACTATTGTTAAAAAAAAAAACAAGTAAATAAGATATTACCGATCCCTCTCATAAGATCATGTTTATCTACTCTTACTGATGACACTAATAGCAGCAATAGTGTCCTGTTATATAAATGGAATCCCTTTATTAATCATTTTACAAAGAAGCTCATAAAAGCTGTTACCTAATCCATTTACTGTCATCATTAATCTGAGTTAATAATGTCACAATGATGTCACAATCAACGCGTTTTTTTTATATTGCAGATTATGTTTTATCTTACATGCCGAATCTGTGAGTGAGCCACTCATATCTATATATTTGTTTGTTCTGACTCGTTCAGCTTGTATCTTTTTCTTTGCCAAACTGTTGCGTTGCACATGCAGTGAAATGCTGTGCTGATAATCTGATAATCTCAACTACAGCTGCTTTCCTGACACTTATCTGTAGTTCTTGGACAAAGCAAAACTGAATAGGTTCAAATCTTATTAGTTACGTTGCTCAACGTTAAATTTGCAATTTCAAGAGAAGTCAAGTGTCTGGACTCTTCACTCTTAAATGTCTGATTTTGTCCATCTCCGTACGAAGAGCCCTTTTCTTTCATAAAGTGTAAAATCTCGTTCCCAGTCGATCGTGTTGACTGCAGTGTAGATTTCGATTGATTGCATCAGTCACTATCGGGCTATTCTGGAGCTGGTGACTCTGAGGTCTCAGTCTTTCCCTTTCTCTCTGTCTCTCTGACAGAAGCTGTTGTTGAATGGAAGAGTGGCCTCTTTCAGTGTGGGTGTCCCCTCGGGGCCAACTGGGAGAGATAATCAGACAGGACAGTTACAGACAGACATACAGGCAGGCAGATGCAGTGGACTGAAGCTGTTTCTCCCCAACTCTGTGGCACATTTTTACTTGTTAGTTTCTGCAAGTTGTGAATGAACTGTTGTACAATTATGGGTCATTTTTGGAATTGGTATTTTTTTAAATTTATTTTCCCCTTCAAACCATAGAGGTATTAAATCCTTTTTGTGGAGGGGGGGTAATGTCGTCTGTAAACATGTGCACTGTCTTCTCTTATCCTTATTGTCAACAAATCACTGATTAGATTGGATTAGACTGAGTTGTATTGGTCTTTATAACATTATCCATCAAATAGGATCAAGATGGACATTTACATACACGTGACAGTAAATAACTGAAAAACAACCATGTATTTTAGTGTACATATATTATTTGACTGTTGTGTTTTGGTTTGTTTAAGTGTCAGATATTGCTTTGGATTAGAGTCAGAGCATCGTCTGGTTTACTCAGCATCCTTCTATGACCCTGCTGATTGCTTACAAAGCGTTTGTCGAGGAGACGGGACTGAAATCAGGCTGTTTTAGCTCGGAAACGTTGAGGCTAGACTCATCTGTGGTTTGCCAAAATGTAACTGCTTACAAGTTTTTTCTTGTGTCTGGATTATGTGGGAGAAAGACATTTGTCAGAAATCATCACCCAAAGTCTTTTCTCTTCAGGTAAACCACGAAAGCTATTGAGGTTTGAACTTAACACAGATGTTTTGGATTAACCTTGATCGTGCCTTAAAGACTGTCCACATACATGTATTTTCATTTGAATTGCTTTAACTCTTCTTTCATTACCTTGTCCTTAAACTGGCTCTACATTTAATCACTAATGTGTGGCATATGTAGACAGACAGTTGCTGTGCAGTGATTAGTTCACGAACGCTTGATCTCTATGTTCATATTTCAAAAGACTGCGTGATCATTACAACTAACCTCACTGCTGGAAGTTTCCATCACGGCTTTCCTGAGTACACCTGCGTGCGTGTGCGTATGTGTGTGGAAAGAGAGAGACACATGGTAAATATAGGGCAGACAGAGAGAGCGGTCTGGCCTGGGTTGGGTTGGGCAGGTCACTGCAGCAGCATTTGATTGTAAATAAGAGAGGAGTCAGTTCACACGCCGATCAAGTGACTGCCGGGAACAAGCGAGCCATTTGAATCAGGTGGCTATCTCCCTATCTGAGAGATCAGAGCCCTGTCACCCCCCTCCACCCGCCTCCTCCCTTTGCTCTCGTCATTGTGTGTTGCGCAGTAAGGGACACACATACACACTCACACAAGTGAAATGACATGTCCCTCCCTGCTGGCTATAAGGGCAGGCAGAGTGGCTGGATGAGATTTCACTGTCTCACGTTAGAAGAGGAAAGGAGGGAAGAGGTTAGAGAGGAGAGGAATGGAGGAGAGGAGAGGAGAGGAGAGGAAGACCCCCTCAGAGTATAAAACCCTGCGATATTTCCTGTCTCTGCCTTTGTCATCAGTCCAATTTAACAATAAATTATATGCATATATCAGATGGTTTGGGGACGTTTTTATGTCTGGACAGAGCAAATGTGTATTTGATTTGATTTAAGATGGTATGTCTCACTTTATTTAGGTGTTTCTTGCTTCTTCTTGGATCTATATCTTTAAGATATAGAAATTTTCGTTGGCAAGTTGTTATTGATTGTAATCTTATCTTCAACAACAGCATGTTCTGTCTGATATCAGTTTGTCAGGTTTTGTGCAGTTTACTGTTTAGTGTAAAAATGTCCAAAAAAAAAAAGAATATCACACTTTTTCAGGGCCGAAGCACCTGATAGATTTTTTTCATGTTCATCGAGTAAATAATCTAAAAACACAAATGATTAGATATCAAGGTGAGCAAATTGATTGATTGGATAATTATTTTTTCTATTTAAAATGAATATAATTTAATAAATTGTCAGTCACCAATTTATTTCGATAAATAATTCTGTGTTAATTGATTTGAGTGCTTATTTCAATACAGAGGGTGCACTTGCTTTAGAACACAGCATCTAAACAAGAAGATGCTACTCAGTTAGCCTGGCTGTCATGATAAAGACCTGTGAAGAATGGCTCAGATGCAACATGAAAAGCTACACACACACATATTTACGCACTCACATGTGTTTTTTATGCTCCATCTTGACAATGACCCCCAAGGGAGACGATGATGTGGGACAGCTGCTGCCTGTTCATATTGATTAAATGACATCTAGGATCATTTACCGATTTACCGACTGACGGAGCTTAATCGCCCTGAGGGAGGTTTCAGGCCTGTTAGCCTGGGCAGCTTTCAGTTTATGTTCACAGGCAGTACTTTCATGTGAACATCGTCCTCTATCCCACTGAGGATCCCACAGGATGCACATTAGATTGTACTGTTAATTTGCACAAGACACCACAGCAGAAACATATCTTAATGTCAAGCCAAAAAGAACGAGGCACAGGGAATGTGCTTCAACAATGCAAAAAAACCCAACAAACATCAAAATGTTGGACAGAAAATATCAGTATGGGACATAAATGGACAGAGTGTAGCAGAGGAAACATTTGAGAGTCAGAGGTTAATAATTCCTCCTCACATACAAGAATCTGGCCACAAAATTCCACACATTATATGGGCTGACAAATCTGTAAGAATGTGCTGTTTAGAGGAAGAAACTCCTGTACGACAACCCGCACTCACATTTAATTCTTTTGGAGCGGTGCTTTTCTTATTGATGGACAAATGGGTAAAAGATTCCATTCCAGTTCTTATTCAAGAAGCATGTTGTGTAGTGTACTGTAAATAAGTTGTTTTCTACAGATTCCGTGTTTCCACAGATTTAGTAAGAGTACACATGCAGGAAAGACAAGGATAAAGCATATGTGGCTTTTAAAAGCTGGACAGCTCACTCTAAGAACGAGACATTACAGGAAAAGACGGACAGTTATGATTGGACGGGACAAATCAAGGGATGGACTGGAAAGGATATGATACGATGAAGCTGGGAAAGATAGAACAAGACAGAACAGGGAATATCAAGGCATAACATGGGAGGGATGGTTATGATAGATGAAGACAGGACAAGATGAAGCTGGACTTACCTGGACAGGAAAGGATACGGCAAGCAGAAAGAGACTGGGTAGGACATTCTATAAAAGAGAAAGCTTAGAAAAAAAGGACATTACAGGTAAGAGTAGAGCGAGGACAGGACAGGAAAAGGTCTAATGAGGAAATAATTGGCACGATGTAACGGGGTACTGCGGATAAATAGCAGGATGGGATCACTGGACAGGCCACAAGAAGAGGACATTGTTGGACAGGAGAGGAAAGGACAGAAAAGGAAAAGCCTGAATAAGTAAGTGCAGAAAGGGGAAGTCTCCTGTGTATGGTCAGTCAACAGCTATGGTCGTACGGGGACAGGAGAGACGGTTGATAATATAAACCCCTGCCAGCCGTCCCAGTACTGAGAGTTTTGGCTCATTCTGTTTACATGGAGTGCGCGGCCTTGGGAATGAGCCAGGTGAAGCTGTTGAGGACAGATTAAAGGGGAGATGGATCAATCACTTCAGTCTCTGGGCGGGTGAGTGACAGTGAGCCTGGGGACACAAACATGAGGACTATTGATTTTGAGTCGCCTTCCATCAGATCTCTCTGAATTGCTTTTCTCAAGGCAAACACAAGCAGTCAGACATTTACAATTGCAAGCACACCCACACACAGTCATGACAGTTCCTCTTTAACACAGTGTTTCTTTTTGTATTTCTGTCCGTGTCACTTGCATCTTGGTTGACAGGACTTGCTGTATGTGAGGTTCTATAGGCAGGAATGGCCCTCTGGCCATGTTTTTAAAAAGGCCTATGGCATATTTAACAGCATGGAGTGAGGTCTCTGATACTTAAAGGAAGCTATTAACCATAAAACGTTATATATGAGGAAGTTTACGACTTGTCAAGAAGCGTAGCCTGGAAGAGTTCAAACATTTAAGTCAATACGAAAAAGAGTCTACAAATAAGCCAATAAACCTTGAAAAAAAGGGGGAGGAGGGGCTCATTCCACACATTTTTTTTTTCAACACATCAATCTTAATCACACCTTCAGTTTTCCTTGACAAATAAACACGGAACCCTTACAGATACTTTAAAAACATAATGGATTTGTACAAGTGTCTTTGTTGAAGAATCTCCTCAGATGATCCACTGCTGATGAGCAGAAAAGGGAGAAAGGGGCTGTGTGTGTAAGGTCCAGCTGGCTTTGCGGAGTTCGCCGTTCCAATCGACAAAGCTGTAATCTTTCAGCTGATTCTGCAACACCGGCTTGATATATGTAAGCACACGCTGATGCTGGGCTAATCCTCCTCTGTCTGGTATGTGTAAATGCCAAAGAGGAGCAGGGCTGGTTAATGAGGACATCTTTTTTTACACCAATGAGGCATAACCAAAATTAGAATCTAATTAGAATTAGCTTCTGATTTGATCAATTTTCTTATTATTCAGCCATTCTCGGGTTGATTTATTTGTAGGTTTTGGATGATTAAATTGTTCAGTTACCCAGCTGTTCCAAAGCTTCACATTGTGGTCACAAAAAACTTTCTCGTTTGCATTTTCTGAGGTAGCAAAGCAGCCCGATGCTTCTTCCACCATGTTTAACAGCTGGGATAAGTTTTAATGTCGCTGTGAAGAGGCATTTTTGCTCAAAACACAGTTGACTTTTGTTTAATCTTTGCTGACAATTTCTTTTACAATGAGGTTTAGAAATAATGTTTCATCTTTTACCTAAACATACTCAAGTTGTGGTTTTTTAATGATATTGGCTTATCGTGCAGACTTTCAGCTTAAATTAAAGGCATCCATACACAAATTGGATGAAAGATTTAGAGATTACAGCTCTTTTTTCCATGAGCTCAAATATAAGTGGACAACTGACTCCAAAGCTATTTCATGGACAGATGTGGGCTGTTTCCATTATTTCTTCACCAATTCAGGTGGTAAATGGTCTGGAATTGATTGCAAGTGTAGCATTTGTGTTCGGAAACAGAGAAACAAGCCAACACATCTAAGCATTTCCAGACCTAATTGTTTTGTGAATTTGAAAAACAAAACAACACACATGAGTCTTCAAGAATTCTTTTGGGAGTGTTTTTCTAACTTGCACCTTCTAAGGTCTTGTGAAAGCGGAATTCAATCGATTCACATCAACCAGTCTGATATGATAAGGGCAGAATTTTCTCCAACCAACCAACTTTATATGGGCTGGGGCATTTTTACAATCCACACTTCCTTTTTAATATCTTTAAATGAAACAATAAAGTTAAATAAAGTAATTGAGTTTGTTTTTGACTAATCCAATTGTGTTTGCTAAAATTTGTTATTCAGATGATGATCAGTCAGCCATAATCAGCACAACAACACTTTTTTTTTCTGGTCTCTCTAACGACTTAAACTTTTTTGCTCTAAACGCAGCTTTGTCTATAGCCTTTGACGGATTTAAATAAAGAGGAGAAGCCAACTGAAAACACAATGTTGCCTTTTGTGTATCAAGAAAAGAGTTGCAGAGAACTCACATTAATTGACACCATCCAATTAAAAATGAAAAACTTGCAAAAAAAATGGGTTGATAAAAGCACGAGACACCACTGCGTAGTTTCCTCCTTCTTTTGACAGTAACCACTGGTGTGTTCTCAAAGTAACGGTCTCCCCAGTTTTAATCTTGACTTTAAAAAGATCCGATTTATTCTTTTGACAAACTGAAATGTTGACTTGGTCAAGAATCTGAAAGACAACTAATTCATACAGGTCAAGTTTTGACTTGTGCACACTGTACCACTACCAAAGTGCATATTGTCAGTTTCTTTTTCAGCTATTATATATAGCTGTTTACATCGAATGTTAAGTGTTGTCTATGCAGAATATAAATGAGTGCTTTACTTTTTGGTCCCTGAGTAACAAAAATAATGACCTCACTTTATGAAAGGATGCAATGTGCATTTAATTAAAAAAAGAGTTCATATTGTATGAAGATGATTAAAAAGTGAAGTAAATGTAATCTACAAACAAGTGAGCAAACACAAAAAAGCTTCAGTGGGGCTGTTGATAATAGGAGGGGAAGTATGTATTGGGAGCAGTGGCCTAATAAGGCTAAATACCAGACTGTGAATAATCTCCCTGTAAACTGTCAACTCATGAAAAACACAGAGATGCAACAGCAGCAACTCTCCCTTTCTGCCTGGCTGCCACCCCCCCACCCTCCCTTTCTGCCTCTCTACTAGCCTCTTTCCCCCCCTCGCCACACCGATCCCTCTCTCCCTCTTCTTTCTCTTTACTTTTTGGTCCTGCTCTCCTTCCTTCGACCTCCTCCTCTTCCTCGCTCCTCGTCTCGTCTCAGTAAGTAGGATAAGGCTTGGAGAGCTCTGTCGTCGTGGTAACTGCCAAAAGTATTCAGTTTGAAGTTTGAGGAGGTCAGTTTGCGGGTCATGGTAACCCCCCCACACACACACACGCACGCACACACACACACACACACACACACTCATATTCACACACACAGAGGGGTGTTGAGGGGACCCCCATACAGGCCCGGGCCCTTTTACATGAGGGGATCAGGAGGGGGACTTTATGTTTTTGGAGGGGCAAGGGCCATTGCAAAGCTCTGCTTCTAAAACAGTTGTGGTGCCAGAACTTTTTAGATTTCTCGGATTGAAATTAAGCTGATTATGAGAGGTATCAGACATTGTTGGATTTCTTGCAGTTCAGTAACTCTAATAATTTCCATTCATTCAGAATGATGATGAATAAGCTTATGCTTCAGCAACTGCTGATTTATGCTAATAAAGATTCTATCTTTGAAAAGGGAAGAAAATCGGATCCTAATGAAAGAAAGTGTAAGTAAATCAATACTGTCATTATGAATATTCTATTACACCTTAGAAGGATGCTTTTGCTTATTTTATAGCTTCTTTACTTTTTAGTAATATTCCTTTAACAGGAAGGACCCAACAATTGGTTTTAGCTTCAGAAAAAGTAGTATTAAAATAAAGATAATAATCAGATCTTTTATGTAAATGAATATAGCAATTTTCAAGCTTACACTTATATTCTTATGCAAAAACACTAACTTTTGTATTTGATTAAGTTGATTTCCTTTTGTAATACCATGTAAGCCTCACGTTCACATTGCAGTTGATAATCAAAACATAATCTGAAGAGCAAGATACTGAAAAATGAAAATTGTGCTGAAGTGAAAATGCAAAATTACCTTGTACTTCTACCAAATGTCCCTTTGTTGTACAGATAAAGTGCTTCTGACTGAGCTCAAGTCTATCTGCTGATGTTTGTTATCATTCCAAGTGTGCAGGTTTGTCCTCACAACGTGTACGTCACAGAAGTTGGCGCGGCACCAGCACTGTGCAGACACCCCAAAAAACAAAACCATTAATTGTGGCCCAGACGAGGTCCAACGGTTACCAAACTTTTGTGCTATTGTCAATGAAACTTTGTTGTTGCCGTGACTGTAGGCCAAACTTTCCCCATGCAGAAAAACAGCCCCGGCTGTGTGCAGTCTCACACTTTAAACACTCGGGGTATTGGATAGTGGTTTCTGCCCATCAGTCCCGGACAACTGCAGCTCTTGGAGCAAACACAGAGGTCCTCCACTGCCACCACACTGCCACTGCAGGTGCAGCCCTCTCACTCCCTCTCATTCTAAAACACAAATGAGCGGGCAGCTGAGCTCATGTCTGTGAAACAACTAACTATTGGAACGTTCTCCTCTCTTACAAAAGTTCCGCAGATGGCAAGCGTTTACTGAAAATATGATAATGAAATCTGGTGTTTGACAGTGAGCGAGACTGCATCAATGCTGCCTCCTGCGTAAGTCAGATAACCTGAGTTTACAGCTGTGATGATTATAATAACACAACCCCAAAAAGTGCTGAGTACAGACTTTATTTCTTTTCTTCACTTCCCCCGTTTTTTCCCCCCCCTGCTTTCTTTCTGTCTCTATCCTGGATGGTTTCTGATGTAAATGTTTTCAGTCATTTGGCGGCTGAGCCTCAGCAGGTGGTCCACCAAATCCACCGTAACCCCCGGCAACCTCTGTCCAACCAATCCAAATGCTGTCCTGCCCTCCACTGTGCTTAGTTAGCCCTGACAGGAACCAGTATGTCTGTGTGTGTTAGTGACAGAAACAGCACTCCTCAGAGGATGGGGCGTGTACTTGGAGTGGTCATTAAAAGTTTATAAAAATGTTTTCTGTTGGGAGATTGAGTTTGAGAGTCAGTGAGCATTAAGGCAACTGTGCATACACTGTGCATCTGCATTAGTATACAATCACAGTTACTGTCTTACTTAAAAAGAATATTCTGGATCACTTCTGCTCATGTTTTTTTTTTTTTTGCAAAACAAGCAACTCACTATATAATTTTCTTTTTTGTTACTGTTATGATCTACTTTAGGTTTGTCGATATGTAACTATACAAGAACACTTTCAGAAGGTTTCTGATGTCAAAAACTTGAAAAACTAAACTTATTTACTTACCTGGGAGTATAATACTGTAATTAACCGATATCTTCTAACTTTGAATCATGACACATCATTATGTTACACTATTTTTAAAGGATCAGAAAAAATTATATGTTTCGAAAAATCAAAACAGCCAATCAAGTTATGCAAGTGTATTTCATAAGAGTGTGATTATTACAGTCAGGCTGATTGATGACACTCATGATAATTAAAAAAAAATGAAAAAATGAAAAAAAGACGACAGTAAAAATGTAAAGTGAATTGTTTCTTTGAAAATGCAATGTTGAAAGAATCTCAAGTTCAAAACCTTAAGTTCAAGTACTGAAACCATTTGTATTGAGCCGAGACTCCTGCAAGTTACTGAAGAATTCCTTAGTGTCATTATTATTATCATGTTGGAGTCCTAACTGAGCTTTGGGTGGCCTCGATATCCATGTATGCATGTTTGTCGTTACGTTTGATACGAAATGTAACTATAGGAGGTATATATTCATCCTTTAATTTCTTGCAGTGAGGAATGTAATAATAGTGATGTGAACGCCTGAAGACATTTTGTAAAAATTTGTGTGTGCATTGGATTGATGACAAGTGTGAATAGATGAGCTATCATTAGCTTTAATTGGCTTTGAGAGGCTCTGAGTGCTGGGTTCATCCTTACACCTTTCCTGGGTCCTTCCTGGGTTGTGTGTCTAGGCGTATGTGCGCACATGTATATTTCTTTTTGTGTGTAAAAATGTGTCTGTCGGGTCATATAAGTCCCTCCATGCACTGCAAAGTACAAAAACATACAAGGGCATCAAGGAGGATGAGTGGTTTTAGAGACTGCTATTCACCCAGAGGATGAGGGTTGAAACTGCGTCAGCAAGCAGCTGCTCCACTGAAGTGTCCTTGAGTCAGAGACTGTATCCCTATTACTAAAAATTTTGAGAAAAATTGAATAACGGTTTCCTCTGCTGAATAAGTAGTGTATTGCAACTCTAATCCATGTGCTAAAAACACACTTCAGTTATTCGATATTTCCATGTTTCTGAAGAATATTAATCTCAGCCTGGAGCAGCTTCAGACGGAGAGGTGAAAGGAAAAGCTGAGACTTACTGTTGAGTGTACTCAGTTGCCACCTTGAAAACTTTTTTTTTCCTGTTAATAGTAATGCTCAGTGGAAAAAGATGGCCGAGACTTTGTTTCTCTGTATTTCACACACGAAGGCAACCAATGAACAATTAAGTGATGAGAAAAATTAGCACCCATTTCCTCCGGGCTGGGAGGAAGTGCCGTCAAATCGATTGCCCAACTCCTCCCGCCTTTCTCTGAGCTGCATACAAAGACGGCACTAGAGGGAAGAGAAAGGCTCTCAGTTAATATTTAACCAGACTATGTAAAGACGCAGTCCGAAAGCTGAGCTTATGAGCAAACAGACGTGTGTGTGTGGGACAACAGCTTAATGGCCTAAATGTATGGAAATACTGCAGCTCTGGTGTGGCAGTGAAATACTTATTATGTATAAAAACAGAAGTGGACTAACTTGCCGAACTGTTCTCTTGTGTAACATACAGCAAATACATAGTGTGTTTTATTCAATTAACAGAACCTTGAGCATAAAACTGACACAGTATCTTTTTTTGTGATTAATTGAGCCTCTAGTTGTTAGAGTTTATAAGTCAAAACATGGGAGAGTATAAAACTTTATCAACCTGTGGAGGACAGGTCAAACGTCTATTTTATAACTACATGTGCTCGCTGAAGTTTGCAGAGAAAGCTGAATATAGTCAGAAGTATGATGATCTCACTGCATCACCTGCTAGCTGTGTGCATACATACATTCATGGATGTCTGCATGTGTGTTAAAAAGAAAAAAAGCTTCTTTTTTTTGGGCCTAGTTGGCATTACTTGTACCATGTGGCTCAGTGTATGTGTGTGTGTATGCACGTGTGTGGTGGTGTATTGTTTAGAAAGTGCTGTGTGCAGTAGAACAGGGATTTGGTGCCATCAGCACAGTGATGTCAGCACACAGAGACAAACAAAGCCAGAATCCAGACCCTCTCCCCACTACCCACAATCCTGCTGGAAACTGCGGGAGGCCCAGCTCTGGGGTCCTGCACACACAGACACGTTAGCTCAAGCCTTTACACGTACAGATGCACAGGAGTGATCACACATGCACTTGCATACGCAACTTAGGAGGCCAACACATCCAATACCTATGCTGATTTCTGTATTAAAAGAAGTAATGACAAAAATTGACTCATAATACATGAACAATTACACATGTAGGCTCACACATTGTATAAATATACCAGGACTCTCATATAGTTTCTATACATATAAAATCTACTTGCATTTAAATACACTGCAAGCTGTTTTAAAGTTCACCTGCACAGGAACTGATCCAACTTGGAATGCAAAACCACATTAAAAGCAAAACATTATATATATATATATATATATTGAATTGTTGAGCAAAATGGACAAAAATTCTAGGAAAGTAAAACTAACAGAAGAATAAAACGTATTTTAGAGAAGAATGCAGTTACTTCTATTTATTTTTTAGAACTTAAACCCAACTGTGAATTAATTTTAAGCCAACTGTTATGTCCTTTTTTATTTTTAAATAAGTCAACAACACAAAGTCAGTTACTACTACAAACTTGTATTTAACACTGTATTGTGTGCCTGTATGAACTCCATTACAGCTGCGAGTGAGCAGTCAAATCAGAAACACACCTCTGTTTGCGTTGGCATGGCCTCCTGCCACGCTGCCCCAGCCCCAGCATATGCCTTGCAAATGGGTTTGACATTACTGTTTCTGTGGTGTTCTTTCATATGAATATGCTGTGACTGCGTTGGGGCAGACATTAATATGGATGGAATTACGTGTTTAGATAGTATGACGCAGGCAAAGAAATGCTAACAGAAACTGTCAACTTCAGTTCAGAAATACAAATATTTGATTTGTTAGCACAGGTAAGGCTGCTCTGTGTAGGTTTTGTTTTATCATTTCCCTTTTTCATCACTGTTAACGGGGCGGTTGAAATGAATACTTATTGTAAGAGTCTTTCTTTTTACACTGGTCTGATTTCCATCAGATTTTAACCAGTTGATATCTCTGTTGGGGTCCAACAACATGAAGGAAAAAAATGGCTTTTCTCCTTATTGATTTGAGACCAGACAGATGTTATGTTGCTTCTTCAATTTAGCAGAAGTTTTATGGTTCCTACATTATGATTCATTCACTAACGCCCACTTCATCGCACTCTGTCTTTGTGTGTTTTAATCTAAGCATCAACTGTCTCTCTTGCAGATCTGGCACTTTGTACAACTATCTAGTATTAAAATCTAACTTGTAAGAGGGTGTATCACTGATTAAAAGGCGCAGTGTTTGATACTTTAATCCTGTACGAGAAGTTTCAAACAATTGTTTAAAAGAAACAAATATTAAGGGACGGGCTGTCTACTCGAGACCGATAGTTCACAGGAAACAAAACAAAACAAATAAATAAATAGAAATTTGCAAGACCAAATAAAGTGTGATGTCACGGGGTCAAATCCCAAAATGTCAGCTGGATAGCATGTCACAGTCACAGAATTGTGCGGCTCGCTCTTTTAATGCTGCTATAGTATTTCCTTGTTGAAAAGTTGCACAACAATTAGCTACTGTTGCTGTTTGTCTCTGGTCTTTAAATGCCCCTCTGTCCAAAACAGTCAGAGCCAGACTGGGGCTGGTAGTATGTGTATGTGTATGTTTGTTTGTGTGGCTTCTTTTTTTTTCTTTTTTAAGCAGTGGGATCAGGGTAACTGGGCATACTGGACCCAAACAGGTCCTCATTGTACTGGAGGAGGAAGAACCCAGTTGTACTGCACACTATTGAGCCAAGTTTGAAGTTGAGGGGAGTCTCTGTGTGTGTGTGTGTGTGTGTGTGTGTGTGTGTGTATACATGCTTTTGTTTGTATATTGTGTGTATTTACACTGTACAGGGATGATTGGATGTGTATTGAGAGCGGTTGATTTTTATCTACCCTCATCCCTCCTCTTCAGACTGTCTATTTGTGTGTTGCAGATGAAGGATAACAATAGTTTCCTTTGACCCGTGTCATGAGGGTGTTCTTCATATTCAGACGGCTGCTGTTGATTAGCAGTTACATTAGTTTTCGCCAGACTTTGACATCATTTAAAGGGTTACTTTCAACTTTTTAAAAGTAAACTTTACTGCAGCAGATGGCATGAAAAAGTCGAAAGTTGCTAGCCCTGATCTGTATTTGTTGCCTGGTAACACAACCTTGGATCAAGAGACACTGTGAGCTATTGTGGGTGTACAAGGATTCACTGTGAACTCTGACCTTTTAGTCTCAGCAGCTTTTCACCAAGTCTGAGTGTTTTATAAATCTGCCTCCCATGATTTCACTCACATCTCTTCTAGTAAATAATCGGAAAATACTTTTTTTGGGGGTCCTGATCATCCAATAAATATAGCAGTACTTTTATAGGTTGCAGTCTTCCCTTTCTATTCGGCCATTACTGCAAATGCTGTTCCTACCCAGATGCTTTACTGAACACCTTTAAAAAAAAGCAAAAAAATTAAGCCAGCAATACACGGTTGTTTTCAGTAGATTACTGAGGAGTTACAGAGTTCCGCATCTTTGGATGTGGTGCTTAGCATTTTATTCTATTTTTTAAATTTTCCAATTTTTTTTTCTTTTCTTTTTCAGGGATGTAACCAGAGGGTGAAGATACAGTCAGGAAAACCGGACAGTAGAAGAACTTCATGGAAAACAGGAATCAGTATGGTATGCACCCAAATAAACACACTCAAACACGCACACACACACACACACACACACACACATGCATGCTCACACACAGGGAGTCTCATAGAGGGAGACAGCAATGCCTTGGAGGGTGCCAGTCATGCCCAGCTTCCGCTGCGCTCCAAATTGAGCGTGGCACAGAGTGTATGAAGTCAGCCGTCTGGAAGAGAGCCAAGCATTGTTCCACCAAGCAGCTGGATGGTAATTACTAGAGAGAAGAGGAGAGTAGCTCTGCCACCTCACTACTGCTCCCTCTTATAGTGAGTGTGTAGAAGAAATATTTCTATGATAAAATAGGGTCGAGTGATTATTCAACTGCTGAGCATGCACAATGTTGGGCCTTAATGCAGGGCGCAGAGTTGTATTTATTGACAATATTACACAGATGACATGAAAAGTAAAAGAGATCCGCTTGTTTGCTTTGAGTTTTTCAGATTATCTAATTTTGTTCACAAACAGCTGTTTCCTGTGGAGTTTCTAAATGCTCACGGGTAATATTTTAGAAAAATGACCTGCAGGGAAACTTCATTTACCTTACATTGCTTCTTTGATTTCAACTCCATCTTGTGGGTGTTAAGTATTTATAAATGTTCTTTTTTTTTTTTAAATGGAAATCAAAGTTTTATTAGTCTATTTGGTCCCCTTAATTAAATCCTCAGTTAGTTAAGCTTGTTAGTTAGTTAAGTTCATTCTTACTTCTACATTAGCAAAGATTTTGGGCCTTACTGATGTAATTTTTTCTTACCAAGACCAATTTCTTTGGACTTTGTGGACTCTGTTTAAAGGGAAATTGCAAGAATCCAGACTCCAACAGAGATTCGCATTGCCACAGACAAAAACGCAATAAACTTTCTGCACAAAATAAAAACACAACGTGACAGAATAAAAAGTTATGCTTTCACAGCCCTCTAGTCGTTTCCCCCACTGTGGTAAACCAGATGAATTTACAATGAGTTTATTCATCCTCTTCATCTGGGCACACATACCTCGGTGTGTTTGGTATTTCTAAGTATATGGGTCGTGTACATTTATCTGATCTTCAATAAGAGAGAAATATAGATAAACTGATACAGTACATCATGGTGGAGAAGGACAGAGAAAGAGGGTGAATGGTTGAGGGAGGGGAAGTGGCGAGAGCTCTGCAAACGTCCAGGTCTGAGGAATGTGTCAACTTGCTGTCAACTATGTGCTGCTTTGTCATGAGACCACAGAGCACTGGAAACACGTAAAAGTTGCCTTTTTCACACCTTCGATTCCTCCCGCCCTCCTTCCTCCTCCTCCTTCTTCCCCCTCTTCCCTCCCCACACACACAGTGGCAGCAGAAGCCAGGCCAGAACTATTGCAGCTGTGACCAGAACAATAGCATTCCTCAGGTTTTAAACGCCTGGCACTTAGATTCCTAACAGTCAAATTCCTGGTGGGGAGAAGCCGGGGGTTGCTATAGGACGCTGAGAGCTGTAAGAAGCCTTGTAAGGAGACGTACAGCTGTAAAGCACTGTGTGATTTGGCTTTTTTATGAGAGGGATGGATGGGGTGGGGGGGCGAAGCTCTGTTGTCCCACCTCACGTTCTGTTTTTCTCAGATGTGACATTTTCAACACTGCAGATTTAGCAGTTTAGGTTGAGAGGCGTCCTGCTGCTTTGGCGGGGAATCATGTGTTGATAGAAGCACCTGTTTGGTCAACATGTGTGCCTTGTAACACGGTTTTGGCACATGGGGTGCTGAAAACTACACAGATGTGTTGAAAGTGACACATTAGTTTAAAGAGTGTTAAATTAGGTGTTAACAAAGGAAACAAACAAGGGTCGGTTGTGTTTATGTTTTTAGCAGATAGGTGCTGCTCAGCTTTTTTCTAACAAGAAAATTGACGAAAACATTTATTTTCAATTTAATTTGTTTGTTTTTGCCACACAGAAAATATTTCAGATGTTTATATCCAAGAGGTTAATAGATGTTGGATGCTCACAATTTAAGTTACACATTATCCTTCTGGTTTAGTAAAAAAAAAAAAAATCTCCTCAAAATATAAAAAGATTTTTATAAAAATATGAAAACGAAAAGCTCAAATATGGTGGGCCTCACACCACGTGTGCCTTTTCTCGTGGTTTTAGTTCACACAGCATAGAGCTGCCAAACTATCTGCCCATCTGAAATAACCTCAAAAATAAAGATTCTCTCATTAACCAGGCCTGTTTCACAATTTAAATTTAAATGAATCTAATTTAGAAAACCTTGGGTGTGATGAAGGAGACTCATTTAGAGCCAATCTAAAATTAATGAGGGCATCTGGAGAGAGTAAGAGAGTGGAGAGGGACCCTGTGTGGCTTAAGAGATACCGCAGTTAACACGCTACTGTACTTTAAACACTGGAAAATCCCCATTAATTTTAAATTTAACGCAGTACTCTACTCTGAATGGTGGAAAACAGCTCTAATGTTAGTTCAAACACATTGCAGTGACACTTTCAGACTGACTCTTGGCCTCTCACTGTCATATCTCCTTTATATTGTCATACTTACATTTGCTCTATTCATCTGTCCTTGAACATACAAAATTACAATTTTTTTAGATGATTCTCTGTGACAATGTTGGTACGTGAATGCAGGATTCCACCGTGACATCTTAGTCCAGTCAGACTTACAGTTTTAAATCAAAGTCCTGCTTTGTATTACTTACGGGGACAATTGTAGATTTGAACCACAAGTTTGGACATAAATGTTCATGTAGTCCCTTTGGAGCAACATGTTTTCATTGACACCCCATTTGGAACATCCTCTCCCTCAGCGGCCCGTCGAGTGGCTCCAGCAGATGCCAGCCAGCTCCCACAGTGACTGTTTGGTTTTGCAGGTTTAATTCCTGATGGGTTTGGGTCTACAGTGATTAGGCTGAGCCCTAAAGGCCAGCGGGCTTGTCAGGTGTCTCCACACATTAATGTCGCTCTGCTCACACTCTGAGTCGACGGCACAGCGAGCCAGAGGGGGACAGAGAAGCGCTGATCTGGTGTGGTGGGAGGCTCAGAGGGATGAAGAGAAACTCTGTTTAATTCTTTTGTCCATTTATTAAATCAGATTCAAAGCAGTTTTATCTTTATTTTTAGTAAGATTGAGGGTACAGTCCTGACATTTAGGGAGTTTAAAACTTCAAGTAACCGTCAATTGTGCTGAAAAAGAAACAACATGGATGGTATTTATTTGGGCTTCATCATACTTTCTTCTCACTAAACTAAAAAGATTAATGACTGAGCGGGGACATTTTTCAGGAAGGAATCTGTGGTAGTATTGGTTTGAACTGTAATCAGTAAAACCAAGCCATCCTACAGAAAGTGAAAGGCTCGCTGGTAAAACTAAGGAGGACATCAATACATTTTGTATTCTTTGTTATATGTGGCAAAGTGGTTTACTGAGCTACAGGATCCTTCTGCTTTTGGGTGACTTCTAGTTTCAGTCCTTTTCTGCCAGTAAAAGCAGCATGCTGGTGGATGCTACCTCAACATTTTCTTTAGCCTTTAACCCTAAAAGCAGCTGAGTGTCAACACTGCCGACTTTTCCCTGCTGGATTCAAACAAACTCGCATTGTTTCTGTGCTCAAACAACTTCCTGCATGCAGACATGCAGTTTGTTAGTGGGGGGTTGGCTCCCCCCGTTCCAAAAAACTCTTCCTGCTTCTGACCTCCAACCTCATCCTACCCCACCCACACCCAGCACTTACACAGCATGGTGCAGCTATAGGAGTGGAGGAGGTGATGATGGGGAGAGAGCATTAGGCTTTATTCGTGTGTGCATAGGCAGAGGAGGCGATGTTAGGTTTTAGAGTTGTAGGGGGGTGGGGGGGCTTTCGCGTTTTTTTTCTGAAGGAATAGAGAACTGAAGTGTAAGAGCTTGAGGGAGGAGGGGAGATGAGGAGACCTGCTGAGAGGGCAGCCTATGTGCACTCCTCCTCCTTCCTGCTATACCGCTGCCTCCATCCCTCTCCATTCCCCCCACCCTCCTCCTCCTCCCTTCTTCTGTCTCCAGCCATGGGGGTAAAGTACATTACATGCTTGCTAATCAAACCTCCATTACAAGTTTGGAGGGAATGAAGCAAGTATCTCGGGTGTTCCTCTTTCTTCTTTCCACCTTACTTACTCTCAAAACTCCCCTCACACTTGAATAGCATAGGCACACAAATACGTTAATTTGTGCTGATGGGCACACATTTTACGAGATGCAACATCATTTTTAAAGTAATTTTTGTCAGTGGAAGGTGTTTTTCATGTCTGCATCACATTTCTTTTGTCTTTTGCAAAGTTGATTCGTGGACTGGTGAGCATGTAAAACCAATTTTAGATACGTCAGAGGCAATGTTATATTGGGAAGTGAAGTTTAAAACTCAAGTCAGGGTAAAAAATGTGTTTATCATGGAAAAAATCACAGCAAGACTACAGTTGAAAACAGACATGTTTGATAAAAGATGGTCATTATTAGTACAGACAATGCCGGGACTCTAGTTACCTCTATATTCTTGTTTTTCTTATTCTTGTTTTATTTATATATATATATATATATATATATATATATATATATATATATATATATATATATATATATATATTAATTAATTACAGGAGAGTAAGTTATTTCTTTATCTTTTTGTATTGTTGTTGCTCTCACCCGTAAATGACTCGTACTTTGTATGGTTGTTTTTCTCACTTGTAAAGTACTCATATTAACGCAGAATGCTCGTTAGGGCATATAGAGCGAAGAAGAGGATTGGATTAGCGGAAATATGACGTAAAGGTGCAAAACACTGACTGCAATTTGCAAAGATCTAGTCAGTGGAAGAAAAAAAAAAGAGAGAAAGGACTTTTAAAGAACTTTAAGCAAGTATAACTGCATATAATATACACCCCCTCTGTGTTTGTTGAGTTTGTGTTTGTATTTGTATGTATATGTCAAATAAAAAATCAGTTATAAAAAAAATAAAACTCAAGTCAGTGTTTTAAGAGTTTGGTCTCATTGCATACTGTCCTGTGTAACTCCACTGCCAAACCCCTCCAGCCTTCAGTTACAGACTATTTTGGTTATCAAAACTCGTAATCAGTGCTTTTGGGATAGTTTCACGAAATGCAACAGTATTCACAAGTATCAAAGTATTTTCTTGTGCATGTACACTGATTCCCAGTACATGAAGCGATAGATATGCTTGTAATAGTGCCATGAACTTCAGTGAGACAGTGTTGGATCTCAAGTAGCGTTGATGTGAATAGACGACCTCTTTTCATGCAGAGATTGTGGTATAATGGTGCTAAGAAGACTCCTTGGTTAGCCACAGATGCTCACCTTTACTTGTTGTGCCATCTCGTGTGCTATCAAATAAAATGCTTTGATAAGCTTTATACCACTCTTCAGACGGACAAACAGCTACATTGTAGCATATAGCGTAGCTTCCCACCTGGTCTGTGTAACTACATGTTGTGTCAAACCTACAGGGTATATTGCTTTACCCAAATATAGTATGAAACAAAAATGTGGAATATGATGTAATATGACTTTAATTGTATCAGGCTTGATTACGGTGCTATTTCTGTACTGGTGTGGCCATCATAGATATTATTTTGAGTGTTTTATTTAGAAAAAAGTTGACCAACTTTATGTCATATCCCTGTCTGACCTCTTGTTTGGCTCAAATGCTCTTTGAAGCGCGATGCAGTGTCAATCAGAAAATAGAGTAGAGCAGTATTTTCATTGAAGAGCTGTTTCTGGGATGCTTCTACGCAGCACATCTGGTGGTACAGACATGAGGCCAATTATGTAATTTACCATTGCATAAACTTTCAATGTATTCAGTGTGGATTCAGCATTCAGTGACAGATTTGTGTCAAGTTTATGGTGAATATCAGATGTCTTACCTTTTGAACAAGCAACTTTGAACATAGATGCACATAAACCATATATATATATATATATATTGGTATGAGATGTCTATTATTTACACTTTGCAGGATGGTCTGAGGGCAAGCCTGGAGGAAAGTCAATGTTTTTTTTTCCAACTTTGTTAGCCATCAGAAGAGCAGGTCTATTCAAAGAAAAGAACAGTTCATATTCAGTTGACCAAATCAGTTTGGTCAAGAACTATCGAGTCATCCGGCTTCAGAAAATTTTAGATGAAGTCAGGCTGGAAATATTACAAACAACATATCCCACAGAGAGGACAAACTAAAGAGTAAATAATAAGGTGACACTTAACATTTACATTTCAGAATAATTAGCGGTTTTACTCAGACTCATCAGGAAAACAGACTTTTAATCTAATCTAGTTTAAGACCAGGTGCTCGGTTACAAATAACTGTACATTAAGGTAACAAAAGCTCAAATGGAGTGGTGTGCTGATTTGAATAAGCTGCAAATGTCTGTTTAGAGCTCTGTGGTCAGCGAACCATTCAAATGATTAGAGGATGAGGTCTGCACAATACAACAGTGACACACACTGGATCTTCTGCACACAATATCTTAACTTACATTTAGAAAAACTCAAGAATACAAAAGACATAACAGAGAGAGTCTTACAGAGGTAATTATGCATGAACCAAAGCTCAGCTATCTGCCCTAAGAGCATGAGCTCTCCCAGCTTTTGAAATTTAATGTCTCTTCTTTTGTTGTTGTGCTCTGTAAACATATATGAGTCCACTTTATTGTCAGTTATTGTTATACATAAACTACAGGTTGGTAGCCCTATGGACCTTAGATAAAAGAACAAAGTTGTTAGACCACTCATTCTGAGGTAGTGAATAAACAAAAAAAAATCTGGTTGATTTTTCTGCTCATATTTCAATTTGTACTCAATTCCTGAGTTAATGAAAAATGCCATTTTCGTAGCATTTTTTAATTTGATGAAGGCTGTAACAGACAGTGGTATTATTAATAAATCAAATAGCAACAAAGGTTACGTTTAAATGTTATTCAGTTCTACTAATAATTTAGCCCTCTTGCTCTTCCTCTCCTTTTCTGTGAGTAATTGGATTTAGTGAACACCTGTATGAGTGTAGATTGTTCAGAGGATTATGGCCAGGGAAGCCTTGAGTCACCACTAATTACCATCTACTTCTCTTTCATACTCACAGACACACACACACACACACACACACACACACACACACAGTCTCCGTATTTCACTTCTTACACATAACTCAGAAGATTGAATTGATATTTCGTGGCCATAGTTGCTTTATACAATCTTTAATAGCAGTGATTTATTGGGCATGTAGTTTTTTTGTCTTTGTTTTATGTAAAACATGTTTTCTTACCAAGCATTTAACATGGTAAGGTTTTTAGTTGAAGGTCCTCATTGAGAGCAGTTTTTTTCTACTTTGGCAGCGCTTCTGCAAAGATGAAATCTCATCCTTTTTTGTCATTGAAATACAGGTAAACTTCCTCAGATCCTCAGAGGGTTTTTGATCCCCCGTAGAGATAATGGCCTAAATTTGCTTTGGGGCCTGCAGCCATGTCTCCTGTGGTGCTACTCTGAGCTATTCAGTATGTTCACATGCAATAAATCAAGTATGTTCCAGGTGAGTATTGGCCTTTATCATCTTACTTGTTGTTGATTCTGTAGGAAATATTATTTTTGCAGATGAATCATTTCTGTTAGTTTTGTCCTGCATAGAGTGGTTTGGTTTAGTTCCTTACTCACGAAATCTGTGTTGTGACGTACCCTGTGATATCACAGATGCAGGCTTTTGAAACAAGTTTGATTTAGGCCCTGTTCTCACATATTTTACAAAACAAACTTATTCTTCTACGTTTGCACCTCTTATCTGCATGTGAACGTCATTTTTAGTTAGAAAACCTGAGAATGTTACAAAATGCTTACCAAAGTGAAGATTTTTAGAAACTCAGTTTTCAGTGTATCCATGTGTACATGACAAATTGAGATTTTGGGTGTCTCAATTTACTTTGCTCATGTTCACAGTGGAAACCATAACAACAATGGCACCTAGATACCAGCTTCTCTACACCAGTTTGCTTAGCCTGTACTGTAACATCATATTGAGTCACAATTTTGTGTAGAAATTCCATTCCAAAAAATAATGTTTTAGCTCCAAAGTTTTGTTAAACGGGGAATGAGCTTAATTATCGAGCTCAAAATGTCCCTCTCTTGTATTTTGATATGGAGACGTTACTGTAGACACTAGAAGATTATTTCTGAAAGATTTATTTTTCAAACAGAAAGAAAAATATCAGTTTCAAGAAATATCGATTGTATTGTAGTTGAGGGCTTGCAGAGTAACGAGCTCAA
Source organism: Odontesthes bonariensis (assembly GCF_027942865.1). Lineage (NCBI taxonomy): Eukaryota > Metazoa > Chordata > Actinopteri > Atheriniformes > Atherinopsidae > Odontesthes > Odontesthes bonariensis. Next base: position 30,177,267 of record NC_134520.1, on the reverse strand, counting down.
CTTCAGAGGTTACACCTCAAGTTAATTATTACATAATAACAACAAAGTTAAATAGCCATTTGACCTATCACTACTTGAATTGTTCCCCCATAAGGAAATCTTGTGATGCTGTAAATAGGGCCTCAGATGAAGAGGGTGAGGTAGCTAAAAAGATTAAAAAAAAAAAAGTGTTTAATGCATTTGTTTCCACTTTCAAAGCTACACAAACGGTCATGATTATTTTTTTTTATCTGTGATCTTTTTAAAAAAAGTACCGATGCCACAATATTAAACAAAAAGTGATTTCTTACACTTTATTATAACATATTTCCTGCTGTTTATACAATATCAAGAGTGGTATATAGTGAGAATGTGGTTGAAGAGGGTTTTTTAAAGAATAAAGGACTGACACTGAGTAGACGGTGGAACTGAAGAGGAAAATCTCCCTTTTGAAGTAGTTTCTCGAGCTCCCTCAACCTGTCTTTGAAAGAGGAAATGGAAACAAGCATACAGCCTCATTATGTGCTGTAACAGGAATATGGGTCAGTAAGGCAGCAAGCTGGTGACCTAGAGCCAAGTTGTTGGAAAGGAGAGGAGGATTCAGGAAGGGTGAACAGTCTGTGAAAACTTAGGTGAAGAAGGATAGGGGAGACTGACATGGGTGGAGAGATGTTCTCAGTCCTGCACTGAAATCTGAGATAGCAGTGTAGCTGTTGACTGAATAGAGAGACAGCAATAGAGAGTGTGTGCGTGCATGTTTTTGGGAATGTATTACTCATGTCATGAGGACTCTTCACATAATGTAAGGACTTGTCCTATTTATAGAGACAAGTCCCAACAATGTGAACTTAAAGGTGAAAACTTCTTTCAAAGTTAGTCATAGGTTAGCGGTAGACATGGTTTAGTTTAGAGTAAGTCTCAAGGAGCTGAAAGTAAGTCGGTGTAAAGTCCTCTGAAGTCCCAGAAACACAGCTTTTTGAGTGTATGTGTTTAGATGAGAGACACAAGCAAAGGGACAGGTGATATATTACGGCTGGGAGGAGGAGGAGGAGGAGGAGGGGAGGAGGCAGAGAGAGAGAGAGAAGGGATGGACAGATGAGATGGAGGTGAAGTGGGAGGAGACAAAAAGGGTAAAGGGGCACTCAGCGGGTGATGGAGGGTAGCATGAAAGGCCAACAGACAGTTCACTCAGTCCAGCTGACTTATCTTAAAGACAGTGACATTAAATAATTACCAGAGACAATCCTTCAGTTTTTCATCCACAAATCACAATAGAATACTAATATCCCGTAAAATTACCTCTTCTTCTCAGTTGCTTCTTTGTAATCCTTAGCATAGAACCCTAACCCATGTTTGCTGTGACCGAACCTGCATACTAAAAAAATAAAAAGTATTTAACTGTAAAATGTCGGTTCAAATAAGAATTTTTGGAAATGCTATATTACCCTGTTTGTTGACTATTTAACAAGACTTATGATAAAAGTTTGAAAGTGAACTTTACCCTCTAAGTGTGCGCTTTAACAGGTCAGTCACATAAGCTCTCTTTGCTCTATGCAGTATTTATATAATAATAATAATTGTACACAACAAAGAAAGAACATTGATGTGTGTATATACGTAGTTCATAACCATTTTCAGGCTTGTGAAAAAATAATAGCTCATAACTGCTCATGAATAAAAGTAAAATGAAATAAGTTGAAATATCAAGTCTATGCTAACTGTGGTAAACATGAGCATCCCTGAAAGGCAGTAAGATGTTTTAGTAAAACTTTGACTCAAGAATTTCAATATGCAGAGATCCTGCAAGGCTAAAGCTTTGTTTGCTGTTTTGTTCAGTCTAAAATCTATTCAGAAAACTTTTTCAATTACTCTGAGAATAATTTCTCATGACAAAATGACTTTATTTTAACACAAAAAAAAGGACTCTGTGACCCTGAGAACTTCTTAGGTTTTCTTCTCTATTCCAGCATCACTTTATAATTTAGGATGAAACAGGTGCAGTTTTAGTTGAGAACTGTGGCCAGTGTTACTTTAAGTCTCAGAGTAGCGAGATGAGAGGGGGAGGAAGTGAGTGATGGACAGCTAGTGGGAGGGAAAGGGAGAATGGAGGGATGGAGGGAGGTGTATAGTGCAGCAGAAACTTCCCATGCTGGCCTCCCAGTGTGGCTACGTAATGAGGGCAAGGGACACAGACACACACACACACAAACGCACACTCGCAGACACACATTTGGGGCTGAGCATGGCCCCACGGCTGATTACCGGCACACAAAGGCCCCAAACAGAAGTAGCGGAGGGCACACAATGGGAGCAGGGCCTCAAGGCGTGGTTTACTTCTGCCCCGAGGGAGGGGGCGAGAGAGGTAGAGGGACAGAGAGAGGCGAGGAGAGAGAAAGAGAGCATCCCACTGAGTTGGAAAGGCAACCAAAGATGGGTGGGAGGAGGAAGAAGGGGTTTGGTGGGGTTAGAAAAGTGACAGAAGCGGAGAGGAGTTTTGTTTTTGGACTGATAAAGACACACTGGATTTCTCCTGACTTCCATTAGCAGCGACGGCAGAGCGCAGCACTGCAGCTGCTCGTTCATCACATGAATATGCAACACATACAACAGTTAAGTTAAAAGAATATGGAAAAACATGGGCAAACTGAGGCAGTGTAGAATACCAGTTCATACATTTATACAAACTTATCCTGCACACGAATGTCACAACGTTTGATTTTCAATAACTTGACCTGTTCTTTTTCTGGGGCCGAATAATTGTCTGGTATATATCTCTAAAGGAAAAAGTAACAATCTTTCGCAAAGTTTTAATTTATTTGGCCTTTTCTAATATCAAAACGGTAAGAAATATTCAAACAGGTTGAAAAATCATCCTTACACAAACTAAGATGATTTTTAGTGGTGTTGAAGGTTCCAAAATGGCTTTTAACTTGTCTGTTAACTTCCTGTTAGTGATCACGACTAACTGCAGATGGTTCACTCTTTCTGCCAAATTAATAAGGGTGTATTGGACTACACTCACTAAACGGTATAATAGGAAAATCCTAGCAGTGCAAAGCAAAGCTGAAAAAGACAATCATAAATACACACAAGTGAGGAATATCGTTTTTAGAGACATTTTAAAAAATCTGATGATTCCAAGATAATAAATTATTCAACGGTGTTGGCACTTTGACAAGATCTGGAGACCAAATTGTCCCCTTTCGCTGTGAGAAAGTTGGTTCTCAAGTTTGGTTACAACCCAGAAGTGACCAAAGCAAAGGTCTGGGTATAAACCGGAGTTGGAACGCCAGAGTTGCTGTCCACAATCAAAGAAGTTAAGGACTGAGAGACTAGCATCCAAGAAAGAGACTCCTTACACAAAGTTGAACTCCTTAAAGCACAACAACATTTTGTAAATGGGCAAAGATGAAACTTACTGGAGGAGGCAGATGAGAGAAATATTGAGTTGACTGGCTACAATGATCAAAGAGTTGTTTTAGAAGTAGTAAAGGTAGTAAAGGTGAAGCATTCAACCTCAAGAACATTAAATGTCTGCTAAATATAGCGAGAGTCTTCCAGAGGTAATTATGCATGAATCACTATGAAACGTACAGACTCCAAATCATATAATCACATCCAGCACAAAAGTGCATTAAAGATGGAACAAAGCCCCATTGCCGCTGGAATGTGGCACAACCATGTTAGGTGGAAACAAGGAGTGAGGGTTGGTTCATGACAGCCAGTTCACACTCCTAACTCATCACATACCGACGCTTGGTTTGGAACCCGTTGTATCAGTTTTCAGTGCAGAGGGCATACCCAAAGGGTCACCTTTAAATGCTTTGGAATCTGGTGTCTATACCCCTCCTCTCTCCAACTTTTTTTTACACAGTCCATGTAAACCATTCATAGCCCAGCACTTTAGAATGATGTTCACCTGTCACTGTTTACTATTGGCACATCTGGCCCAAACCTTACCACTGCAGGATAACTGGTGCTGAAAAGCAGCTTCCCTTTCACCGGAAACCAATACTAAAGGTAAAGTACATGAGGGGCACATGACCAAGCGGCAGTAGGTGACAAGTAGGAAATGAGAATTTGTTGTTCATCAGCATAATAACACTGAATATCCCCAAAAAAAATCAAGTTTAATAAACAGTACCCCAACTGTGTGCCCTGTGTGATGTTCTCAGGCATGATTTCTGTGAGCCCTTGTTTATTTGCTGAACTTTGGATGGATATATTTCCTCTGTACCTAGTCACTTTTACCTTTAAATGAAACACCAAGCTATCCCCCTCTCTCAAGCAAAACATTTTTTTTGTGATATTTCAAGTTTTTCTTTCAAATTAAAAGCATACATAAACAACTGGATGGAAATGAAAACCAATAACCCCGAACACACATCAAAGCTGATTATAGAATGGAAAAAGCAGCACCAAAAGTGCAATTTATCAACAATATATGGAGTTAACCTTCTTGACCTTGTGTAAGTAATTTTGACCCTGTGTTCAGACCATATGTCCCAGAAATCTACAACAAAATCAAACATATTAACAATTTTTTTCCTTTTTGCGTTCTTATTTAAGATCTATCCTGCACAATTAATTAGCAGCAAAAAAAAATATTTCAAAGCAATTATTAAAAGTGAAGTGCTTACATGGCCTTCATTGACATGCGCCTTTGTCAACCTTCTTTTATTATGCTTGGCAGTGTAATACAGGCTTAAAGCATGTCGCACCAAGCTGTTATTACATACCACAAAAATCCACCAAAATACATAAATAATACCGTAGCAAACAATATTGTTAAAAGGTGTGAATTCATGGAAATAACGTGTAATACCAGAGTCATTAATCAGATGTGTGTGTGTGCAAAACAAGATCCCGTAGTCTTTCTGTGTACACATGCCTTCCCATAGAATTACTGCATCATTTGGGTAAGGGTACCTTTGATTATTATTATAGTTGCTTATGCACATTAGAGCAGTTACAGAGATATTAGCAGCACACAAAATACTCATGAAAATATGAGAAAGCATTGTTCCCAGATACACTTTCAATGACTTATAAGTACTTTTTAAGGGTATCGTTAGGAAGACGTGACAATGATAATAATAATTAAGGTGTCTTAGATTCCATCCATCCATTTTCTATACCGCTTAGATTATATAATGTAAATATATGAAATATAAAATTCCCACAGTATGACCGGTTATACTACATGAAATCCTGCAGCCCCCTGCTGATGAGCCAGTTTGCTACTAGATTTTGCTCCAAAACCTTTTAATGATTAAGATGCCAGTTTTTGGGCCACAACTTGTTTATCAGACTGATAACGTGTTTGATTTATCGTTGCTTTCATGACACCGGGCATCCACTGACATATGTAGCCTGTCAGTGTGAAGTGCGATGAGCATCCTCAACTGTTGCTCTCAGCCACTCAGGAATTATTAACATATTGTTTGAAACCAGTATTTATCAACAATCTCCAAACTCTCATTTTAACTCTGGATCCTGCAAATACAGCTTACGTTAAAGAATCAGAATATAGTGACAAAATTAAACACAGAACAACCAGAATGCACTTCTAAATTCAGTTTTAGGCAAATACAGGCAAGACCATTAATATTTATTATTTGGGTTTGGAGTTTTAGCATCATCCCAGCAGGTCTTTGGTTAGTTTGCCATTTACACATCCATATAGAAAATGAGAATTATATGGCAATAACTAATAAATATGACCCTCTTTTCACAGAGGATCAGCAGATACTGCAGCTGTTCAATTAGCTGCCCTGACCAGAACATCACCTACACTTCATTAATAGGAAGAGGATACAATGGAATTAACCTCTTTCTATCTTTCTGTTTTCTTCCTTTCTTCATCTTCCTCTGTTTACCCTCTTTCCACTCTCCTGCAGAAATATTTTAGCAGCTAAAAACTTAAACTGTTTTGGATTTTTACTGTGTCAATAGACATTCATTGTCTCCCGTTTTACCTTAAACACAGGAACGTTTCTTTCTGAGACACAAAATAAGACAAGGATGGATGGAAAGGAAAGTGGGGGGATGGACGTATAAACCCACACAGACAATTTAGCTTTTCCAGCTTCTCTTCCTATTTTTCCAATTACTTAATGCTATTTAAATACACCAGAGCTGGGACACACACACAAACACACACACACACACACACACACACACACACACATTAATGGTACTCAGAAATGGAGAGACTCCTGAAATAAGTCACGCAGTAATTGTATTTGATAAATCATAAAGGAAGCCCATCAGAGAAAAGCTAGCTGTAATAAAATGATAAACTAGACAATTATGAAAAAAATCCCTGGACTTTAATTTCCTAAACACACTCTGGAGAGAGGCCATTTAGCTGGAGCAATTTGATGCTCAACACATTATTTTCACTCCTCACTGATACATTGAATTATACCACAGGCCTCTGAAATGTCTGTAACATTAGCAGAACATCACAGATCTGCACTCACTTCTGACTCATGTCTCTTCAGTTCAGTGATTCACAGTTTGTGTGGATATGTCCAACAAAGTGTGATGCTTCTCTTCCGGATGGCTTTATATGCCAACCTGCCCCTGACATATAAGATTATTCTGACCTGCACATCCTTTGAAAGTTGCCAAACATTTAAGGACACAACCTCGTATCACAGTTCCATCCAGAGTGTTTAAGGATTAAGTTTCCAACTAATGTGACCAAGCAAAACAACACAAACATGTTTGCTTCTCAATGACAAATCTATGTCACTTTTGCTCAGTAAAAGACAAAAAAATTCTGTGGTTAGCAGCCACCCTTACTCAAGATTAAATGTGACATTTTTATGGACTATTTTCAGCTGTGGATTAACACATTTACCCTTTCACAGAAACACTCATAGTGCTTCTTTATTATACTGTATAGGTAGCACTTTTTTCCCCCTACAACCACACACTGACAAGTATATCAGAGCCAATGTGGAGGTTCAGTTTGACACCAGGAGGGATTGAGAATCGAACCAGCAATCTTCTGATTGAAGGATATTGACTCTATTAGCCGAGCCAGCAACACCTAGCCTCAAAGCTAGATGCAGGGATATTGCCACTGTCCTTTAAACAAAGCCATTTACACACAGATGTGATCAAAAATCATATTATATGTATTTTACATTTAAATTGAAAATACACAGCTGAGCTATTACGGTGACCACAGGAATAGTTTACTATTTGTGTGTTAGAGTTTGCATTAAAGTTTCAATCTCATAGTATTTTAGTGTACTGAATAGCATGTTGATATTGAATTGTGGATGCAGCCTCTTTCCTTTTGGTCATGATTAGGCTCATTAAAAAAAAACAATTCAGAGTCTGAGTATCACTTGATATTATGACTCAGAGTTTTTCCTTAAACCAGTGTTGGCAGTCAGGTCGGATATCATGTTGACGCAAACTTCACTAAGCGTGCTTCCAGCACCAAACCCTTTTTTTCTCACGAAGATCTCATTAACTCTTTGAGGCCCAGATTTGATTCTTCACAGTTGTATGAAAGTCGCATTCCTTACTGGCTCTTCTGGCTTGACAGGCATGACTGTGGGAGATGTGCACCACAAAGAGTTAAATGAAAAAAATAAATCCGATATCTTGGTTCCATGTGTAAATTCAGCCAGACTCTGTGTGTGTGTGTGTGTGTGTGTGTGTGTGTGTGTCTGGTCATACTGTGGCTTCTGTGTAGAATAACACGGAAAAGGTGATTTTCCACTGTAGTGAGGTTTCCACCGTGTGTTCCCCGGGGCAGCAGCAGAAACATGATTGAATTTTGTGTGTGTGCGCGCACGTGTGTGTGTGTGTATGTGAGACACATCGGTTTGACTTGGCTAAAACTCCTCATCTCTTTGCTGTGCCTCCATCAGTATGTCACATTTTATTTCAGTTAGTTGATTTTAGAATTTATAATGTGCACTTGCAGTAAACAAAATATATTCACTGTTAATATGAATGTGTTTTTCAACAGAACATTTGGCTAATTTTTCCTGAAAAGCAGATTCCTTACGTATTTTTTTTACTTATCACAGCACTTCAGTATGGTTATACTACAAAGAAAGAAGAAAACCATTGGGATATATCTTTTTGTCTGTCTCCACAACACACACTCACACTGTTTCTGTCTCTTCCTGTAGGTGATGCTGATGGTGGAACATCAATCCAGAAAAAGAGATGAAGAAGTCGCAGACATTTCTCACACACACACGCGCACACACACACGTACACGCACACACATACAGTAGTAAATGGGAGTCTACTGTAAGGGGTGAGATCCATTTCTAGGTGAAGCAAACTGGATTAAACTGAAAGGAGGTGAACTGGGATGACATAGAGTGAAATTAAACGGAGGCTTCAGCTGGACAGCTCTCTGAAGAAGACCCGGGAAAAACCCTGAAAATAACGCCCATCAATCCCTGTTGTTTCTATTCTGGATGTGTTTTGCTGCATTTCAGTATTTGGTGTTTATTCACAGTTCTGTCACATTGTGTAACATACATTATATCTTATATTGTCAGCTTTCTCTTGTGTCCACATGGACGGTATTTCCTTTTTTATATTTATCACTATAAAGTTCAGATATCTGTTGTCTCGCTGCACACTGTGTTTCTTTCAGTGTTGTTTGTGTATTTATGTGTAGCACTTTTAAAGATATTTTTGCAGAGACCTCACTGTCTGTTGAAAGGATCGATGGATCAGTCTTAAGTCCTCTTTATATTTTGTTATATTAATATTCAAACTGATTTGTTCTTATATTAATTCATAAACAATAAAGCTACATTTAGAACTTAATGAGGTTTTCTGCATTAAGTTTTTTACATGAATTTTGATATTTAATGGATATTTAACATGAAGCAAATAAAACACATACTTGTACATTTAATAAAGGAATAGATTAGAAATAGAAAGCCTTTATTGTCATTGAATGACTTGCATACAATGAAATTAGGAGCGCTGCTCCGTTTGGTGCCATATGTGTACAAAAGAAAAACAACAATAAAATAAGAAGTAGAATAAAAGTATGAAACATAATTGCACTAGCCAAGTGTATTGTACGTTCAGGTGGATATATACGCAGGAAGTCAAAGCTTCCTAAAGTATTTGTTCTGGAGTGAAAGACTTTCATTCATTTTGATACAACATAAATGAAATCAGATTAAGTAAATCTTTACACACAGAACACAGGCTTTCAGTGTGTGTAAATTATCACATAGCTGCGGTCATAACTCACAGGCATGCAGGAAAGCCGACACCCAGTACATGCATTTGAGTGTCTGTGTGAGTCATTTTAGACTCTTCATGTTGCTTCCTCTCCCTTCTGTCTCTTTTCACCTTCCTCCTCCTCATCGCAGAGGCCTCAGGTGATGAAACTGACTCAGTTACATCAGACCAAACAACTCTTCCCCCCCCCGTTCATCTTTAGCCTCCTCACATCCACAAACACACACACACATTTGTTTGTTCTCACTCTAAAACCACATTAGTGTGTTTGACCTTATTGATTAAGTGTTTTCTGTTGATACAAATCAGGATAATCCATCACTGATGTCTCTGTTTATGGGGCGGAGATGAGTTGATAGTGATGGATGAGAGATTAATCAGTAAACGCAATGAACTATGGAGCACAGACACACGTGCACTCACAGTGTTGCTATGGAGTTTACACTCTAACTAAAACTTTTGTTTCAGAATTTGGTTTGTTTTAAAAAATGTATGTATAACTTATAAGTATGTAGCAACACACACAATAGCATACATAAACTGGTATTGTTTATATTGGGTCCCTTGCAGATATGCAGTATGTTAAACATTGTCTCAACTTTAATGACAGAGAGCAGACTTTAACGTATTGGTGAATAGCCATGACATCGAATTGTTGGCTAAATGAATCAACAATGATGACAATAAGCATTCCTGTGCTGGCACACCAATAACAATGCATTTCACCTCAGTGAGCACTCACTGACTTTCCAGAGCTGAAGAAAGAAGCAACCATGGCGATGGAGACTAAGCAGGCAACAGCAACCAGGAACATGGCAGTCTGCAAACAGAGTGTGTCCCAGAGATGTTAATGATGTTCCTCATGAAAAAGACACTCAGCAATGTTTCAATTTTCTAATGCATGTTTTAAGCTGCATCTTAGAAAAAGTAGATGGAAATATCAAATATGATGACACCTCAATTTTGTAAAAATGTGGGGGAAAAAATAAACAAAAGTATGCTTGACTGAGGATTATTTGCATGATGGAGTCACAGAAACGGTTTTTCTGTTTTTCAAAAAGGTTTGTTCTGTTGTAGAAGATTTTACTCATATTACTTATCAACTAATGAAAGAAAAATCTGAATATTTCTTTCATCAACAGTTGGAAAAAAATAATAGAGGCTCACTTTCAATTTCTCTCATGACTAGTTCTGATTTTCAATTTAGTAATATTTTAGTGTTGTTTCAATTTAAAAAGAAGGTGATAATGACAGCACAAGTATTTCATTAAAACTAAACAAACAAAATATTAATTTTACATTACATATATGTAAGTTGTCACAAAGGAAGGGGGCTGGTCTACACATTATCCCAAAACAAAAATAAAGAAGTAGCTAGCAATGTCTTGATTTAACATCATTCCTTTGTAAGAGCCAGATTTGTACATAGATAGGCTTCAAATGTCACATCATTATAAAATTCCTGTTAGTGACCTGCTTGGTGTCAGACTTTACAATATCCAAAGACATATGGATTTATATAAAAACTCAAACTACAAAGAGAAGAAATACTTTAACAATAAGGACACCAATGTCTCTCAAAAAGGAAGTTATTCAGAGTATCTAATTTGTTTAAATAAATTACTAAGATGGGCACCCGAGCCGTTGAAATCAAACAAGCTATCAGGATGTGGCCTGACTTGAGGAGTACTTTGGTGTTTAGTTTGTTGACTGAGGATATTTGGCGATGTAAAGCAGGGAACTAAACCAACAGCCTTGCAATTAATGGACATCCCAGTCTCTGAATAAAAGCTTTAACAAACCTCATTGGTAGCAGGATGGTTGGTATCAAACAAAGGCCTGTGCTGAATGTTATGTACACCTCTTTTACCTTGTGTTTTCAGCTTCCTCACAGCTACTATTCATAACAGTGAAAATGTCAAAAACTGAACTACGTTTACAGACTTTTATCATCATTACTGTTTAATGCACGTGAGAAGCTGTGCAACAGAAGTGGAACATTATTCTGACATAAATCTAGATGAAGTGGATTGTGAAAATCTTTATCGTGATGTAATAAACATGGTTTACATATTTGAAAATCAAAGTAGGCCTACTGGAGAAAAATCAAAGATTTTACAATAACCAGGTAATGTAAATCCACTTGCTACAACTGACTACAAAATAAGACTCAAACCAAATGTAAACAGTATTAGTTGAAGTTGTTGTGACTTGGTGAAAGTTCTTTTTTAATCTTGAGTGGTTTTCACTTCAGTCACTGGACCAGTGAAATGATGGGATGATCTGGTGTGTGTGACAGTGTCGAAGAGGGTATTTGCTGGCACCCAGAGTATCCTTTGTGTTGCTGGAATTAACCATGACTTGTCACGTGTAACCGGCTGCTAACCTCCAACCCCATTCAGGAACCATCCCTTGTGCATTAGTGTGTGTGAGAGAGAAAGGGGTCAAGCTGTCACAAACACAAGCAAAATCATTGTTCCCAATGGAAAAACACAAACGCACTCAGCCAATTCAAACACACACGCACACAAGTGTGGCTTACTCTGGATCCCACCTGCTGGTTTTGATGGCTACCTCGGATTAACCTGCAATTATTAAAAAAAAACTGAGCTGAATCTCATCTCCAATTTCATTTTGCACCATGTAACTACACTGAAACTAGCAAACAGTGAAATTGAATCAGATCAATGTTGTCTGTGACTTCATCTCATATCATATCATATATTGAATGACTCCATTACCAAGGAATATGTGCAAGTGGTTTGGAATTTTAAAGTTGCAACACAAGTTGTGTCGTGGAGTCTAAAATGATAGATGATAGCATCTTTTAAAAGCAGGTAATATAGTCAAAATCCCAGGTTTTTCGAACAACATAGTATCGTGAATCAAAAGTGTAAATATGGCACAAGAATGTTCTAAAGGTAAGTGTAATTTTTTTCAAGGTTCATTGAGAAAGAAGCCTTTGTTATTTCTCCTCAGTGAATTTTACTGCAAAATCACCTCAAAATAGATGGGCTGCTTTCTCCAAGCTAGTCTATTGAACTGAACTTAATTGCACATACTTTATCCCCAAAGAGAAATGAAATGATTACAGTATGAATAACTCTGGAGAACTGATTGATATAATTAAATAAAAATCAGTTAACAAACAGCTGGAGGTTGGAAGTGTGGCAGAGATGTAAGTGTGTTTAAAATCATTGGAGTTTGCCATGGATGCATTGAGGTGTTGGGTTTGTTGCTCGTCAACAACTGAGATGATGAAGGCACATGTGGAACTGGCAGGTAACTCTAGTGAACTCTCTCTATTGGCAAATGGACAGAAACTAAGCAGTTAAGGTCCTGGGTGCATAGACAATCCATCTCAGTAACATGTCTAGGATTACAGCATCTGTTGTTAACAGTGTGATCCCTCCTTCTTTACTGTAGTCTCCCCTTCTACAATCTCTGTCAGTGCATATAGTCCGAGAGCCTTTCCTCATTAGAATCAGTGTTATGTTCTCGCCATCATGTCCCAATGATGCATAATAATACTGCATTCCTGATATTCCTGCTGTATCCTCTTCAGCTTTTTTTCCCCCCCAGTGATCTCATAGTCCTTATGAAGATAAAGGGAAAAAAGATCCAAATGTACTCCTTTTTCCTCTTTGTTTAGCTCCCAGCTGTCATCGTTGGTGTCTCCCTTACTACTTCCCTTACCTAACTTATGTGGATTTGGCTTTATTCCAGACATAACTTGGGTTTAGGAAAGCTCAATCCTATATGTTAGCAACTTTCCCATTGGCACCGGTAACTCAAGAAGATACAAAGAGAGACACATTAGGACCAAAGCAACTGATTTTAGCTGCTCCTGCAAATGATACAAGAACTGATGAGGATACAAAATGAGACAGCTGATTTAGTTTATTTTGTAACAAATGACCGCTGACAGGAAGTCAGATACAAAGTGCACTCTCACATGTTGAATCTTTTTTTATCCTCTATCTATCTTTCTGTGCTTTATTACAGCAACTAGCAGTAGTGTGAAAGTAGAAAATCTTCAACTTGGTACTACAGTTAGGTGTGATAGAAGTTGAGTGTAGAGAAGAGCCTCTCCTCTGTTTACTGTAATCATGCTGATGTCTCAGATGTAGCACTTACAAGAAAAACAAACAGTGCGGCATATTAACCTGTCAGTTATTATGTCATAAAGGTATGTTTTACTGCGTGTGGTATAGAGGTGTATGCGGCTCAGAGCCTGTCATATGAACACACACCAGCACTGTAATTGAAAACCTGCCCCTTTAACACAGTGGAATGCCCTTAAGTCCTCTGAAATAAACCCCCACCTCTGTACTCTCTCTCTCTGTCTCTGTGGAGCTGCCATAAAATAAAGAAATCAATTTCACTCTTGCAGAAGAGTTCTGCTAATTATCTGTTAGAACTTGGAAGAAAGACAAGCAGGTTACTGTAATCCGAAGAAAATGATCCTGCATGATTTTTGAATGCATTTTTAAGAATTTGATGTACACATCTTATTGCAACATGAATCAATGTGACAATGAGTAATGCAAGCTATTATGCTGAGAATGACTTTGTGACACAGTAACATTTACTTGAAATCAGTTTGATTCATTGGCCATCACTTTATGGTACAGTTCCTTGTCATACCAAGTTGCTCTACTTTATGTTACCTCCTAAAAAAGCTTTTACATTAATTTAAAGTGCTTATGCTGATATTTACAGTCTTTTCTATTAGTTTGTATCCCGAGATGAGGGCTTGTTTTGTTTTTAGATCTATTTTCTTTCATGTACACATTATTTTGGGTTTTTATTTCAAAAGAAAAACCCTTTCAACCATCAAAAAACATGCTCTAGATTGAAAACTATCGTTTTAAATCAGCAATTCAGATGAACCATTTCATTATGTGAACACAGAGTATGTACAGAATGTCTCATATCATCATTTATTATTTTCTATTTTTTTAAATATATTTGCTTTTAGGCTATAAACCTGTGTATTCTTATAAAGATTAATTAAGCAGCAGGAAGTTGAGTTATGATTTAATGTAAAATATTTTGTACTCTGGTCATTTATGCAGACCAAAGAGTGTACAAAGACTCTCCCTTCAAAAAACAAAAAAAAATGTTTGTTAAAAAATGTAACCCTTAACGTGAATGTTAAACCCTAACTATGTGTTTTAAAAACTGTAATATTTGAGAGTGAGGACAAAATAGAAAATTAAAGAACCACATGTCAAGGGTAAAGCAGAAAAGTGCGAGGACTGTAAGAAACATCATCCAGGATAAGACTCGAACTAGCAGTCTCTTTCCTGAAAATCTGTGGAATAGCACCAGCCTCCTTCTATGCAGCTCCTTATAAACAACATAATCAGCAGGGTGTACACAGACCTCACAGGTGAACGGTGTCATGCAGAACTAATTGACAGTTCCAGGTTGTCATTTAGCAGAATGTGGGTGGATATAGAGAACATTGCATCATCACGCAAGCTGGTCCAATACTCCTAACTAAACCTGAACCTTCCTTACTGAGTGAAACGACCCAGAAGTATTCAAGTCGTGGCCAAATTAAGAGTTGTTTGATTTTTCTAAATATTAAAGAAAGGTGCTCCAATGCTTCCTTAATGATCTCCTTTAGCATAGGATACACGGGCCATCCATCATGAAAGAAAAGAAAATCATCCCGTCCCACAATTCCTTTTATAGTCACGCCAGGTCATTTTCATCCTGTCGTACTAACTGTGATTCATGTGCATTAATACGAGGACATGAGGATAAGTATGAGAAGCCTGCGACAACACTATATTTATCTTTTTTCATTTCACTGTCCTTTCTTACCTTCCAATTCGATAGTAAAGTAATATTCTATATTATACATCATTTTCATGTAACAATGTGATAAGATTGCAAAAAAGCACTTTCTGTAGAATATTTATAAAACATTTGTGGTGTCAGTGCTGCAGACCCACATCACAGTTTAGTGTAAGGTCGGCTTCTCATCGCTGCATAATTGACTTTTCCTTAGTCTTTAAGAATTTCACAATCTTCTCTTAACCCCATGACATGTTCCACAAAGTCAAGAAAAAGAGCACAAGAAAAGACAAATGGAGGTTATTTTTTGACTATTCGACTGGCCCCTGGGTCTCCATACAGACAAAGGGAAACGTCCTCATCGCACAAAGTTGTGAGCTGTTTTATGATCTATCATGAAATTGTGTTGCTTCCTCTGTCATCTTCTTCCAGGGAAGTATAAACTAACAATTAGACTTCATGTCAGACTGTCCTTCAAGTCTTGCTGAATGAGTAATAGCACAGAGTCCAAATGAAGTCCAGGCTGTTGCTTTTGTTGATGGCGTTGCCTGGCACAACAATCCAATCTCAGTGTGAGAGATAACAGCAGACAAGACTCTTTTCTCCATAGCATAACAAGAAGAAACTAAGTCAGGCCTGTTTTGCTGTGTCTCTCATCCCGTCTCCCTCAGCCTCCAGTGTCTAGTCTGTTACACAGATGTCTTTCATTACAGTCATCATCCCTCCTTTTGATTCTTGGACATACAGAATAGGGGTAATTATTTTCAGTTTTATTGCATATGTGCACAATTCGTAATCATTTTTATTTCTTTTACTGTGTTTTCACAAATTTGCCTTATATTTCTGCCAGTAGGGAGGAATTTATTTGAGCTCAAAAACATATTTGTTCACTTAGATGAGTAGTAAAAAAAGTTCTGTAATGGGCAAAATATCAGAGACGAGTGCTGGTATTAAATTACTTATAACAGAAAGGTGTGCTCCATGGTGTCACATCTCAGCAGAAGAAAGAAAGTCATTCCTTGCAAATATTTGTGTGTAAGTCTATGCTTTATTTTATGAAAATGAATTTTATGCACAGCCAAAAATCTAAAACATCATTTTGGTTGGTGCTGTGTTGTCTTGGCAACAGATAACGCGTTAACCACAAGCCAGAAGGCATTTCATGGGAGGACGCTGTGTACCTTGGCAGCACTCGAAGCTAAGTGTTTTTGGCCTTAACTGTATCTTTCATGTCATCACCAAGGTGAGAGGGCCCACATCCCAAAAATGAACTGGCAGGGAACATCAGTTGGCAGTTTTATTTTCAGCGGGAGCCAAACACAATTCTTTAGAGGTATGGCTCAGGTGTATACCCTAATAAACACAAAGACATAACCTTTTCTAAAACAATGCCAAAACACACACAATGGCAGACAGAACCTAAATGTGCAGAACTTCCTGGTTACGCCATCACAGTTTTTGGAGAGCTCATAAATACTGACATGAAGATAAATACTCACAACGCTCCTCACTTAAAGCATGGAGGTTAAACAGCCTCTAAGATATTACCGTTAGTCTTCTGGATTGTTTCTTTGTTGCTTTGAGGAGAAAGCTTAATCACCTTGAACAGGATCTCCTTTGCCATTGACCACTGAGCAGCTCAGGACTGTGTGTGTGGCTCTGTGAGGATATGTGTGTTGCCCAATCATTTGGAGCATGAAGAACAGAAAGAGTTTGCAGATTAAGGGAAACTCGAGGGATTAAGGTCATTTCCTGTGTTTAAGCTGTAAATTAGCCCTACTGAACCACAGGGGAAACAACATAGTCCATCTGAACTCAACTTATAGAACTATCTTGTCAAAGAGCTTCAGAAACAAGATAGCTCAGTATTTCATGTCTTTTTCTTTCTTTTCTAAGAACAGCGCTTAGATTTGAACACATCTGGGATCAGACTGTTGATGTTTACCCATATATACAGTATACATACTCTGCTGTTCACACAAAAACCTCTTCAGCATAATGCTGTTGTCCCACATGCTTTACAGCCAGTGGCATCACCTGATCCTTGCCTCCCCACTCACTTGCTTCCACTTCCAGCATTGTTCCCCTCAGTGTACACAGTTTACTCCCAATTTGCCCTCCATTCACTTCCATGCAACCTTTGTTCACCTCACCAGAGCTTTCCAGCTCTTCAAAGCCTGTTTTTGACCTTTGCCTGTAAAGCTGGATTAAATTTTTGCCTCACCCTTTTTGTCCTTGATACCACCCTCGTAAGTCGATTTAACCCATTAACTAAGTTGTTTACTTTCACCTCATTGTCTAATTGTTGTGCATTTGGGCCTATTTTTTAAATTTTTTCTCAGGTTTAACAGGTTTAACTCTTGATTTGCTAAGAATGTTCTGTAGTTTTTGATGCTTCAGCATTTGTTGTCTTCAGCACAGCACCAAATGCTCACTGTGGCACCACTGTTCACGTCAGAGGCCGGATTTTGAAAAATGTCACAGAACAACCTACCTGAATATGTGGGCCTAGAATTTAGTTTCATCTCTTATTGTTTCCTTAGAAATTGTGAGAAAAAAGGCAGCTTTGGTATCTTGTGAGATCCATGTCTAATCCCTGTTTTTTTAGTTTTGTTCTCATTTGCAACATTTTGTTCTTCAGTCCTGACAAAAGCCACATGAAAGGACTTGAGAATGACACAACTCATTCAAAGCACTACACTTTATAATATTTTAGGTTGAAATTGAAATAAAACATTTGAAAGACATGTTTTTACTCAGTGTGCAGTTTCTTCAACCATGCTCATTATATATTGTGTCAGAAAATGAGACACTGCTTGTTGCTTTTGACATACTTTAATAGGATGTTGTGAAGGTTTATGAATTTAAGCATGTGCTACACATAATTTCTTTTCATACATAATGACTTTTTGACTTCTTCATTCATCGTTTACATTACACTTTCTGTCCGGATTGCTTCAGGCACCAATCGAGTTTATATAGGTTTGGTCCTTAAAAACTGACTGGTTACATTTAGAAAAATATGTTTATTTTATTCTCTCTATATGTTTACAATTAAAAACCAAGATGGTTTGCGTTCCGAATTACCCAATAATGTATTGCATCAAAATGCCTTTTTCCTGCGCCCGCACCCTTGGCTAAATAATCAAAATATGGAAACAGAAATATTGGAATACATTACTTTGGAAGGTATGCTGGATGACATGAAAGAATGCAGATTTGTTCTTTGTCAGCACAGATACTTGGCTTTCTTAAACATGTAAACTATATCATGGCTACATCAGTCTACAAGTCTTTCCGCATCTACAAACAATACAAGAATTGCACAGACATGATAGTAAACCTCCAATTCAGAGACATCGGTATAAGAGTCATGCTTGGCGTTATATAAAAGACAAAAAAAAAAAATATGGTTGGCGTTCTTCAACATCAATCAAATAAGAAATCACTACACAACTAAAATCTGTCTGGATTTACAGAATTTGTGTTTTAGTATTAAGTTACATTTATTCTGCCTTGTCATGACACTGCTCTTTTCAGCCCTCCACTCTTATCTGTTCATTTATCTTCTGTCTCACAGTACCCTTTCAATGTAGAATTGTGTTGTGAATTATCTCTTCCTCTTTCTTCTCAACATTCTCACACTGTCTTTTCTCCTCTTCGCTCTTCCATGAGCTCTTTGTTGGTTGATTAGTGGCCTCATTCTCTTGCATACACACACTCACACTCTCACACACACACACACACACACACACACACTACACAGACTAGGTTGTTTCTATGATGTATTTTTAGTAAAGCATGGACCGGCAAAATTGTACTGAGCAGGCTTTGACAACTGTGGTTTTATTTAGAGTGTGTGTGTAAGTGAGAAAAAAACATAGAGATGCTAAGTATCCACTGAGTGTGTGTGTGTGTGTGTGTTATTACTTAGTGTTGAGGGTCTGCATTTACCACTGTTTGCTAAAACTAGAATAGTGAACCCTGTTTTCAGTGAAAAGAGATCCTTTCAGTTGTCTGTTAGTGACTATCACCACCACTCTGTAACCTCCACAAACATTAACACACAGTCCAGTGTGGCACAGCATCACTTAAAATATGATAAATATAAATCGAGGATATTTAAGTAATAAAGTGAGATGTATTTTCAAAGTTTATCGTTTAAAAGCCTTCAGTGTAATGGGAACTTCCACGACCCAGATCCTGAAAGGTAGATGGGTGGACAGTCTGAAGTCATCCTGGTCATCGTAGGATCTTAAGTAGAGGGTACCTGGACTGTCTGCATCAGTCCATTTGTTTGTTTCTGAGAAAGCTCTTAGAATTCAGTGGTAGGACATTTATTCCTCAGGAGCGCCTCCTACCTTGAAATACATGCAATATGTTCTGTAGGCATTTTACATATTACTTTACACATGCATACAACTGCAACTGAAAATTTTCCCCTGCAGGAAACTATCTTCTTCTGTTGTTTTATCTTGAATATCCCAGTTTTATTCTGTTGTAAATCCTGCCACTATTGCTGACAGTCCTTGTAGATGTGATCATGTTGCTCTTTTCTTGATGTAGACTACCTGGATTTCATCTTATGGGTTTAATCAGGGACGTCTGGGTTTCTCTGCTTAAGCTGCTGCCCCCGCGACCCGATCCCCGGACAAGCGGAAGATAATGGATGGATGGATGGATGGATGGGTTTAATCTTTGTTTTCTTTTATGACCTTCCAAAAATTGAAGACTGCATGTTAATACATATCTGGGCACAGATAAACACTGTAACCCCACATTAAATGGCACCTGCATAGCAAGAAGAGCTGGAAAATGTATTTAATTAATACAAACACATAAAAATATTGGCTTGGATTTCTGAAAATCAATTCCCCTGTTTTATGTTTGCTCATCATTGCTAAACTACTGTTTATTTATTTGTTGCTCTTTAAGACACAGAAGGAGACGTGAACAAGAAGAGCGATTTGTCTTTTCATGACTGCTTGACACGGGTAATAGCAGGTAATAGCAGGTAATAGCAGGTAATAGCCAGTCCTCACAGACACATTTTTGTTACTTAAACCATTTTCACACATGATTCTCGTTTCCTTTTTACATACGTAGAACACCACATGAGATTTTTAATGTCAGATGTGGTCTCTCTGGTTTAAATGAGAGGTTTAGCCTACATGTTGGCAGCCTGTTTCTTGAATTTGTCTGATGATTTCAGTGTGCTGTGTAGATGTTTTTGTTGACATCTTCACGTTAAATGATCCATTGTCTTCCTTGTCAAATGTTTGTTTTCTTCTGGTTATGTCACAGTCAAGAGATAAAGCTGTGAACTCTCCGAACAATTGCCTGCTCTATTTCAAACTTCTACAAAAC
The DNA here is from genome assembly GCF_027942865.1 of Odontesthes bonariensis. NCBI lineage: Eukaryota > Metazoa > Chordata > Actinopteri > Atheriniformes > Atherinopsidae > Odontesthes > Odontesthes bonariensis. The sequence continues at coordinate 30,156,867 of NC_134520.1, read as the reverse complement.
TATTGATGTGGGCTCTTGGTCTTTGTTTTTTTTTTCAGTGTACTAGGAGAGAAAATACATAAAACAATCCTCCCACTGAATTATATTACAATCAAACAGAAAGATCAGGAAGTCAGTTGACACATGCGCTGAATCCGACATCACAGTGACTTTGTACAAGGTAACTCGCGGCATATTATTCCCACAGTATCCAGTTTGACTGATTCAGATATTTTACTATTTAACATTGAGGTACACTGTATGTCGTTCATAGAATTTCATGGCTACATTACATATGTTCAACAGCTCTACTTTTAGCTTTTTTCACCTCTTCCACTGGAAACAACCCCCATTCGAACCAGCTTTGTTTTACTCTGATAAATCTAGATTTATGATTAATAATTAGAAAACTTAAGATGTGGTTTTCTGATCAAGAAGATGCATGTATTAAATATTACTGATTATTACCTCACAGCATTCCCAACTTAAAGCCACCACCCCACTAAATTATTTGGTTAGGTTTCACTTTGTTGTATTTCATTACTCTGATATCAGCCATGATGGGGAGATGTAATATTAGCTTTTACTTACTTAACGTCACTCTGGATAAGAGCTTTAAATGCCAAAAATGGAAAGTGTGAAAGTAAGGGAATCAAGCGTGTCTGTGAAATGCTAACAGTAAAGCTAGTGACCCCTCTCTGCCACCTCACACACACTCAAACACACAAGCACACAGTGTTTTCAATGTCCCTCTCTACATCACAGCCATCTCTCTGTTCCTCTGGTGAAGCCTGAAGCTGGTCTGGTGGTTTAATTAAGACAAAAATGCCCCAGAAAAATCTTCCAAATATGAGAGCTCTGAACCCCTGTGGAGAAGAGAGGAAATGGAACGATGTAAAGATAAAAAAGAGAGAGGGGGAGTGATGAAGAATCACCAAATCCAGTGTTTAAAAAGATATGGGCCCATCAAAATGAGACCAAAAAGGGGTAAGAGGATATATTAAACTCTCCATGACTGCACTGCCTGTTGTTATAAAGTACTTACTAAACTAGATAAACTTAAAGTATTTAATTGGCAAAAGGCAGAGTGCTCCACTTCATATCATGTCAGTCGTATTTTTTTTTTTTCTTTCAGCCCATCTTTAACACTTCATGTCCCAGCTGGTAACTGAAGATCCTAATGCGCTCCTGACAGTGATGATACAGGAAGTGGAAAAAAACCCCTACAGAATGTACACAACATCAATATATACATTAAGTACAACATGGCTTTGCAAGCTTCCACAAAATTACACACAAGCAGTTACATAAGAATTTAAAATACACTGTATACCAGTCCTGGAAGAAACAGACAAAAACCCAAATAAAAAAAAAAAACATCTCAGAAAATGCAATGTTCGCAGACCTGTTTTGTTGTCCTTGCAGAAATGTACAGGCATTTTCTGAAATTCATTTTTGTTTGTGAAATGTTGTTACGGGGGGGAATCCACACTAATGATCAAATAATGATTAATTTTCAAAGATTAACGATTTAGATTAATAATAGACTACATTCCCTCATTCACAACAGACTATAATCCTTGAATTCATATAACTTATTTCTCTTTTGGGTGGACACAGCATGACAAATTGACACCAAACTTATGTAAGATGAAAACAACACTGAGGTCACTTTAAACTCTCTATCGAGTAAGTCTCTACATACACACACACACACACACACACACACACACAAACATGCATGCACAGAGTGATGTGGCAAAGTATTTGAAGCAGAGCGGGCAGACACACCTGAGAACCTGCATTCTCTGTTTGAGAAGGGAGACCTGTTGTTACCTGCCTTTAGGCTGGGTTCACACACACATACACACACAGTCTGTGGCTAAACAAACCAACTATCCCTCTGCGTGTGTGTGTGTGGGCAGGCGGACCCTCCATCAGCATCCTGTCACACACAAGATGTTTATCCAATTTGTCAAGATAATCTTTCCTCAAACTGGCTGCCAAGGAGGGTGCCTCTTACTCACTCACACACACCTGGGGGAAGGTTCACCGATACCCACTGCTCGGTCTGAAATGGAGGCCCTCTCCTCCATCTTGCTGGCAGGTAGTTTCTCTGCCTTTCTGTTTGTCACAACACGAAAAACCTAAAGTCAGCTTGGCTTGGTTTTGAATTTGTGTTTGTGTTTCATCCTTAATTTTCTGTAAACTTGTGTCGATACATCTTGAATATTATCAAAATGTGTTCTTAAGCTTCCTGAAAGAAAGTCATAAAAGATTAATTACTGTTACACAAGCAGGTGAGGACAAAAACTCACTTTTGGTTTCACACCACAATCATGCAGCATCATTAAAAAGCTTTCCATGCAATCTATCACAATTACATCGTGCAAAGCTTCTCCCCATACTTGACCGGTTTGTAGACAAGTTTGCACTCACTTGCTGCACTAATTGCTGAATCATTTAGCAGGAGAGCAGCAAATGGCAAATATTTTTTATTTTTCCCAATTTTTCCATGAATTTCTTTTTCAATATTAACTTCAACACCATCAACTCACTATGTAGTGGAGTAACAAATATTGTTCATAGATTACAAATCTGCACAAGGACAAAATTTCTAATACATGTAACTCAGGATTAGACCTAATGTTGTCAGTTACACCTAAATAAAAATGGTGCAGTGATTTGCATAAATAAGCAGTTTAAAACTAGGGAATGGATGCATACCTGAACACACATTCACAAGTCAAGGCTCTCTGTCTTCCATGCATATGCCCACATGATGCAAATACATGCACACGCACGCACATGCATGCACACACACGCACATGTTGGAATGTTGCAAAGCTGATGATTTTCTAATGAATAGTTTCATTGGCCATGGTGAGGATTAGAGTAAAGGGATTGGAGGGGAATATTTACATGGTTTTAATGATTTTTCAACTTTATATTTAGAGGTCCATTTTATCAGCTCCAATCATCTTCTAGCTTCGAAAACAAGCTGCCGAATCGAGTGACAGCACAATTATACGCCGATGCCACGCGCGCGTTGCTCTGTCGCCTTCGACAACATCTGCACTGTTAATGTGTAATATATTAAAATGTCTCTGAGAGGGAGGGATGAAAGACTTAAACACTTTAAAGTCTTGGCCCATCCCTCATCAAACATTTTCCCACTTATCGCACTTAGAAGTTTAGCTCTCTTAAAAGAGAAGAACAGAAGCTTCATGGGGATACATGAAAATGACTAACACTTGACTAAATACTATTCCCGAGCTGGAAACACTCTGTCATTATTATATGTAGATTTCCTTGTGATTGTTGATGAGCTATTCTTTAATTAGTGTTGGTGCAAAATTTGGGTGAAATGGTGACGGGTTACGTGGTCCGTGGACATTATTCAGTTTGTTGCTAACATATGAGATTTGCTCCAGTAAGTCTGAAAGACCCATTTTTCTACCACCGCTAAATTAGGACGTCTTTAAGGTTGTTCATGCTACTTACATAAAGACGGTTAGAGGCAGCAGTTGAGTTTAGAAATTGTGATGTCTTATAGTTAAAAAAGTTTGGTAGATGTTTTATTGATGATCAGTTTGGTGTGCACATGTATCTGTGAAATGTCATGCAAAATAAAGTTTCAGGCTTTGAATAATCTCAGAATAATAATCTCAATTGCTGCTGTGAGTTTGAACTGAGATACACACAGTAAATGTACAATATGGCTTTCTGACTGCACGGCAGAGGGTGCCATATGTGAACTACCAAACAATCCCACTCACAAAAGAAAAAAAAAAACACCCCATGAATTGTTCAAACATTGTTTTAAAAACATAACATAATGGCAATTTTCATTTTCAAGCATTCACTCATGCTTGAAAATGAAAACAAAAATCTGTGATTTTATTTCTCTTGCAGTCTGTGTAGGTGCCGATTTAGAGGACACTCCAAATTGGGTTGGAGGATTTGTTAGAACTACCTTTTCTCTGAACACATGTAAATATAACTGTGCTTTAAATAAAAGCACAGTTTTTCTCTGGGGTAATTTAGTCTGCTAGTTACCATGTTGTTTTAAAGCGCCACTATTCAGTCATAACATTAGATTTCTTGTGCCTCTTTTCCAAGCCTCGGTGGGTCCTCACCTCTCCTGTGTTGTTTATTAAGAGAATAAAAGTACATATATATTTATATACGTACAGTATTTCTTTCTGGATATGCATTTGTGGAACATGCTGACTTCACGTCCGCAAAGTCCCAATCAAAAGTGCTCATGTGAACTCTTTCTTTATTTCTATTTCATTCATTCATTCATCTATTTTTTGAGTGATTTAAATGGGTCAGTTTTGAAGGCACTGAAACTTGTTGCCATATTTTGGTTCTTGTTGCCATAAAGATTTGGAACTCTGCAAGGCTTCAGTGTGTGTTATCAGACCTCAGGGGAACAAGCTTGAAAACCACACACAAACACAAACACAAAACACTGCTGAGGCTTTTCTTATCAGGGGTCCAGGCGAGCTCCAATCAGAGATGGAAACTTGGAAAGCATATGACTTTAAAACCAGTCGCAGCCTGCTCACTGTCTGTATGTCCTGTCCAATGTCGTTACCTCCCTCTGTCATACACACAGAAACCCCTCGCCCTCTTCTTTGAGGGGAGAACACGCTCAAAAACAGATTTTGTCATACAAAAACAGAACAGCCTTATCTTCATCTGTGTTTTGCTGTTTTGATGAATGTTCGGATGTTTTTCCAGCAGCAGATCGTGAGGTAAGTAGCCCACACACACGCATACGCATATAGCAAAGCAGAGGGGACAGGTTAAGCAGGTTTTTTCCACTAGACTGGGACCAAACATGTAGTGCTTGCTCAGGGGAGGCTTGCACCATCACCACCCAGTTCACACAGACCTGCTGGAAATCCTAACATCTCACTGCAGCTCTCACAGGTGGCCTTTGTGTCTCCTTATCGACAAGCTGAAGTTGCTCAACAGGGTAATGCTGTTCAAGAGGACAAAACTGTGTGGATGTTGAAAGTGAAGCTGTGGAAAGTGTTAGAAAGATTAGAATTAAACAACGTCCTTTACCCCCAAAAAAAGCTTTTAAAATGACTTATTCCTAATCAGTCAACTGATCACTACAAAACATCGTTGTGCATCCCATCTGATTGTTCTTACAGTATACACACTGAAAACTATGCTTATGACATCAATATCTTCACCCAGTATAATATTAAACATAGAGAAAGCCCATCCGAATCTGGTATAGCTGTGAGGAAAACAGACTGTAGGTCTCGGTCGCACTTAAAATACAATTCTTTTAACAGCAAAATTGCTCCCTTCTTGTGTTTTTAATAGTAAATTCAGTCACTCAACTAATCGATCATACCTTGAAGCAACCAGACAAGATGAAAGATAAAATACTACCTTCCTGTGTCTCTTTTCACACACACACACACACACACACACACACACACACACACACACACACACACCTGCTGCCCGAGTCAATCTTCTTTTCCATCAACACATGTCTCTCTACAGAGTTCGCAGACATTAAGTCAACCAGCCTGTTGCAGTGATGAATAGGCTGCGGACAGCTGAGAGCACCTTCTATTAAGGGAACAGTCTGTACATAGAAGGCGGAAAGCCTCGGAATAGAAAGAACAAACCCACTGTAACCTTTGCAAATCAACATTTGTCAAAGGTCAGTTTTCCCATGGAATTGTACAAGACTGAAAGTTGTGTCAGAAAAGAAGTCAGAAGTTCGTGGTTGGTACTGTAGTCTATGATTTAATCTTTAGAGTAGTCTAGTGCAGACAAACATGATAAAGACATCAGTGGTTCGAGAAGCTGGTCTCTTCCTTTGACTGGTATCACAGTTATTTGCTAGATAATGCCATGACAGGTCTGATATAGGAAAAGAAGAATGGTGTAATAGGCCCACTTCTGATCACTCGCAATTCATTTCCAGAACTCATGATGTGTGCAGTGAGCTATGCACATTTCCACCAAGGGCACTCGTGACGTCAGTGAACATCTGTCCTTCTTGTAATTTCTCTGTATAAAGCACCGTCTATACTGTCAGACTTATGTTAACTAAATTACATTTTTTTAGGCATACATTTAAAATTTTCCACCTGCAACCTTCTCAGCTTTGTCCATCATGTTGTTGTGCTAAAAAAAAAGAAAAGTTGATTAACAAAATGTCTAGTCAGTGCAGTTTTAAGAGTGGGTACATTGTCTTCTTACTTCCCTTGATAGGCTGAATCAAAAAATAGCAGCAGAAAAAACGAGAGCAAGAGTAAATGAGATTGTAACAGTTGGCTGTGTAAGAACAAACCTTTGATCAATTCAGTACTTAAATAAGTGTGAAAAAATTGCTTAGACTCACTATTACCACACCCTATGAGTATTACTACATCTTACAACTGCTGATTGATAAGACAAAACAAGAAAGAATGATCTCATGACAAGACATCCGCTCACATGAATGAGATACTTGTCTGAATGAGCAACATGGAATAAATTTGAATAATTTTATCAGGCTTGTATAGAAATATATGATGTAATTTAGTAACCAGAACCATAGAAATGTACTAACGGTCTGAGACTTTTCTGCTTTGTTTGAACCCATAAGAAATCTGTGACTTAACGAAGTCCTTATGGGCAAAGTAATATCAAATTATATAGCACCTCAATGTGACAGATTTTGTGTGATTATCTAAGAGCAGGCAACTGAGTCTTATAATTAAGTGTTTACTACAACCCTAATTCCAAAAAGGTTGTGACTCTGTGTTGTCCCTGTCCCAATGTTTTTGAGACATGTTGCTGTGATCAATTTCAAGACAAACTAATATTTTTCATGAAATTGAAACGTGTTTTCTACATTCAATTGTGAATAAAACATGGATTTTATCAGCTGAGCATATCATTGCACTTTTTATTGAAATTCGCCATCTCAACCCTTTTGGACTTGGCTAAGCCATAGCTAAAATTCATTTAGCTTAAAATGACACATGATTTAGTTCATGTTGCATATCCTTGGTTATTGGTTATATTAGGACAACAAAATCATTTTGCATTTACTTTTCAACACTGTGAACATTTTGCATGTATGCATGCTCCTGATTGTGTGCACTATATGAGTAATTCTTTGTTTTAATCCATAACTGTACAAAGCATTTAAATACTGTACAAGCCTATGGGTGTGCTTGTGTGGTCATGCATGGACTGTAAGTGTCCAGATGAATGTAAAATGGGGTTGTTAAGTGCACTAAAAGAAAGTTTTCAGTATGCCCCAATCTGGTTTAGTTCTGTCCCAAAGCACAGTCTAATGGAGCATGACAGCTCCCTGGTTCCCCGATGACCTCTAACCCCAATCACGGTGGTGTGGGACCCTGTCCTACCTAGCATTACTCACACAGACTCACACACACACACCTCAGCACATTGTTTCAACAGATTAGAGGAGACTGCTGAAAAACTCTGTCAGACGTGCAGCTTGTGTGAACAGCAGAACGAGTTAAAAAAGTTCTCACTTCCTCTCTGTGTCTCTCTTATTTGTCACTCATGACTTACTCTTGTCTGCATGTACAGTAAATTGCATGAGTGTATTCTGTTGTTAAGCACTTTTACTGAACAATAACATACATTTAGATTTGTTTCTACTTTTGAGTTGCATTTGAGATTAGTTTGTTTGGTATTTAACATAAAGTTAGCAACTTTATCTTAAGTTAATTCAATAAAACGGCAATAAACATGTTAAAAAACTAAAACAGGAGCTTAAATTTCCCTTTAAAGCTGATCTATACAGTCAACTGCAAAATACCAACTGATTTGTTATTTTATATGCTGTGATTTTACCTTTACTTACCCTTCTAAAAATGTCTTATATTCAAAATGTAGTAAACTTCATCATTTACTTCTCAACATGATGATTCAATTTAAAGCCATATTTTCTTAATCCATGTGACAGAAAAATATAAGGCATACACTCGTAGCACATTCTAAATATTAATTTATGTCACAACACAACAGTTGTAAGATTTATTCTATTATAAAATTGTGTCGTTGACAGAAAACAGCGATCGCATTTGCTATTGGAAAGTAGTTTTGGTGTTAAAATAAAACTAAGAGTAACGGGAAATCAGAATTTACAGGAACACTATGAAATGCTAATAACTTTGTGTTTCCTTTAAACTGTCTGTTTCACACACACGGAGAAGGTAAATCAGATGTCACACATGGCTTTTATTTTACTGTAAGATCAGAGAAAAAAATAAATTCTTAATAAATAATAATGACACAGCTCTCGTTTTTATCCCATAAGATGCGGTTGAGTGTAGATTATGAGCACAATATGAAAAAATATTGTTTGTGACTTTATATGAGATGTTTTCTACGCAATTAAATGTCAAAATAAGTTACGTGATTATGATCAGAAACTGCTGGGTTAAAAACTTTCATGACACAGTCAAGCATTATACAAGAACTGCAACACAACTCTTTGCAACTTTTTTATCAAAGCAAGTAAAAGCTAGTCCAAGATTTCGTCTCGTTTAACCTCTTGCTTTCCCCATGGATTCCTACCTCAACACCGTTTTTTGGGCTTTTAACTTCTCCATAAATGTTATGAAGAAAACACTGAGCTAACTTGCATTTAACATCGGAAAGCCCTGTTGGTATGTGAAATAGTGCTTTAAAGTGATATGGATTTGTCACTGAAGTATTTACTCACCCACCAAAAGTACCATACTGCCACCCTGGGTGAAGGGTCATTTACACACACACTGCTTTGTTCTTCTACAACACTTTTTAAAGTTACAGATTATGATGGTTTCCATCATTGTGAATGTTTGAGAGATCATAGCTCATCTGACTTTTAAATGATCACTATATGTTGAAAGCCCCCCAAAAAATAAAGGTATTTTCTAACAGTTTACACAATGCATAACTCTGGCTTACAATATCAACTGATACCAATGAAAAGGCATTTTAATGTAAGCCATTTTGTGTGTGTTTGCATACATCTGGGGTCTAATAAGTGTTTTAGGTGGCACCGTGGTAACTTTCTCATCATTAACATCAGCAACCCACACTCACATTTACATCTGTCTGTCCATCTCCTGTTGTTAGTGTCAGTGGTTGTCAGAGTGTGAGCGGCTGCAAGACGCCTCAAATACTTGTGACAGCATCCCAACCAAGCAGAAAAGAGGCCACCACACTTGTATGTACATGAACAGGCACACAAACCTGTGTGTGTGTGTGATGCAGATGTCCAGTGACAGCTCGCTGCTTGGGGTCATCTGGAAGCAGCTGCCTGGGGGGAGAGGGTAGCACACACACACACACACACACACACACACACACACACACGCACACACAAGCACTCTTAAGATGTCATCATGTATAGTTAGGTGTGTTGTCACCAAACTTCTGTTAACACATCTGCAGCAAATTGGCAGTGACAGAAAACACATAGTGGCACAAAAACACAGGGTCAAATAAAAGTTCTGCCGTTAGCATCCATTAAACCCAAATGAAATGAGTTTCTTTTTCTTGCATGACAAATGTGAGCAGATACAGAAAGGAAGAGGGAGGCATTAGCATGAGCACAGGTGCCACAACTGTCAAATTCTGTGCATTGAGTTGTTGGATGTCTGCAGTATTAATATCAACAATAAGTGAATTTCAACAACAAAAAGAAACTGTGATTTGTTAAGTGCAGTGACTTTATTTTGATTTAAGTCTTTTCTTTCTCTTTTTTTGCTTTTCTGCTCTATCCCCATCACTTTGCACCCATCCGCCTCGCCCACAAACCTCCTGCCTCCAATCCTGCGGCTGTTTCCAAAAAAGGACCTAAGAAATGGGTGAATGAAGTAAACGGTGGGAAGGGGGGGGGGGGGGGGGGTAGGGCAGGGGACCACCAACCCCTGTGGAGAGTACTGCTCAATTCCCACACCACAGGTGACTGCCCTCCATCCCTCCCCTTCTATTTCCCTAGTCTTCCCTCATTCGTTTTTTTTTTTTTTTTTTTTATTATTCTTACCCCAGAGCCTCCCTCTGTTCTTAAAGGAACCGTTTAGCTACAAGGAATACTGTATGTTGATAAAATCTCCCAGTAGGTTTAAGGCAAAGTATAACAACTGTAAAACTGACTTCTAGACAAATTTCTTCATTAAACTTAACTTAGCTATGGAACAAAGAAACATCAGAGAAACAAAACCTTAGTTACAGATGGTTTCACAGGGTTGTGTCAATTGAATGACACAACATCCCTGGATCTGAACAGCAAGAGGGATGGGATGGGGATGTGAGTTCTGAACTTTGGCTCATAGTACTGCTCTTGTCATCTTCAATGGTCCTTGCATTTCTCAATACATATCTCATTGTGGACAAAAGCTGAATGCATCACATCTGTTTGTAGGCAAGTCCTTCCTCAACAACTCATTGGTAGAAAAGCTGTGAACACTGATAGTCACAGAATAGATTTTAAAAGCCTGCTGATGGTTTACAAATCCCAGAACGGTTTAGGCCCAAAATACATCTGTGATATGTTCAGAGAATATAAACCTCTTAGATCCAAGGACTCAGGTCAGCTGGTCCAGTCCAGAGTCCAGACTAAACATGGAGAAGCAGCATTTAGCTGTTATGCTGCCAACAAGTGGAACAAACTGCCAGTGGAGATTAAACTTTCACCAAATGGAGACATTTTTAAATCCAGGTTAAAGACATTTCTTTTCTCATGTGTCTATGCATGAAATCTGCACGATATCTTTTAACTTATCTAGACTGTTGCTTGTTTTTAATAATTTTAATTTAATTTTAACTATTTTATTTCATTCTTTTTATATTCTTTTATGTATTTTTATGTATTTTTAAAATGCTTCTTCCACTCCCCGCTGCTTTTAATGCTTTTATTTTATGTAAAGCACTTTGGATTGTTTTTTACATGAAATGTGCTATACAAATAAATTTGACTTTGACTTTGATAGAACTTCCCAAGCAGCAGAATGTGGCATGACACATTCACATATATTTTCTTCAATTTTTTGGAAAGCAAAGGTTGTAACATTATTCAAACGATTTATTAATTATTTTCGAAGAGAAAAAAAAGCACTGATATTGTGTTGTTTTAGGTTTCCACAAAATGATGAAAACTGTGCAAAGATGGTGGTCATATACCGGAAACATTTGCTTCTGTGAAAATAAGTTTGAGAGCACAGTTTCAGTTTAAAGGGATTATCCAGAGTAAAATGCACTTTAGATCAATTTACGGGATGTTGGGAGTACATACGTTGAGTTGACATCAAAATCATGTCATTCGGATGTGTTTTGAGAATTTCGATTTGACCGTTTTTAGCCAAAAGTCGTTAGCCTGGAGGTGACGAGGGCATATCATGTCACCGCTACAAAACACTATTTTTATACCTCTTCTACAGCTCCAAACAACATAACACTTACGTGGTAGTGAGTAGAGGGTCCCTAAAGCCAAACCGAAGTGTCCCGAGGTCTTCATGTGGTCGGATATAGAGTCCAGAATGAATTTAATCAAGCCACTACCTGCTCTCAATCAGAGCCTCTTCCGTCAACAGGAGGCTATCTCACGCGAGACATCACGTCACGTGACATTTCAAAATTCCAACCTGTTAGTAAGCTAGGCTTTGCTGTTGCATACAACTTCATTTCACTTTCGAAAGAAATACTGGACTATGTTTGTAAAAAGAACGGCAACAAAATTGTGACTTTCCAGAGCGAGTTACTCCACACTCGGCAATCAACTACGGACTCACGCGACGTGATGTCTCGCGTGAGATAGCCTCCTGTTGACGGAAGAGGCTCTGATTGAGAGCAGGTACTGGCTTGATTAAATTCATTCTGGACTTATCCGCCCACATGAAGACCTCGGGACACTTCGGTTTGGCTTTAGGGACCCTCTACTCACTACCACGTAAGTGTTATGTTGTTTGGAGCTGTAGAAGAGGTATAAAAATAGCGTTTTGTAGCGGTGACATGATATGCCCCCGTCACCTCCAGGCTAACGACTTTTGGCTAAAAACGGTCAAATCGAAATTCTCAAAACACATCCGAATGACATGATTTTGATGTCAACTCAACGTATGTACTCCCAACATCCCGTAAATTGATCTAAAGTGCATTTTACTCCGGATTATCCCTTTAAGAATAATTGTGAAATGTTTGTGAAATTAATAATTTAAATCTTTTAAAAAATGTCACTTATGTATTTCAAACAAAGATGGCTTTGCACAATGTCACCTGGACAATTTTCCTCTCATCATTAACTGAGGTCATCTCCATCCGTGATAGGATCACCCAAAAAACAACACGTAATAACTGTGAACTAATCATAGAAGTTTACGTTGTTCCAATTATAGCAAAAAGTTATACATTTATGTATGGATTCCTTTTTATAAACTGCTTCAATGACTTAGAATATAATTATTTTTGAAGACACATTCTCAATATTTAATTATAATATCAGTGCTCCTGTTTATTACTGTCCCCGTTTCCTTCCCTCAAACCACCCACCCAAAACACCCAAAACATGAGATCACCTAGCAGTGAGACATGAGGGTTCAAGTTCCACAATAGCTGCGCATATCCTATCATACCGAATGTGTGCACGTGTGTGTGTGTGTATTATCACACTTTATCTCTTGTTTGGGTTTCAGTAGGTTACACACGGCTGCTGAGAGGAGGCTGTATGATGATTACCGTTCATAGTGTTACAATGAGCTCATCTGATTTCACATGCACTTTACTGAACACAGATGAAGACAATGCACTTGCATGAAGTCACTTACATAAACACAAATACAGTACACATTCACTGACCACAAAATCTGCTGTAATAACAAAAACAAGGTGAGCTCAACTTTTGTTGTGTGACCTTAGTTCATCTTTTCTTGTTTGAACTATTGAATGGAGGCTTTGTGTGAGAAATACATTTTCACAAACTGATTTTTAGAGCTGAATATTTTACGTGAAGTCATAGCTTCTTCCATAACTTTCACTTTTCCTGTTTTTTCCTGTTGCTGGTATATTTGGCTTCATTTTTGCAACACGCTTCTTTAAAAAAAAAAAAGAGTAGGCTTTTAATTTGGAGTTTTGTCTTTACCACAGCTCTGTCCACTTTTTCATCAATTTATTGACCCCTAAAGGCTGAAACAAACTAAGTACGGAATAAATGAACCACCAGCTTGGATGGGGATGATGAATGCAGAAGGAGCAATCGGGACTCCACAGGGAAACCCCCGTTTGATATAAAGTGGCTGAACAGCAGTATGTTATTACCCAAATCAGCTACTATTTAACGTTAGATTCATATTTTGTTTAGCCAACACTTTTGAAATTGTTCTCACAGCACCCTGTGTTAGAAAAAGAGGATGGCATTTGTCATGCGTAAAAGGGAAAAATAATGGTATTTGAAGCTGGAATCATTTCCTGAAGTAAAACGTCAACATTTTGAAAAGGTATATCTAAACTTAAACTTTAAATGTTGTGCTTACCTTGCATATAAAATAGTAATAGTAGACAGGTTTAGCCTTGCGGACCAGAGTTCTGAAGTCCTTTTGCCCATGTGCTGCTCTCATGCACAGTGAAATGAAGTCATAGCTTACACTTCAACTTAAAATGGCCGATAAAAAAGACCTCAGTAAAGAATACAAGGAGCTGAAGAAGTACATGTAAACTTATTTTGAGGATAGATTTTGCAGGAGAATTGCCATTATCCACACCTCCACAATGTACTGTTGACCAATTTCATGCCATGGCATGGAAACTTTGACACAGCTGGCACAAAAGGTAGAATGTATAGGACTGCACTGTCGCCTCATAGCAAGAAGGTTCCCAGTTTGAATCTTCACTCAGGCCTTTCTATGTGGAGTGATGTCATTCCATCTTATTGTTTTTTCTCATGGTAGCAGTTTTTAAATGCCCATGTTAAGCTATGACAAAGCACTGCTGTACTTGCTTTAGTAAGCAAACTTTAGTTCATATTTTCAGACCTACCCACATCAACTTTGATGTCATAGTGGATGACCTTTGCAACATCAGATAAAGTGAAGCAAGCCATCAGTCATTTTCTAAGGCCTCCTTGGGACTGTTGCATTCCTTTTTGCCACGTATTGTAGGTTTAGTAAATAAACAAGGCATGACTAAACCATTCAGGTCGTTAGTAAATGTCAGTTGAACCTGGTCGGCCAGATATCCGCATGCAAACTTTCTCAAAGTATGACAACAGGTGAGGTCTGTGGGGGCGGAGTTTAAAACCTTAAGCATGTTCTACATATTATGTTGCCACAGCAACTACAGTGCGCCCAGCTTTCTACCAGCCGAGCTCTAAACCCTGTGTGACCTGATAATTACCAGGCTACACGCATACACACAGACACACAAGATCGAGGCGATCATGGAGGCCACACAACACTGCTGTCTACCATTTTACAAGAGTTAAAGAAAAATATCTCAGTTGTCCTTATGAGTTCACTTGTGAAAGGTTAGACATGAAAACAGGCTGATGGAAAAATTGCAGGAAAGAAAGATAACAACATACACAGAATGGACAGGCATGGAGGCGATATAAGTGAAATAAGGCAGGTAAAAGATGGAGAGGCCACGTACACCATACTATCAGAAGTATTGGGACATCTCGCCAAATAATTGAATGCAGGTGTTTAAATCACTTCCATGGTCACAGGTGTATAAAATAAAGTACCTAGGCAGACAGAAAGAATGGCTCTGTGAATTCAAGCGTGATACAGTGATAGGTTACCACCAGTGGAATAAGTCAATTTGTGAAATTTCCTCAATACTAAATATTCCACAGTCAAATGTTAGTGGTATTATAATCATAACAAAGTGAAAGCAATTGGGAACAACAGCAACTCAGCCACAAAGTGGTAGGCGATGTAAAATCACAGAGCAGGGTCAGCGGATGCTGAGGGACACAGTGAGCTGAAAGAGTCTTCAGAGCTTCGTAGAATGGATATCACGTGCAGTGGTGTAAAGGGTGTGGGGTTGTTTTTCAGGAGCTGGGCTTGGCCCTTTAGTTCCAGTGAAAGGAACTCTGAATGCTTCAGCGTACCAACAGATTTTGGACAGTTTCATGCTCCCAACTTTGTGGGAACAGTTTGGGGAAGGCCCCTTCCTATTCCAACATGACAGTGAAACAAAGCAAGGTCCATAAAAACATGGATGAGCAAGTTTGGTGTGAAGGAACTTGATTGGCCTGCACAGAGTCCTGACCTCAACCCGATAGAACACCTTTGGGATGAATTAGAGCGGGGATTGAGAGCCAGGCCTTCTCGTCCAACATCAGTGTCTGACTTCAAAAATGCGCTTCAGGATGATTTATCAGAAATTCCCATAAACACACTCCTAAACCTTCTGGAAAGCCTTCCCAGAAGAATTGAGGCTGTTATAGCTGCAAATGATTGGCCAACTCCATATTAAACCCTGCAGATTAAGAATGAGATCATTAAAGCTCATGTGCGTGTAAAGGTCGTCATCCCTATACTTTTGGAAATATAGTGTAGGTTGGATATGTTGGCTAAGAAGTCTTAGTTATGGACAGAGAAATCGTTGGACATGTTTGTCAGAAAGACAGGTACAGAGACAGACATGCTGGCTGATCTTCTTGCTCATAACAGCTGTAATTATTGAATTAGTCTGAAAGTTCAGTCCAAGGCCTCCTCACATTTCACATCGAAGCTAAGCTGTACCACAGAGCCGTAATCCTGTGCCTGCCAGCCCTGGATCAATGTGTGTGTATGTGAGAGAGAGAGAGAGAAAATATGAGATACCAGAGTAATGTTGTGTGTGTTTGTTTTCGTATATGAGAGCAAGTGATTGTGTGTTCACTTTTCCCTCCTCCTCCACACCCCTTCTCCTCCTCCTTCCCTGCCCCCCACCTCTTGTCACACACACATATACACACCTGTGTTAGTGTTTTCAGGTGTATTTGTATTTGGTTTGGCAGGGAGGGAGGGAGGGAGTGGAATTTAGTGTATTATCGCCCTGAGAAACCTCTGATCTCTAAATGTACTCACTAAAACCCCGCTGCTTGGAGGAAGGTTTACACCGATGCAAACGCACACACACACATGCACACATGCCAACAGGTGTGTTGTGCCCAGTGTGAATACTGATTTGCTCATGCAGAGTGTCAAACAGTGCAGGAAGGTTGGCTGTGTGTGTGTGTGTGTGTGTGTGTGTGTGTGTGTGTGTGTGTGTGTGTGTGTGTGTCCATACAGCACACGCCTCTGCTGAGAATCTTTGATGAAAAGTACTGAAAAGGTTGTTCTTGTTTAGGCTGCTCTGGGTCTAATCCTGCCTGCTGACAGAGCCTCATCCCCTCCGCTTCCTCATATGCACACATGAACATATCCTCATAGCACGCACTCTTAGCAGCTGGCCTGGGTTTGACACAAAAGGTTCAAGTCTTCATTTTCAGGTTACACTTTTCTGCAGTTGGAAAATTCCTGTGTCACAGACATGTTCTGCTGATGTGCATGTTGCTCCCATATCTCACAAAGATGGGTATTAAAAATGTGATGTTGAAGTTTTAGTTAGATATTGGAGCAACTAAACTTGCTGGATTGTTTACCTCAAATGTTTGTTGGCTTGAGATTCTGGATGTATTAATGAATAAACCTCTGGACAACATGATTTAACTCTGGAGTTCTCGGCATATGCTGAGCACAATAAGAACTTCACTACAAGTTTAATAAAACTTCAAACTGTTTACTAAAAAAGTGTTACGGTTTTCAGTAGACCAGATATAATAATGAATAATGATAATGAACGTTATTTTACATAGCCTCTTTCAGACATTCAAAATTGCTTTTCAAGCCTAAAGTATACATTATGGCAAATATCAGAATGTATCACAAGTCATTCATTTGATAAAAATACATACACATAATACATGTATATGTATTATGAAGTCAATGAAAGAAGAACTGCAACAATTAAGACATATTACTCATTGGGAGATAAAACTTGCTATAAAAAAATACTGCAAGAATTATAGATTCTTGAGGAAAAAGTAGATTCTGAGCTTGTATTAAAATCAGTTTACCCAGTAAATTCATGTGGCAATTTATGGGGAAATACATAGAAACCATGATAAAACTTGAGTATGAATTTATGCTGAAGGCAACAGTACTGCAGACTGTAAAATCTGCAGAGGGAGCTCAGCAGAACAACAAATATCAAATTAAACAGTAAAACAAATGTAAAATCTAAAAGCATAATAAAAAGAACAACTGACATCAAAATCTATCATATTTTCCAGAAATGTCAGGATGTCAAACGGAAATGCCCTTTGACAAGAGCAGATGTTTTTTTGTAGAATTTTGGTCTCGATTATCTTCCAGGCAGACTCTACATGAGGGAAACTTCATAACTAAAGATAGAACCACGTGCTGTCTGCCCTGTTCAGTCTGGTCATTATGGTATTGTATCAGTCTGAGCCATCAGTTTATGCAGTCATCTGGAAAACTTTACAACTGTTACCTTCCTTTTCTGTCATCGCCTCAAACTAACAGTATTGTGGGCTCACACACAGGCCCGCACACACACACACACACACACACACACACACACACACACACACACACACACACACACACACACACACACACACACACGTGAGCAGACAGAATGGGCATAATCGGAGGACATGCATGCTTGCACACACACATAAGATGGAGCATCAGAGGAAGGAAAGACGCATCTGTCTTATTCACACTATACATGAATACACACATATGCGTGTTCACACGGTGTGATTATTGTCCTCTTCTGCCTCTTCTAAAGGTACGGACTTTGTGTATTCACAGACTTTAAATAAACTTCAAAATAACATTTAATGTATGTAAGCATGAGCCAGATTCAAAGAGAATGTTCTGTTTTAACCAGACAGCAACGACTGCTCACACGAAGCAGTTGCATCTCTGCAGCTGCAGCCAAACCTTGTGGGTTTCTGTGACATGCAAAAAGTAAATGACGGCATTTCATCACAGTTACTGGCTCCTTGTGTTAATCTTGTAAACCATTCCCTCTTGTAGTTGAAGTAAGGTTTAAGATCATGATATATGCTTTTCTAAAGTATTTTCTAGAATTAATTTGTAGGCCTGTCTCTGACCATATGACCAGTGTCATTAATGTTCTCTTTCCTATGCACCAACTCAAGAGTGAAATATGGTTCTTTATGTACTAAATGTCCCACTAACTAGCTCACTTCCATTTGATGCTGAGCAGGAGCTGTGCAGGCTGACAGCTGCATCGGTCCAAACAAAACCCCTGCACATGAGGTGTGAGAATTAACAAGTTGTACACATTAAAAACTAAACAGTGATTTGACGGTTGCTTATTAGCTCTTTAGAGTAAAGCCCAACTGCCCTGACTGATGATTAACCTCTGTAGGGTTGTACAACACAAGTAATCCTCTGCACACCTCATTTACTCATTTTCCATATTTGAAATAAAAGTGCATTATCCTATGTTTTAATTCCCCATATTTATTAAATCCATTTCCCATATTTATTAAACAGCATAATTCTTGACACGGTGTGTGGAAAACAAAGTTAGATAAAACACCTCTAAAACACAAGATTTCATCAAAAGCTGCTGATCCCTCCACCTCGCATTTCCAACACAGACATCTCCTCTTGGTGTAATTTGATTTGTTTTTTAAATGATTACTTCCTTTTGTCCTTTTTTTCACAATATTAGGTCATTAAATGTCTGATACTTTTTGCCCATTATAAACTAATGTAGCCTACTGTAGAAGAAGAAGAATACTGGGTAAGGAGGAGGGAAAGTGGGAAAATTCCACAGGTGTGAGATTAAGGGAAGGCTTAACTGGATCACCAGGGCACAGCAACACATGCACACAAACAAACCCAGAACCCACACATATACAAACACAGTGAAGCATGCATGCAGATAACTTGAATATTGACTAAGTCATTGGGAAATACTGGAATGAGTGAATGAGCAAACAACTAGAAACTAAGTTTTCCACTGAAAGGGTGTGTAAAGCCAAAGCTGTTACCATGATGTCCCGTTTCAACAAGGGTCAACTGCCTTACAGCTATCCGAAGTGTTTAAAACCTGATGGGTTTTTGCAGTCTAGTGTTTATGTTTCTTTCTTTCCTGCAAAGAAAGTTATTCTATTTTACTCAGTCTCCTTCCAGCAAAGACAGCATTTTTTCTTCTGTAGCTATTTTCACTTATGAAGCTGGTTGGTTAGCTGAACCCTTTACCTCTACAGTGAGTGGATCTAATTTATCTGAGAGGGGCATTTTGCTGGCATCGCTTCTAGTATGGTAATGCCTCCATTCATAAGATACAATGAGTCGCTACATGGTTTGGTGAGGATACAAATTATGGGAATCACATACTTTGGCACCAAGTGAAGGGATATCCTTGGAAGAGTAGTGTTTCATTCTTCCAGTGAGAGTCCATTGGAGCATATTCTGTTTTATATATTGGTTCAACAGCACACTGACTTCTATAGCAAGGTAGTAAAGTGCCTATTCTTAATTCCACCAACTCTGGTTGGTCAAACTTGAAAGATGTGTAAAAGCACAACTGTTTCAAGAGCTCAACGAATGTGAACCAAACCATGTTTGTATAATCGGGGTCATAGAGTATCTGTTAGTGTCTGTGGTGTCAGTGTTGGAGCAAACTATTCCTGACATCAGGTATCAATCTTTTTACTGTTTAGAGTTTAACAGCTCTTCTTTTTATACTCTCTGATTTGCGTTCACTGTTATTATTATGACTCATCCTGAAATTGTGTTTCTAAATATAAGTTTCAGAGTTTGACCTAAAGAAGGAAATGATAATCAAACCTATTTATCACACTCAGGGGCTCTCATCACATTTGATCAAATTAGGCACCCCTTCGGACTCACTTTTCAACTTGCAGAGTCGTGACACATCTAAATCTTGGTGAGTGGGAAGGTTTAAAAAATAATAATAATTCAAATACCACTGCAGTTTGATTGGTAGTAGAGGAAAAAAATACACAACACTGAACCAGGAAACTCAAGTTTATGTCCTGTTGGTTTTATTTTAAATGAGTCCATTTCAAGGGTAATCTCATAGAAATAAATAAGCACGACACTACATTTAAACACCACAATATGGTTTTCTTGAAGTCATGTTCATTTATGTCTGTCAGACAAGCCTGCTTGGCGACTAAAAGTCCCACCCAGAGTGATGATGATGACACCACTCTGTGTGAAAATGTTGGAGAGCAGAAATTGAGCTGTCCTGTTGTTTCCCACGTAACATAGAGTATTTTCTCCTCCATATCTCAGAATGACATGTGGTATAGGGCCCCTTTTCCCCTGATCCTACCCAAACAGTCTTTGGTGCCCAACCCTAATCAAACAAGCGAAAGCAACAACATTCTGAAAAACAGTAATGAACTGTGACATGGAGCTAAAAAATTCCACAAAAGTGTTGACTCAAAGTCTCTTAGATGCACTTTCTGTCTTTACTGTCTTTCACTCATTCAGCACCACTACTGTCTCTTCCAGTGCCCATAAACACATTTTGGGGATCTTTCTACTTCCTTCATGAATTGAGAAAGAAATACAAAAACAGATTATTTTGTTGAAATTGTTGTTTGGCATGGTAAGACATCTTTTCAACATGTTGCATGCTTATTTCAAGCACTTCTGCGAGATCATGTCATTCTTTTTCATCAAGTGTGCAGATAGGCAACAAAACATCACAGTCTAAGTGTTGAAATACACTATAAATTTTAACCACATGCTGGATGAGGCTTTTCTCTCCTATGCAACAAGCCTTTTCTCTGTTGCTGTGACAAGCCCTGCGACAGTGACGTCACCAGTCTCTGCTGGTGCATCTATTTCAGATGTTGAAGGACTTCTTTTGAGGTCTATGGGACCACTTGTGAAAAGGCCCCTGCATGTGATGAGCTGGGTGTGAGAGGGAGTTGTGTAAAAAATGGAGCTAAACGGTACTTTTTGTTTTTCCACACATCATTTGAAATTTAGGAAGTCTGTGTCTAAAAGACACATGACTTTCTTAAAGTGACTATAAATAAGTATGTGGAGATGTTTTTGAATGACTAAAACCATAATAAAAGATCCAGTTAATAACATCTTAGCAATGGCTGATTATTGGAATTAAAGTTAGAAATTATTTGTGCACCCTTTGAAATCCAGTGAATGGGGGCTCGGGTTGTGTTTTCATGAGTGTTCAAAGCGGAGCACTCTTCAGTATCTCAGGTGGCATATGGGCTTTGACATTCACAACTTTCTTTTTGTATTCATATCACTGAGTAAAGGACATGAAGGTCAAAAGCTGTGCAACTCAGGGGAAGCATCATCATGTACACCCAAAAACTATTTACAGAACAGAAGGTTTCTTTTAATCGGTGTAATGAAAACACAAGCAGAACACAACCACAAGCTGTACCATAATAAGCCATTAAATATGGATTATAGAGGAACTACCTTGAGGTTCTTTCTCCCTCTCATGTTTAATATCGGGTTGTTCAGTCAGTGAGAGTGAGAGTTCACACACACAGCTGTAATTAGCAGCTTAGGCAGCCAGCCAGCTCTGTAAATGCACTACTACACATGTGTGTTTGTGTGTATGTGCATTTAAAAGCAGATGACAATGTATACATGTTTTTTTTTACTTTGAATGTGTTTCTGTGAGTCCATAGGTGTGCATTTTTTTTGCATACCTGAGTGTGTGTGTGTGTACGCATGCATAGCGAGTCACATGCTCATGCGTGGGTGTTGTTTGTCTTATCTGTGCGCGTATGGAGAGCTGAGGTGCCTGGAAACAGGCTGTGACGTGTACATGTTTGTGTGTGTATTTGCGTGTGTATGGGTAGGGTGATTGCTCTTTAACACCTGGTATTAGCACTAGTAATCCTCACACCACATCATACTCACGCACCAGTCCCAAGCAGATCACATTTAGCTTGTCCTCTATCCTTCATCAAAGTGTTTCATAACAGGTTTTGGAGGGGGTGGGCAGAGGGGGGTCTTGGGTTTAGAAATATAGAAAGCATTCTGGCTGAACACACCAGCCTTTTTTACCCATGTTAGAATCTATCAGAAGAAATGTTTATCAGTTGCAATCTCACAGACTAAAACATATTCAAGCAAGTAACTACAGGTAAGCCATGCGTTTAAATGATAAAAAGATTTGTGTCTTGTGTTTTGGATGTGGCAACACTCAGCCCAGAGTGGTTCAAAAGTGAGGTTCTTTAGAGTGGCAATAAAGAGGACAAGTACTGGAGGAGCCTGTTTCCTAGAAATGGGAGAAAACAACAGTATCCAGAAAGGGTGAAATTTCAGTTCATCGTGGATAAATGAACTGTGGATGAAGGAGGGTGCATGCGCAGCTGTATCTGGCATTGGAAACTTCAGATCATCCTATATCAGACAAGAATGGGACTTTTTTTTTCTTTCCCAAAGGTTCAATACCTGGTCTCCTCAGATCCCAGACCTTTATAAAATGGCTTGTCCCAACTTTTCATGGACTATGTTGCTGCAATGAAATACAAGATGGACTGTAATTTTTCATTAAGTATCAAAATGTCTGAATCACGATCAACACTGACAATGTTTTCTCTGTTTTGTATGAAATGTGCAAATCAGTGCATTCTGTTTTTCCAAGTTCATAAAAGTAAGGTTTGAATAAGAAGACATTTTAAGAGCTTGCAAGTAAATTTTTGATGAAGTGTCTTTTGTTTTTTCTGTTTTGTGTTCTTGCTGGCTCTAATTAAATGATTGTCTTGCCAGGCCTGCTTGGAGGGGAAACAGGAAGCAGGATAGAGTGCCACCAGGCTGTTATTTGATGCTGCACCTGATTTTATATGTCACTCAAAGTGACATATGATGCACAGTTTTAATTTATAATTACTTTAAGAATGCAGTTTTCTCAGATTGATCTAACCTGGAATACATGTTATGGGGTAAATATTTTGCATAGAATAAATGTTTGACAGTTGCTGCCAACAAAGAAATCGTCATTCTATCTGGGAAACATCTCAGGTCATTTTGCTGACTTTGTTTGGCAAAATAGTTTATCTGAAAATGTTCACAGACTTATTTAGGATGCCATTTTGTAAAGATAAGCTTTTTGTTTTTTTAAAACCTGAGTTGCTTTTTTTACACAAAGCTCAAATCCCTGTCTGTAAAAAAAAAAAAGAAAAGAAAAGAAAACTTCACAATGTCTTCACAAATCAGCTCAACAGCATGAAAATTCAAAATAACCCAAATACAAACTGATGTTTATATGACCATCGCCTCCTTCAGCCTATTTCAGCTCCAGTTGTTTCTCATTCTGTTGATCCGTCGGTCTCTTCGTGCAGCCTGCTCTCCCATATTGGATTTGCTCTCTCAATAATTGATCGAGGAGGTATTTTGTAAAGCTAAAGGCCAGTAATCCTTGGTGTCAAATTCAAAATTAGTTCCTCTTGTATTATTGATGTCTCTAAGGGCAAGAGGTTAATAAGAGAAACTCTGTAATCATAGATAGATAGATAGATACTACAGTGCAGTATTTTCAGCAGACGTAAAGTTAGGTACTACGTCTTAAAATTCAAGTTTGTAACCTTGTTAACATGTTCTTAAGATTTTTGTTATGTGTTACGCTATGGCTGAGACAAAACAATCTATACATACAGTAATATGACTGTAGAAATCAATCCTGATTAATGAAGGGTTGAAGCTTTACGGAAAAATTTCTGTGAGAACAGATAAAATGAGAAACTATAGGACAGGCTACGAGGAGAAGTCGGCACAAGCGAAGTGGAGAAGATCCTTGGTTTGTTTTGTGCTTGTTGCCATGATGGCAGAGCTGATGTGTTCTGTTTATGGCTGTGATGGTGGGAGAATCTCTAAGGCATTACGTTTTACCCCAAAGATGTTAAACTATGACAGAGGTGGATTCAGTTTGTTTGGAGATGTCAAAATTTACCATCAAGATACCAAAGGATGTGGGTCTGTAATCTTCATTGTTCAAACAGTTGCTTTGCAGGTTCGGTCAGCAAGGTAATTATAAAGTAAGATGCTGAGTTAACCATTTATCTGGGACACACCCATGAGTGTATGGAGGACTGAAACTGCCGTAATCCTAAATAAATAAAAAGATACTTAAATGATTACTGTAACAGCATCTCTACAGGTCTACCTTAAAAGTCAGTTAGACAACTGCAGCTTATTCAGAACTCTGCTGCTCGAGTCCTCACTAAGACCAAAAAAGTGGACCACATCAGTCCAGCTCTGAGGTCTTTACACCGCCTGCCTGTCCATCAGAGGATAGACTTTAAAGTTCTGATGCTGGTCTATAAAGCTCTGAATGGTCTAGGACCAGAATACATCAGGGACCTCCTGACCCAGGATGAACCTTCCAGACCCCTCAGGTCATCTGGATCCGGTCTTCTATCAGTTCCCAGAGTCAGAACCAGACATGGAGAAGCTGCATTCAGCTTCTATGCTCCACATGTCTGGAACAAACTCCCAGAAAGCCTCAGATCAGCTGAAACACTCAGTGTGTTTAAGTCCAGGTTGAAGACACACCTATTTTCAGCTGCATTTGAATAAAGCTCCAAATCTGAAGCTTGAGTTTCAAAACTTAATCACATTTTAACTCCTGATTTTATCTGATTTTATCTATTGTTCTTATTTCTTTCTTTTTTGTTTAAAATTTAAATCATGCATTTCATTTCTACTGTTTTAATGTATCTATAAAGCACTTTGAATCGACTTGTTGTTGAATTGTGCTACACAAATAAACTTGCCTTGCCTTAAATGACTTGATAAATGACCAAAAAACTGCTGACAAATAATTAACATAAGTAAAAAAAATGATTTCTGCAAAAATGAAACTGCTTTAATTTCCAACTGTATTCAATTAAACTTGTGTTAATACCCCAATTCATTAACGTTTCCATTTAAGTTCAATTTTCCTTCAATTATTTAGTCACTTATCTTTCATTAATTCATATTTTACTTTCTTTTAGCCCTGAATGTATTTATCTTTTTTTTTATATGTATCTATTTACCTAAACTTATTTATTTATCTTATTGTGAATTTACAATATATGTCAGGAACACACATGAATAATCAAATTCTTTTTATACCTTAATGCAGCGGTTCCCAAGCATTTTTTATGTAAGAATCCTGACTTCCCCTGTTTACGCTGCAAAGCCTGACACACAGATAAGCGTTTATCTGACACACAGATAAACGCTTATGAAGACACAAAGACTTTATTCACACTCCTTTCCAGAACGATTTCCTTTTATATATACCTCTGTCCTGAAGGATGATGATTGTGACAGTCTTTTACAAGCCTTTATTTTGATTTGTACAAAGGTGCTAAAAGCTATCTCCAACAGGTATGTAATGTTGAATTAGAGAATAACCTGAAACTGTGTTTTTTTTCAGACTGGGTGCAACAGCGTGTCCTTTGATCATACAAAACAGTTTTATATGTTCTCCAGCCAATATTTCTGTAAGCGAGCCAATCTTCCCAACTGAATTATTAACATCTTTGAGGCTGGAAACATAGAGGCCGAACACAAACAATTCCTTTAATAAGTAACCTGGTAAATCTTCTGCATGATCTTTGGCAACACTTTTACAGAGTTGACGACATCAAATTTAGAAATAGTGCCTTAATGCAAAAATAAGGGATTAATTGATGAAATATTGAGGTTTGTTAGTCATCATGTAGCATGAGTTATTAATCATGTTCAAGCCTCATTTACTGTCTAGTCATTGTTCAGACATCTTTCTTTTTTAACTCTGTTACCCGTCATTCTTATCTGTTATTTTTCTTAATGCAAAAACATGCATATCTGTGTTGAAAACTCCATACTGGTCAAAAACATGCATATGTCATAAAAACATGACTAGGATGTGTCCGCATTGCTGATAAAAATGTTGCACTTGAAACATCACTGTGAGGTGGTAATTTGATAAACTTCAATTCCAGGAAGCAGGAAAAAAAAGATAATGCATTTTGGGAAAATCCATCCATCCATCCACCATCTTCCGCTTGTCCGGGGATCGGGTTGCGGGGGCAGCAGCTTCAGCAGAGAAACCCAGACGTCATTTTGGGAAAATGTCTTGTGCTATTACTTTTGAGTTCTCAAACCAAACATATTTAGGATGATGAACACAAACTTTCAGTGATTATTGAAAGAAAAGATTTATTGGTCAGCACAGCTTTTTCAGCTTGCTGGTGCATCCGTTTAGCTCATCTGTGTTTGCCACAGTATTAAAACCACAAGCACATTGTTTAGGTCTGGTCAGCTCCAGCCAAGCATAATCCGTATATTTTAAATACTGCAACTGAAAACCCTCAAAGATGTTTTCAGCACACTAAAGCTATTCAAATACCCCTCAACCAATATGAGCTCATAATATGTTAATGTGTGAAATACACAAAAAAAGACTTAAGCACGTCTTTTTTTGTGTGCTTGTCTGTTTATGTATTTCACAAATCCCATTTTCAGAAAGACTTAAAGTCTTCCAAAATGCAACAGAAATGTAAATTTGCAATGTGTTATCTCGTTTAAACCTTTTTATAACAGACACAATTACAAATTATTTTTATTTTTTTTACTTAGTGTCCTCACTGGCCACCTTCAGAGTCTTTAGAGAATGTAAACAAATCCAGAAATTGATGCAGCAACACACTAAGAAAAGCTAGAGGAGCAAAGTTTATAGAATATAAGTATCACCATTCTGAAAGACTGTAGAGTCAATAGGTTAACTAATGAGAGGTGGGGGTTTCAGGGTTGAGTATAGAAGGAACATTCACCAAAAGCTTTATCTTTTCAATCAAATGAGTAACACCAAAAGACCAGAATCAGAATCTCTTTATTCGCCAAATATACAACGTACAGAGGAATTTGCCCCGGTGTAACAGCGCCACAGAACATTCAATAAAAGTTTACTTAGCAAGATGTTTATCAGTGTAAAATTACAATGAACTGTGGTCTTTCAAAACCTACAGTGCATAAAATTGTGAAATATGCAGGGAGTCAGAGGAAATCTCAGTGCATAAAGGCCAAGGACAGAAACCACTGTAGGATGTATAGAACTTTAGAGGCCTCATCTGTATGAGAAACCATCATGAACCTGTGATCAGAAAAGCCACATGGGTTCAGGGGGAACCTTGGAAAACCATTTCCACTCAACACTGCCACTGTATCCACTAATGTAATCTGAATCTGTGTGATTAACCGGCCTACCAGCAGTCCAGATCTGTATCCTCTTCAAACTGTATGACGCGCCATGAGGAGAAATATCAGAAAACAACAACCACAGATTGTTGAGCTGCTGAAGTTCTTTATTCAGAAAGGATTGACACAGGTTTCTCTGCCAATTTGCAATAATTAGAATCCTCAGTTCCTAAACTTGCTAATGTTTAACATGGCAAACATGCCTTTATTACAACTTTTTTTTTGAGTGTGTCTCTGGTATTAAATTTAGGATTTTTTCATTTTTTTCTAAATACAGTGGAGGTGGTCAATGAAGACACAGAAATTAATTAGAATTTTACTTTTGTCAATAAAATTAATCTTGAAGTTAATTGTCAATTTACAGATTTAACTTTTTGTTGTTTTTTTGATGTATGGACACAAATATGATAAAATGCAGTTTAATAGTCTCACCGAATAATTAACTTGATGGTCTTTGCATATGTTCTCTGAAGTCATATTCCAATATACTGTATATATTATGCAAATCTCTGATTTAACTAAGTACGAACTGTTGCTGTGTTTTCACCTTGAGTTAGAAAGGGTGGTTTAAGCTGTTTAGAGTGGAGTACAGGCTGGATAACCGTTGGACAAGACAAGAGGCACCAGAGTCCATGAAGAGTCCCTCAGGGATAGAGCAACAGACAAATAGATTGGAGCAAGGTAATGACTGGAGACAGAGTGAGGCTGGGAACAAAGGAGTTCATGGCTGTCATTCGTTTTTTGTTGTTTTATCCACTCTTTTGTCTGAGGGAGGACTGTAGGAGCCAGGAGGCCCTGAGCAGCAGCTGGCAGGTAGGAAGAGAAGGAGGGAGGGAAGGAAGCAGTGAGGAAGGAGATAAGTGAGGGGAGGAGGGGGGAGTGGATAGGTGATGGACTGAAGGGTGTTGAGGATGGAGGGTGCAAACAGAAGGATGTCGAGTTTTTGCCCATAGGGCAAATCATATGTTTCACCCCATGTCTACTACTTTAGATTTGTGATGGAGACTAGATTCAGTTGGAACATTTTTCGTATTTAAAAGTAGAAAAATAATGTTTCAAAGTAAAGTTAATGTCCAAATAAGAATTTAAGTCCTATGATTACCAAAGCATCAAGGATGGACCACAAAACCTATTGGGAAAAAATAGCTTTAGCAGGATGAAAGTGTGCGTAACAATGTATATATGAAAGCATGATGTCCTTAAAACTTGTACATGTGCATACACACACACAAAGTGGGTCTCGCATACACACAACACATACACTCACACACATACACACAACACATACACTCACTCACACACACACACACACACACACACACACACACACAGAGGGTCTCAGTTAACCAGCGAGTCAATAGCCTGCAGACAGACAAGTGTGATTACAGCAGATACTGTTGCTCTGACTGCTCAGCGTTTTCTCACTGTGTCTCTGCGAGAGAACTGAAGGCAGATGAAAAGACAGAGAGAAGAGAGATGAAACAACAGAACAGACCAGCTATTTGTGCTCTGCTGTCTCAGTGGGTGTGTTAAGAGTGCTATCAACTTGTGATGCAAAGTCAAAAATCAGAATTGATGATAAGTTTCTCTATGTATAATACAGACACAGCATCTTCCTTTTGAAAAGTGCTGTAGACTGTAGGAAGTCATCAGAAGAATGTTTTGCCAACAATACCGTAATGGTTTTCATTGTATACGTGTGTATTTACCAATTTTTCTTTTTTTAAACACATCCTAGTGATTCTGTCTTCTAATCTGTATTTTCATTCTTACTAGTATTCCATATTATTGATCAAATGTAACCTATTCAGGTAAAAAGATGACCAAGGTGGACCAACAACTCCATGGAATCAATCTTTATTTGTTAAGGAGAAAATATCTTTAAGAAAAAATGAAAATAATTGATTATGATGCAAGTGTGTGTTATCTAGTTAATGGTCCATGTCTTTGTGTTGTACAGCAAAATCTAACGGTGCTGGGCTGGAAACCAAAGCACTGAACTGTGGTATCTAAGCCCCTTTGGTACTCCAGGGCAGTTTCAGGTCTGAGAATGTGCACAACAAAGGCGAGTGTACTTCAGAATGAGTCAGAATCCTTTTATGGTTCACACACTCTTCGGTGTATAAACTACAACAACACACACTGCGTAGTTCTGTGAAGGTCCTATAATAGGACCTATCTTCAGACTTCTTACATGAAGGCCTATTGTGAAAACACATTCCATCCAGACAACTTCACTGTTTCACTTTGATGAAAATCACATAAACAAACAATAAATAACAAGCCTCTGAACTGCTAATTCTGACTTTGTGTCAGATAATGAGACCGTTTCGGTGTAGAAACAATAGATAATATGGCAGCTCTGTCTACGCCATAAAGAGAATATTTATTCCCCACACAAGGCCTTTAAAGAGACAGAGATGGAGAGTCCCCCGGTACCGTAAACACACACTCATATACACACACACACATACACACTGTGCTGTAAATAAAAATGGCAACCAGTCTGTCTCCAAGCAGGTCAACTGTAGCCTAATGTTCATACAGCTGACTTTGTGTGTGCGCACTGCGGCCAGTGCCAGTGGTCCATTCACTTACACCAGGCAGCCTCAAACACTCAATCACTCGTTTATCTCGGCCTGTCTTCCCCCAGACACACACACACACACACATACACGCCACCCTGACCAGGCAGATGGTTGTGCCATCCCTGCCAAAGCAGTGTAACAACCCACACACACACACACACACAAATAAAGGAGGGTGGAACGTCTGTTTCAGCTGCATCTCCTTGTCAAAGAGAGGCTGGCATCAGCCGCGCTCTCTATCAATCTATCATACTGCCCCCTCCCTGTGGGGCTCCCCATTCATGCCCACCTGTTACAGTTACATAACAGTGAATGTGTTAGAATGGAAAAGGCAGAAAAATCAACCCCAAACCAAACAAGGAGAGTGGAAAAAGCACAGTTTCTGCCTTACTCCTTAATGGAGTAAGGCAGGCCTAGATAGTGGTGTTGTGGTTAGCACTGTTGCCTCACAGCGAGAAGGTTCCCAGTTCAAATCTTGGCTGGAAGTTGCCATGTTCTCCCTTTGCATGCATGGGTTTTCCCTGGCTACTTCAGGTACTCTGTGTTGTCTCTGTAGGCCTTGTGACAGACTGGAGACCTGTCCAGTGTGTACTTGCCTCTTGCTCGATGGAAGCTGGGATTTGCTGCGGTTCCTCCATGATCCTGAAAAGGATGACGCAGGTATGGAAAAGGAATGCATGAATTGATTTTATAGAAACCTATAGAGATGGAACTGCTTGAACACTTTACCCAATTCCAGGTCCCTAACTCTAACCCTTCCTATTTTATAAACAGTGCATAAAATTGGAAAGTTTACAAGAATCTGAAATGACACCAAACTGGCTGAAGTGCCAGTTATTGTGGCATAAAAAGACTGTTTGCGAGGTGGAAAATGGTGCCATGCGTAGGTTTGCAACAGGTCAGATATTTTTAAATACTTGAAGTTAACCACACAGGTGTGAGAGGTGTGACTGATTTTTCTTAGTGCTCAGAATTCTGTTGACTCTGCTGAGAAGATTTAGTTAAAACAGTTTTTTTTTTAATATTTAGAATTCTATTTTCATTAAAAAAAAGAGAAACAAATCAATACACACAATATTCTATACATACAGATGTCCCGAGGACAGCTCCACAACCAGCACCTGGGACTCTGTTTATGACAATGTCATCATTTATATTCACATTCATTTTAGGAATGAATTTTAATAGAAGCATCCTTGCCCACCTGTAAAATCTGAATCACGTTATAATAAGTGAGAAGTGGTATTCAGATATGATAGGCTCTATGTACTGTTGTCAGTTCAGACAGTTTGTAGAACTGATGTGTACAGGAACACGAGATGCTTTTGATATGCCTCCATCACTTTTACATTTGGGGCGAGGGAAGATGGACGGAGAGAAAATCAGGAAGGGTGGATTGTTTTGAGTCCTCTCGCAGCTGTTGTGCTGCTTTACCCCGAGGCTCCCCGCACACCCAAACCTAAAGAGTCACACATACACGCAAATCACATAGAAGCCAAACAGGCCTTACTACTAACACATAAATCAACTGTTTAACAAAGAGACTGACAACTAATCTTAACGGACGAGACAAATCACTGTGAGAATGAATGGCAGTGTACGAGAGCATCTGCGTATGACCTAATAAGCATGTATATGCAAAGTCCAGTGTGTGTGTGTTGGTTTGTGACTGACTATCAGTCTGAAAAGCAACTTGGCTCAGAAAACATAGATTATTTTCAAAAGTTAAAGTATGATTTATGCAATCCTCAAATACCCACATACATCCATGCAGGGAGGCACAGAAAGTCATCCTTATCCCTGTTTGCACCTTACAAATCAACACATCCATATAGATTACCCGACACACCTTAATCTGCTACCTAATTCCTCAATGTCTTAGGAAAAGGTACAAGCCAGCAGTACCCAGATTAGATTAGGCTGCACACGAACAACGCAGGAGTGTAAATGAATAAATAAAAAATGCAAGATGGAGCAAAATTAAATTAAATCAAAATACTGAGTCAACCATTTGCTTCAGATTTGCGAGTTAAAGCCAGTGTGATTACACAGTGTCAGGGATGTAATATGATCTTTCCTGCATGCAATGCAAAATACAAGACTGCACAAATATGCTGTAAATTGCTGGATTTAAGTCCAAATCTATGCTACTTTACTGGTCTGATATTTAAGGCAGAGATTTCTCTGCACTGCAATATCAGTCGGTATATTTCATGTTGACCAGGAGTTCATTTCCAACATTCAATCCTGCAAGCTTTATTTAATGAAAAGAAGAAAAAAAGGCTGTAGGTTACTTAACTAGGTAATAACATGACAACACTTAATATTTGACAAAATGATGCACTTGCTGAGGCAGATGTTTAAACCATACCATAATTATTTTAAATTCAATAAACCACAAGCAAAAACAGACAGTAAAGTTGAATAAGGAGCAACTCATTGCATTTTACTATACGATGATATCAGCGTGTCTCCTCGTCGCTGACATATAGCTGACATCCTGGACATTGGCTGAGAAAAGTTACAGCACAGGCTGCATACGCAACATTAACAGCACAAGCTTTTTACTTACCCGTCCAGAGATAAAATTGCATGTTCAGCGTCAGATTTCAGTTCTTTACTGCCCAAAAGCTGCAGAAAAGTAACACAAATATTTACTCTTGTTTTGGCTCTTTTGTTTGTTGTCATTTTGTACCTTTGCTGCTGAATGTGTTGTTTTTTTTGGGAAAGAGTGGTAGAGAACATAATGTCCACTTACCAGGAGCCTCATCCGTTATCATTTATCATAATTGTTGTGCTTTTCACTCACCTGTCTTCATTCTGTGTTAGCTGGCAGTTTGTGTGTTTGCCACTGCCAGTGTTGGCCCCTGCTTCCTCCTTTTCTTCTGTCAGCACCAAGGCAGATCCCACACTGTTGGGACTTACGTCCCGTCTGGTGGCACAAAGTGGTACTACAGGAAAGTTGAGTCTGCCCCCAAGTTCTCTTGTTGTATCTCTCAGCTGCATAGAATCCACAAAATCTTTTATGACACCAAAGGTTTTGCTTTTCCAATTCTGTTGATAGCTGTAGTTCAGATTTTGAAATTCTAAACATCTCTTTTTTTAAAAGAGCACCTTTAAAGGCCAAACAAATATACAGGATCATACAGAAGTATAGCCACCCATGGTGAAAATTGTTGTCACTTTAAAAAGAAGCCAAAAAAAGTTCTGGATTCCAAAAGGCCTAAATTTGATATGTTGATAAATAATTCAAGCAAGTTTTTATATCTATCCTTCAAAGTTTCCAATGAACAAAAATGAAAAGAGGCCAAAGCAATGGTTTGGACACCATGCACAGTTGATAACATCTTCTTTAAGTATCATAACCTATACGTTTCAGTTCTTCTTTGGGGAATCTTCATCTATTCATCCTCCACAATGCTTTTAGTTCTATGAGAACCTACAGTATCACCATTTTAAATGTCTTGCCACAGATTTTTAATGTCCTTGATTCTTAGCAAGCTATAAAAAGAAGAAGCACTGTAACACTTAACTTTTTTCACTTTAAAATTGCCCAATACTAAAACAAAACATGAATGTTACTTGAAATATTGAAAAAAAATGTTGGATCTTTAACTTTATGCCATTGGATCCGTGAATATTATACTTAAAAACTCACAGTGGTGGAAATTTTGACAAACGTGTGCGTGCCACTGTATATATTTAGTAACAATTCCAAGGAAACTTGGAAAGTGTAAATATACCAACCACCTTTGGATTTGTGTCTCAGCATCCTCTATATCAGTGGCATCCCATCCATTTTTCCTTGAGGACCCCCTTAACACAACTACCAAAAAGCTGTGGACCTTTAATAAGCTGCTATCCAATACTGTGAGGCTATTTAGCTTTAGCAATGAATAGTGAAAATTCAGACGATGCCTCTGTAACGTTGTTCAGATCACTGCCTGCTCTTTCAAACACTCTCTTAATGTCTTTTTGATAGTGCCAACTGCTTAAAAAATCCTGACTTTCACCAACAGTCTTTGTCTTTTGTTTCCTGGTTCATTTTGCTTGTCTTCATGCTTTCATTAGCTTGCTTCTTACCACAAATGATACACTCTGGAAGAGTCCTGTCCTTTTCTTCGAAAATACTAAGGTTAAGGTAAATAACAACATTTATCAATATATAGACAAATCATCTACTTTGTGGTGTTTCTCAGACATGTTCCATTTCTGATATTGTGCACAGAAACCCAGGTTAGCAGGATAGACACGAACTACTCCACTATCATAGCTCCACCACCTCACTAAACTACACAATGTATGAACGAAAACTTATTGGATGCACAAGTCACTGAGGTGAGGCCTACTAAGTAGCTTTTTATTTTTGACTAAGGATATATGTTATAAAATGTTGTGTTACAGATTTTAATGACCACGTCAGTAAGTCATGATTTTGTTTATTAAAGGTGGGGTATGAGATCTTGGAAAAACGGTTCCTGCAGGCTATATTTTTGAAAATACACAACCTTGCCTCTCTCTTCAGCCCACCCCTTGAAACCACGCCTTCAAAACACATGAACGAGTCACGAGTCTGTGAACGTACAGGGGGGAGGGGTGAGGGGGGCTGACGGTTGATTGGCGTGTCAGAATCCAATAGAAGTTACTCTCATCATTACTTCTATTGGTCAGACATTTCCTCTTGCTACGCCCTCTACAATGGACTAAAATATTAATTTTTTTTCCAAACATTCTATTTTAGTGGGTGCAATGGTGTCGTGAGGAGGTTTTCAGATAATATGATAAAAAATGCTCCAGAAAACATCTCATACCCCACCTTTAAGTCCTCATTTAATTTTGACAATCACACCGGCTGTGTGTGCTCTTTGGTGCCCCCACCCTCCAGATTGGAACTACTGCTCTGTATGATGTAGGGTTCATAAATTTATGGGGAACATGTCGGTCGCATGATGTGTTACAGAGTGAATTTAGGACCAGTCACTTTTACATTTTACATTCGATATTAAGTCATAACACTATGACTATCTAGCAATTTTAAGCTCTGGTTTAAGAAATTAAAGACACTATAATGTAAGTGGAAACATGTGTTGAAAGTGTATTTTCTGTAATGTACAGTCCTGAATTGTAACCAAAAACTTTATCAACTTACAGCCAAATCTTACTCTTATGAACCATGTGTATACATACATGCTCATTATCATGCTTATTATTATCATTATCATTATTGTCAGTAGTAGTAGTAGTAATTATATAACCTCAGAAGGAATTGGAAAACAACAAACATGCATGCAGATACAATATGTTCATGTTTGAACTGTTTCTGGCCACACAGGTTCATGTGATACCGTTTGGTGCAGGGTCTTTGCTTTTGCAAGTGAGAGTATGCGTGTGTTCAATTGTCTGTGCAAGACACGACGACTAAGCCTGTCAACAAAAGGGTCCAGTGCTGATGGTGTGGTCTTCTCTGTATGTCTCAGGTGGAGTATGTTACTGCTAAAGCCTTCTAAGATCCCTACAACGCTATCCAAGAAGCCCCCGCTCTCTCCAACAATCCTCTTTGCTCCCTGGGGCCCTAAGCACCTTGGTGCAGTGAAGTGGCTCGCTGAGGATTGTCTTAATCTTTCCTTTTCCTTTAGAAAAGGGCTAAGCATACCCGAATGTCACTCTCCCTATCACTCCAAAAACCAATTGGTTACAAGGATATATATTTTTTCGTCTTCTCTTTCCTCTAAATCTGTTTCTCTAACCTCTCACCAACCTCTCAGCGTCCTCTCTCCTAGGTTGAGTCAACTTATAGCCAAAAATCTACTTTAAAAAAGGCAGAAACAATTAGGATACAAGTTTTAGCATGTAGGACCAGAATAGAATTTAATAAGATATGTGTGATCAAGCTTGTCAGCTGGTTTACGGCCATTATGGCCATGTATGTATGATGAAACCATCAGGGAACATGTACAGCAAGGTCTCCCACTCATCATACTGTGCACACCGAGACTGAAAAAGACCCAAATGAGACTTGTAACTGTGTGTTTTGCATAGTTTTGCATCACTCGTTGTTCATTTTATCCGACTCTAAGTTTCTTTATTTTTTAAATCCCATTTTCTAATTGTGAATATCTTTTTGATCTTTTATGTCTCTTTGTGTTCTTTGGAAAAGTAAATTAGGCTGTTTGGCATGTCTGTTTATTTTGTGTCCTTTGATTCATTATAGGGTTGTTCCTAGTCTCCTATTGTTCAAAAGTTGCATATCTTTAGGGTTGTTTGCATTAGATTTTGGTCGTTGTGTCAAGTTTTGTCCGTTTGCATCTATTTGTGGTGGTATGTGGTCATTTTAAACGTCTCCATATTTGCATGTCTTTTGGATGTTTTGTGTCTCGTTGAATATATATTTACGGATAAGGCTGAGGGTTAGCTGATCACTTGGGCCTCTGAGCCTGTTAGGTGGGTTTAGTTTGTGTTTGCAACATCTTAATACAATTATTCGCCACTAATACAGGACAAGAAAAAAAAAGAGAGATGTTTGTCATGCTGAATAGATTTACTTTTTGTCATTGATTTTTAGTTTCACATTTCAAACTGTGAATAAAGAGAAGTTTTAAGTGATTATCACCATGTTTCTTCTTGCATCAGTGCTGCAGCAAAGCCTGAAGTTACAGTTCTGTGGTTGTGTTGAGGTCGTTCCAAGGTTGCACAAGTTGATGGAAAACAAACAGAATAAACTCTCAAAACAACAACAACAACAAACTCGTGTTTTTCTTCTCCTGGACCGGCAAATCCTGCGCCTCTCTTTTTGTCTCTTGTGTTTTGGGTTTTTTGGGATGTTTTTAGCAGAGCTGCTATTAGCCTTCATGTTAATCCCCTTGGAGAATAAACTCATTAGAACATTAATCACTGGATTCTAATTACCTCTCTCTCTGTGTGTCTCTAATTCAGGTACTTAGACAAGCCACCCATCTCTGAATCCACAGGGGAAAAGTTACAGTAAAATGAATAAATAAATTGGTCGACCTAGCTGCAAAGAGTACTGTATGTTCTCTGTTTTTTAGAAACACAGTGAGTTTATTAAAAAGTTCTCCAGTCTAAGTATTCAGCATAACAATCAATCTGAGGAACTGAAGAATATATAGAGGTGCAAGTTTTGTAAAAAAAAAAAAAAAGGACTGATTTAACTGATTAACGTATGATTTCTTCAGCCATGTTCTCTATTTGACATCCTGACGGAGAACTTCAAAAGGATTAAGGCCTCAGTATGCTTCTCCGTCGCTATCCGTCAGCTCTCCGTCCTTTCGAAGTTCTCTGTCGGGATGTCGGATACACAAGGCAATTCACCACCCGATCAGTAGGCGTCGCTATGTTAAACGACCCAATCTCGTGACGTCTATCGTGAAAGTCGTTGATTGATTGTTCACCTTCCGGCTCCGTTCCACTCCTCACATTGAACGATGGCGAGCGAGAGAGAAAGACTGTTGTTGGAGTTGGAGCTTATTGATACTGAAATGCAAATAATTTTAACCAAATGTTGACCGGCACACAGTAAACTCTTTCAAAAATGGCGGTTGTTGTTGTTCTGAGAGGAAGGCGCTAAACCGGAAACGATGTTGTTAGCCGACCAATCACAACCCTTGCGGTCTCCGTCGCCTCGATGGATAGATAGATAGGAATTTTGGCCGACGCACGCAAGCGACGGAGATTCTCTCCAGGAGGGTCTCCGTTGAGTCGGATTGACGGATAGCGATGGAGAAGCATACTGAGGCCTTTAGTGGCATAAACGGAACGGAAATTAAGCTAATCCAGCTAACGGGTTAAATTAAAGTTTTGCTAATTCCAACACCGGGTTAATTTGTTTTAATTTTGAGATGCCTTTTAAGTTAACTGAAATTGAACCTTTAACGCAAAATTTGTTTTTTAAGCAAGATTAATATGTTCTATAAATATGTCAAATTTAACGCGTTAACGGATATATACATATGTGTGTGTGTTTTTTGACAGCCCTTATGTATGTGTGTATATCCATCCCTTTATGACTACTACTTTATGACTCCTACTTCCAGCAGGATAATGCATCATGTCACAAATCTCGCATTATCTCAAATTGATTTCTTGAACATGTCAATAAGTTCCCTGTACTCCAATGGCCTCCACAGTCACCAGATCTCAATCCAATAGAGCACCTTTGGGATGTGGTGGAACGGGAGATTCGCATCATAGATGTGCAGCTGACAAATCTGCAGCAACTGCATGATGCTATCTATACTGTATATACATATATACAGTATATGAAGACTTTTCATTGCTACTAAATACTTCAGCAAATGTCTCATCTTCCTCTTCATATTTATTCAGAAGCTAATTATTAGTGTAGCCTATAGCACATGCTCCAGTATTTCCATATTGTCTTTTTTTGTTCATCATCTGCTGCAAACAAAAACCGAAAAGCACCACCTGCTGAAATTCACTTTACTTCCTTTGCAGAGTCTGTAGTTCATTTCACGAGTGGCTCATCCAGGCTCTCCTCCAAAATTGAGCTCAGACGCAGTGGGACATCTTTAATTCGGAAGTTTTTGGGAAATGATTGCATTTTGTGGACTCAAGAGGGGCATTTTGTCAACATTTAAAAGTTGTGTGTGTTTGTGTGTTTTCAGCTGGCAGAACACTTCCTGCTAACAGGCCAGAGCAGGCTCTGGCAGCTGGGGGAGGAAGGAGGATGGCAGTGAGCCGTGGAGGTGCAGCTCCCTCACAGTCACACGGGACCACACAACAAGACAATACACTCCCTCCCTCTATTTTTTTCTCTCTATCTTTTCCTCTCAACTTAAGTGGAAACAGAAAATTAAAAGCGGCATCAGGTTTTCATATTCTGAGTGCTCCGCTGCTGATAGGACTTGATACCCCAAAGCATTTACTTGGCTTAACAGTCTAAAAGCGTCACTTTAAGTATGTGTGTGTGTGTGTGTGTGTGTGTGTGTGTGTGTGTGTACTGGGTGGGACTGCTTAGCTGTCACCTACACAGAACCTATGATGCAGGGTCTTAGTGGTAGCTTCTGATGGCTGAGTGCACAGGACACACACGTGTGCACACGCAACACACACAAACACACACACACACACACAGCGTTGACAGGTGGAGGTAAACGGAGCAGAACTCTGCTAATCCACCTATGCCTGGGAGACACAGAGCGAGAGGTGAAGTAAAAAAAAAAAGTGACGTGTGTTTTTTTAAACACAAAATCTCCCTAAATGACACATCATTACAAATGTGCGGTGCAGTAAAGTAATGTTTGCCCCCTTCAAAGTGTGCTGTGAAACACCACGTTTAGTTTTACCGCTTTCTTCTTTGAGTAAAAAGATGATTAAAGTGTTGAACATTAAATAAATCCTACTTTTAAAAATCATTTTAGATAAACTGAAATCAAACTGAGATATTCTAACATCTACATGACATTAGCCTTTATCCTTCTTGTGTCATAAAATTGTGTGGAATACAGAATGAGAGGGTACCTCACACTCCATGTCACCTGTGTCTGCTTCTTACTTAGAATCTTTGGTGGTCATTTGGTTACCTTTTGTTTTGTTTGACTAAAATGTTTGTCCTCATGGTTAAACCTGATGGAGAAGAGAAGAGACAGAACAGGAATAAATGCACAAGTTTGACAGGGTCATTCACCCTGATTCACTGCCTCTGCTTGCTGAGTGGTTGTCTTTTGAATCATTTTAAAGAAGCAGGGTTCAACATTTGCTAATAAACAATTCAAAATCTGATTCCATGCATATCCCATCACTTTTTCAGAGATACAAAACTATTGT
Organism: Odontesthes bonariensis; assembly: GCF_027942865.1. Classification (NCBI taxonomy): domain Eukaryota; kingdom Metazoa; phylum Chordata; class Actinopteri; order Atheriniformes; family Atherinopsidae; genus Odontesthes; species Odontesthes bonariensis. Next base: position 30,117,218 of record NC_134520.1, on the reverse strand, counting down.
TATAACATTGAAAAAAACATTAAGCGATGCGTTCATTTTCTGAATTGGCAGCAAGTTTAAACAATCACTAAATGTATAAAAACTATTTGCTCTAACCTGTTGCTTAAAATGTTTTGTTTTTACTTGTAGCGGGCATTTTCAGTTATGTATGTTTGTTGGTTATGACGGAAGATCACATTACAACATAAACCTCACCTGTGGCAATAGAGCAGAAAACAACTGTTCAGAGGATCATTAAGGATGGCGAGAGGATCAAGTCTAGAAAGGTGTTTTCACACCACAAATCCCCTCTATAGGACAACACCCAAAAGCACAACACGTGGAAATAAATTGAAGCAGTTTTGGAAGAGGAAAGCGAGTGCCATAGAAATACTTTGTATAATTTTGTCAAACTGAATATTAGTTTTTTTTCAACTTTTACTTCTTCCAGTGTGTTTGTTGCACATATATGTATACAAATATACATATATGCACATCTACACATAATGGTCAGTGAGTTAATTCACAATATTGATGTTGGAGTTAGGTGAGTTTTACATAGAGCACATGCAGTTGCTCTATGGCCACAAGAGGTCATATACTCTTTGACCGTGATTGCAGGTCATTATTGCCAGTGTGGACAAACGACCCATGCTGTCTTTTTCGGGAGAAGGAAAGTCTCACCCTACAGTGCTGCTTTAATGTAAAAGCCTCACTGGAGACAAAGAAGAAGCCATAAACAAACTGAATTAATCTTCAAGCGCTGTAACAACTAAATTTGTAACGAACATGGATTAAAACCACACCTGATGAGAAGTCAATAAGAAAAACTCAAATAATTTTTAAATGCAGATACAGAATATAATAGACACTATATTCATTGCATAAAAATAGTTCACTTTAAAGATAAGAAAATACCTAATTTAAAAGAAAATCTGGGTGCAGGATGTGAAAAAGCAACAAATGTCGGCATGTCAAATCTGTCTATGCACATAAATCTGCACACACCGGGCTTGACGGGCAGTCAGGGTAGATGTTATCATGCCAGTCTTGCATTGTTTCTTCAGGTGCTTTTACAGCAAGTTAGACCATGCAGCCCGCCTGCCCTGTCTGCCCCCAACGCACACGTATGCATGCACTCACACACCCTCATACACAAAAACTCTCAATTCTTTCTTGCCAGCTTTGATGTTTGTACACTTAGCTTTGACATTTTGGAGGAATATAATCCTTTAAATTTTCTCCCGTCATCACTTCTCCTTATTTGCTCCCTCTTTCCATTCAGTTTGTTATATATGTGGCCTTTTTTCCACCTACTCCTGTCTTCATCATTCTCCCGACTCTCTTCCTCTACCCTACACCCCACCCCCATCTTTCCCCCTTCCTCGTTCTTTTCTTTCTTTAATCATACCTCCCTCCCAGCTCCCCTACCGTTGTTTTAAGTGAGTGTCATCAAGCTCACAGATGTTTAGCACCATTTTATCATCTCTCCTTCACAGACACTCATGCACAACACAAACGCACACACAAAGAAAGGGCTGCTGGAGTAATCATGTCATGTAAATTACCCAGCATACCAAGAGGCCTCTTCACCTGCAATCAGCCTCACAGTGCTTCAGTCCCACCTGCTTTCAACAAAAAAAAACAAAAAAAACCAACAAACTTCTTCCCAAAATGAAGGTGGGAACAAGTTTTCTGCTCTTCCTGGAATGTAGTTTAAGAAAGTGATGACATTTAGCTAATTACCTGTATTATCTGAATTAATAATGTGTCTGACATTGAAATTCAAACTGGAGTCTACTGAAAAAAATGCATTTGTCAGGAGACGTTCAGTCAGTTGATAGAAGTTGACCTTTTTTCTAGGTGCAGCAATGTGAACAATGTTGTCTTATGAAAGCAGCTGCTGAAATTTCAGAAAGCTGTGAATTTGCTTTAACCCCACAACACTAATGTACATTTTTGTACACTAACGCTGGGTGTATTTTACCAAATGTAATATACCCCCGAAAAAAATACCTCCCCATCAAAATATTGGATGCTATAAAAGGGCTTTAGAATAAGCGAAAAATTATGGAATTGTTTTTGTTGCTGATTGCTTAACATCAGCTTGTGACTATGATCTTGGTCTTTTTGTTTTAGTTTGTTACTGCCCACAGATAGGCTACGTGTCACCACCCTCTGAAGTGAGGAAAAACATGATGTGACCTTGTATTTGCAAACAGAATACACATCTAACCCCACTATGGGGCTTTAAACACCAAGCCAACAATCAGCTGTCAGGAACATCTGAAGCGTCTTTCTTGACTCTTTGGCGTATACCACACCGTTCACATCACGTCGATATTGTTTTCTGCTAGTTCACCATTTTGAATCAGTTTTGGGTCTGTTGGTGGTAGAATAATTCTGACTTGAGTGTTCGTCAGAGCAGGAAAATCCATAATTTCAACCACAAAGTGGTTTCTAAATTTTTCATCTCTTCTTCTTCCAATCTTCTTGTACATCCTACTGGCCAAGCATTGCTAATGCCCCAACTGCAACAAAGTCTTCATTAGACATATCCTTACCTCAATATGAAAATCTGTGGTGATTTGTGGTCATTTGTTATGAGAAGCAAATGCTGTTTACATGGTCAATGGTTTCTCTTGTTGAATAATGTAAATCGACTGCTGCCCTCTTCTGTGCTGGAAAGTTAAGTCCTTTTGTGAAGATGCCACTAGCATGTTCTGATGTAGTTTATGCAGTGAGCTCAGGTGCAATCTTTTTGCCCAGGTGCAAGTGACATGAGGAGACGCAGCAGGGGGCTCTTTCATCAATGCTGGTTCTTCATGTTGGTTTGATGTATAAGGGCCCAAAAAACATCATGGGACTGTACGTCCATTCTGCAGCTTCTAGCCAAATTGTATTGCAAGCTTACAATAATAATTGTAGTATTAATTTCAGGAAGTTCTCTGTTTCTGTCAAGCAATTGAACTTATTTGCTTTTGTCTGGCACTGTGTCTCTCTTATACCCCCTTTTGACCATGATGCTGGTTCCTGGACTGGAGACAGCTCAACTTTAAAATTTTTTGAAGAACATTTTTGATTTTCCACAGATAGAAAACTACCACATAGTATCATGATTTGGAAACTACAAGAATTTCTTCCAATATCTCATTTGAACCTTCTTGTAAAGTATTGTGGATTTCTGTAGAGGGTCAGACTGCAGGGAGACTATTTTTTTTTATCAATTGCTGTCTAATTTTTCTTGCAAACCAATGTCTTTGTGTCACAAATCAAGATTTTATAAGATGTTGATAACAGCAGTTGGTGTTCGTGAACAAGTATGTGCCGACCGGTAAATTCTGCTTCAAACAGGATTCATGCATCGCTGTTTTAAGCTGGACTTACAGCTAGTGATATGAAAGCACCGGCCATTTTTTTAATAAGTACAGAAGTTCTGTAAATTTACTTGAAAAAAGACTGACAATATCAAAACATTAAACAGCAGAAAAATGAGAGGAGCTCTGATCTAATTTTTTTTACTTTTCTGCTTCGACGTTACGTCCAAGTGGAAGCTCAGCTTTTTTATGTATTCATTTTCTAACATGGCAATGTTTTGGTTGGTCTGACATAGTTGATAGTTGGTGGCCTCTAAAGTAAGCTGTTTTTTTGCTCTGAACCAGCAAAGATTCAGTGCAACTGTTATAGAAGTTTTCCGTCTTCATCAGGCGAAACACAGAGAACTAGTTCTAAGCAAGATGCTGGCTCCAATGAGGCACTGAAAAAAAATTGCTGGAAAAGGGACTTAAGAGTATGGGAAAACATGAGAAGAGTTACAGGAACAGTTTTATTTGCAAGGAAAATCCAGAAATTGTTTGCTTGTTTTTCTGGTCAGGATCACTAATTGTTGATGTGGGATGCCTGTAGTTGAGCCGACTCTTTGTTCAGGTGTATTTATTGTATGTAGTCCATTAGTAAACTCTTTATTGATTCGCCTGCAATGTTCCGTCAATCACTGCCAAGCGAATGTTACAGAGTGTCTGCCAGGAGGATCTGAAGGCTCTGTCTATCTGTTTGTCATTATTAATGTGCTCAATATGCTAACAAGTATACATTTAAAATTTATACGTGAAATTGACCCTCTTTGCCTCCATTGTTTTCACATATGAATATTTTTGTAAATCTGATCATATATGATCTCAGATCTTTTTTCAATAATGTTCTTTTTTCTGTAATCAAGTAGAACTAAGTCAGTGTCAGCATTTGTAACTTCAGTTTATGAGACATGTTCAAACCTGAATTGACTTTATCAGCAAACATTTAACATCACATTATCACGTCAACACCACTGCTGCTGATGTAAGCTAAAGTTTCAAGACAATTTATGACTTCATGGGGCTCAATAATGAGATCTGCTTTCCTGCCAACAATCATTTCACAAGAGGAGGTGTCAGTTTTCAAATGGGGGATGTCTTTCATTTTGGAACTCTTTACTGTCTGTGTCTCAGGCTGCTGCCAAATCCAGTCAGGCTTACTGCACTTTACCTGCCACTGGCCATAATGCAAGTGCAGCTTAAAATGTGACAGGCTTGGCAAGGCATAAATAAGGATTAGCTGTTTGTCATATGTGGTATATAGAATAGTAACAGCATGTCTTAGTTGAATATAAAATGCAACTCAGCTTTTAATGTCAACTGGAAATGGCTAGTACATGGATTAAATTTTTAAAAATCTTCAAAGTTACATTTAACAGTGTTGGTGGAATATTATTTTTTTGGAATTGCGTGCCAAACCACCAGATAACCATATGACATGGTTTAATTAAGAATGTAAGTTCTATGCATGGCTCCAGTACATATAAGATCCAGAGTGTAACGAGGCTTAAGTAGCTGGAGCAGGTAGCGGCCTCGTGTCTTCATGGTGCAAGGATCGACTCCTGACACATACCGGCCATTGGCTTTCAAGCTTGTCGTATCCTATCTACTTCTTGTCATTTTATTTTACAGCAATAACAACTGTTTGTATTATTTTTTACCATCCTTTGGTCTAACTTGTTAATATCTTAATACCAATGGTCAGTTCTGGTTTTGATTAGTCCCTGCTCTAAATTTCCTTCTTCTGAGTAGCACACAGGTTATTTTTTCCCACCTTGGCTGTCTATGCTGAATATGGTGTGAAATTAAGATACATGCGACTATCATCTTTTATGAATGAAAAGCCTTATAAGTGTGATAATTTAGCCCAATTTCATGGATAGACATGAAATAGTCACATGAAGGACTACTATAAAAGCAAGGGACTATCATGAGCCCCTTTCACACTGCCGAATAACCCGCGTTTAATTCACGAATTTAGCGTGTCCGCTGTTGTGTTCACACTGCCGACCCGGGCTGCCGCGTCAACTCGACTCGCCTTTCGACCCGCGTCGGACCCTAGTCTTTTTGCCGAGCCGAGTTTGATGTGAACACAATCGACGCGGGTTGGACGTGGGCGTGACGTGAGGAGTTTAAAAGACAGAATGGACAGCTGATTCAGAACAACAGCGACAGGTGAGGACAAGTTTTACTCTGTTTTAGCCTACATCAAGTTGGAGACATTTTTTAATATGGCCAACTGGGGAGACAAGGAGGTCCGCGAGCTCCTCTGCCCCCGAACAGAGGACGTTATTTTCCGCCACATTTCGGGGACGGTGAAAGATGGACTTCTGCTGGAAGGGCTGGCGAGAAAGATGGGAGAGCGCGGTTTCCCACGCAGCAAGACGCACCGTAAAGTAACATCTCCATGAACTGCATTGCAAAAATGAGTTCTCAAGGTGTCCCGCCATCGTTTGTTTGAAAAATTTGATGCAGACAGGTGTATTTCACCCTACCTCCGACGCATGGCTTGTGCCTACGTCATTGTACACGCCCAGCATTTTATGTGTTTCGTGTGACGCTCTGCCACTAGGCAACTCCCCCTGAACTCGGCTTCAGGCGACACGGGTCACCCTGACACGCCAAGCGTTCACATTGCTCGACGCGGGTCGAAGGTGCAATTTGGACCCGCTAAGATAGCGGGTCGCAGTGTGAAAGGGGCTATGGAAAACCATGCATTCATCATGTTGATGAAAACAAAGTCTTTTTTTTTTGTGCCATCCAGCCCCACCTTCAATAGGATGTGTGCTTTATGTGTCCACCATGTGTGTTTAGATGAGGAGGCAGGACCCAGCAGCCAGTAATTTAGGAACAGGACATTTTGATGTGAGGCATTGCAGGGTCATTTGTTGTTTTCCTAACCTCATTATTTTATACCCAACCTTAACCAAGTAGGTTTTTTAACAATGTGTAAGAACAAAACTGGATGGAAGGCAGAAAGAAACAGCCAATGACAACAAAAACATTATTTCAAAGTAAAGTTACTTGAAAGCATGACTGGTAAGGACGGGACTTAATCTTGATTCTGACCCTTGGCAGTAAAGAGTGTGCAGCGCCATCCTCCATTGCCTCCAAATGCAGATTTGCCTATTAAATGTGATTTAAAAGTCAAAATGTGACCAAGTCAAAAAATCCTGTGACAGTATGTTGCTCTATGGGCTTATTTTCATGTTCATTACCATAAAAAAAAAACACAACAACAATAAATAGATTAAGTTTTGCCGCAAAACTGGGTTGGATTGTTTTAATCTGTCTTTTTTTTCACTCAAAAAAATACCATTGTAATTATTTAACCTGGTTAAACCTTTGACAGAAACCATGTTAGTGTCTGTATGCAACCATTTCAACACAGAAAGTGTATCTGTGTTTGTCCTGGGAGGCGGACAAAAACTCACATCTTTGTATTTTCACACTGGTTATTTAAATTATATCAAAATAATTAGTATTGTTCAATTTTGTCGTTCCTTTGTAATAACGTCATCATGAATTCACAAGTCAGTGTAAAGTACAGCCAAAACTTTGTATGTATCATGAATGTCTTGTTATGCTTGTGCATGCTCAGTCCTCCAGATAAGGTGTTCAAACTGAGTTACTGTACAAATGAATCTGTAAGTTTGCATCTTTCCAGTCAGTTTGAGTTTATTTTTATGACACTAATAATAATAATAATCCATCCATTCCAAAACAAATGAATGAATATTTTGGTAAAATGTTCAACCCACCCACTGACTCGCTAAACAAGTTAGAGCTAGTCAGAATAGTTTATTTTAGCTCGGCTGTACTGGGCCTCTCACGCTACCTGGCATGTCATCAGTATAGTGGGCAACTGTTTTTGGTAAAAAGTTTCTGAAGAGAGCAAATAAAGATGTATTTAACAGCACAGTTTCAATGCCAACAGGTGAAATGTATTTTTAAAAGACCTATATGTTGTTGGGGTCTTTGTCATCGCTGCTAGACACTGCTCATGTGTGGAGCAGTTTAGGCTTAAACAGAAAAAGTCAAATAAAACTGAAAGGTGGTGATAAGATCTTTCTAAGATCCTTCATAGGTGGATTGCAATGCAATAATGGCTCACATTTGGAAGTCACATTTGACCCAAACTGAATGCAAACATTTATTCAGATTTACTGCCCCTGTTAGGGGAATGAGGTGAATTCAACAGGATATTTTTGCCATTTTCAATGCGGGTGAGACTGTCCTAATTTCACACACATCCTCATTGTCATCGAAATCACCTGACCTGAGACATTCCCCAGCTGTGTGTCTCTCAGACACACATGCACACTCACAATCATGCATGCACACTTCTAGTTAAGTTCAGGCTCATTCACCTGGGTGGGCCTGTCTGTCTGGCAGTAGTGTGAGGATTAGACCAGAGATTAGACTGACAAAACACACACAACAACAAGAGGAAGTCAGGATTGTACATGTGTGTGTGAGTGAAAGAAAAAGAGAGGGAGAATGAGGGAGGAGAGACAGATGGGTAAGTTGGGTGGATGTATTTCCATACGTGTGTGCAAGCACTGCTTAGCCTCTGAGGAATCTCCCAGACGAGTCACTCTCACACTCTCTTCGAAGTCATCCAACCATTTAAGGCAAATCTTGAATTAATCCTTTCAGTTAACGGTGCATTCCATTCAAAACTGGCTTTAAAAGTGCGCATTCCATTCAAGTCAACTCATCCAAAATGATATTACACTGAACCCAGACAGGAAACGATAATTGTTTTTCAGAAGCTTCAGACTTACCTAAGACTGTCCCCTGCTTCCAGCCTCATTTCAAACTTTAATCCTGGTTCAGAACGCCCTATCCTGACCCACCCTGAGTCTGACAGTTTTCCTCCGGTTCAAAAGTGACAGCAAAGAATGATCGTTGATGGTTCCTCGAAGCAGTTCAACCACTTTAGGTAATTTCTCTCTGAGGCAAAACAGGAAGCTCCAGCTGGCACCCAGACAGCAAATTTATCTGAGCGTGAGAGATGCCCGGTACAGAATTAATAAGTAAAGAGTAAATAAGGGACAGATAGGAATGCTGAGCTACAGTTGTGTTTGAAGATGGTGATAAGCCTTTAATCTTTTTATTTCTTTTTTGTTTTACTGCATGACAAAAGCTTAGCGTGATAAGTATGCCCAACACTGTCATCATCCCTCGTGTTTGTGGTTTGCACGATTGCAATTTGAACAATACAATTTTCATGGAATGCTACAACTACAGCTGATATTTCTGGTAAAAAGGGAAAAAACACAACTTTCCCTACTGTCTCAATGAGGCTACAAATTAGAATGACTTATGTAAAGCAGTTATTCAGGCATCACACTGCCAAGTCTGTGACACAGAATTGGATCATTTGGCTTAAGTTTTCTCTCAGACATTATTGTGATTCTGTAATCATGCCATGTCTGTTACACTGAACAAAAGTACTGTAGGTCTTTTTGAATTTAATAGGGTACTAGAGGTGTCTTACAATTCTGAAATATACAATACTGGGAAATTTGTGGCTGTCATCTGTAAAGTAGTTATTAAAATTGGTTTGTTGCTTATTGTACCTATTGAACCTTTCAAAGTTCCTCCTCAGCAGTTATTAGTCCTATGAAAGATCATGAGTTTGTCAGAATTTTACATTTTGAGTTTTTTTGCCTGGCCTGAGTATAATAGCATCTTTTTATCCCTTCAGTGAATAGGGATCTCCTAATCTGGCCCCACCCACATCCACACTGTCTGCACTGCCAGTTCTAATACTGAGGTCATTCAGCTTTACATGCTGGTTGTGTGCAAGTGGAGAAATCAGAATGGTAACTAATTTGCTTTCTATCAGTTTCAATATTAGAAACTCCTGCCGACAAACTTCACCTTTCTGAAACTGCAGGTGGTACTCAGCAGAAATCCCCTGCCATGATAGTTTGACATTCAAGCTTAAAAACTTGGATTTAGATCGGATGAGTATTCAGGAGATTTCAGTTTTCTCTATTTTCTTCTCTTCAAAACAATATTCGTTGTTTATTTGTAAGAGAAGTTAGCCCCTGGTTTGGTGCCACACCATGTTTGTTGTCTGAAGCTAAATTTCTGGTCCATCTCGATATTTCTGTGACTAGCAATCATCTGTGTTGCCCATAATCTGTGCGTTTTCCACAATTAAATATCAACTGTTACTCAACTATCCAGTATTTGTAGCATTTCATGTGTGCAACTAAATGTAGCTATGCTGTATTTATGTCAGACTGAAGAGATATCTGTCTCTGTGCCATTGGTCAGATCCAGGCTAAATATACACGAGCACATGGACAATATTTTCAAAAACAGGGTTTTTACTTCTCCATTCCTGAAGAAGAAAATCCATGTCCACACATCACATCACATCACACATAATTTACAAAATAAATAGTCCATAAAGAACAAAAAACAACACAAGTTTCACAGTGACAGCTGAATACAAGAGCTAATTAATCCTTATTATTACGGATGGCGTTTGTTGTCGTCTTATTTTCCCTGACCATTAGATAATTCTGTGTGTAACTTATCTGACTTGTCTACTCCTCAATGTGCAGGCAAAGCAGCTCACAACACCCACTTTATTCCCAAAGTTGTACTGACAACTCGAGGTCTGATCGAGTCTCACACGTCTCGTTCAACTTGGCACAAGCTAGATTTGCATTCTGCCAGATTAATTGATAAACATGCACTGTGGAAGTGGCTCTTGATTTTCATGAATTTTCACGATTTTCTTTTCAGAGGAATCAAACAGACCTTCTTGTGAAATGAGCAGCAATAATGTACACACTTTTAACTCCAGAAAGAAGTATAATTCTACTGAATCTTTGCAACAGTGTGGCGTTTGGTGTGTTGATTGCTACAGTGTGTGGGTGAACCCATGATTTGTTTGACGGACAAAACAAGACACATACACACACAACCTTGATCGACACGGCAAACCTCTTGTCCAGCGACTTACTGTATGTGCAATAAAACTTTGTCAAACTTGTCAGTAAGGATCCCATTATAGTCCATTATCATTTTACTTCTTCAACAAAACTAATTGTGTAGCATATTAGCTAGCTATCGTTAATTGCTATTACGACTTTGTATGAGGAAAAACTTTATAAAGACTTTGGCGTAAACAGTTGATGAACTGTTAAGTCTTCAGGGGTAAGTTCAAATATAGCTTTTTTTACTACCAAAGTGACCGATATCTGAGTGTGTGCTACAAAAAGGCTGATCTTCTGACGGAAATGCAAATGTAATATTTGTAAGTATATTTTCCTTATTGTAGCATTGCATAATAAAAAAAACTGTGTTTTTATAAACTTCACCCATCTTCACTACTCCACCATGGTGCACTGCCACATTACTGCAGTAGCCAAGCAGGAACAATCTAAACACTGGCTCTAGAGTGGCCATTCATGTTTTGTGTGGCCAGCATTGTTTTAGAGGTGGTAGATGATGTTTAACTTTGTAAGTTGTAATTTTTGTGGCTAGATGTCACTGTTCCCTACACACTGGACCTTTAGCAGGTTGAATAAGCCATTAATGTGTTCATCTCGTGTCTGAAAAGCCTGACAAATGATGGAGGGTTTCCACTTCTGACTTCTGGTCAGATCTTTCAGATCACTTATGAACCCTTTGATTTCTGACCGATTCAGCAAATTGTTTTTGAGAAAGCCTAAGATAACTTGGTCTACCCTTTCCATTAGCATTGACATTCAGTAAAGTGTAAGTTCATTTTTTACTCATCGATATTCACAAGTGTGGGCGTGACTCTATGTTGCACAGTAAACACATATTAACCTGTCAGCAAAATCTATTTTAACCGACAGAGAAATGCATGCGAGCTTGTTTTAATATATCGTGTCAGAGGGCAGTTTAGAGCTGTCAGTCGAGATGGATGCAAGCGTTAAGCTTTCTCTAAGTCGAGTCATTGTCATCACACACTGGACCAGGTTCATTCCACGCAGTCTGGTTTGTTAATGTGTGTGGGAACAGATCAGTTAATGACGGCTGTGGGAGGGATCTGTCATGTTTACCTTGAACATTAGGTTGTGTTGTAGGTTGTAGGCAGGTAAGCACATTCAAAGTTTTCTCTTGATCACGTTCGTGTGTGACTTTTTTTAATTTTCTTCATTTTAATATTTGACATTATTACACTAACCTGACAGCTGTAGTAGCAACAACTACACTCATGACATAAGCTTTTGAAATTTCCAATTAAAACTCTTATTGTCTTCAGTAACGGAGTCGTAAGATTCATCAAAGGCTCAAAACACATAACAGGTGTCTTTTTCTTTACTTTTAACACAATCATTTGTTAATAATTTTTTAAGAAGTCAAATGATTAAGTTTACAACTGAGTGTAATTTACTGTTAATACTTGTTTAGTCTCTGTAAATATATATGTATACACTGAGTACAATATAGTAACACAGCTTCACACGATAACACCTTTACGGAGTGACAAAGATTTAGAAGAAAAAAACTGATTGAATCATTCCACTGGCCTAAGTATCTGTGATTTGCTAAATTCATTTAATTACCTTAGAAAGAACATTTTATATCTATTTGTGTAGTGGATCCTTTAAATAGCCACATTAATACTCAATAGAGTACTATTCAGTGGGTGACAAAGAAGAAGAAGGAGGCAGAGGAATCAGGGGTTATAGGTATTGTCTTCGCAGGATCATGTTTATTACTTAACCCAAGACTCAAAAACGTCATGTGAATCAACCTCGTATAATAAGCAAAACAATGTTGAGGCAAAACACTTTTCAGGATAGGCGATTACAGAACACAATAATTAATATTGATGTAAAATTGCTGACAAGAGCTAAGATCTTCCGAATGACCCCAAAAGTAGTTTTCTCCTCAACGTGTAATAATACCTATTAGTATTGTTACCATTTTAAGCTTATTTAGTGAGTGTATGTCGTTTAAAACGGTTGCTATGTGCAGCTTGACAGCTTGATGATGCATACTGTTCATTTCAAAACGGTTCATTTTGCAGCCATGTAAAATAAGAGACAAGGAAAGCATGAGGGGAAAGAAAAAGTAAAAAAATATGGGGTCTTTACCGTCCTGTTATTTTGAAAACGTTTTCCATAGTTCTATGCCAAAACGCACTTTTAGCTTTCATCTTAACTGGGAAGGCAGCCAACATCTGAAGATTGAGAGCTGAAGAACTCCCTGATAATTAGGTGCAAGTCTACAAGCCCTTAATTCTGATCCATAGTCTGCAATGTACTGTCTTGTCATGAAGGAAAGCCAAAATTGGCCAATTATGTCCATTTATCTCAAAGTGATTAAAAAAAAAAGAAACAAGATTAGAATGTTTTTGTTTTTCAAGTTTTACCCGTGTCCTTTTCAAGTTGAACACACATGCGCTCTTGTGTCCGTGCTTGTGTGTAACCCCGGTCTTTTCAAGCCCTTTGTGAGTGTGTATTGTCTGGGCCAGTGATAGAAGTGGTTTTGAGGAGGGGCGGAAGTTTTCCGGAAGGTATTTGTCCAGAGTGAGGGCGGCTCTGCCCAGAGACGAAACAAGAGGGAACACGGGTACTCAGCTATTGGCTTGATTCAGCTCAGGAGAAACACGATTAATAAAATTACATCAACCATATACCGATTTATTATAGACTTCTGGAATGAGTACATAAATAATTCTGTTTCACACAACTCAACATTTCATTTCTATGCATTTGCCACATTAATCAGCTTTAACAAGCTCAGGCATGATTCTATCTTTTCAGACGCATTTTGTAAATCTCATACTGAGCTCTAATTGTGGTGGCTGCTGTTCTCAGTGAAAGTTGCAGCAAGGGAACAAAGTTTAATAAAGTGAAAAACAATTCGATTCATATTAATCCAGCAGGGGTAAAAAGGTCATGGAACATTTTTTACTTTCATTGCTGCTTTTTGGTAGTTTTCTACACTCCGCTCTACCCACTAATACCCACCATTTTAATAACAAAGTGAATTTATCACCAAGTCAAGTTTCAGAAAGAAAACGTTTCATGACAATGAGAAAAACCTTGATGAGAAATCTTTATTTTATCTCCCAACATGCACATACGACAACTTATTTCTTTACCTTTTAAGAATATATGTTAAAGTTTTGCATTACAAGTAATAAAAAAATGTTCACTTCAATGTACATATTTGAAATACTTTCTTTTCTTGTCCTTGCATCTAGGGTGGTCTGCACTGATCTCTTAACTCTGACATACCAGTCAAAACACCACAATCTGTGTGTGCAAGCATGTGTGTAGTGGTGAGGGTATGATTCAGAGCTCATAACACTTAAACAAGGTTTTAACATACCGTTATTTAGGGTTTCAGCCAGCATTAAGACTGGGGAGTGTTATGAGGAAACAACCACTTTGCTTGGGCAGAAGGATTCCTTCTTTTCTATGTCAATTAAAACCTCTGAAGTTAAAAAATGTGATCATGATTATAGCGTGAAGCATTTTCTCAGGCTTGAATCACCACAGATTACAGTGAGGGATAGTGTTTAACTATCCTACAGGATGTAGTGGACAACAGTTCCTTTTGAGCATGGTTTTCTGAGTAAAATTGTTGGCTTTTTATTGTACCACAGTAGCAAGTAGCAACAGTGGAACTAAGAAAGAATTTCTAGTTGCGGCCAAAACTGTAATCTGCTAGTTGGTGCTCTTGGCAATGAAGATACCTGCATGTGAGACAGAACTACATGATTATTGTCCTGCATTTAGTTTTCTGGTAATGATGATCTTTTTTAATGCTGCTTTCTGAAGGTTCAGCTTGAGCTGAGATGACAAGAAGAGACTTCAGTCAACGAGATTTATCTACAGGAAATAAAAGCTGTGAAAAGTTGTCCATAGGTGGGCCTGCAGAATTGTCATTTGTGCTGGATTTTGCTCCCAGATTGCAGCAGGGCTCTCAATCAGTTCACTTCATTGGCTTGTGTCACTAATGTTGGCTGCTTGTTTGATCACTGTCAAACCACCCTGTAGGTTTCATGCTGTTTTCTTATGTCTTGCAGGTTCTTCTCCACCGGTGCTTTTTATCACTGAGGAGTAGATTTATTCTTTAGTATTCTTTAGTATTCTTTAGTATTCCAAACCAAATTCCATATCTTTCCCATGACATCAAAAATTTGTTTTACACTTGTGTTTCCATATTAAGTCACTGTGTGCACTGCTTAAATAAATCCAAAAATGTGTGGATTTAGGGACAATAAAATCATGTTTTATATTCAGTATCTCTATATTGACCAAAGTCAATTACAAATATGATATTTACCATTATTGCACATTTTGGAGTCACAGGTATCCATTGTTTTATGTACCACAGCTTCACTAAATGTAACACATTTGTTTTGAAAGGCTTTCAGGAACCCTAGGGCCATGAAACTTGCAGCATCTGGATGAGTATGCAAACTAACCTTTCAATCCAAGTGGAAAAAAATACATCAAAGTAAACTATTACAACAGCAATAATGTATCAGAGGAAATGGGATTTGAAGTTTTAATCTTTCTTTGGCTCCTATCCAGCACACCTGGCCTGGCTCAAACAAACACACAAACAGGATCCTCAAAGACTTACAGATACAAATTGGCAAAAGAGATTGCTAAACAGTTGTGTAAAGCTGGGCTCAGTCACTTCCTTTAAATACAACCTTTCTGTGGTTATGGCTTTCTCTTGTCTCCTGAAAGGAAGAAAGAAAAGGGAGGACCGCAGTCGGCATAAAGACAGAGAAAATAGAGTTGAGGGAGGAACAGGAAGATTTGAATGCAGACAAAAGCTGGCTGAAAATCAAAGATCTTAATGAAAGACAAAGAAGGTGTGATGAAGAATACAGGAACGGATGAGAAATAAAGAAAGAAAGATGTATTTTTCAACCAGTTGTTGACACAGTGTCACTGTGACTATCAGGGTTAAAAAAAAAAAAAACACGCCAGAGATTTGTTTGCTCTGTGAGTAAACTAGCCAGAGCAACGCCCTAACCCGGCAAAGCTTTCACACACACACACACACACACATATATATGTTGAGAAAAACAAAGTGCAAGGGGCAGGTTGGCTCTTGTAACAGGGAAACAGTTTGCAGAGCAGACAGAGAGAGTGAGAGGCATTAGCGGGTTGATCTAAGGCGTGGCTCACATTCACTTACCTAGTCAGGTGGGAGGGTTGGGGGTAGAGACATCGGCAGTTTTGAAGAAATATTACCAAAACAGTGGTTTCTGCCCAGCAGGTGTTGTTTTCATCCCTGAAAATCCTCCTTCAGGTGAAAGTGCCCCCCCCCGTTAACAAAGCAGTGATTCGGTTCCATACTTAAGCTGTTGCTGTTGTAGGTTCTTTGAAGTATAACAGTGAGAAAGGTTGCCAGAAATGACACACATAAATATTAATTATGTTAGTTAATTTGTTCATTTAAAAAAAATAATAAAATAAATAGTTTATGTACACAACAGGAGATAGAAACGTCTTTCTGATTGAACTAACGTGTGTGAATTCCTGATGTTAATGTCTTCCAACGCAGCCCCGTTTCAGCAGATATTGTGAAATATTAATGTTTCTCCACATGTAAAGTATTTAGTAGTTTGGGATGACATCATTTTGGTCGGCAGTTGTTTTGTGTCAGGGAAGGTCACGGGACAGGTGCTGCAACCAGTGAGCATAAAACCAAGTAGTCCATGACACTGTATAGTTTTCTAATCTTTCTAATCTATGTATTTTTGAACATCTAAACCTAACTGTAAACGTTAATTTAAATCCTAATAATGTAGTTTTGATTGTAACCATTAGAGGGTGGGAGCAAAGCAGAAAAGCACGTAATCACATAAGTAAAGAGGAAGTAGAAAAGCACGTAATCACATAAGTAAAGAGGAAGTAGAAAAGTGAAAGGACTGTGTAAAAGATTATGCAGGTCAGGAATTGGACCTGCAATCTCATTCTTGAAGGCTAAGGGGTTTAACTTCTCCCACTAGCCCCTAACATACAATCTTTTTTGTGCAACACAATAGTAACAGCTGTTGACATTAAATTGGGGGCATCAGTGCTGTCCTTGTCAGGTCACAACAGGATTGGAAGCATCATCAGTAGTGCGATGTAGCCAGTCGCCAATTTTTGTGTTTGTATTATCTCTGTAACTGCTTCATACTTTGATATTGCTACATGTTGTGATCCAACGTGCACATTTTGATATTTGTATTGCGATTGCCTTGTCCAATGACACTACATAGCCTTGTTTATGTCCCCCAGTGACATGGGATAGGGATAGGCTCACCTGTGACTCTGACATAATTGCAGATATGTAAAATGGACCCATAGAAAGAAGCAATAAGGCTGCATAGCTTACCCCAAATAAAAGACAAATGCAAAATAAAAGGGCACTGGGGAATATATCTTCCACCCAGGCAGTTATCTTATCTTGTCATTTTAATGAATTTGATCAGATGCTTTTATCAAACAGAACATCAAAATAATACAAATAGAATTCAGAGGGGGCAGAGGGGGGGTGCCGATGAATTCCACCAACAAATAGAAGTGTATCCAAGTTGATGGACTGTTGATTTTATTTATAGTGTGAGAATGTGGCAGTTATTTTTGTTGTATTCCTGTAATTTGATTAGCTTACATCGTATTTCTGTTTGTGAGTGGCTGGCAAACATCCTTTAACCCCCTAATAAGCTGTGCATATCGTATTAATAGTGTTTGAGAAGCTTTAAGACGCTGATCTCCTTGTGTCTCTGTTTTTGTGTGTGTGCGCAAGAGACAGACGTGTCAGTGCAATACAGTGCATGTCTGTCCGTGAACATTTCCACTAAACCCCCATTAAAATACTATTAATCCCTTTACTTGACATACAACCTGCCTTCAAAAACACACATACAGTGAAACAAAAACACATGCCTTTTATTGGAGAGGTGATTTGTCATTCAGGTGGGGATTGTTCTGTAAAACTGTTTTTGAGCAGCTGCTGCCAGGATATCTTTCCAGGAGAAAAACACATAATGAAAATGGGTATTAAATGTAAATATACCGCGGAAATGAGAACCCCATGTTGTTTTCTTGTATTTATTCTAATTTCTGTTAGTGAAAGATGAAAAGAAAAGAGTGTTTAAAGTTCAAAGTGTGGAATAAAGTAAGGAAAAATCAGGAATTATAAAAAAAATTACAAAAACATAGAGAAAAAAAAGGCACAGGTCAGATAATGCTGCATTATCTGACAGTATTTGTTTATGGAGATACAGTTTAGGGGCCTGAGTATCTGCTCTAAGCAATTCAGTGGCAGGCTGATAGAGCACCATAATGTGTAACTTGAAGGCAGTTTTTTCCACTCAGGGACAAGGAGGAGTATTTGTGAATCCACTTCAACCCTCTTGTATTATCACTTGTACTCATTGACTTGACATTAATTAGGCAGAGTGCTCACTGAAGTGCTGAATAGTCTTGTTTTTAGATGCCGCTTCACCAAGTTGACAAGGACACAGTGCTAAACATTCAGAGTACAGACCAAAGTTCAAACATTTCTTACCCAGAAATGGGTTCCTTCGTGTTTCTCATGACACCTGAATTGAAAGTGAATATAAGGGAGAACTGCAGTTTTTCTTTCAGTTTTACTTTTCTCTTATCTTACTTTATAGAGGCATATACAGACATTATGTGCCTGAAAAGACGATACAACAGACCGATATGTAGGGTTGGGATAACTAAAACTGAGCTGGCCCTTCTCACGAGAAAAAGTGAAATAGAAACATTTTGTCCACATGTCCAATATGTAGCACACTCACACTCAAGGTTTGAAATTGAAGCAACCATTGAGTAATAACTGTGTTGTTTGTGCCCTTGTATAGTTTTTAAATAATATTTTTTTAAACATATAAACCCAGCCACATGCTTTAATTCAAACCTTAAAGGATAACTGCGGTATTTTCAACATTAAGTCTCTTTTCTGAGTCGTCTGCAATGTTTTAGAACCCCCCATCAACGCTTTTTTGATGTTTACTGCTGGTTCCGGTATTTGCCTAATTTTGATTCTTCTCAACCTGCTTCAGAATGGCAAGTCATGTGCATGTCCAAAAAGGTCCGTAAAAGCACCATAAACGTCTGTTTTCAAAATCATCAACTCACCGGAGTGGTTACTGGTGTGCACTGGTAATCCATATCAAATTTTGTTGCGAAAAGTTGCTTCTGTCGTGTTTTATTTGACATTTTGTAAATCCCATTGAGTTCTATTGAAGACTGGATGTTCGTTGATATTACTCCGTCACCGAAACCATCAAGTGGTGTGGAGTATAGCAAGTCAGATTCAACTGCTGAACGGAAGTTTATCCACGGCTGTGAGATGGCTAAGAAAATAGTTCGAGCATGAACGAGCTGCCAAATAAAACACAACAGAAGCAACTTTTCGCAGCGAAATTTGATATGGATTACCAGTGCACACCAGCAACCACTCCGGTGAGTTGATGATTTTGAAAACGGACGTTTATGGTGCTTTTACGGACCTTTTAGGACATGCACATGACTAGCCGTTCTGAAGCAGGTTGAGATGAATCAAAATTAGGCAAATACCGGGGACAACAGTAAACATCAAAAAAGCGGTGAGGGGGGGTTCTGAAACATTGCAGACGACTCAGAAAAGAGGCTTAATGTTGAAAATACCGCAGTTATCCTTTAAGCTTGTACTACTCCTAACTGTAACTGTCAGCAGGTGGGAGCGAGGCAGAAAAATAAGTGATCACAGAAGAGCAGCAGAAGAAACATCATATAACCCTAAGGGTATGCCAGTCAAGCTTTGTGGTGAAATTCCCAACATTTTTTACATTGTGTAGTGATGTATAGATCTTTATTTCTTTTTTCACTGCAAGCACATGTTGTCTTCATTTAAAGTATAGACTGATAAAGGCCACAAAGCATTGTGGAGCCATAAGTATACTGGTCTTGTTAAATCTGCAATGTTTGAAGATTGTTTGAGTAAAGAGCGAACTGGTAATACATCAAAATGATGACACGTACACAAAAGAAAGTGAGGAATGAAATGACCTGTAGCTCAATTATTGATGGAACTGAGAAACTGTTTGTACCTTACAAATAACAGCAAACACAACGTGCAAATAATTGCAAGACTGCATCGGATAACCCTCAGCATTGTTTAAACTTATATTGATGGGATCATCCCATCTGAAAATATTACCTTCTTCATGTAGATACTTTATACAGCTTGTTTTTTATTTCTTTTTTTATTTACCTGCAGCTGAAAAACTGTTTTCTCTGTGCAAAGCATGTTTTGACATCCACAGTGCCACCTCTCTTTACCTTGGAAATAAACAGATGGAAAGTGAAAGGGAACAAATAAGAGGAAAGATTGGAGAGGGGGGGGGCCCAGGCTGCTATCTCCCATGCAGAGCAGCATATTTACCGGTGGCTTTTTAAAAAAAAAAAAAAAAAAACATTTCTCTCTGTGAGCAGCTATTTGGCTCCTGCTAGGCAGTTGTGACAGGGAAATACATTAGGCCTGATTTGGTTTGTTTTGGTTGTTTTGGAGATGCTACAATTATGAGAGACAGGGGGCTGGTGACTGAGCAGGGTCAGTTTGTTTCTTTTTCTTTTTCATACAGCCATCCTGTGGTTGCTCTATACTGTGCTTTTGAGTTTTTTTTCTTCTTGTTGGCTTTCTTACTTCCAATCTTTTTTTTTTCAATCTATTCTAGCGATGAATGTAAAGAATTTTAGTCAACTATTCCAGAATGATACCCAAATTCACATTCAATCTGTGTTCCTGCTATTGTTCGGCTACAATCTGAAGCATGTGAGATTTTCTTTGTGAGTAAAGGCACATATGTACATATGAAATATGTTCAGAAATGAGAAGGCAAATAAAAAGTACTGCGTAGTTCAACCCAAGTGACCTTTTTTTTCTCCACTAAAACGATAACAAAAACAATACTGATGTTGGAGCTACAGCCAAATCTCTCATCACTGTATTTACATTAAACTGAAAAAAATCCAATTATTGTTTTAGTAAGACCAAAACTGGAATTTTAAAATGCATATAAACATGTTATTCTGACTGAACTCAAAGCTATTGTGGTTGGGGATCGAATCACTCCTGCATGTATCACCTGCTTAGTCTATCTCATTATATATCTCTCCTTCTCTTTCATAGCCCAGGCAGTGTCCTTCTGTTCTCTCACTACAGTCTTCTATAGGCTATTTCAATTTCCTGTCATTCTTTTAATTCTTTATCACTCTCGTATGTATAGACAAACAACATATTTGTATCACTGTCTTTCAACTTTTCCTTTTCCAACCACAGCTCTCAAACTAAAAGCTTGTTTTTAGTGTTTAAATGTATCATCAATCTATACACCTAGAAACTACCAACCAGGCCAGAAATCTGGGTGTAGTGATGGACTCAGACCTAAATTTGGAAAAACACATTAAGGCAATAACAAAGTCAGCCTACTATCACCTTAAGAATATAGGTTTAAGGATCTGATGTCTCAGCAGGACCTGGAAAAACTAGTCCATGCATTCATCTTTAGTAGGCTTGATTACTATAACAGCATCTCTACAGGTCTACCTAAAAAGTCAGTTAGACAACTGCAGCTTATTCAGAACTCTGCTGCTCGAGTCCTCACTAAGACCAAAAAAGTGGACCACATCAGTCCAGCTCTGAGGTCTTTACACCAGCTGCCTGTCCATCAGAGGACAGACTTTAAAGTTCTGATGCTGCTATAAAGCTCTGAATGGTCCAGGACCAGAATACATCAGTGACCTCCTGACCCAGGATGAACCTTCCAGACCCCTCGGGTCATCTGGATCCGGTCTTCTATCAGTTCCCAGAGTCAGAACCAGACATGGAGAAGCTGCGTTCAGCTTCTATGCTCCACATGTCTGGAACAAACTCACAGAAAGCCTCAGATCAGCTGAAACATTCAGTGTGTTTAAGTCCAGGTTGAAGACACACCTATTTTCAGCTGCATTTGAATAAAGCTCCAAATCTGAAGCTTGAGTTTCAAAACTTAATCACATTTTAACTACTGATTTTATATTGTTCTTATTTCTTTCTTTTTTGTTTAAAATTTAGATCATGCTTTTTTATTTCTACTGTTTTAATGTCTATGTGAAGCACTTTGAATCACCTTGTTGTTGAATTGTGCTGTACAAATAAAGGCGCTAGCATGGTTGATGCGTCTGTCACGGCAGTGGCGGACCGTGGCGTCAAAATGACGTTTCAGGCATGGCGCTTCCCTTGAACAGACGGCGCAGCGCGTTGTCGTGCACCAGTCGATTTTTGTAACTTGGCGGCGCCACCAACGAAAAACCGGATGGACCGATGTGAGACCAGGTTCAGTGAGGAGGTGCGTTTGTACAGGCAGCTTTACGAAACTGCAGTGAAACAGCACAGGGAGCACGTAAACTCCCAAAACTGGTGCACAGAGATTGGCAGAACTTTGGGGAAAGAGGGAGAGTTCTGTAAGAATGTGTGGAGGAAGCTACGGGACAGATACGTGAAGGCAAAGAAGAGGGCAGAGACTCAAAAAGTGGTGATGCCGGCCGGGGGCTTCAGACCATCACCTTTTGTAACTGAATTAAAAGATTAAAATGATCCGAATACTGCAGCAGTATCGTTAATCACAGTATTCTTGCTCTTGACAGTGGCATTGTTTTCTTCTCCACTTTCGTGGTTGTAGAGTAGAGGTAACCTTCACGTAGCAGCGCCACCTCTGTGACGGAGAAAATTGCAACTACTGGCGCATCGACTTGCGCCACTATACATGGCGGGCACGAACTTGTGACGTCATCAACACCGCTCGCGCGAGCAGACGCAGCAACCATGCTAGAGCCTTAACCTTGGCTTGCTTATTACTTCTGTAAAAGGAGCAAACATCACTTTCAATGGAAAACTGAACCAGAATCATACAGTGTTCTGTATAATGAAGTCGGACCATAGTTGTCCTCTCTTCTCTCTGGAGAGCAGGCAGATGGTTATGGCCAATAAAGGGTGCTACAGGAGTGTCTAAAAGAGAGCAAGTTCATGTGTGTCTGTTTCAAAGGCTCCTCTCAGACAGACCTCTCCTTTAATTCTGGTACCCAGCAAGACACATACTATCTCTCTCTCACACACACACAGACACACAAGAGGCTAATAGGGTGAAGCAATGTCTCCCTATGAACAGTGGCATCTCTTCAGCCTGGGTGCTGCTATGGGGGCTCAGGGTTCCTGAACTGACATGTTAGGGTCTGGCCTTTAATCAGCAGCATCAGTGTGTTTCATAATCTGGGTCAGGACCTTGATTTGGGTCACAAGTAGATGATATGCGGTCCCGAAGTTCTGTAGGGGGCAGATGAAAATGCAGCGGAACAAGTGGCCTGTTGATGCAGGGGTGTGTATCTTTTAATGTTTTTAAAGTATGTCCACAGCCAAATAAATGCTAACTTACTATCAACAACAACAACAAAACAGAGAACTGGCTTATTACTTTCAGAAAAGAAGATTGTTTGTCTTATGTTGACAGAAATGCACATTACACCTAACAAAAAGCTGGATTCTGCAAGATGAGAATCTTGAGAGAATTTAGCTTTCTGGGCTCCGAGTTTATGATTTGGGCAAGATATGGTGGATTTGACCAGGTGACATCATCTGCTGGCAATTTATGGTTTTAGGGGTCAGGACAGTCAGCAAAAGGAGCTCCTGTTTACTGAGTTGTTAATTTCATAGAATTTGGTTAATCTGAGTGGATGAAGTTGGCTGACAATGATAAATGATTAGTGACAGATGTTTCATTACCTGCTAAATATTATTTGAAAGTGCCTGCACAATAGGAAATTGTTTACAGAGGAGACTTCCCAAATTGCTCCAAAGTGTTCGGATACCAACAGCAAAACAAACTTTAATTTGTCTTTTGAATTAGGTTTATGTTATTTATTTATATTTCATAAGGCTCATTTATATATACATAGGGATTATTTTCATATTCATATCTTTTTTTTTTCTTTACAGTTTAAATTGTTTTATTTGCTCATGAGAAGACAAATTTTGTTGATATGAACGTTCTAAGTAACTACCATTACTTCTCATCCTAAGGCCTAACCAGGACTTTAAAGTCAAAATTTCTCTTGAATACAAAAGAACTTCCCCTGTTTGCTCCTCACCCCACATGCACGGTCTCTGGTATTCGCAGAGACACATGTAGACACAAGCAAACATACACACAGAGCAGCTGTTTAAACTCTCTCTCCTCTGAGCCTACACGGTGCTGAAAGGTGGCCTCACTGCTAACATGGATACTTGTCAACAAATAAACAGACGTATATGAGTGTAACAGCTGTAAACGTTGTAAAGTATTTGTTGTCAGCTTTTTTTTTGTTTGTTTGTGTTTTGTGTAGTACACTGAATGCACATCAGATTAATGCGGACTCTGTCAATACCTCAACACAACAGAGACTATTTCTAATTCAAAACAGCATGATAATCACATTTTTGCTTCAATAAAAAGCAGCAAAGTCCTTGATGAAAAGGGATTCTGAATGAAAATGAGAGGTAACTTTTTTTTTCTTATAGCAGTGGTTCAGCGGGAATGTCCAGAAGAGCAAATAAAGGCAACAATAACCAGCAACATGGCACACTGAGGCTGAGGTGTAACATTACCAGCCATAACCAGTGTGACGACTGTCATATGGTTGATGGCAAGCAGGATCATTTTAATATGACCAAAAAAAGAAGACTGTTGGTATGGAGCAGCAGTAACTTGAGTCTAATGCCAACATCAGCAGTGACCAGAAATAAAATCAAAAGTAAGATAGGTACCAATAGGAAACAATGAGAAGCCAAATACCACCCCCACCACAAGTTATACCAATGACTTACAGAAGAATTAAGGACTTACCCGTCTTTGATTTGTATGGAAAGCTGACAAAGATGACAAGCTCCTGAAAGGAGGTAAATGAATTAATTTGCAGTTATAGTGAAAAACTGTTTTCCTGCTAAGTAAATAGATTGCACTTATCTCTTAAAGAACAGAAATCGACTAACATAAATAATAGTGGAAGGTTTGAATTGTTAGTGTTTGATTTAAAAGTGACAAAATGAAGAGCTAATTCTATCCACAATTGGCATATTTAAAGCAAATAGTTCTTAGGTCACTATAGGCACATTCAAGGACAACTTGCCTTAACTGGCTTTTTCTCTTGTTGTAGTATTGTGTCATGTGAGTTGAGAAATAACAGGCTCCACTGTCAGCCCATTCCTTTGTGTTTTGTTTAGCATCTTCTCAAATTAAATTAGAATTTTGAATTTAGGCTAATTTGGATGAATTTGTATGTATATGTTCAACCAATCAAACAGTACGAGGCTAATTTGGAAATCCTTGCGTTACAGCAGATTTATACAGATGTTAACTAAATAGAATAAATAATAGTTAAGTGAGTAATAACTTACAAAATATGCTAAAACACTGTACAAAATAATATGCATTGTTAAAAGCAGAAGTTGATCTACCAACTAACTTCTTTCAAAGCTTACACCTACTGGTGTGTTTGAATAATCCATTAAGTGTGACATGTCACAAAAATAAGAGAAACAGGAGCTACCAAAATAAAGTCTTACACTCAAAGAGTAAATCAAAGAGATCAATACTAAGAAGGAAGGAGAGCAACAGCAAAATACATGACTGTAGAGTTCAGAGAAATCCTCAAGTTGGAGGTAAGTAGTGAAATGCGATCTGAGGTAAAAATGGGACAACATAAAACTTATAGTTGAGGTCACGAATTGCATCTTCCTAAATGTATTCATCCCCCATATAGGGAACAGGAAAAGTGAGACATTTGCCTCCACTCCAGAAAAAATTACATTTCAGGCTGTGATCTTTGTGAAGAAAGTCATGCAGCTGATGACAAACAGTAACAACCTTTACTTTAGGAGTACACTATATGTCAGTTATGTATGGGTTACTTCTGTGGACAAATGTCAACCAAACCTGAAATAAAGTATTAAATATAAGAGATTTGAAATTCCATCTAATGCCAGAAAGACACGTATGATTAGAAATATTTTAAAGGCAGAACTTATGTCCACCTTGGAGAGTTGTTCACACTGTCCAGCTAGATTTATTAGTTTAACTGCACTTTTGACAGTAGTAAATTAAAGTTAGTGGCTTTGACAGAATAAGGTCACTACTGTTAAAGAAAGAGGTAAAGTGGGGTGTTCACAAGTCAAAGATTACCTTTTCTGTTTGGAACTTTTTCCTCTGACTTGCTTTGGAATGGACCTGAATAGGCCAATAATATATCCCATAGAGTACAGCTATTTTTAAGCCTATTTTTAGTACAGTCGAAGATCATTCCAGAGGTTTTCAGAAGACTAAACAAATCAAGTTTTACACAACTCTGACAGATCAGTTTCTGAATTTTTCTTATGTATCATGTAAGGTTTGAATGATGTGCAGGTTTACGCGGCGTCCGGCATCCCAGCTGTTTACAGCTGTTTACAGAAACATGGTTTATGTTACATTTCAAATAGAGAGAATAGAGACATGAACGTTTTTTTCTTCTGCAGCTACTGGTCGGAGTGAAGGAAGATGGAGATGCACCTAAGACCGCTCTCTCATGAACAAATGTCAGACTTCAATGAGCCACTGGGCCGTAAAAACATTTGTGTGTATCTAGTTGTGGATGTCTGTGTGCTTTATCTGTCTGGTTTTATCTTTCCACCCCTCCTCTCTCGTTCTCTCTCTCAGGATTAAACATGTTTATCAATTATCACTTCATCTTCCCTCTAGCTCTCAGCATGCCACACAGCTAATTGAATCATTAAACAATCGCTACTCTTCAGGGAGTGTGTGCTTATGACTGTGTGTGTGTGTGGAGGGGGGAAAGTGGGAGGGCTGTTTGCAAACATGATGATGCCCTCGGGTGCCTGCAATGCACTTGTCAGATATGTTTATTAATTTATGATGCATGCACATGCACACACACACACACACAGATGGGTCCTGGCAGAGGCTTGTAGCACCATGTGTTGGTCACAGCTGGGGGCCTCTCCTGTTGTCATACTGGCAACTGGTTCAGTCGGATTTGTATGTGTGTGTGTGTGTGTGTGTGTGTCTTACAAAACAATGCTGAAATATGTCTGGTCCTGCAATATTTCAAGACTGAGCAGGTGTAGGACCTGAGAAAGTATTTTAATGTCTTAAATTGGGCAAGCCGGTACTTAATTCTAGTTTTTAATCAAGGGCAATTGTAAATGCAGTTGCACAATCTATGAGAAAACTCAACTTGGAAAATACATCATTGACCTCTTAATGCCGTCTTTTAAAAGCTCAATTTTCAAGCCTCTTTATTAGCACAAACTTAATTTTCATTTTCAGATCAATTTTTGCTTTCATTCGTTCTACTCGGTTATGTTCGTTCATCTTTTAACCCCTTAAAACTGAATGCTTCTAAAACATTCTTCATGTTGTGTTAGAACACCTTTAAATGACAGCACAGGTGCTATTTCTGGGAATATCCGTGCAGCAGAAACAGTCTGAAACTCTGTTGAATAGATTTTTATGTATCAAAAATGCATGTACTTCAGAGGTGCAATACAGATGTAGAAAGCTCAGTAGGTTTTAATGTACACTATTACAGCTGGCCTGACCATGTGATCCAGCTTTTGAGATTTTCCATCTAAGACACCTATGTTAATGCTGTCATTGATTACAGCTGATCTACACTAGACAAAGTAGGCTTGTATTACCTGCTCTGAGGTGAAGTGAAGACCCATTATTTGATTGCTGTCATCAGTGATTGTGAATGTCTCAACCTATTATTAACCATGGGCCTCATCAACTCTCAGGCAAACACACAATCAGTACTGCTTGGATTTACTGTCGCTGCCGATTCAGCAGTGGTTTTTCTTACTCGGCCCTAATCCCTTTATTCCACAAATGGGGAAAAAAAAGTAATAACCATTGTTCTTGTGTGGTTTGCAGAGCCATTTGGTAGCTTCATCATCATATAACCAATATGGAACTACTGCCCTCTGAATATATATGAATGCCATGTTCAAGATTTTTTCTGTTAAACCAAGTTCTGTCTCTATTTGTTCCACAGTGGCAATACAACGTGTCAGTGGAATGGGTTGCCCTATGGATTTCAATGCCAGCTTTAAAAGAAATCTGAGAAACGTCTACGACCTTATAACAAACTGTGCATATCAATTCATTTTGTACATATTTATGTCAGTTTCTTATAAAACATTGTCTTCATTGGTTGCAACATCATTACACTTAATAGGGTACACAATCATTAATAGGGTCATTATCATTCCACATCTACCTTGTAACATGCTTCTGTTCTACTTTACATGAAGCTGAATTTGATACTGCAAACCGTTTTATTCGTAAGGACATAGGAGGCGGTGCTGTTACATCATGAACTGCCACACAAGAAAAGTTTGAGTCCCATCTGACCCAATATTGTCCAACAGTCTTTGTAGTCTTCAAATTCTGTTGATTAGGTTTAGGCATAAAGATCTATGGTTAAATTTAGATCTTCATTTAAAGTCATGTGCTCAGAAATAATAAGAATACTTGGTAAGGCTTAAATAACAAATGGTTCATGGGTTGCATCATGGCATCCAAATGACTCCTCATACACATAAACAACAGACACTGAAAAACACTTCCATCTCACACTACAACTTTATGGAAATGTGGACAAACTTACCTGATATATTTCTTTTGAGAGACTAAGCTGGGTAGTGACAAGGTGCACTGGTTAGAATTGTTATCTAACAGCAAGAAGCTTCCTGACTGAAATAAGTTTCAATATTCTCCACCTCCACCTCTTTTTTTCCAGTACTCTGGTTTGTTCCCAGACCAAAGACTTGCTTGTTAGCTCATTTGGTGATTGAGTATAAGTGTGCATGTTGTTTCTCACTGTATATAGCCTGGTGATGGACAGGCAACCTGTCCAGGGTTAGTGGTTACTTTGCCCCCTGAGCCACGTCAGTCCTGAACAGGATGGATGGATTGATGGAAGGAAATCAATCAGTGTGTACAAATTACTATCAGTATGTAAATGATTATTGTAATCTATCTCTGGCTTGGCTCTTTCCTTTTGTCTTGCCTATTGTGTATTTTTTTTTCAGTAAGCTTGTACAAAAACTACCTGCACAAACTGCACAACATTTGGCCCGGTAGTTATTTTGGAGGAGGGGCCAGATCAGGATCATTTTCCCTAAAACTACAGGATTAAACATGGTCTTGACAGAGGACTGCACTCTCAAGATGCCCTCATGGTTCCTTTCTAATTATTTTTATTCTTTCTCTTACAAACTGAAGAGCGACTTCAAGGTACAAGTGTGTGTAAGAAGTATGAGTATAAAAGTGCAGAGTCATTGAACACTGGTATTGTGGCCCATGGGGGATGCTTTAGTAGTTAATCAAACTTCTTCTTTTAAAACAAACCAAAAATGACAATCACAAGGATAAAAAAAGAAAGAAATTAGACCATGTGCTCAGAAGTACTTTACCTCCCTAAGACTGTATATGTCGGAAGCTTTGTTGTGTGAGAGAGAAATCCTGAAAAAGTAGGATGGAAACAGGATGACATGAAAATTACGCGCAACAGGGATTCAGTAAGAGAGGAGTAAGACCCCCCCCCCAACCTATCTTGTGACCGATTCGTCACCGCAACAACCAGCCCCTCATCGTATTCTGGGATGTCCTGTAGTTATGTTCCTCAATTATGTCTCCCGCTTTAATGTCACTGCTGCACATCCACATTTAGTCAACCGCTGCAATTTTAGCTGCCGTGGTGAAATGCAACCGTCTCACCTTGAAATCAAAGGACAGATAGAGCCTCCTCAGGCAGGCAGAGGGAGAGATTTACATTTATTTCGATATTCTTTCAGGCTACATGTGCAATTTGAACCGCAAAAGTGAGATTTTCAGCGTGCCAAGCAACTTTCAAGGAAATAGTGAAGAATGACAATTTATCCACTGTGCATGAGATATTTTATTTTTGTCTCCACTGTTATCCCCTGAAAATATGTACATTATTAAGAATGGGCTAAGGGGAACAAATGAGAAACTGAAAACTGCTGCCACAGTTATGTGCAAAGAGTAATGAGGAGAGTGTAAAGGGGGGCTATGAAAGTTCAGCCTTTGTTGATCCATTATCATCCCCTTTCTAGTAAATTTGTGCCTCTGAAAGAGGATACATACAGTTTAGCCTGTGAATGTTCACATTCAATTCAAGTTTAATTCAATACTGATTTGTAGAAAAGTAGAAAAAAATTGTATGTAAAACCGACACATGCACACAGAATTATCATCCAGATCTGCATTGATGCGTTCTGTGTTCAAAGACAAAAACCTTAATGTTAACATTCTCATAGCCTACTTTAATCTGTTCTGTGAAGATTAAACCACATTTAAAAGAATAGTGCCATTTGGAATTTATATTTCATATTTTAGATTTTAAAAGAACACAACTATTTCCTTTTTAGCAATATCAGCTTTTTAACATGGATTAAAAGATTTTTTTTTCCCCCATCAAGTGGTCAAAAAAATTTAACAGAATACGTTAATTATTCTAATCTGCACGTAAAAACACGTGTAGATTGAATTACAGAAAATACAAGGGGTAGGTGTTGTATGTAACTGGGTATTCATTGTGTTAAAAAAGTTCAACTTGGTGAATGGGAGACCACATCAACCAACGAGAAGTCTTGATTTGCTCTGTAATCAATCAAAAAGATTGATTTGTGTGTGACTAACGTACCAATTCACATTTTGGTCTGATGAAGACAAATGAAATAAGTGAAATGGATACAACAAAGCTCAAAGAGATGTACTGATTGAGCCATTTTAGCTTTCGTTCTTTCTTAAGTCTGACCTGCCTTTTCCAAATTTGTCCAATTCCAATTTTCTTTCTATAATTTTACTGTGATTGATTGGATACACAGAACAATTGTTGTCACTTTTTTTCCTTCTTTTCACGAAGGAAAACTTAAATTGTGCGATCATGATAAAAGATTGACAATAAAATAACCCTGAAACTGCCGAACGGCTTATTAAACAATTTAATTTAAACAATTTCCCAAATTGGGATGAATAAAGTATTTATCTATCTATCTATCTATTAATTAGTATTTTCATGTATTTACCCCCCCCCCCCCCGGAATGAGGACAGGCCGGAAATAGTATGCACAAGTGGAAACTTGAACACATTTGTCAAACAAAATGCAAAGTAAACCTGGCAAAGGTGACCCCGTCACTATCTTTCACACAAACACACAGGGGAATCTCCCTCAGCCGGAGGTGGCAAAGAGCCAAGAGAGGTGTGGAGGAGATGTGTTGCACGCAGAAGGCAGTCCACACAGGTGTGACAGGATGACCTTTTAATCACTCACATAGGTTGTTAGATTGACTAAATGGGATAGATAAAAAGAGAGAGAGTACATGCTGTACAGGAGCAGTGCCAGAACATCCATTTATCTTTACAGTGTACATGTGTATGTCTCCTCTGTTTGATGCTTTGATTTACTGTTTGACACATTGTGTGCAGACAAGTTGGCAAGAGATGAATCAAGTCAAGTGTCGGAGAGGGAAAGACTTTATGTTATCTTTGTTTTGTGTAACTCATCCAAATTTTAAGTTTAAAAGAAGTTTAAAATGTCTCAGTGATGAAAGAAAAATCTTTTTCGTGAACTGCTTTGATAATTTCATCAAATTAAAACTGAACAGGAACATTAATCTTTACATGAATTCATAACTCCAAACATTTGTCAGAAGGAAAGCGATAAATTCTGGATGTTTGGGCCGATGCAGATGTTTATGTGGTAGAACATTACATTTAACATTTAACAGTTACATCATATCCGTAGTTATCATTTATATACAACAAGTGTAGATTATATATATTCAGTGAAATGAAAAATAGAAGGAAATCAGTTTTTATCAACTTTCCGGTATTGTAATTCACAAGTAATTCAACAACTCATTGTGAAGATATAAATTAACTTCCCAGCATCATCTGTGTTTTTCTTTTTTGGAAATATAATCACAGCTGCTCTGCTGGTCAGCCTATGATAACAACTAAATGACTGAATTTCCATGGTTTGTGCTCTGTAAAAACCAAAGCAAATGTATACACAAATATGCAGTGATATGCCAAACTTAGACTATAACATCTATAACCTTGTCCATTTGAGAGGCTGCAGAATGACTCTTCATCAGACTTTGAGGGGCTGACTTTTGCAAAAATATATTGAAAATGTGTTTTCAAGGAGTATTCCAGTTATCGCCAGAATCACATTCACATGGAGGCAGTTTTCTGCCCCATTGGTGCTAATTGGGTCATAAGCAGATAGTTTAACCAAGAAATAAAGTGACAATATTACACTGACAGTATTTTTCAAACTAGAATACAATGCACTCAAAGCAGACGCTGTACGATAATCTTAATTCTAACTGTCTAAGTGCTCTTTGGAAACATATCCTCTTGGTTTATTGTACCAGAAATACAGAAACATCAGTACTTTTATCACAAGATTAATGACAATACAAAACATCTGCCATGCTGTGTTGCAAACTGCTGAGATCTTAAAAATTTGTCCCCAAAGACTTACTACATTTGAATGTGGTAGCTGTCACTAAGTTGCCATGTTGTTCAGTCCCTGTCATCTCCACATGATGGACAGTCCTGGGGCAAGAAACCAAAGAGAAGTGGGATGGCTTGTGAAGGTGTAAATGAGAAACATTTTAAGGCACTTTGATTACCTCAAAAGGTAAAAAAAAGGTCTACATGTGCAGACCAATTACAAGACCGAAACTACGGCAACTTGTTTGAGGTTAGGATTGTTCAGAGTGTTTCTAATATCACATAAATCCTGATCCAATGGTGTGACAGCGCTCACATAGCAAGAGATTACATATGACCCAGATGTAGGACCACAGGTGTTTTTCAGATTCAGTTTACGCTGCTGTTAAAAGAATCAGATGTCAGTCGCCTGAAGTTTTAAGAATCACCTTTGACTCTCAGTGTTTCTAGATGTATGATATGATCACTATACATATATATATATCTATATAAAAGTTATATATCATGAAAATATTTTATTTTCAAATCAAAGTAGGACTACTTAAAAAGGTAATAATGTGAATCAAAGTAAGGGTATTGCATTCATATGGCAGCCTATATCTCAAAACAGCGATTGTATAGATTCATCTTAAATTAAGAAAAAAATAAATAATCAAAAACAAACAAACACAAACAAACACAAAGTTTGCTCCAACTGTTTATTTATCCTCTGTGCTTCAGTTCAGTAGATGACTGAGTCACCAAATTTGAGTGAAATGGTAAAAGTTTGAAAAATACATCTGACAGCTGGATGGAAAGGGTAATCATGTCCCATTTCTAACACACCTGCTGAGCTGTTGCTCCTCCCTCAGGGCAGTTAGTGCGGGGCAGGGCTGGAAACCGACACTGACGTGACTCAGATGCAGGTAATTTTGCCCTGTGGGTGGAAATCTCCTGCCAGCCATACTGGCAGAAAGCCAGCCCATGTTCACTCAGCTTTATCTTTTGTGGAACTACTTTGACAAAATCCCTGGTTCCGAATCAACTTGCCACTGTGGCCAAATGACAAAAAAAATAAATTACCCCTTGATATTCAGCAGCAGTTGTTACGCACTTTAGACCATTTTCTTTCTTAAATCACTTTAATATCATCAGATCAAAGTTATGGGATTATCTTATACCACAATGGTTAACTTCAAAAGACAAGAAGACAATCACACAACCTGTTCTTACAGACTGTGGGTTGGATATCAAAGGCCGATATGTGAAAACGTGATAAACTGTTTGGAAGTGAAAAATGCAGAGGAAGTTAATTGAGTGGCTTGTTGGCATATTGGAGAAAGAAAAACAGTCTAGCTCCCTTCCTACCTGCAGCACCTGGATCTCATGTGTCGGACCAGTTTTACCTGGAACTGCAGACAGCAAACAAAGGGACTGTGGGGTGTGTTTCGTTTGAGAAAACTAAGAGAATTGTTATAGGAATTGGCATTACTGTTGTTGTATTCTTTTTTTTCTTTGTTTTGTTTTTGCGTAACAAATACAATTTCAATTTGTACCACACAAATATGTGCAGCTTTAATTCCAGAAAATCTGTCCATGTGAGAAAACAGCAACAAATATGATCACAGTCTTAATGCACGAGTGACCTTTACAATGGGTAGACAGGAAAAGGGAAAAAGAAATGTAACAAAAGGCCCCAGACTGGGACTCAAACCCAGGCCTGCTGCATCAGGACACCAGTACATGGGACACCTGCTCAACCAGTTGAGCTATGCAGCGTACCATCCACCATGTTGTACTGTGTCAGTAAACATTGAACATCTCCACAGCGTATCTTAGCATTTCATCGTCACAGAATTACAAAAAGGAGAACAAAAAAGTATTCTGAGGCAACAAAAGTGCAATTTTCTTTTCTATTGGCTTTTTCACTCATTTTGTTAGTTTCATTTAGCTCTTTTACTCTGTTGAAAATCAGGTAGTTTTATCATCATTCAACTTGTCTCCTTCTTCAGTTTCAGCTTTTATTCCACTTGTGCGTAACATGCTGTCCTCGAGAAACATCAAAATTGATTCAACTTATCTCCTCTTTGCTCTGTTCTGAATACACATAACAGTAAAAAAAAAAACACTTTATCATATAATTCTCCTCAGTAATCATGAATTTATAGCTTCTTTGTTCACTGCTTCTCTCTGGGTGTGCAATCATCGAGCGGGCATTAAGCCCATGATTTCTTCTTTTTTATGTTTTGATGTTAAGTGTGGGAATTGGCCTGAAAATTAAGCATGTGTGGTTCTAAATAACATAATGCTAATTTCCATAAGAGACAAAACAGCTCCTTTGGCCTCTTCTTCTCAGATTTTTCCTTAAGTATCATCCTCTGATCGGCCTTTTTAGTGGGGTTTTTTTTTATATAGTGGGAGTTGCCGTATCAACTCTCCACACCTGACCTGCTGCGTAACAGAGAGAGTGAAGTTTTCACAAGACGTCAATCAAACACTTTAGTGCTCCCACTGATTTGTACAATCTTGTTATTTGCAAGCGCGCACACACACACACACACACACACACACACACACACACACACACACACACACACACACACACACACACACACACACACTTACACTTGCAGAGCTTGTACACTTACACAATCAGGTAAGTGGTGTTGAAGTAGGGATTGGTTATTGTCCAAGAGGGAGGAGTTTACCTCTGTGACTGACAGGCCATTAGTTATCAGGGTTTGGTCAGTCATCGTGTTGACTGACGTCAGAGTGAAGGAATGCACCATGTACTAAATTTAACACTCTACGCCTTCATTACAGATAGACAAACACATTTAAAAGCACACACATTAAAAACATATACATTAAGATTTAATGATATGTGCTTGTGAGGTATATGACCTGTGGGGTTCCCCAGGGGTCAATCCTGGGACCCCTATTGTTCAATCTGTACATGCTTCCACTAGGCCAGCTAATACGCAGCTATAATGTGTCCTACCACAACTATGCAGATGACACTCAGATCTACGTGTCACTGACGGCAGGAGAACACAGGCCTGTAGATACACTGTGTCACTGCATCGAACGGATCAGTGTGTGGATGCAAAACAATTTTCTCCAGCTAAACTCAGACAAAACTGAAATCATTGTCTGTGGCCCACAGAAACAAAGAGAAAGTGTTATCAGTCACCTTGAGACTCTCTCTCTAAAACCTAATAATCAAGTTAGAAATCTCGGGGTTATATTGGACTCAGACCTGAACTTTAACAGCCACATTAAATCTGTAACATCAGCAGCTTTTTACCATCTAAAAAACATTGCCAGAATCAAAGGAATAGTGTCTAAACCAGACTTAGTGAGACTAATCCATGCGTTTGTCTCCAGCAGGTTAGACTACTGTAACGGCCTGCTCACTGGGCTCTAAACGGGCTGTAAGACAGCTGCAGTACATCCAGAACGCTGCTGCTCGAGTCCTGACTAGAACCAGGAAATATGAACACATTAGTCCAGCGCTCAGGTCTCTGCACTGGCTTCCTGTCGCTCAGAGAATAGACTTTAAAACAGTTCTGCTTCTGTACTCTTCATGGTCTAGTGCCAAAGCACATCTCAGGGAGGGGTCTCCTGCTGGTGCCCAGAGTCAGGACTAAACAAGGTGAGGCTGCGTTTCAGTTTTATGCTCCTAAAATCTGGAGCAGTCTTCTAGAAGATGTGAGACAGGCCTCAACTCTGACAATGTTTAAATCCAGGCTGAAAACAGTTCTATTTAGCTGTGCATATGACACCTGAAAGTATTTTATCTGCACTCTTTGCTTTTACTTTAATTAATTAATGATTGTTTTTATGTTTTTAGGAATGATTTTATTTGCCTTCTTGTGATTTTATGTAGCTGTAAAGCACTTTGAATTACCTTGTGTACAAATTGTGCTCTACAAATAAACTTGCCTTGCCTTGCCTGCCTATATGTCTATATGTATGAACACATTTTAAGGAAAGATGAAGTATACACATTTTTATCTGCTAGACAAGCTTGAACGCACACTAAATTAATATTTTACTAACATAAAGTTGGATCTGTAAGCGTTTATTAAAATTGTTAGATTAAAACTAGAAATGCTCATTTGTGATTGTTAGGTGAAACCATTATCAGAATATCTAAATCTGGATAAAACCTGGAATAGAAATGTATTCTCGGTTTAAGTATCTTAAATCTAGGGTTCAGATGACCAAATAGAATTTTCGTTCTCCGTAAATATTGTGTATGAGATCTTGAGAGCCATTGTAAAAGGAAATGGAATGAATTTACAGTCAATCAGAAAGAAATGTGACATATTTTCTTCATACTAAAACCCATTGAAGTAGTGTATTTCAAGGTATTGAGCTAAATTCCTCTGGGACTGTTGTTCCCTCATTCGGTTTCAGTTTTATTCACTTTTTGACAACCTTCAGAAGTCGAAAAGCATCAGATGCTGTAGCTTGACCCTCATTTCCTTTTTTCTGTGTCTTTGTACCCAAAATGAAACATTCCTGCATTGAATTATCAGACGAGATTTTAAAAAAAAAGGAAAACACAAAGACACAAGAAATATTAAATGGCTGCATTTAGGTAGTGCTTTAATCCTAACTTTTTGTTCCATTTCTTTGTTCACACATACATATTCACTCAATGCAATGGTCTGTTTCTTTTGTGAACCATCAAATAAACTAACTCACATTTCTGTCAGAACCACTCTCGTCAAAACGAGACGAGAACCAGAGATGAATTTCAGAAGCTTATTCTGAATGCATACAATTGTGTTTGGCGGTATGGCTCTGATCGGAGGAAGTTCCCGACTTTTCCTAGCCTGGCGACGCCATCCTACGTACTTCCGCCCAAAGATTTTGGCTCCGCACATAGTCTGGCCAAATCCCCCTACCTCGGTTCGCTCAGTGTTTTGCCAATCAGCAAACAGTTGCGAGTGGTGACGCAGAACTCACGCGCGGAGTCCATTGTAGTCCATATAATTGTAGTTCAACCGCAGCGGAAATAAACATGGCGACGGAAGAACGCTAGAAGCTATCCATGAAGTTGTCTCAACCCTGGAGAGCATTACACAATTAAAACGAGAGCAAGAGGAATGCCTCTTCAATATTGTTAGTGGCAAGGATGTCGAAGCTCTCCTTCCAACTGGCTTTGGGAAAAGTTTGATTTATCAAATGGTACCGGTATAATGAAAGCGGATGTGAGAAGCGTGATTCACGAGCTAGAGCCTCGCGAGAGTAAGCATGAACCTCGGCGCATAACCAACGTCATTTCTAAACATTATGATTGGTTAAGGGAACTCCGTTACTCCAATGAATTTAAGTTGCTGGGTAAGGTCCCGCCCTCCATGGAAACGGATACCTCTTGGGTTTTGCCAGACTGTTTGACAGAGTCAACAGTCGGCTTTCGCCCAGGCTAGACTTTTCCATGAGCTCCATGGAAGCCAAGACAGGAAACAGCAGCATCCTTAGGTGGAGTGCCTTCCATTTGCTGTAAAGGCAACAAACCCCCTGGAACAGAGCAAGCAACATTGAACAACAGTATGACATTGTTTGGCAATGAGAAGTCGGTGGAGCAGGGGAGGTGGTAGGTGCAAGCAGAAAGCAAAAAAAAAAGCAGTGACAGCAAACCAAGTTTAAATGAAGCGCCCCAAATGCCAGCATCCAATTGCGAGCAGCAGCTGATTACCCATTGAGCGCAGCTGGTTGTGGACAGCCATAAGGGTTGAGTCGGCGTCAGCCAATAGGCAAAGGGCACGTTGACTAACATGGTCTGCCAGAACTACTGTCTGCTTCATTTGTCTTGATAACTTGACATTTAGTACATGTGCTTTATGTTGTGCTTTATTTGCTACCATGCAGTTTTGCCGAAAAGTAAGTGTCAATTGTTTGCTCAGAGTGGCAAATTTGGACATCACAGACATAGACAGTACTTTGGACTTTACAATCAATTTCATATTACATACTCTCCAAATCCCCAAAAGGTTTCCATGGGTTACGTGTTCATGCAGCCAAATATGAGCTATAACTAAGTTCAAAGAATATACAACTTCTAGTGGGTCATGAGAGCGCCTGCATGTAAAGTGTAAAATGGACATTCATGACAGTGACAGTTGCATTGTAAAAAGAGTGTGTTTTTGCCTTAGCAATCATGATTAAGGTCTAAAAAAGGTAGTGTTATTGTCTAAAAATAAAGAGGAAGTTACATAAATGTTTTAGTAAAGTGTTGCTGTATTACTTATCAAATGTTACTCAGAAGTGAAAAGGTTGTTTTTATATGTTGGTCTCAATCTTACATAAGGGGTGGGGCATTATATGACTCCATAATGGGCTGCTGTTCACAGGCTAATGGTGCCATCTGATCTGTCCCCGCTCATAGGAGATCTCATCATTTTAGCAGTGGAGGTTGGTCATTTCTGACCGACGGCTATGAGTAATTTTCACAGAAGAATAATTTGGACAAGATTAAATGGTTTGGTCAGCGTCAATTTTAGCTTGTTATTATGTTCAAAGCTGGTAAAGGAAATACTTAATAAAAAAATATCTGGAGCTAAATGAAGGTAAAAGATGGAGAGCTGCAACACTATACAATATTTGCTTGAAGTAAAGGGCAAAGATGTGACATTTTGTAACTTTTTTTGTGACATTACAATCTTTTAGTTACGGGCTCCCGACGTGCACCGATTTATAAATTGAAATTTAAGGCCAGTATTTAGATTAATTTATTTTCTCAAGTTTAAACTTCGAAGAAGAAAAAGACGAAAAATCCTCAAATTCCTCCTACTTCCTCAAATTATTTAATTTAATATCTGGCCTGCTGCCCAGTCTCTGTTGATAAAAAGTCGTCTTTCATGTTAGGTGTTGACGTTAGCATGATGAACAAGATACAGACACAATGAAAACACAGCGTAGCAGGCAAACACGGCAACTGAATGGTGCAAGTGTAACAAAGACCTCAACGCGCAAATGTTTGCTGCCAGATAGCTGGGAAATAAATGACTGGAGATGATAATGAATGTGACACAGAGATAGTTTATTTGTTTTAACACACATACACACTATCTCTCTCTAACAGATTCACACACATGAACGACGTACACTTGATGAGAATGAAAACGAGATAAATGCATACTCACTACACTCAATTAATAGCATCGCTTCAAATCCATCAAGCAATTACCAAACGCAAAATCACTGCCCTTTAAAGATACGGTGAT
The DNA here is from genome assembly GCF_027942865.1 of Odontesthes bonariensis. NCBI lineage: Eukaryota > Metazoa > Chordata > Actinopteri > Atheriniformes > Atherinopsidae > Odontesthes > Odontesthes bonariensis. The sequence continues at coordinate 30,078,071 of NC_134520.1, read as the reverse complement.
GGTGACTACTAGCTTTTCTTAAAACAGATAGCAGCGTTCTCTTGATAGATGCTGGGGAACAATACCTAAATCATTTTCTTAATTATCTCCTCTGGAACTAATGTTGCAGATATGTGTGTGAATTAATTATTGGAGCTTGACATAAGAGAGGGAGCAAGAAAGAGAGTAGCATTATCCACAGAATCTTTTTTTTTTCATGCAGCATTCATAAAGGCAAAGGCAACTGTCAGTCACCCGACGAGACAAAACCCTGATTTCCAGAAATCAAATTAGTGCTGAAAACAGAACGAGAAGAGGAACAGGGGAGTTGACAAAAGACGGCCGAGGCCTTTTTCTGAGCGTCGATGAGAGGCACATTGCAGCAGAGAATGTGTCTGTCTCCTATTTGTCATGTTTTATGTTGTCTTTCCTTTTTTTTTCATGTAGAGGATTTTCTATAGGCAGCTCATTCTGTGGTTGGGATCAGCATCTATTCAGCATGACTATGAATTGACTTGGCATAACAAACATGGCCTTGAGTCACACACACTTATGCAAAGACGCACATTCACCATTACTCTCAAGCCAGTAGTACTGTATATGTGTTTGTATTTTATTGCCTCGGAGTTCTTTGTTCCCTGCACAGTCTCTACATTAGTCTGCCTACTTGTTTGTTTTCTTCGGTGCACAGGCTGAAAGAGACGTGTGTCCTCTCAACTAAAATAGGAAGCTCAGTGTCAGTATGTTGCATTTTGCTTTGCAAGTTGAGGCAAATAGAAAAACATCCTTGATATAAAAAGTTTTATGCTAGCTAAGCTGTCACCACAGACAGTTTACTTGCTTCTCCGTGTGGAGGCTGATTTAGTGTTGCACACAGTGCTCAGCTCAGTTTTGTCTTCATTAAGTGTGTGACAGTTAAATGGTTTTGGTGCACATCAGGTAAAAACAGAGTATCAAGGTACCAAATACAGGGAATTATGCAGTAGCTTAAACTGCTTCTCCAGGCATTAAACCATTTTAAAAAATCATCTATTTAGCTTATAGAGCAAGTTTTTAAAAATACTTTTTTGGTAAATGGAAAAAAGTAACAGGAAGGATCAACTCTGTAAGTTTAAAGGGAAAAAAAGAAATTATTGCATTACAAACCAGAGACAAAATGGCACATCAGCTCACTCAAGGATAGCACCAGGGCTACAGCAGATCCAGTCCCTCAGTCAAATCAGGAAGAAATACCCTATGAAACCAAAGACCATCGTGAACCAAAAAGTTGGGATGATCTCTAAGTACATGTCCTTTTCATATGTTCTTCCAACAGCACCAGAGCAGCAATCCAGATACACAACAGTTAAGCACGGCTGCAGATATTCATAGAACCCAGAATTGTATATTATAAAAGCTATTGATAAAGTTAACATTCTTCCTTTAAATTCTATTTTGTTTGTAGGAAAATGTCCATGCGTGGTCAATATCTGTGCAAACACAATGTTTTTGGGTCTGGCCCGTGCGTTGGTCTCCTTCTATAGAAGATTGGTGTTTTTCATGTAAAAGCTGACATATTTAAACCAACCTCCACACACCATCTCTCACATATATCTGGCACCTTTAGCATCTCAGAGGTAGTTGTAGCTCAGAAGAGGAAATGATTGTCTTCCATTTTGAAGGTCAGTTGTTCAATCTTCAGTTTCCACAGACAAGGACACTGAATCACACATTGCCCACAAGATGTGTATGTGTGTATGTGTGTATAGTTTACATACACACAATTTTTTGTGTAGGTATGTTTAGACAAGTTTAGTATTGGCATTTAAGGAGCTACACCACATTCGTTGTGAATGTTATGAGAGACTTTCCAAGTACGAAGCAGTAAGGTGCTCTTTTATCGCTCTGATTCTACCCAACGCCAGTTCAGCCCTTGTCCATGTCCAGGGCTTTCATATATTAGGCAGGGATTTCTCATGTTCTAAGCCAGCTGAATGCTAGCACTATCGCAGATAATAAGTGCAGGCAGATCTATCCAACCCTTCCCAAGCTACAGGATGTGAGGCCTGGTTAAACCTGGAATATCTAGATGCTCAGTTGGCCTACAGGAATTTACATTAGGTGATGATTGCCTCTTTAAGACTGTAGAATATTCAGTCTTTGAGCTACCATATTAAATCTATGTCTCTGGATTCTGTGCCAAATCTTCAGAGGTCTTAGGATCCAGTTGAGTTGATGGACAAGTTGTGCACTTGATGGACAGCGAGAGTTATGCTACATGGAAGTAATATTTTAAGTATTCAGTAGAACATATTGCATATATAACCCTAATTATCTTATTGTTTTAAGTGACTGCTCAGTTGAAGCTGCACCTTGCACAAACCAAGATACCCATTTATTCTGAAATCTCCTCTGTAAAGTGATTAACAATTGTTTTAATGTAATGTACTGAAACAATAAGATATTTGTGTAAAAAAAAAAAAAAAGAACACTTTTGGCACAACCATTAATGGCTAAATTATGAACATCAAAGGGTTAGAATCACATTTAGAGATCATATTCACCATGCTAAAGCCCACATTAGCATACTCCAAATGCATTAACATTTAACCATGGAACACCTTAGTCTCCCAGCATTCCAAAAGAGGATTTGAATCTGCTTTATTCTCTATAATTTCTATTCTCTGTTCGCTGTGACTCCTTCTTTTCCTTCCATCTTCTAAAGAAGTCTTTTCTGAACTGCAATCTGTCAAATTTACAATTAAACATGAAAGTGAGGAAAAATCCCAAAACTCATCAAGCAGAAGTCACTGTTCAGTTCGTGTGAACAATATTTTAATGAAATTAAAACACAAAGACAAAACTGTGAAGTCTATTGAAGTTCTCTTGATTTTAAATATGCCTTAGTGAAAAGAAGAAGTACGTCAGATATAGTGTGACTGAAAATTTGCTTCTAGTTCAGCTGTTAAGACCAGATAGCACTTGTGTGTTTCTCCTTTACAGTCCTGGAGAGTCATGAGTTACTGTAAGACTTGACAAAGATTGCATCAATATTTTGTCTCACAAGCTTGCCGCTCACTCACCTCTGTTTCATCATTAGCAGCATCCCAGTTCCTTCGTGTAATTTATTCCTTTTCTGGTGAGTAAATACTGTTAGATTTACATGTAATGCACAACACTTAAATTAATTTAGCCTAACTGAACCATGGATGAGGATGTAGTCTTAAAAAAGAGGAGAATGGACAGATGAGAGAGTGAATAAGTGAGAAGGGAAACTTAAACGTGTCATTATGCCCATTTCCCTGCTAGTTTTCTAAAACAGAAATAACTCTCAGCAACATTAATAGTTGACTCATTATAGCGATTGAGTATATTGAGAATTCATATGTACATAGAGGTGTGGATTCAAGCTCTGGGTCAGCAAGGAACTATTATTAATACAGCAAAAAATGTAAAGCCAGTGTTAACTTTATGTTTACTGATCAGCCACAACATTAAAGCCACTGACAGATGAAGTGAATAGCACTGATATAAACTGAAATTAATTCAATGGATTTGCCAGGAAACGTTGGGCCCTGGCATTTGTGTGGATGTCTCTTGGCTCCTTTAAAGATGCTCAGAAAGGAGGGAAATTACTGAAAGCCCAAGGTGTTGACCTGGCCTCCAAACTCCTCCATCCAAACATGTTTTAATGTTTTGTAGCACAACAAGAACCAGCCTGGTTTCTCAGAGTATGTTTCATTTCCGATGATGGCTGAGCTGTGATAAGTCTAAGCCTCACAACACACAGACACACACACAAATCCATCCTTTTCTCATTTATCACACTGCTGTCTCAGTTCAAACTCTGTTAAGCATTTAAGTGATAAGGTCTGATATTGCAGGGTGGACCTGTTTGTAAAACTGTGACCACAATCTCTCTGATGTTCTTATCGCCATGCCAATAAAAGTTCAAAACCGCCTTAAAACTTATACATTGTGGTCATCACACATAGAGATCGCAGTCATTTCTGATGAGAAGAAAATAAGTTATCCGAGTGGACAAAAACAGCTTATCATTTTATTTTTTCCTCTTCCTCTGGTATGGCTGTGGTTGCAGAGGGAAAGAACCAATTCAGTCTCACAGCAAAATGTGAAATAGTCATGCAAACTTAATCAGTTTGTCTCCATAAACATAATTCAAGTTGGTATTTTTTTTTGGGGGGGGGGGGCAATGTCACTGCATTGTGTCAATAAAGTCACAAAAGTCACTGTTGTATCATTCAACAGACCAAAAAAAACACGACTGTCAAGCTGAACAACTGAGGTCAGATCTTCTCTAAACCACTGACGATTTTATGTAACTTTTCTTAAAATGTTACTTCAGAATTCAGCCCCCATTTCTTTGTCACTATTTTACACATTGCACACTGCTTGTTTAAGGTTACGCTTTACGATATATTTGGTGGTTATTAAGGTTAGGACAACACTGTGTTTTGCATTAAACAGACATTGTGATCACATATTGCATTGAAATATAATTTTTCTGGAAGTGCAACCCTCCTCAGCTAAAACGCACAAAACACGCTGGACATCCGAACCAGATGTCCCACTGAAACACTCAAAAAGTCATGCGTGGTGGGAATGAAATAAAGATGATAACTGGAAAGACTAGAAAGTGGTCTGTTTCATGATATTTTACGTTTTTCTGAAACTATTGCTGGAACAATGTGGAAAGAACAAACAGTCATGAAGTAAGATTGAAGAGGGTTTAGAGTTTATGTGCTCAAATGCCAAAATGAGCTTTACCTAAAAACGTATAGATCCCCTATTGTTAACCCAGGAAACAGCTTTCTATTGCAGTGCGAAGAGGGAGGTGGCAGGATTAAACTTAAGGGAGAAGTGGAGAATTTTAGGGAAAAAATGGAGATGATGACAGCTTTATAAAAAAAAATTTAAAAAAGAGTTTGTTAAGTGAGGTGCAGCATTAAATGAAAAAGTTTAACAATTTTTCCATTACAACAAGGCACAGGTACTCACACACGTATACACCACTCACAGTTTGTGCACACCATGAAATACTAACACACTCCGCTCTCTGACATATGTACACACCCTGCACAGTTTGCTCGTACACAAACTCCACCTTTGTCACACACATTTACCCACTAGCTCACTTCACCTTACAGACAGCCTCATGTGCACGTACGCACACCCTCGACATACACCTTCCACCCCAACCCTTCATTAATACTTTCCTCTCCAAAGCGATGGAGAAAGCCCTCCAATTATAAGCGACTCCTCAGCAGACAGGCTCAGCGCTGCATTTATTAGGAGCTCATTTGGCTAAGCAGGGCTAAACACAGCGCATCTTGGAGATGCAGGCATGGGGGGCAACACAAGAGGTAGAAAATGTATCCACTCTGCGTGTGTCTGTGAGACATTAAAGGGAACATCCCCGTATTCTGTCCTAATCCAAAGTGATTTGAGGTGGCACGGGGGGGGGGGGGGGGTTGAGAAGCAGCGCTGGATTATTTGTTTATGGTGGAGGGGGTTGAAGCGCTTTTGCTTACTTCCCCAGATTTACCGTCTTATACCGTCTTGCAGCACTTAATCGCCTCTCTTCCCCCAAACACAACCCATTTACAGTTCAAAGCGCCACAGCCTGTATCTATCGCGGGCTATATTACGATTAGTATTAATATCACCATATTCAAGGCTGAGAAGTCTCTGAGGGGAGAGCAGGAGGGATCATCACGACAGAGCTGTTGCTTCCCAAATATGGCGTTTCGTTATTTGAAAGCATGACCTTAGCGAGGCATTTTTCACTTTAATCATAAGTGCAGCTTTGAAGGGTTAGAGGTGTTACTCAGCACTTTCACAGATTTCTTCTTTTTTTTTTCCCCCACATATTGAAAATTAGAAAAAAAAAATTCTTTCTTCACTTTTCATTATCCATCCAGGATTCCTTGAAGCAGCAAAAGTTTGGTAAATAAATCAAATGGCAGCCGGATGACGCTGTAACCTTGCCAGGAAGATTTGGAAAATCTAACTTTTCTGACTAAAACAGCAGTGGTCTATTTCAATACTACATAGTATTTTAGCTTTATTAGAAACAGTTACTGACTCAGTATGGGAACTTAAAAAGGGATTAGAGTTGATTACTGGTGATCAGTTCATGACCAAACAAAAACTTTGACAGCAAATCCTCAATCTCAGGGGATTACCCTGATTTGTGAGAGTGAGTATGAGTAACAGAGTTGCTTTTGTTTCAAATCTTCCTGCTGATGCACATTTGAATCACAATGTCATCTCATTGCTGGAAACTAAAACAACAAGGAAATTATTCCTTATTTTCCTGGTAAAGCAGCTCTACATCCCTGATTTTATATCCCTGGTTGACTGTATAATATCTGTTATGAAGTTAATACTGTCTCATTAACGAATGGAACAACATTAAATATCGGAACATTGACATTTAAGTACTGGTACACGGCCAAGACTGCAACATACAGTAGAGCTGCACAGTTAACAATAATGGAGTAGGATTTGAAAAGTAAATAAACATTTTTTTTCTAAAGGTACAATATTTGACCTCAGGAAAACATTGGATGTTGCACTTGAGCAGCAAAATCTCAATCCAAACCTAATGAAAGCAAACCCAAGTCGCAGCCTTTCACGCAGCTTGTGTATTTCTCTAACTTGAATATGTAACATAAATTTTTGCTCATGTCTTATTCCCGCTTTGTGGGAGGCTTTTAAGCCAAAGAACATGTTTATGCAGTATAGAACAGATTGAAGAGACTTACATAAACATGTGGCCAAAGCAGTCTCCAACACGCAGAGAAGCTCTGATTTTGAGTCACAAGAGGGTGAGTGACTTATTCCCTGTTAATGACACCATTATGTGAATGTATTGTTACATAATAAAGAGCTGTTTGCTGCTACAGTTTATGTTGAAAATGTTGAATATTTGACCTTTTAAACAATCGCAGTACATTGTTAATGAATTTGTTGTTTAGTTGTCAGATCTGGCTACAAAACTAAGCCTTGCAGAAGGAAATTAATTGATTTGGTGGTATTGTTGTAATAAAACTAAACTATTTGGATCGAGAAGGTAATTTAAATAAAGTAAGGAAAAACCGGGAAGAGGAGAAGAAAGCAGGCGGACACCTGGAGGCAGATGAAATGACTGAAGAATGAATGAAAACACAATTCCACATAAATGTGGAAGATTTTCAGACACGCACAGAGCTGCATAGCACAAATAAAAAAATAAAATAAGAATGATAATTACCCTCCCTCTGTGACACTTTAGTTTTAAAAGTGTGTTTTTACATTTTTTGCGCCTCTGTACTGCACAGCAGGCATCCCTGGCATGGTGCCAATCTCCATCTCTCCTCAACAGGCCCAATAACTACCCAGCTATCTGCACCTGCTCCAATTATTATCCTATTAGCAACAAATACCGCACAATTACCGCTAGAAACCCTCACACCCAGGCCACCGCAGGCTGTAAAAACCCAGAGAGAGGAAAATTAGCAGGGAGCAGGGAGCAGCAACAGCAACGATCAGACAGCAATTAATCAGCAGAGACACATCTCAGCGTGGAGAATATAGACAGAGCCCTAACACCTTTGGCTGTGAAGGAGAGGGTTGATGAACGGAGGGAAAAGGTGGGAGGATACAGATGTGCCACACAGCAGCAACGCCTTATGATTCATCTTTCGTTTCCGTTACACCGGCAGTAAGATTTTACCTCATTTCACTTGCGTAACCTCAGCTTGATCTGGGAGTCTCCATGTTGCTGTATGTCACTACCTGAATGCACAGAGCTGAATGTCAGCGGTGCACCTGCTGAGCCAAAGAAACAAAACACAACATGTTGTTCATTCTGAGAAGCTGATTCAAATTGATACATACATTTCACTGTTGGTCTTTTATTTCAAGATGTTTGGATATGCTTTGGTCCCGTTAATGTTTTATTTTCTGTCACATGTTTCCGACATCACTTTGACATCCTGGCAGATAGAGATTACAGGCATGGTGCCAGAATAACACTTCACCTGACAACAACATCCAAGCCATCACTGCTTGCTCCCGATAGGCTGATATGTCCAGCTGATACAAAAGCAAACTTGAGTTTTAAAAAGAAATGCTCCCAGCGTGCAAAACTATACCTGCTACACACATCCACACATGCACACAAAATGGAAACCCACTTGTATTCATATTCAAATGAAAAGTCTTATCTTCCAAATTGTGGCTCTTCCTTTCAGTTGGGTTTTAATGCATGTTGCAGAGATTGAAAAGTAGGTGAGTGGTGGGAGGAAGAGGCAGAGATATGCAGAGGGGAGACTTTTGGTGAGTCCAAGGCATCATCACACCCTCTCCCCAACAATTTATCAGCCTAAAATTTGACAAACAGAAAGACAGTCTGACGGACAGAAAAATTTCTTTTTATGGGCCCGTTAGCCACGCCTATAATAGCTGTCAAAACAGCAGTTAGGAGGAGAGAGGGCCGAGAGAGATAAAGAGAACATTGAGAACTAATAAGAGAGAAGGGGGAGATGTGTCTGCTTCTGCCTGTCTTTCTTTAATGAAACAGTGGTGTGCCTCAGGAGACAGTTAAAGCTGACAGAAGCACTCAAGTTCTGGCTAAGAGGTCGTACTTACACACACACACACACACGAACACACACACAAATGATTTTTGGAGAATGTCATGTAGCAAACATGTAATGTGTCCTTTGGTCTCTGAGATACACTGGGTTCTTTGACACATCTTCCCTCTCTGTCTCACTGTGTGTGTGAGCATGTAGCCTACATGTGGCCTCAGGCTAGACCCGCCAGCCGTTCTCCAGATTAATTCACAAAGGGCAAAGGTCAACCAGAACTCCTCCAAGGTCTCTCTGTATCTCTGTTTTTTGTCTCAGTCCATAAAGTCCTTACTCTTTTCTTTTCAGTCTGTACCCATCTTTGTTTCTGTTTGATCCTTTTTTTCGTGTCCTTCAGTCTAAAGTTTGTACTTTGAATAAACAACATTGGTAAAACTGAAGAAAAAGTGTTCCTATCCGTACAAGGTTTACCCACAATGCATCTAGCAGCAAGGGCAGTGGAAACGTAGGGTTATCACTCTTTTCTCTTTGGAAACTGACAATGTAATATTTTGTGAAATAGATGCTTACAGGTATGTGGATTAAATCAAATTATTGCCAGCAACACAGCAAGTTTATCAGAATCAAGTTTATTGCCAAGTAGGTTTGCACTTAAAGGAATTTGACTTGGTGTAGTTGGTGCAGATCACAAATTCAAAATGATCAAACACTAAAACAAAAACTCGTCTTGCACGTTTTACGTTGTGTGTGTGTGTGTGTGGAGTGGATGCAGAGAAGACATTTGTGAAGTGAAACAAAGTTAATTTTGTAGCATTTAAAAACAAAGATGTGAAAACATTGACCTCAGATGTGTCCAAGACAGAAAAAACTGACTCACAGAGCCACACAGAGAAGCAAAAGTAGCCCTGAAAACAAAAGCAGCATCCAAAGCAGAGGAGGAATGACAATTCTTATTTATAAAATATACAATTCTTATTTAGAGCATACCCATGAGGATGACGGTCACTTAATAATATAATTTAGCACAACCATTATCATTTTTTAATCCTGACCCTGGGATTTTACTGGCTAAACCCTACCAGGCAGCGATAAAACTTGTCTGTTCTGAAGTGGAAACGCTCATATGAGTCATATTTCCCTTGAGCTGATTATACTGGTTGTACTATACAGGGCGCTGTTATGGCTCGTATTGGATAGTATGAATATATAATTTTAGTCCGTTTCAGTTAGAGAGGTTATAAGTGTGCGAATAGTGTATACTCACTTTTAAAACTCTGATATGCATCACATTTTGCAGTGTATTACAAGTCAAAGGCTCATCTGCCCATCTCTGCCTCTCCCTGGCTACTAGTTGCCTTAAGTTAGGTAAGTTTGAACTGATTTTTACTTACTTATTATGTATTTGCTTACTTATTGATGTCAAGCAGCAGAAGCTATATGACCATGTTGAAACAGTGTTGGGATAAACATTAAGTGTACCCACCTCTCCAGGTACCACAACACTACTGCTCATGTATGTTAACACATTTCCTACAGTCGTATAAAACAAAGTAAAACAATACCAGTACGATTCTATGTGTCCCACCACATGTTGCATGAAAAGTACACACTTAAGTTTGAATGTGGAAGCAACAGGATGTAGCACAGTGAAGCTTTACATCATCTGCTGTTTCCTTCTCTTTGCACACATCTTGTGGCTCTTTCATTTAATTCATGCATCTACTCTGCTTTCCTTTTCTGTCATCTCTTCCATTTTCTCCTTTGACCTTGTAGCTTTTACTTTCTTTTCTTTTCCTTCCTGTGTTTTTTCTCTCCTCTTCTCTTCGTCACCCAACCAGGCAAACCTTTTAATTGTCTCCGATGCAAATTTGAACAAGAATCAGAATCAAACAAATGCCTTCCCTTATATGATGTTACTGCTTTCATAGGCGACTCATTCACACAATAGATGAAATATTTCGTCTTGTTGAGACACAATAGCTTTTGGCAGCTTTTGTCCCCTTCCAACTCCCCACCTTATTCCCCTCGTGAAAAAGAAAAAAAGAAAAAGAAAAAAAAAATGACGTATCTCCCAAAATTTTCAAGAACTCTCATTATTATTAATCGTGATGCGGAGGCGACCCCTTACATGTGCATCATGGGAAAGGAGGGAGGGTGTCACAAGGAGCAATGCTGCCTTGTTCTCTCTGAGTGAGTGGATAAATGCTACATGTCAGCGTCATGTTTAAAGACGCTCTGCATGATATCTTTGTCATCAGGGCCGACAGAAATCACAGCTGGAGACAAGCGGCGACTACGCTTGTCACAACAAACCGCTGCACGAGAAGCGCACAGAGCGATGGAAAGCTGTAATTTTGAATCAAATGAATTATCTATGACTTCAGTAAGTTTGTCAGAGAGATGAAGACGTGACGGCCGGGACAGAAAATGTTAATGTCGTGCAGTAAATTAATGCATCTCCCGAAATGATTTCAGCTGTTTGTGAAATGGAACGAGATGGAAAGAAGGCCCTAATTGAATTTGTAAAGTACATATGGAGATGATGAAGTATGAGGCAGCTGATGTGTTAGCTCTTGCATTAATTATAGTGAAAATGCAGAACAAAATGTGAATCCCTGTACAACAAAGAAGAGTTGGTATTGTGCAGGGTTATGAGATTTAGTGTTCCTTCTCTCACCCTTGCCAAGTGATGGAACTGGTCAGGAGTCAGGGCAAAACCAAACTTGTTTTTCATAAATCATCAGCAAAATTACATTTTCAAATGTCATAGCCAACTTATTCTAGAAGTTTTGGTTTACTATACGAATTTAAGAGAAGTAAAATCAGCCCAAATATGTAACAGGTTGGTTTTGTTTTTTTATTGAATATTCTTTTTTATGTGGGGTTGAGTTCGGTACTTATGAGTAGTTTGTGTCTTACCTGCAGTAGACGGCAGCCAGATCGGAGAGTGTGAAGCCTTTTTGATGGGCAAGCTAAAGCTAAAAGCTGAAGGGAATATCACTTTCATTGTCTGTGGCCCCTGATTCTATTTCTACAATGTTGTTAGATGTTGTAAATATTTCAATTTTTACTTTTTTAACAAACTTCCTCTCTGGGTGGAATATTTGTATAGGACAAAGTGAGAGGATATAATTAATCTTACTAATGCTTTCAGGTATAATTTATTGGAGAATATCTGTTTGCAAAATAATAGAGACCTCAGCAAACAACAGTTCACTTTATTGCAGAGTGAATATTAAGCAGAGCAAACCACTGCACTCACAAATGCAGGTGCAGACGCACAAATGCACTCAGCCTTCAGACTATAGTGTTTAGGATAAAGCTCTCCCTGTTGTGTTCTTCCTTCAAGAGACATCTCAGGTGGAAAATAGAATGAAAATAAAAACTTGTTTCCAATTCAGAGAGGCTAAAGCTTGAGTGAAGATTGTCTGAAAGAGAGTGAGATGGAGAGGGTGGGATGGGGAGATGAAGAGAAAGAGGGATAGAGGGACAAAGAGAAAGAAAGAGAAGCAGAGCAAGAGAGATTTGGAGGAGGTTTTAATTGTTTTCCCATGATGCTTTGAGAAGGACTTGGGGCTCAAAGCGTCGGAGCAGAAAGCTGTTGGAGTGCCTATCGTCCCGGCAACCAAGCCTGACCCTTTAGCACACACGAACTTGTGCACGCACACACAGACATGGTGGTTCATTTAGAGTCTGACATCAGCAGCTAGGAATGCAGAGTGTGTGTGTTTGTGTGTGTGTCTGTGGGGGGGGGCAGGTTGATTGGGATCAGAAGGCATTAAGTTTGGGGGAAGTGATGATGAGGAAGAGAGAATGAAGAAGAGGAGAGGAGAAGTTGGGACAACTGTTAAGAGTGTGACAAAAGTTGAAAACTGAAAGAATATATAGAAATATAAACACAGCTGTTTATTACACGAGAGATACTTACCTACCCTCACACATTCATGGAATTAGTGACATATGAGTGATCAAAACTGCTCTTGGTGTGTAACATCTTTTCTGTGTTGTGAAATTCAGAATAGTCGGAAGGGAATTAAATTGTCATTTTGTCAGTTAACACAGTGAAGTGCAGCGTAGGAAGAGGATGACTAATCATGGTTAAAATAAGTTAGATTGACAGAGGTGGGATGACATTTTTGGACAATTCAACTTCTTTCTCCATGAGGTGACAATACAACAAAGATACCAGCTTACATTATGATTGGTAATAACAGTTATTACTGATTCTGAAGTAGTAATTTTTTATGTTTCTCATTATTGGCAAAGTCAGTATTATCAGTGGAACAAGTTATTATGAGCCAGGACTAAATATATACTGTGATAGTGGCTGTGCTCCAAGTTAATAAGTAGGAACTGAGGCAAGTACAAGACCCAAAGCATCTGGAAACTTTGTTCTGCTGATGTTTTCCATGGTTGGATGATTCAGAAATGAAAAAAAAGTACTTTGTGAGCGGGTGAAACTTTTTTTAAACATTTATGTGTACCTATAACTTTGTGGCAACAGTTTGCATTGACTCTTCGCTGTTTTGACATCTTTTAATAAGTCTATTACCATTCAAGATGTAAAGTAGTTTTCTCCGTTTAATGTGGAAGAAACTGACCAGCCTAAACAAATGCTATCCTGTATTTATTTCGTTTTAGCATTTAAAGGACTCACTACTTTTATTTGTGTATTTTATTTGCATTTTACTGTCCCTGCTTTTGAACCTAATATTTGTCTTTTATCCCACTGTAGCACTTTGAGATTTTATTGTAAATGTAAAGAGCGTTATAAATAAAATGGATTATTATTATTATTATTACTTCGATCCCATGCAGCCCCTTAAAGATAAAACAGAAACACTGACTGTAAAGTCTGGCCTGAACACCCTTATTATCTACAGCCAACTTCACTTAAGGGAAAAGTTGGGAGAAACAGAAAAAAAAGCTACTCCAGTCATCTTTTAAAACCCTCTGAAAAGCTTTCTCTGAGGACTGAAAGCTTACATGGACTTCATGTTTAGATGTCCAACTATGGCAAATGAGTAGATTCAATAGTGCTTTCAATAGTGCTTTATATGTAAAGCACTTTGAATTGTTTGCACATGAAATGTGCTATACAAATAAATTTGATTTGATTTGATTTGATTCGAATAGAATCTCTCAGATCTCCCAGAAATCCAGAAAACGATTAACTGGGCTGAGACCTCCTTTTCCATGCATCTATCAGTGTTTGAATGATGATCATATTTGTCCAAAGTCAGGGGAAAGCATTACTGTTGGACAATAGTTGATTATTTCAATTTTGTACTTAAGATAGTGTGTTTTGACACTTTTGTGATTCTCACAGACTTATACCAACATATAATCAAAGCCCACTCTTAGGTGGCTGATTAATACAGTGCAGACTGAACACGAAAACAAATGGAAACCCAAACGTTTCTGAAAACAAAATATATCCTCTTACCAAAAGATCTGATGTGCAGCTTATTTCTTTATAGAAATCTGAGAGCCTTCTTTTTACTGTCAATTATCACAAGCACATCATTTCAATGAAGGTACAAGATATCTTAAGACTTTACATATAGCTGATGTGAATTTGCATTTTACATTTTTTTAGATTAATAACAATTATCCTAAATAATACTGTCCTTTTTTTTTACTTTGCTGTATCCTGATATCTGATCACAGGTTGATTTTTGTACTAGAAAAAAATAATGCATCTGTGCTCATGTTTCGGCTGATAAACAAGTCAGATTAATTGCTTGGGAGCTCATTATACATGGCCTGATCTGTCCTTGATTATGTTCTCTTTGAATAGTGTGACCAGACCTGCACTATCAACAACATCAAAGTGAGACTTCTTAGCATAAAAACCTTTCATCCTCAGTGGAAAATTAATTCCAATGTTAGGTTGAGGAAAAGATGTAGAGTCCATCATGACTGAAAGACCTGCAGAGCCCTCTGTGGCTTAAATCACGTCGTCCCAAATAATCTTTTAACTTTCTAGAAAAAAAAGTCTGAAAAAAGTATCTCCTTCCAGGCAAGAACGCAAAAATCCCACAAATGCTGAAATAATCATGCCGGTTCAGGTGGCATTTACATTAACGACACCTCAAAATACTTGAGATTCTGAGCATGCCCGGTTAGCAGATTCCTCTTTAAAGACAAAACAATCGTTCATGCAATGGCGAAATGGAAAGAATTACAAATACACTTTGTGTGGACGGACAATGAAGTTGTTGAGCTCCACCACATGCTCATTACTCAAACCAATAGTGTGCAATAAATCGTGGAATAGCGATCGAAGAAGGCTAAAATGACCAAAACTAAAATCTTTTCTTTAGATTTTGTATTTGGATGAAGGAGCAAGCATGGAGGAAAAAGATTGTTTTGCAAAATATCTGTGTGAGTGAGGACAGCATCTACATGTCAAAACTATATTATTGTGACAAATTGCACAATTTGTGAAGTTGAAAGTTAGCATATTATAAAAATGGTGTATGGTTACATTTTAACTGCTTAGATTAAACCCAGTTCTTTAAGCAGTAGCAGGATGGAAGTTGGTGAAGATTTATTGCCTGCTGAGACCATGTCAGACTGTTCTCTGAATTAAAATTAAACTATTGGTCATTTGCTTTTTTTGCCAATTACATTGAACACATTTGACATGAGCCAGACATCAGACCGCCTATGAAACCCAATTTTCTAACATTTGGGACCTAAAGATGAGTGTAGTTGTCCTGATTTCTACCATTGGGTTCTGGATTTCCAATTTGAAGCATCAAGTCTGACATTTGTTTGGCAGGTCCTGGGATTTTCTCCATCCATGAACCCTCTGACCTCAGACTTTGTGAGTCTTTTGAATGTGAAACTTCTTGTCATTCAACCTCATACAGTATGAGTTGAATTTGGGACAATTAACCTATACAACTATTTTGGGTGGAAGACTTGTTGATTTTCACACCTTAACACTGAAACAAGCAAGAGACAAAACCAACTGTGTGCACATGTTGTCCCTCCTCTGACTGTCAGCTGCTTGGGGCACTGGGCACACAGTCTTCCTGTGAGAGGAGAAACTTGTGTTTGTTGAGGATGGAGGGATGGATGGAGGAAGGAGAAGAGGGAGAGTTTTGGGCTTCTTTGTTCCCAGGCCTTGATGTGTGACCAACAGCTCTCCTTCCCTCCTCTTTTTCTCTTTTCCACCCTTCATGCTCCATACTATGTACAGCCAAACTTCTCTCCTTTTCCCCCCTTTCCTTCTTTCACTCTTTCAATCATCCTTTCTTAACCTGTCTTACTCTTGCTCTTTCACTTTCAACATTTCCTGTCTTCTCCTCATCTCTCCACTTTCCTTTTCCATCTCTTCCTCCTCTTCACCTCCTCCACCTCTTCTCCTCTCTGCCCACCCATACTGTCTCCACAGGGAGCCGCTTCACACTGAGAATGAATCAAAAGGCAAAGGAGAGAAATATCCTTTCAACATGCGTGCGCGCACACATGCACACGTACACACACACACAAACAGACCAAAGGACTGTGTGGGAATGAACCAAGGGGCCTCGCTCAAATCCCTGTCTCTAGGCAACCAGCAAGGATATGCTGGGGGAATAGCATTAAAGTTGAAGAAAAACACACACTCATGCATACACACAGAGACAGACACACACGTTCAGGCTAACGCTGTTTTTTCCGTATTCGTAAAATCAATCAGAAATGCTGAACGATTAAAAAAAGGGATGGGGAGAGATGCATGTTGTGATGTGCGTGTGAAGAGAAACTGTGAGTGTTGCCCCTCAGAGGTTTGACATCAAACCCACGGTGATGCAGAGGTGAGTAACAGCACAAGAATGTGTGTGTTAAAAAAGCCGCGTGTTTGTGTGCGTGCGTGCATACACAAATTTCATTGTAACAAATAGTCACTTGTGCTTATTTTGGATGTGTGTGAAAGTGTGACTGCTTGTCTGTGCACGAATGTGTGTGTGTGTGTGTGTGTGTGTGTATGTGTGTGTGTGTGTTTGCCACCTCTGCAGCTGGCCCTCCATCAGCAGATTAATAAGCTTTGTTGCCACGCCGACCGGAACCTAGTGACAACCATCCAGGCCCAGGGCATTGTGGGTAACGGTCTGACTGGCCGCAAGCTGGCCCTGTTTTTACAGCTCTGTTTTATCCCACACCATGCTGTGTGTGTGTATGTGTGTGTGTGTGTGTGTGTGTGTGTGTGTGTGTGTGTGTGTGTGTGTGTGTGTGTGTGGGCGTATGTGTGTATGATAGTTAATTGCTCCTCTTTTGCCACCCCTCTCAATGACATCACTGCGGCCACAGATGTTTTTTCCCCATTTTTAGGACCCCTGGACACACATACAGAGCCACATACACACATTCATATAAGAGCCCAGGAAACACTTCCAGGCTTTTGACTCGTGCTCTCACTCTGTCTCTGCTCCTCTTTGTGCCTCTTTCTTTTCCTTCCTCCGCTTAATCTTTTCTTTGGTTCCTTTTTTTTTATCATCTGTGTTGGTTAGAATAGGGGAAAACATGTTTTCATGTTGTCATATGAGGTTCTAGTGAGACGAACGAAGGCCGCATTTGTATGCTAGCTCAGTTTGTACTTTGGCACAAGCTCAGCAACAATCCTGCTTTAGATTTCATTTCACATTACATATATTAAAGGGACACAAAGTTACTTATCAGACACACATTCAAAGATATTCTAACTTTCAATTTCTACTATGGGCCAAGTTAAAATAATTCCCACAATGCAGAAGATTTTGTTTTTAAAACCCAAATTACTTTATCATAGATTAACAACTTTCACAAACTGAGATCCTCGGATAAAATCTTTTTACTTCACTTCTATCTTCTGAACAGATTTTGAGTTTGATGCTAAACATTCAGAATCCATCTTTAATTTGAACAAGGATTTTGTCATGACAGCTCCTTTATGCTCTACAGACATCCCTGAACTTTCTTAGATCTGTGTCCTTTCCCTCCTCTTGTTCTTTAATGTCTAACTTCTGACTTCAGATGACAAATCTAACGATTTTCCACTCCATTTCAAACTTTTTGTCATACATTTTGTTATTCTACAGCAAACTGTTTTTTTTCTGTGTCTCTGACCCATGACCTCCCTTGCTCAGGGCTGTTACATTGATGTTCCATCTTTTTCAGGTTATTGTGCTGTCTTACCCATTGTACATTATTGCTTCTGCAGAACGCTGTTTTGACTCAAAAAAAGGAGAACTCAGACAAAGCTGAGGAATCAACTTAAAAGTCAAGTCCAAGGTAAAGTCTGCACAAAGCAGTTAGCAAATGTTTTCCACCTTTGTCTGAGTTGGGACAAAATTTTATTTTCTTAATCCAGAGAGTGCACTGAGCTAAGAAAAATAAGAAATAGACGGTGTTGTGCGGCTTGTTAACAAAAAGCCATCAAAATTAAACAGAGTTTACAGAGCAGATGAAAAACAGAAAGAGAGTTTTATATAGTCAACAGACATGTGCACTTCCATGGAGAAAGTGTTGTCTTTGTCTTCAAGTCCGTTGATTAACTGATGCCATGTTCTCCATTTATATGTTCTTGAAAAAACTACTGTCTGTAGCTGTCATTCTCCCTCTTTATATAATTCACTTTTCCCAACATTTTGGTCCTTTTGTTTCCTTCTTCCATGTTTTGTTTCCCCTCTGTCACACTTTCTGTCTTTGTCACCAAGTCTCACTGTGCTCTTCTCAAAGGCATCCCTCTCTTGCTCCTTTAAAGGCACATGAAGTTGCAGTGCCCTCTGGTGGCAGACCAGAATCAAGCGTTTGAATCAAGTAATCCCCTAATTTATATCTAACTTCTTATTAACCGTATAAGCAGTTTGTACACTCTTTCTTGCTTCGGTGAGCAGTGTTGACATCTGTTTATCATCACACCTATGAAAATCCAGGCCAATATATTTGATTGTATGACAAATTAGCAATTTGACCAACTCAAAGGAATAAGCGCTCATAAAGAACTAAATTAATTCGGAGTTGAGCAATATAAGAAATCTTGTGCTGCAGTTATTATACTCATGTTCTGAAATCACTTCTGCTTTCATCTCTGTCCAGCTTGTGAAACCACATTAAAGCAACTGCCAACAGAAACAACTTCTGTCTTGGCATGAGGGATATACCTTTTAGATCATTTCCTGCACTTTTAATTGCCGACGCCTCTCTGAGTGGCTCTGAAGTCAAATCAGGTGCTTTTCCTCAGGTGTAAAAGAGACACATGAAACCACTTGCAGAGCTGTTTTTGGCTCAGATGTGATTTCCGCAAACAGGCGAGATGATTGACATTGGCTGCAAGACAAGACAATAAGTTTTAGTCAGCACATTTGTATTAAAACTATAGAATAGGACAGAATAGAATAGAATAGAATGGAATAGAATGATCTGATGTGGAAAAGAATGGAGCAGAATCAAAGTAAAAGCTGAAAATCACTTGACATTTGGTCTGTGTTAAATTAACCATGACTGAATGCTGCAGACTGTGGACCTCAGTGAAAGCTACTTTGTCTGACTGAGCTCTGTCTGTCTTAATGAAGCTAAAAGAGTCTTAAACAGCTTAACACAGTCTTCAGGTTTCTACCTGTGTAAGGCTATACAGTGTGTGTAATGATGCACAGAGCAATGCAGTGTGTGTGTGTGAGTGTGTGTGCACGCCGCAGGGAAAAACTGCGGGCATGAACTCTACTGTATGTGCGCGTGTATGTAAGTGAGAAAGAGAAAGAGACAGTGTAGAGGAAAGCATAGACGACATCAGAGTCCATATTAAAGGATAATTACTACTAAACAACAGGAGCCTGTTCTCATGAGGAATCCTTGAGGATTATCACTGCTTATTTCTCCTTTACATTGTAGTTTCCGTGTGTGCGTGTGAGTGTCGGTGTCTAGCTGGCCTCAGATGTCTTCTATTTCCACAGAATATGGTTGGACTTGTTCGGTGTTTTTGGTCACTGTTTAACGGATGTTTTAGTTTTTAACAAAAACCTCATTGTTTCCCTTATTTCTGCTTTCATCTATTAACACGTTGCATTGAAATTGCCCAACACAGTGATGATCATCAACTTGAACTGACGAGCTGTGGTGTCCTTCATTACCAAAGACCAGATAGACATTACAGATAAAGACATTACAGTTAAAGACATTACCTTAAGGTCCAAATCAACTTAAAGAAACTTGGGTTTGTGTCCTTTAACCACAGGGAAGGCTGTCCCCAAGTTTAACCCAGAGTTTTAGTCACCTAAATGTATTAATATTTTAACTATGATGACAGAAGATCCACATATACATTATATGTACATATTTTTTCACTTTATTCTGATGCTTTTAAAAATGACAATACATTTTAGAGATCAAGTGTTTTGCAGACGCATCAAGTCATAACTGTACCGTTAAAATTATTTAAATCTGCCAAAGACAAACATTATTTATGATCTAACACTTAGATCACATCAGAACACATTTATACACCTTTAATACATAATGGGATATAATAAGCTGATAAACTCATGAAAGGCAGACCAACAATGGCTATCCATCTGACATTTTGTAGACGGTCACCAGAGTTGCAGTTGAATCATTGAGATCTTAGAAAAAGTTCATTGATCCATCAGAGTCACAGCTCCTTGCCCGAGCCCTCCCTGCGAGACAAAGCCTGCGTCCCAGCAGAAAATTAGCGCATTTAGCTGTCATCGCTCAGCTCGCTTTACAGTCCCAACCAGCATTCACACAGAGTGCCCTGGCCTCTTTTCTCTTCCTCCATCCATCCACCCCACCCCTTGCCCTCACTTACTTGCTTGCTTTCTTTCTTTTAGTAGGAAAGGCGAGCCCCTGTGTAGCTCAGAGATCAAGACAGGAAGGTGTAAACTGCAGATAAATGTGATCAAGTGTCTCTGCTATCACAAGCCCTCACATCGGAGTGGCTGGCTGGCTGGCTTACTGAGTTTGCCCCCCCCCCTCCTCACCAACATGGATTAGCTGCCCCCTCTTTGTGCCTCTCAGTGGAAGCAGACAGGTAAAGATGAGGAGATGTTGCGCAGATTTTTCAGGCCTCTGAGTGGCCATCATTAAGCTTATTTACCCTGTTTGTCCTAAAGGTCATTAAAACTAAAGTGGAACAGCTTAGTGTGAGACATGTATGACAATCTGTTTTTGTTCAGTAACAAAGAAAATAAAAACTGAATTTGCAAAAAGATTTAGTATTATACATGAAAATGAACAAAACACATCTTGTTAAAACATACTGGATTTAGCTGTTTTGCTACATATTATCATTGTATTTGCTGCTATTTATATATTGTAAAAACAACACTGACAGAGTACCACTTTATGAATTTGAGAAGGAAACCTGTTTGAGAGCGGATGCCTTCTTTCAATCAACAAAACATTAACTCACATTTTTTGCCAACATTATCTACAAAGGTAAGAGTGGGTAGAGTGGGACTTTCTAAAACGTTTTCTCACACAAACAGACGGCCGCTTTTATCTGGATATTATGCCTAAAGACATAATAAAATCTGTGAGGGTGTGGGCTGTAGAAACTACCAAATAAAAATAAATAAAAAATCTCTGAAGTGCTTTTAGGTAACTGAAGAACTGGATGATTGACACTGAGGCTTGAGCTCATACCAACTGCCAAAAGGGGAGACAGGCTACCAGTCCATCGCAGGCCTGGCGTACAGACGAGATGCTCATTCACACTCATATCTACAGCTAAAAAAATTTCATGCAGGAACAAAAAGTGCATGCAAATGACACACATAATGGTCCCATTTTTGATCTTATTGGCTGAAAAAGAAGTAGACAACAGGTGTGTGAAGTTTAAATGGTGTGGCCCTCTCTTTATCCCTCCTTGAGTTTAAGTTTGAGCTGAAGGTAACGTTACAGTAGTTATTGCTGGTACAACATACCTTAGCCACAATCCTCTGATCTGACAAGTTCATACATGTCCAATTATAGTGTTTTCCTCCAGACAGCAGAGTGAAAGTGATTAGAAGTTTTCAGTCCCAGACACGGAAGAACCCTCGCCCATCTTCTTCCAAAGCATGGTTCATTTCCAGCAGAGAAATGGGAATTTCATGCCTCCACATACTGAGGTTTGCATTCAGTATGCTCTGTATCTTCTATTCTGCTGTCCTCCTCTAAGTCCCTGCAAAATCTAAATATTTCTACATGATCTGCTTTTCATCATTTTCAGACCCAACAATGAAAACATTTATTTGTATGTGTACACGTCACGTTAATAAAGAGTTTGTCAGTTATTAGGAGGACAATTAAATTTATCAGTGACTCAAGCATTAAAATCCAACAAAGCTGATGTGTATTAAAGGAGGGTGATGCCTGATCAGGCCACTAAAGATGACCAATTAGAGCTGACTGGGCTTTTCAGGAGTGGACAGTCTCATGATATAAATCCTATAATGAGTAGTGGACATAGGCACAGTGATGTCACACACTGGTTTGCAAACTGTACTGAAGCCTCTGGCTGTTGCCATTCTGGTCATCTCAGCGCCAGAATTGACCGTATTTGGACAACAGGATGGAGCTAAAGAAAGTGATTGAACACCTAATCTTGCAAAAACATGTGTCCGTAGAATCTATTGCCTATTTGATTGTGGAACTGCCTTTGGGAGGACCACCAGCAAGCTGATTGGAAGGAATGAATCTCGGTAATGACATCATGATGATTTTGCATTTTAGAAGAGAAGTTGTCGCTTTTGGATTGGAAGTCTGTTGAATGATTACTTCACCTTTACTTCACAGTGTTTTATGTCATGTTAGACTTTAAATAAGAAGTTACAGTTTTTATACTATTGTACTGTAAAAATAAATGGACTGTCATACACTGGGTTATGGTAGGAGTTGTGTTTGGTCTCTGAATGGGTTACCGTAAGTCTATTCAATAGAAAGTCAGTTCAGTTTACATTGACTTCTGTTGTGGTATGAAAAGAACAAAACGTTTAAATGGTATTGGTAAATGTAGAAATGGCTCATAAGCCCAGAGCTGCCATGTCACACGTTGGACAAAACCTACGCTGCAGCCACATAAAAGTGGAGGATGTTATGTGTTTGTTTTGTTCGTCTAATTGCCTTTTTATCAGGAGAAATGCTGAAATAGTTAAGGCAGAATTACTTTGATTTTTTTTAACCAAAAATGGGGTGTAGCCACATTTAGTAATGCTAAACTTTTGATTATCATCTGAATCAACTTTTACTGAGCCTTGGCAGAGATATGCAATGTCAGACTGATTTGGTCATAAACAAGGACATTTCTGGCGGTTCCTTGAATTTGTCATTTTTGACAGTGGTACAGACATATGTTTCCAAATCTTCTCATAGAATAGAATAGAAAAATACTCTATTCATCCCCCAATGGGGGCAATTCAAATAAAAATAAAATTGATTAATACATTTTAAAAATCATTTCTCCAGTTCGACAATTTGTTGACATCAAATATTCTTCTTCACTTTCAGATATTATATTCTTCTAGTTTTGTGCTATTTGTGTAATAGAAAGGTCATCAGCATGCACACTGTATTGCAGTGTAATGTCCAGATAGTATCCACAAACTGGTTCGATTGGACCTTTTATGGACTTTGGACTTGGAAACTGGTGGGGTAAAGTCTGCATAATGTCTTGTCAGGTTAATCGGACATCTAAGTTCCCATATTACTCCGATGGGTCATGTTTTGAAATTTCACAGCTGGTGTGTACATAAATATCTAAAAAGACATTTTAAAAGAAAATGGTGGTCTGTCAAAAATGTATTTAACTGTATTGTCTTCTTCTCATACTGCAGTTAAGTTATAAATTGCAAAAAATACTCTGGGATTATTTTTAAACCGTCTCACTTTACTTTTTATGCCTAAAACTTTGCACAGCACTGTGTATCGGAGTAGAATGTGCTCAATTTACACCTCTTTTCTCCTACTTTCACTCTTTTTTCTCCATCTCTTGCTCTCTCCTTTTCAACTGTACATATGTGTGATAAACCATTTATCCCCCCAAGGACGTTTTTCCCATCCAAGTGTCCATCCCGTCGAATTACACACTCAACACATAATGAAGTCTGTTCCTATCGTCTCAGCACAGAGAGACCCAGAACTTACATCTGCTCCGGAATACCCCAGACAATAAACAATTCACTCCTCATGTTCAAATCTCATTTTTCGGACAAAGTCTTGACAATAAAAAGAAATAAATTATGCCGGAGCTGAAGGAGCTGCCTTAGCCATTCTGGAGATGTAGAGAAAAGTTTTTCTCAGAGTTTTTTTTCTTGGCGAGCAGATTTCTCTGAGCTAGCCATTATCTCAGGAAGGAAGTTAATTAAAGTGGCCCAGTCTGAATCAATAGAGGGAATTTGCAGCCGCACAACGGACAGACTGACGGACTGACGGGAAGAGCGGAGTGACGGCCATGACACCACTTCAGAAGAGAAGATTAGCCCAGAGACAAAACTCTCTGCTCTGATCAGCCCCTACAGTGGGGCTCTCCTCCTGGATTACTCTTCTCCCAGCCCCTCCTTTTATTTTCTATCTCTCCCTTTCTACCCATCCATCCATGCCTCCCCTCATCTTCCAGCCCCAAAAGAACTTGGTTTGTCCTCAAAGCTTGTTCCCTCCTTCCATCCCTGTAATTCCTCACATCATTACCAAGTTTCCAAAACTTAATTTTAGCAATTACACATGCAATTAATTAATAAATGTGCTGTCATTACAGCCCCTTGTGTGATCTGAGCCCCATGAATAGGAGGTTGAAATAAAGTGGTCAAATGAACTGGGAGGGCTTCAGAGAAAGACACAGGGAGGGAGGGAGGGAATGAGATTGTTATTAAGGGATTGCAGAGTTAATCGTTTAAGGGGCTGCTGCTCTATCAGAGGCAGAAGTCTGCAGGGAACCCGAATGAGAAACAGACAGAGGAAGAGATAGGGGACAGACTGAGAGCAAGACTAAGAAATGAACAGAGAAAGAGACCAGCAGAGGTAGAAAGACAGGATGGCGAGGAGGATGGAGAGCAAAGAAATACACCAGAAGAAACAAGAACAAAAGAAAAACAGAGGAGGAACAGAATGACACAAAAGATGATAAGGAGAAGGGAGATGTGGGCAAAGAGGGGGGAGTAGGCTCTACGGAGCGCGCTCAGTTCAGTCAGCCGGATTATTAATGAGATCAACGAGTTCTCAGGTCACGACAGCAGCACGAGCAGCAAGGCGAAGACAAAACACACACAAAGAGAAATGTTATATTGATGGTCTTTGAGATGTTTGTTGGGTCAAAAATTAGAAAGAAAAATTGAATTATGAAATAGTTGTGAAGCTATGATCAATTTTGTTGTTGAGGAGTCTAGTCTTAGTGTGGATACACAGGCAGATAAACAGGCTGCTGATTCATTTATCACCTAAGTGTGTTGATAGGAATCACATCCCATATAAGGAACTGGATCAAATTACAGATTCTGTGCACAAGTTTGTTTTCAAACACCATTTTATTTTTACAGATTTTTTGTTATCGTTGTTTGAGACTTTTCAATTTGTTCATGTTTTTTATTTCCTTTGTTCGTTTTTCCGTTGATATTTAAATTACTTTAAATAAGAATGTACGATAAAGAAACCTGTTTTTTCTGCACCTTCACCAAATTTGATATCATAGCAGCCTGCCATAAACCAAAATTGGTGGCTTATTATCGAGCTGCACTTAGCTTAACGTCAGGATTTTCACTGCTTTGTAATTGTCTCTCTGTTAACCTGTTGGATCACCATGGTAACTCAGGGTGAGCTCATAACCTTCTCCAGGACAGTTGATGTGCAGAGTCTCTAATAAAATCATCTGAAAAAAGAGACAAACTTTTACTAATTTTTGTCCTGATGATGTCCCAGACAGCAATGTGAAACAGAAACAAAACTCATGTTTTCAAACAAAAGTGATGAACGATGTTTGACATTGGAACAAATTTGAAAGCTGTAAATTCATGTTGAATGAAAGCATTTCACAGATCACCAGTCTTGTCAGGCATTGGCGTCGCTACTAGCTGCTCCACAAAGACACATGAGCATGCGTGTGTTTGGAATTGAGAGAGAGCTGTGTATATTGGTGGCAGTCAACAGGAAATGTCGCAATCCCAGCTTTACCATCAACTGGCCACACAGAAGAGCAAAAAATAAAGACGGAATTGTCAGAAAGAGGCGAAAAGAGATTCTGACAACAGATGGATTAATATGGACAGAACTCCTGGATTTTGCTTGACTGAAGCTGGATTCTGTGCTTTTGCACGTATTTCTCATGGACAGTTAAGCTTATAATGTGTTCTAGCAGTTTCTAATTCGTCAAGGCCTGCAGGTCAAGGCCATGCTGCTGTTTAGGTCACAAACCTCAGAGTTGATCCACAGTATTCCATCTAAAACAGCCTAACACGATAGAAAGTATCTCAAAACAGCATGACCGTATTTATGAGAGTTCTGCGTAATGTTAGCTATGCGTTCCGTGCGAGTTCTGTGTAATGTTGTAATGCTGCCCTAGATTCAACTGATAACCGACGAGCACGTCTAAGCACAGCTACAGAAAGCTACATGTGGCTCTTTACCCATTTAGGCATTTTATTTATCTTGTGAAATGCCAAAATTATAGTCCAAGGACGCAATTTTCATGTTCATTTGTCAACATGACATGTGAGAAAGATGAACAGCTTTTTCATCTCGAGCTTTGTGTGAATCAACACCATCATTAGAAGAAGCTTTACAGTTAGCCTACAGCAAAACAAAATGTAGGCTTAGTGTCATGTTATAATGAGAACCTTGCATTAGGTGTAGTTGGCGAATCAGAACAGGTCTCACATGTCTTTTTATCTTGTTCCAATGTGCCAATATTCAATATTGCTGATATCAGATATAACACAGATTGGAAAATAAATGCGTCTATGCCTATATGTCAGAAAATGTTAAATAAATAAAGATTTGCTTTGATGTAGTCAAACACTTAGGGGATTTTCCTGATATTATTGGAAAGTAGTCATGTAAACGATTAATACATCTGCAAGCAGTCCTCCAATCTTTTAATTGTAGCAACTGTATTATTCTGCAATGATTTTTACAACTTTCCATTTATACAACCTGCTCTCTTGCGAATTAAGTGTCAGGTGATCAGCATATTTTGTGCTGAAGAAGCATCAAGGGACACATTAAAGCTCATTTTATTTAAGCAAGCAGAGAGCCCGAAGAGGTAAGCCTGAGTTAACAAAGAAAGATCAGACCGTTGGGATATCTCTTGAGAAGAGGTTCAGGTTTTGTCGAGCCAGCTAAGACAAAAAGAAGCATGGCTGAGTTTAAGTTGCTTTGTAATATACCTCTCCTGTCAAAATACACTTTAATTTTCAAATGGAAACATTTGTGCAACCATGTGTAACATGGAACAAACAGCAGCTTGGAACAAGGAGCAAAAAAACAACAAACATATTAAAAACATCATGAGCCAAAATCCAACACACCAGGTGATGTAAAAGACATGTTTTAATAAATATTCATCTAACCCAACAGTGTAGTATCATCACCCACCATCTTCTTTATGGAACCATCGTCATCATCGTCATCGTCTGATCCTCGTCTAAATCTAAATGTTTGTCCACAGTGGGAAAGCTTCCACAAACTAAAATATGAAACAGTTCATGCAGTTTGACAACCTGAATTGCTCTGAAGTCTAAATGCCTAAAAGGGGACCAAACGTTTAATTGTAAATCAATAAATGCTGACAACAATGAAAAGCTCCCTATAAAGTGTCCAGAGACTTAATAAGCCGTCTAATACCGACTCATGCAAGAAAAAGAAAAAAGATTAGAAGCAGAGGAGAAAGCAAACTGACTGTGTCGCCGCTCAACTTTTCTAATCTGCTCTGAGTGCAGGCTGTACAGTCAGGATGAATTAAAGATGAGGGTTAAAACAACACAGCCTCCAGAGTTAAAAGAGAGG
Organism: Odontesthes bonariensis; assembly: GCF_027942865.1. Lineage (NCBI taxonomy): Eukaryota > Metazoa > Chordata > Actinopteri > Atheriniformes > Atherinopsidae > Odontesthes > Odontesthes bonariensis. The sequence continues at coordinate 30,050,553 of NC_134520.1, read as the reverse complement.
AGAGCAAAGGAGAAGTAGCCTAGATCATGAAATTAAATTTGAGCAGATTGAACTTTTTTAAGTTTTTTTATCAGAAAATCTATCACAAATTAGGCTGTGTGAGCTGACTCTTTGTGTATCAGTGTATTGATTGCTTCAGGATATTTATTTTAACTCTAATACACTGTAATATAGTATGCCATTGTCTAATTCTGACAAAGTGTGTTTACCTCTGTTAAAACTGCGGGTATATACGGGCACGGTCTGCATCACTAATTCTATTCCAACACACCTGCCTGTCAAAACAACAACTCTCCCTCTTTTTTAAGAGAGAAAAAGGGTAATTCCATGAATTAAAATGCTTAAATGACAGTCAATCAGGCTTGTAATTCCGTCTGGTATAATTAGAGGCTGGGAAAACTAATTACAGCGGAGAAACCTAACTCTCCTCTCGCTACTACAGCAACCCTCATCACTGGGATCAGGTGACAGCTATCAAACTCGTTAGGCCGCCATGCACCGCCACACATGCAAACACACGGGCATGCACACACTGTGTGGTTGAGCGAGCAGCTAGGCCAGGAAAAGAGAGATGGAGATGATGTGGAGGAAGATGAAGGGATGAAAAATAGCAGCAGGTAATCAAGAAAGAGTGGCAACAACAACAGGTTATGTTCTTAATCAGCGACACAGAGAGGGAGAGACACTGTGGAGATGCAGAGGGAAGAGGCAAAACAAGTGAAAAACACAGGACTCGACAGGAAATGATACAGAGGGATGCTCAGTGAAAGCATATAGACAGAAATGTAAACTACTTTAAATGCATCAGGTTGATCTCAGCTTGATTACTGCCAGGAAAAGATGTTTGCTATTGGAAAATGTTTCTGATTTATGCCCACGACTCGCTCACAGTTTTATCTGAATGACACAGGCAGCTTGTAATTAATAATGACAATAATTACCTGCTTAAACTGCAGAAGAACTTCATTTCCCTCAAAGTGCTTCAGGGCAAAGTCTTGGAGCACCACAAAACTGGAATGGAACTAATTTTAGTGCTGAAGTGCCAAATTTTAGCACCAGATATCTTCACAGCAAATGATCTGGAGCAAAGTACGGAGGAGCAGAAAGCAAACAATAACGAATAAGGCTGCCAAAATGTATTATTTAATTGTAAATATGTAGATAGATAGATAGATAGATAGATAGATAGATAGATATCCATTAACGCGTTAAATTTGACATACTTATAGAACGTTCGCACGTTAATCTTGCCTAAAAAGCTAATTTTGCGTTAAAAGGTTAAATTTCACCCGGTAGCGGAACTAGCGGAAATTTAATTTCCGTTCTGTTCCGCCACTAATTTGACTGCAACTGAATGTCGCAGCTGAAATCGAGACCGCTCAGACCAGAAAACATTTTCCAATCTTCTATTGTCCAGTGTTGGTGAGCCTGTGCGAATTGTAGTCTCAGTTTACTGTTGTTAGTGACAGGAGTGACACCCGGTGTGGTCTCCTGCTGCTGTAGCCCATCTTCTTCAATGTTCCACGTGTTGTGCGTTCAGAGATGGTATCCTGTATTCCTTGGTTGTCATGACTGCTTATTTGAGTTACTGTTGCCTTCCTATCATCTCGAACCATTCTCCTCTGACCTCTCACATCAAGGCCTTTTCGTCCACATAACTGCCGCTCACTGGATATTTTCTCTTTTTCGGACCATTCTCTGTAAAAGATGGTTGTGCGTGAAAATCCCAGTAGATCAGCAGTTTCTCAAATACTCAGAGCAGCCCGTCTGGCACCAACATCCAACACATTCAAAGTCACTTAAATCCCCTTTCTACCCCATTCTGATGCTCGTTTTGAACTTCAGCAGGTTGTCTTCACCACCTCTACATGCCTAAATGCACTGAGTTGCAGCCATGCGATGGCTGATTAGCCATTTGTGTTAACAAGCAATTGAAGAAGTGTACCCAATAAAGTGGCCAGTAAGTGTGGATATATGTGTGTGTATTTTTTATGAACACATCATCTTTCTATCTATTCATGTTTTTCCCTTTTACCATCATAATTTGACAATTTTTTTTAAAGACAAGCTGACTCCAGCAACAAAAAGCGAAAGAAAAAAAAAACAAAGAAAGTCAGCTGCAATAAAAACTGTTGAACAGTTCCATTAGATTTTTCAAATTTTCTTTTCTACCTTACTTTATCTTTATTCTAAACAGGTCATTTTAAGATGGTATCGAATCAAATTTTATGATGATAATGAGCTTTCAAGTGAATATAAGTTAACCAGTCAGTCACAGAATAGATTTTAAAAGCCTGCTGATGGTTTACAAATCCCAGAATGGTTTAGACCCGAAATACATCTGTGATATGTTCAGAGAATATAAACCCAGCAGAGCTCTTAGATCCAAGGACTCAGGTCAGCTGGTCCAGTCCAGAGTCCAGACTAAACATGGAGAAGCAGCATTTAGCTGTCATGCTGCAAACAAGTGGAACAAACTGCCAGTGGAGATTAAACTTTCACCAAATGGAGACATTTTTAAATCCAGGTTAAAAACATTTCTGTTCTCATGTGTCGATGCATGAAATATCTTTTAACTTATCTAGACTGTTGCCTGATTTTAAATTCATTTAAATGATTTTATTTGTTTCTCTTTACATTATTTTATGTATTTTTAATGCTTCTTGCACTCCCTGCTGCAATGCTTTTATTTTATGCAAAGCACTTTGAACTGTTTGTACATGAAATGTGCTATACAAATAAATTTGATTTGATTTTGATTTGAACCTGTAATTTCCATATGTAAAGACCAATATTCTGCTACTAAACTAAGATTAGTGTATTTCAACTGCCGTGTGTTGCAGGAATACAGATGTGCCTTCAGGCTCTCAGCTGCAGTAAAGCTATACCTGTCAGTTAACAGAAGCCTGTTACGTTAAACATTCTGTAACGTTTAGCCCCTTTTACGTCTGTGCTGTGACACCATAATGACTGTGTACCACTGTGAAGACAAACCTATTACACCGAAACCAATTGCCCCCAAACCGTTTTTCCGAAACTATGGGTTGGGAACCCGGAAAGGGCCACGGGCCTCATTTTGAGAGAGGTTTGAGAGAAACTGAAAACATTAACTAATTTCCAACTTAGTTCCCAGTTTCTCCTCTGTTGTGTGGTGAAATTCTCTTTTAACTTTAAATTCTAATAAAAGAAAAAGTACAAGACTTCGTTACGAACAAAATGCTCACATAAAAGAAGTGTACACTTCTTGTTAACTGTGGGCACTGACATTATCAAAATCTAAAACCTCAGCTCAGTTTCTCTGTTTGTTACTTTAGTTTCTGTTGCGTTTACCGGTTATCCGTGCATGTGTCATTCACTTTGCTCTGAAAAACCAGCTAAATGTCACTGTATGTTCACTCCAAACCACGTTGTTAAGGTGGGTGGAGGACCCGTTTCCAGGGCGACAGGGGTCTCATTTTTCGCCAGCGGCCCATTCCCAACCTGTTACCAAATGAGCCGGAGCAGCACCACTGAAGCTTCAAAGAGCAGCGGCCTCGGAGCCGCCACAGGGGCTGCTAATGTCAGGAAACCCAATACCGCGGACAGAGCTGGAAGATTTTAGCTCAAGCTATGTAGACAGATGGAGAGGCAGACAAGTTGTGCTTGATTTAAATAAAGACACTATCAATTCTGTTCTCCCTTAAATCTGCTTTCTCGTCCCTATCTTCTGTCTAAACAATTCATTTCCATCAACCTCAACTTCCACTGACAGAAGCATGCCCAATTTCCATTTTACTTTCTTGGACTTTTTAAAAGTTTGCGTAAAATTCACTTGATAGTGTGATGGAACAGTTCTTGCTCTTCCTCACTCCCTCTTCATCTACCCGCATTTCTTGCTGTCTTTCCTTCGTGCCTGGAGGTTGCGAAGCTTCAAAGTTTATTTCCCTTCATGTTTAACTTCTGGATGGATGCTTGAAATGGAGTGAGGAGAAGGGAAGGGAAGAGAAGAGAAGGAGGTACAGAGGTGCAGAGCAGTTGAAAAAGAAAGGCTCTTGTCCATGAAGAGCCCCCGAAGACATATTCTAGGATTTGAAATAATTTCACAACCGGGACTCAGGAGGTTTTTGAGTATCCAGATCACAGGTGGTCAGATCCTTCAAAGGTAAAAATCTGGAGACGAGTCATGAAAGCCGCTTATTGTATCACTGTTAATTTCAAATAAAAAACACATCTAAACTGACACCCTTGTAATCAATACATCAAACATTGCAGTGATAGAAAACAGGGACAAGAGTCTCTTTAATAAATTAGTTCAAACCTTAAAGATATCAATGTCAATGATATTTGAATAACTTTTTGACACTGTTAATTTAAAACAAAGGCTGTTTTAGAGTTACAGTGGTGGATGTCTTTATGAGTCTGGGCCTCATAGAGCCTGCAGGGCAGCACAGCTGACCATTGTGGGCTTTTTGAACTATCATATAAAGGTATGAAGGCAATGAAACATTCTAACGATGTGTGTTGTTTCATTGGATGCCTTTATCATCAAATGATTTTTTTGGGCGGTGTTCAGCCATTACAAACCACAATCAATAAACACATCTGTTTATGCTCTGACAGCACTCCAGCTGAGATTTGGTTTAGACCGAAAACACTTGAAACATCGTCATCACACTTAAAATAAACCTACTATTCTTTGGGGGTTTTAGCCATGTAAAAACTAACTAAATAAATATCTTAAAATTTTTTTCGCAGCATACTTTAGTTTCATACATGTATTACTGCTTGGATTCACATTTTAGTGTGTTTGTATGTGAGATAGCTTCCTCTCTGTCTCCCATATGTGCTGTTTGGAGAAGTTTCCACAAGGCTTCACTTTTTCCATTGAATTGCTTGCTTGTGTGTGTGTGTGTGTGTGTGTGTGTGTGTGTGTGTGTGTGTGTGTGTGTGTGTGTGTGTGTGTGTGTGTAGGTGTGTGTGTGTGTGTGTAGGTGTGTGTGTGTTCACTAAAACAACAGCTGGGAAATAGAGGAGTCTCCACTTCCACTCTCCTCCTTCCTTGCACACATATTTTGGAGTTTTAGTCAAAAACTAGATAAATAGGAGCATCAGGTTTAATCAGATTTAGGGAAGTTGCAAAATTATCATCCCACAGGAGAATGACACACTTACAGGATCTATTCATGGCAGCTTGTCCCTGTGGACATCTTCTTGTTCTCTCAAACTGGCCTGGATGCATCCATGCATCCACTACTCACATATCCACCTGACTGTCTGTAGATCCATCTATCTGTCTGGCCGTCCAGGCCTGTGTTCTCTCACCAGGGTTCAATTTCAGGCTGAATCAACGCCCTGTAAGACGAGTCGAAGCCAGCGGCTCCTTGGAGGCTCCAGGGAGGGGAAAGGGGGCGTGCGGCCAGGTTTCATCCCAGGGAGGTTGCAGTGTTCTGGGTTTAGGAGTGGCCCGGGGGGCCCCTGGACACGATGGAAGGATGGATGGGTGGATCCACTGACTGATGATTGTGTTTCCCCTGAGGCAGAGAGACATAGATCACAGCAGCAGAGTGAGCAAGAGAGACATTGCTGGGTAGAGTTAACTATTTCATACTTCATAGATATTGCCTGAACTTGATGTCCTACATTATGTTTGTCCTTTTTGGATTGGGGTTCTTTTTGGTTTGGGGTTCATTTTCAAGGTTTGACCAAGATTAAATGACAGCAAATAATCTATAAAGCTGTTTTATAAAGAGACAACATGACACATTAGTGTCCTTCTAACTTGCAGTTTTGAGAATGGGCTTTTTGCTTGTTGTGTTATCATACAACACAGTCTATACATTTTCTTTACTTTCTATTTATTGGCAAATTCCCAGCAGGCTTTGATGCGTTTTTTAATTTTAAAAGTGAGGAATGACTTCTGTTTGAAAACTATTCTATAAAAGTTAAAGGTGATACAGGTGGTGTTCCCTCCGTAGGGTTCTTCCATCTTCAGACTTCTAAAACTTCAGATTTTATTCATAGTGACTATTGGCTTGTTGGTTACCCAGGTAACCCTTCATTCCAGATGATTCACTTTGGCAGGGGAGCAAGTTCAAATGAGCCTTTTGGTTGTTCCAAACATCTTCCAAGTTAGAATGATGAAGGCTGCTTCCCAGATCCATGCCATGTTGTAATCCTGTCTCTGAGATCTACATCCAGTTATCTCAACCTCGTGGTTTGGTTTCTAATAAACTATGAGACCTAATTCCGACAGGAGGCATCTTTCCTTATTATGTCCAGTAAATTCAGTTAGGCAGGAGTTGACTTTAGTCAAGTTGTAAAATCATCTAAAAGACCACTTACAGAAGTTAAACAAAAAAACTTCTTGTTATCTTATTCTTTCTTTCTGAACGAGTGAAACATTTTGCCATTGTGAAGTATTTTGTGTTCACTGATGAGAAAAATATGAACTGAATATATTTTCAGATGAAACATGACAGAAAGGGGAAGACCTGAAGCAAGCAACAAGTACACATCCATGTACATGTATGTTTGGGAACCTGGAAGCAGCTGTGTCCCCTTTTGCATCTAGGACTATGTTGCTATGGATGCAAGAGATCACTTAGCTTTGGCATGTCTTTTAATCCTGACCATATCACAGCAGCCACTACAGCTGTGGCTGGATTAACTCAGTTGCAACTAACTTTTGCTAAAGGACACCCCATTTGCACTCATTCTGAATCCCTTTCTCTGCTTCCTTTAGTAATAAGTGACACTAACATACAACGCAAACCCTTTAAGACACCAAATATGGATCCAGTTTCCGTTTTAAGAAGTTTTTTTTATTATTAACACAAGCTGTGAGAAGCACTTGTTGGCATAATCCTATTTGTCAAATTAACATCAAAGAATTGGCATGAACAGAACAGGAGAACAACTCAGATGAAAAGAAATATTTTCTATAATTGACAGATTATCTAACAAAGACCTAGAGCAACAAATTCTAATGACAATCTATTACTTCCTTGGGGTTCAATCTTGTTTCTTTTGGCTCAAAGACATTGTGGTTGCATTTCTGTCTAACAGCACTTTTGAATAAATTGCGTGTCAATCAGAGCCGGTGCGGCAAACCTTTATCTTTGATGCTCTTTTGATGCTCTTTTGATGCTCTTTCAAACAATAAGGAAATATAAAGTGGATTGTGTGTCTTCAAGACGGTGATCTCAAATACATCCTGTGGATCCTATGCTCTTGAAGACAGATACATCCTATAATGATTATCTCTGAAGGATATGTGACCTCAAGTGGTTGAAGGAGCAACTACATGTGAAGTCTTGAAGGTCGCTCCATGAAGAGAACGTAATCTAGGCTGAACCATGACCATTAGCTAATACTAACCATAGGATTTTATTGGTTGAACTCAACGGAAGTAGCAAAATTTTGTTGTAACTTTTGTGTGTACATGTAACTAAGGCAACCAACAAAATGGCATTCTTGAACAGCCTCATTGAAATTACTGTCATCTGTTTGTCTTCATCATCACACATGTGATCAAGGCATGAATGACTGAAAGTGATCGCACCTTATTCCACAACATATGGAAAACAAATGAAATCTTACCAAACTCTAGGTACCAGAAAGAACAGCACAACCCCAGAGGTTCGTATTCTGATTGCTTTGTACATTTTCACCTACCCATTGGAGTCTGGAGCTCTGACACACATATACACAAGTTTAAGTTCAAATAAGAAGTAAGTGTAAGCTTTCACTTAGGTTTCATACATGAATCAACCTATTTTTTTAAGCTCTTGTAACACTGAGTGACAGTCTCACTTTGTCACCGAGTGAACTGAGGTACTTGCCTAAGGCCTGTTTGTGTGTCTGTGTGTGTGAGTGTGTGTGTAGGCAGACAGAGGCCAGGGCGAAAGGTTCACCTTTGAAGCAGGTTCATGTGTCTATGTGCACGTAGACTGCCAGCTCTCAGCCTATAGCCAAGGATAGCCTCCCAGTGGGGTCTGGTGGAGTTAGCCTGTAGCCTCATGCTAAAACCGCCACGCTTTCCTCGCTTATTCTCAGGCCGCCGAAGTAAACAAAGGCTGCGGAGTGTCTCTGTCAGCTTCCTGACCAATTTCCACATAGTTATTTTCTAAAACTGAGTAGGGCTAGTCATTCGTAAATGCATGTCTGCTTGCTTATATCACTTGGCTTCAATTCTTCTCTTAAACTAGTAGATGAATAAAAACAAAGAGTGCCACCATTCTCACTCATCATGAGTTTATTTGAATGGCTGTCCTGTCTGATATAATTCTTTATCATATTTATATCATATATCATATATTAGAAGCAGCATTAGTTAACAGACGATTTATTCTTTTGGGCTAGTTAAAGATACTTTCTCATAGAAAAAGTAAATCTATCAAGAAGGCAATATGAAAGTCAGGCAGATGGTCATCCTTCCTAAGTTTGTTGTGCTGGAGGTTTCTTCCTGTTAAACCTAGTTTTCCTCTGTATCATCGTCTCGTGCGTACTTGGGACGGAGATTGAATTGAAGAGAAGATTCAACGTGATCCACAATGCAACGTTTTATGAATTGACACTGTATGAATTGAACTATTTTTGTACTGTATCAGAGTACTTTGAGATTACTTTTCTTGTGAATTGGCACCATATAAATCAAGCTTAACTGAACTAATTGAATTGATAGAAACCTGGTGTTTCCTTGAATGTGAGATCCCGTTACGAAGAGGTGATACCTTTCTGCAAAGTAAGATGAAAAACACTTAAACTAAAAGACTTAAACATATGTGTATTTTTGTGACAGGAAAAACGTGATCAAAGAAGGGCAGAGTGGTAATATTACAGGCAGTTGCACCTTACTAATACAGTCACAGTTGGATGTTGATGTTTCTAATGGTCGAATGGATCGTTACAGCTAAATTATGCAAAAGGGGGTTTTCTGGTGCGGGCCTGACAACTGTTGCCTCACAGCTTTCTGGCTGGATGCCTCTCTCCTTTTTTGATCTAATAGATAGAAACATAAACATCTCTTCTGCCTCAACTATGTGAGGACGCAATGTTAAAAAAAAAAATTATTTACAAATTCGCAGTAATTAAGGTTGTTTAAAAAAACATGGAAAGAAAGAAAGTGCTTGTTTTTGGCCTTCAGCTTTTTTACACTTACAAGCTGTGAGGGGGCAAATGAGACAGATAGCCTGTTGCTCACGCCCACACGCTCTTATAACACATAAACACACAGGAGCAGACACCCTGAGGCATGTTGCTCAGCAGAGCAGAGCAGGTTTGGAAACAGAGGGCTGTCATTACAGCACCATATGGGGAATGAAAAGTCAAAGTTAGGTATCTTACTATCTATTTCTTCTTCACCTGTCATCCTCTTTTGTTGCTCATCTCTCTGTCTTCCCCTTAGTACTTTATCTTTTTCATCTTTGGCCCAGTATCGTGGTCCTGTCGTTTTTTATGAGAAACCGGTGAGCATATTTTTGTTGACACTGATTAGACTGCATTTCATGTCTGTGAGTTCATGTAGGCATCACAAAATTTCCCTGTGAGAATGAACAGGCCAAAATATCTAATGCACTTTTTTGTAGTCTTTGTTTAGAACATGTTATTGTATATAGTGTCTCAACACAGCTGAATGTAGGTATAGTTGGATTCTCACTCAGCTATTCAACTATTTTATCCATTTTATTTGTGCTAATAGACGTGACTTTAGTGGCTGAATTTTTTTTGTATATCTTTTTTAGTTATTAAGATTAAAATTAAGATTACTTTCATTGTCATGTAGTCATTGTCACATAAAATACACAAAATTACTCCTCCGCATTTGACCCATCCAGGTTGGCACTTGTTGAACACACACATGCACATGCGCAGGGTCCCAAGCTCATGTAGCCATTCACAACGGAGCATGGTGCCTTGCTCAAGGGCACCTCGGCCGTGGCAAGGATGTGGATGCTGAGAAAGACTTATCGCTATTACCCACGAGTACTGCTTTCCATTAATCTGAAGGCAACTGAACCTGTTGGTGTCATGTGTGAATTATCCCACAGTGCTGCTCCACAACATTTTGTGAATGAAATTTGACTTGGTTAGACCAAGTAACTAAGCAGCAGCATGAGTGGATTAAACTGAAATACGATCATCTGAATCCAACAAGTCGAGATATCAAATAAATGAATAACAGCGCTGCTCAAAATTTCCTCTGCCACGGTTTCATCTAAAACACTGAGCCATTTTTACTCAGTATCTGAAAAATTTGAAGTCTATAATATATCGATATTTTTCAACGTTGCCATCCGTCAATTTGTTTACCTCAATGCTCTATTTTGTTAGCTTGATGTGATTTTTTTAGGCAAATCCAAAACTGTAACTCTAAACGGAGTTAAGCGCTTTTGGGCTGCCTCAGCTTATTTACTGACATCCCACTGTGATGGTGCAGAGAAGACGTCCGTCTCCTTGGGTTAACAACAGCTACACTGGTACTGCAATGCAGTTAAATCCTCAAGTACAACACTCTCCAGTAAGATTAAACATATAAGGGATATTTTTAGCTACTTCCATCCACCGTCACTTTGTTTTACACAACCACTGCATACTTGTCTCACCAATATGAATTGTTAAGGTGATAAGAACCGTTGCAAGTAAACTGTCTTTTTGAGAATTAAACTCACCGTCTAATCTCTTATGAACTGCTAAAAAGAGGCTTAAAACTTTCCTTTCTGATAAAGCTTATAGTTAGGGATGGCTCAGGTGATCCTGAAACATCCCATAGTTAAGCTGCAATAGACCTAGACTGCTGGGGGGCCTCATCTGTCACACCTTTCCTCACTTTACTCTCTTTTCCCCCGTTTAATTTCTCAAATGATTTTATGTACATGTGACATTATTGTGGTTATTAACTCGTGTTTCCCTGTTCCAACAGATATCCTTTGAATGGTGTTACAGTGTTTTCCCCCTCTTTTCTGTCTTCTCAAACCCCAGCTGGTGGAGGCGGATGGCCACCCTTCCTGAGTCTGGTTCTGCCAGAGGTTTCTTCCTGTTAAAAGGGAGTCGTTCCTTTCCACAGTCGCACTCCATCAGGCATGCTCAGGACGGGAGATTGGACTGAAGACAAGTTTTGGTGCAATCTGTTGGTTTCCTTAGCTAGGAAATTGTTTTTGAATTGGCTCTATATGAAATGAATTTATTATTATTATAACCTTTATTTAACCAGGAAGATCCCATTGAGATTAAGAACCTCTTTTTCAAGGGAGACCTGGCCAAGATCGGCAGCAGCAAATACAAAACACAGTTACAAATTACACAGATTAAAACACAAACAAATGGAAGAAATTAAATTGAATTAACAAGCAGATTATAAAAAACAAGTACGTGTAGTGGAGTCTGCCTCAAATGTCCTCAGTTTGGATTTGAAGGCACTCAAAGACATTGACATTGTAATTGTGATTAAAATGAATTGAACTCCAATTGGCTTGAATTGGACTATATTATTTAAGTGCCTTGAGATGACATTTGTTGTAATTTGGAATTGAATTGAATTAATATCACACACATACATACTCTGAGTTTCCTTCTGTCACTTTCACAAGGCTGGGGAACATTAACTGAAAAGTGGCTAATGTGTGAATGACTAAATGCCATTGCTTTAACACATTGATGAATTTTCTTCTTGCTCTCTTCCTCTTCCCGGTATGCAGATGACAGACAGGTGTGTTATGGGTAGATTTACAGTCTCCCACCTCCCTCTTCCTACTGTATGTCATGTTTGTGCACTATACCTCCTCTTTGCACCTCCACCTCACTCCTGCCACTCTTTTAGTATTAGTAGCCATGAATGGGATTTAGTGTCACATGCAGAGAGTGAAGGCTACTTAAAGCATGTTCTCACACACCCCTGTCCCTCCCAAACCAAGCTGCATGTGTATGTTTGTGAGTGCGTGTGTCAGGCAGGTTAATACAAGCCTGTCATCAAAGGCCTTATCTCAGTTGGACAGGATTCAGCTCTCCACCTCAGTGTCAACTTATACACAAGCATGCACACACCTAAAATAGCACGACTTATGTCTTGGCACCTCATTAATGTTTCCCTAAAAGTTAAAGTCGAGGCAAACACCAACAAACTTTATTTGGTTGCTTGTCAAACATGTCTGTGTGTGTTTGAATGTAAGTGCTTGGATTGCAGATGGTACTGGTATTAGCTTTTGAAAATGAATGTCTGAAATATTTCTGGAACTGTGACAGATGTAATCTTTTTTACCTCAGAAGCTGTTGAGCATTTTGTAGCTTTTATGCACACACTTTTTGTAAAACATGAAGCAAAGATGATGCCTGCGCACACTTTTTAATTTGTATTTTCTTTTAAAAAGATGATGAAGAAATTTGTTTTTTTCAGTTGTGTCATTCACTTTTTTTCCCAAGATTTTCTGTTACCGGATTCATATAATATTTGGAAATAGTCTTAGATGTAGTGGAAAACTGCCTTAAAAAAAAATCTATCCTTTACTGTTCTTAATGTAGTCTTTTGCCCCTGTATTCCAGGTAAATATTCTTTCATCTTTTACCATCTTCTCTCTCATAGAAAATACATTTCTGTAATTTAAAACTTAAATCTTTGCATTTCACCTCTTACTTTTCTAGTCACCTTTTTACTTTGCTATAACAGGCCAGTGTTTTCAGCATGTCTTATCTCCCAACTGTTATCTAGAACATAAGGATTACTGTACCCGCTTATTTGATGAAGAGAAATCTATTTTACCCTGCACCCGCAGGGCTGCACACTTAACAATAACCAGCATTAATGATAATAATAATAATGTGTACTGAGGCGAGTCAAACAGAACAATTTGAGTCAAGTCATTGTTTGGTAGCTTATCACTGTGTTGCCACATTCAAAGACAATTGGCATTATCTATAAAACAACTTATTACGCAGACTATCAACTTAAGGAGAAGGCAAGGCAGCACACAAACATTCACAAACACTTTCATTCACACTGAGTCAAACACACACACACACACACACACACACACACACACACACAGGTTTATCTGTAAGGTCAAACCTATTATTAACCCCAGGGGTCTTGGTATTAAACTCTTCTTCCTGTTGAACAAAAGATCCTCCTGAAGAGAATAACAATCACCCAACTACTGAAGAAAGAGCCTGATAGCTCCTTAAAAAGAGAAAGCCACATGAAAAAGATAAATAAGCTATGATTGCCTCCTCCTCCTCCTCTTCCTCCTTCCTCCCACTCACTGTGTATATACCCCAAGGCTCATGAGTAGAGGGTTGGTATCAGGTGAAGCCTGATTTGGACTTAACCACCATTCCTATTGTCAGTGCCCTTTTATGTGTCATATTAGTTACAGAGAGACAAAAGAGGGATCGAACCAGCGGAAACTAAGTACAGCGAGAAGCAGAGGAAAGAAGGCAAAGATGGAGTGAAGTGCAAGACAGAGAAAGCAGGAGTAGCCATGTTAATATCAAGTTATTTTTTCCATTGGGGTCAGTGGGACAAGAACCCCTTGTGCCGAGCGCACAAACATTGGTCCACAAAGAAAAAAAGAAAAAAAACACACTGCTCCTGGAGGGAAATTCTTATGAAAGCTTAGGCTGCGGTCCTGTCCCAGAAACACACAAATGACAGGGATAAGATGCAGAGAGAGACAGTATCACATTTTTAAAGTTGTGTGAGATAAATAAGGTTTTTTACACTTGGTTGAGGTGGTTCAAAACAGAGCTTATGTGCATTAGAAGACATGGAAACACGTTTGGGGAGTAAGTTCTAACATAGCTAAAATTATACTTGCTTGATTCACAAGAATGATCACATGAACAGTCAGCTGTTGCCACTTCTTTAAAATTGATACCCATGTGCAGTTTTCTTTTATTGGCATTTCAAAAGTGCTTCAAATTTGCTTGATCAGAGGATGGAAACACAGCTAATGCCTTCTCGAGGCCAAAATCTTCAGTCACAGCAAATCTTGAACAGTCAAAGGTAAATAGCATTCATTTTAACAATTTAATTCTGGAACCTAACTGTTCCAGCAAGACCACAAATTCATCCGCCTATAATTTCATGCAGTCTGCAAACTCTTGAAGTTCTTTTACCGTATTGATGCTAAATTCTTTTTGGATTGTCTTGCAACGCATTAGAAAATAGAGAAATTTCTATATCTCCAGTAGAAAATCTTGTTATGTTATGTTTGCTCAGCCTAGTCTCACCAGCAAACGTATAATATGTAAACATTTGTCCAGTAGTGTCACAATCTACAACTGTGAATGGGTAACGTATCCCATGGCTGTTGTTTTTTGTTAGGCAGACATGACGAGCTAAACGAGAGACATGTAGCATGAATAGTAAAAAGTAATATACAAAAACCTACGATTAGCACCTTGCACCATTCCCTCTGAGCTCCCAAGGAAATCGCAGCCAAGGAAACACTAGCAAGGTGTGGGAAGCAGACATCACATTGTAGAATGTTGAGATGCTGACAAAGAAAGTTAATGTAGCCTACTAACAAATCAAACTTCATCTGTGTAGGGAACAGAGTAAGAAAAACATAGTACACCATTTTTTAGGGCTTTATTGTGAATCCATAACATTTTCTAAGTCAAATCAAATCAAATCAAATTTATTTTTATAGCACATTTCATGTACAAACAATTCAAAGTGCTTCACATAAAATAAAAACATTGCAGCAGGGAGTGGAAGAAGCATTAAAAATACATAAAAGAATATAAAGAGAAACAAATAAAATCATTTAAATGAATTTAAAAACAAGCAACAGTCAAGATAAGTTAAAAGATACCGTGCAGATTTCATGCATAGACAAGAAATGTTTTTAACCTGGATTTAAAAATGTCTACATTTGGTGAAATTTTAATCTCCACTGGCAGTTTGTTCCACTTGTTTGCAGCATAACAGCTAAATGCTGCTTCTTCATGTTTAGTCTGGACTCTGGACTGGACCAGCTGACCTGAGTCCTTGGATCTAAGAGCTCTGCTGGGTTTACATTCTCTGAACATATCACAGATGTGTTCTAAGGTGGTCTAATGTAACAGTTTCATGTCCTGTTGTGACATCAGGTTGGTTTGTCCACTGAAAGATGCAGTCACTGCATATTGCATGGCACTGGTGGGATAAAAATGCTGAAACCAGTGACTTTACAGTCAGTCTTTACTTGGGTATATTTTATTAGCATGATTCATACCAATACAATCGCGTATCATGGAACACAGGCTCTATGAATGGCAAGAGATGTATTACTGACTGATTTCTGAACTGCCACAGGAGATGTGGAGAATGGTTCCTCCACCCAACCTCAGGGGAGAAAAAACAAGAGCAACCAGTGGAAATAAGCAAGAGGAGTTCATTCTCCTCCTGTTCTTCCTCTCCTCTTGAAAAGATGGGTGAAATGAAATAATACTCGAGAGAAAATGGTTTTGGTCTCAAAATGAGACTTCCTGTCTCATTTTGAGATCCCGATGGGTCTAAATCCCAACACAAGTGGACAATGAACAATGTGTGTGTTCAGTTTTAATTACACTGCAAATACAACCTGTTTATGCAGTCACATGATCAATCTTTTTGACCCACATGGGGATGGATTTCTGATCCCCGTGATAACCTTTTAGTTTAGACGTAACAACAGTGCCCTGAATAAATTCTGTTGACACTTTTTTGACATTGAACTTTCACAATGTAACAGAATAAAAGGACCGATCTAGAGTAAATTTTGCTTTGATAAAGACTTTAATGACCAGCTAATGAGTGCAAAAGTTGGGGTAAATAAACAACACTGTGAATTATTGATATTTTGTAATAGTAGAATCTATGGCTAATGTGCATGGTTGTTTCTCCTTTTCAACCCAGAATTGGATGAAGCAGGTATGAAAAAGGGATGGACAGATGGATGGATTAAATTAATGGATGAGGAGTTGTTAAAACTGCTACATATTATTATTATTAAATCTTTTAATCATTGAGGAAGCCTACGTTTGAAAACGGGACCAGTGGTGGAAGTAGCCAGACATCATGAGACTATTTTGTTGGTTTTTGCTGTGTGTTACACAATTGTGGAATGGGACTGTAAAAAAGACCAAATGCATTGGCTTAGGACTACCAACTTAACAGTTTGCTGGTAAGTTGGTCGTCCTCATCAAGGAAATACATCTAGCCTTGATACCAGAATGCAGAAATGAGGCTGTCTACTTAAATTGCAGAGAAATAATGACAACAAGAAGAACTGGGTTAATCAACTCCATAAGAGTGGAGCTGAAATATGGCACCACTGAAGATCTGGCAACGCATCAGCTCAAAGACACATATTAATTCTGAGAGTCAAGTTAATGATCGTGTGCTGAGGTTGTTAAAGGACTTTACTGGAGCAATACATCTGAATGAATTTTGTGAAGAACCAGCAGCGCACTGCGGAGGTTCAAGCTGCACACCTACTCCTAAAGTTTCAGGAGTAACACTCAGGGGACTCTCAGTGCATTCATTTTCTGCAGAGCCACAGAAAGAGAAAAGCTGAGGTTTATCACCAGCACCTGTCACATTTCTCACCTGGTAGTTTTATAAACTTGCATAGGAAACAGCTGGGGTTAATAGAAACAGATTATAGTCTGCTAGTCTGAGACTCTCTCCCCACACGGGTAAACTCACGCTGCACTGATACTCCACTGCATCATACTGCCATGAAAATGTAAGTTGAACAATTTAACAATGTTGGTAACTTTGTCCAAAGCTGGAAGGTGAAAAAAATATTCAATATTTGCAGAGTATGTTTGTGATTTCACATCTAAGCAGTTTAGTTGGCTAAAACAAACTGTTTCGCCAGTTTGTGTTGTTCATTTGAGCTGATCACGAAACTGCTTATCAGGGTCTTCATAAGCCCTGAGCATCCTTTTGAGACCTAATTTTATTTAATTCAATTTCTCATTTTGGGCTAAATGGTTATTAAGACATTATCTGGGATTATTGATTTAGATCTGCTTTACTCGGATTTTAAAGTTTTGGTTAAAACTGACTCTTCAGTGTATGCAATAACCACGTTATAAGGCAAATTAACATTTATCCATCTATCCATCCATTTTCTATACCCGCTGAATCCGTCGGTCGGGTCGCGGGGGGGCTGGAGGCTATCCCAGCGGTCATCGGGCGAGAGGGGGGGTACACCCTGGACAGGCCGCTTGTCCAGAACATGCTAACTCCACACAGAAAGTCCCCAGCCGGGAGTTGAACCTGGAACCTTCTTGCCGTGAGGCAACGGTGCAAATTAACATTTAGTTAAAATTAAAATAAAAAATTTAATCTAAGATTAACATTGACACTCATCTATTTTGTGCCTCCTCTCGCCTCTCTCCTCCTGCCTCTGACCTGATAGTTGATTTTAGTAAAATACATCGTGAGGAGAAAGGGCCGATGAGGAAGGAGGCTTGCTGAAGGAGCTGTAAGATATCTGTTTTTTGCACCCTTAATATCTGAAGAGGATGTAGCATCTTAATCCAACATTGCTATTTGTGCAATTTGAATTAAAAGCACTTTGTCCCAAAAACCTCCAATCTGACACACCTCATCTGATAGAAATGATGAATTACAAAGGTAAGCTGCAAAAAAAAGACGACAAAGCAATTATCTCATTTGTTAATTGCATGTCAGCTAACCTCTTCTGCTCGTTTCTAGCAGCACGGACAATGACTTCAGGAGAGGAATCAAGGATGTACAAATTGGAAAATGGAAACAGAGGTGGGTCTCTTTAAACTTGACCATTTATTGCTTTAGAGACAAGAATCAGTCTGAGATGGCATGCTGGCAGTTGGCCTGTCGCTGATTGAAAGAATGGAGGAAAATGAATTAACAGCACAATTCCCAAGGCTACTTTCACTTAATCAAAACCAACGTCCACGTCATACAAAATCTGTACCAAGACTTGAAGCAGGCATCTTTAGACGGAACACTAAGCTGAGTGGGACTCTAAAAGAAGAACTAAATCTGATAAAACTGGTCTCTTCTTCCCAAATGTTATCACAGCCCGCTCTTCATCTTTCATGCTTTGGCAGTAACTTCCTGTGTTTGGTCAAAAAATCCAAACCCTCCTAAAAATGTTTTCGTTCTAGAAATTAACCGAACCATGTTCCACTTTGATAATATCGAAGGCAGCTTCTTTTTGTCAGATCAGATTTCAGCTATTTGCTTCGGACCATGATCTGGAGAAAGCTTCACGCCTGCAACTATTAGAGAATCACTGAGGGGCCAATATTCAGCAGGTTGACTGCAGTGGGCAAAAATTTGAAAATGATGTCAGTGGCTGATATTTATGTGGTGTGTCTTAATTGTATTGGAGTGACTTTGCCCTAAAGTCAATATGATTTATTTACATTTCATTTTGTTGATCACAAAAGATTTTGTTGGGCCATGTAAGCACCGAAAAGTCATCAAGTTGGCAACGATTTAAAAGGCTAAAGAGTCCTTTGGAACTTTTTTTAATTTATTTATCTATTTATTTTGTTAATTTTTATAATGTATATTTCATTGAAAATGAATTGATGTATGTTTTTATCCATCTGGAGCTATATACAGACAGAATTGTCTGTTTCAGTATGTTTTTACTCATCTGTTTCAGTTCACTCAACCCCTATACAGTAAATATAATTCATGTTTAAATGTTCATGATATTTTGATGGAGTCTCTTTTTGGTCCCAAATTTGCATGTCAGATGTTACATCCCTCAGAAAAGAAAAGTTTATTAATACCTGGATTTAGCTGTTTGATGCAAGCTCACTTCCTCTCCCCACGGCACTCTCTGGTTTCAGAGCAGGTCAGGGTGGCATGAAAATGACCTGGCAGGTGAGGTCAGAGGTCTCAGGGTCAGGACTATGCTCAGGTACTGGAGTCCAGTTACACATAAGGAGACAGGAGAGGGGTCTTGTCACTCACTGTCAGCAGATCACAGCACTGAACCATAACCTTCACCTCTGTGACAAATCTCTCAGCACTGCAGCCTGCAACTCCAACGACCAGGAAACATGCAGGAATATGGATCAATATTAAGTTACTGACCTTGAGATGATGACAGACACTTAAAATCAAACGTATCTGAATTTCCTGGTGGAGCTGATGTTTGCGGCATTTGTTTTTATCAGTTAATCACTAATCCCAGCTAATGATGTTGATCATTTTGTGTGAATAAAAGATTGCTGGTCTGTTTTGTGTTATATACTGTTTGATGTTGCAGGATGAAGTGACATTTTTGGATGTGTTGTTTCTAATGTCTGTGATGGACTGGCGACCTGTCCAGGGTGTACCCCGCCTCTCACCCACGACCCTGAATTGGATTAAGCTGGTGTACAAAATGGATGGATGGATGTTTTTAATGTTGACAAGGCGGCTGGACAATTGGGCGGTTAAAGATTTAAAGCTAAAAAATGTTTGTCTATAGTCCTTCAATTTGTTTAGATTATTTCTATGTCCCAGTCAGTTGACTCTGGTTCGTGGGTTTGTGCCAGCCCCTTTGCTGTAAATCAGTCAGGCAGATGGTCAGTCAAATGGAACGTGAATGATTACGGTATGTAACCGTAATCATCCTTTAAAACTATGTGACAAAACAAAGGTGATACCAAAAAGCTGAGGCACTTGTGTCAGGTGCATCAAAGTACCCAAAATGATGATGCCGGCAGCGCTACCTGTGACATGGCTGAAAAAGGGACAGCTGAGATCAGGGCAGCGGGTGACGAGTACGACCCCAGATTCAGAGCAAGACCAGGCAAAGCTCCCCCCAAAAACCCTTTATATTTTATCAGAGTGAGGAGAGAGAGTTATTGAGTCATTTCTACAGCGACAAAAAGTGTACAAGTCAAAACCTTGTTAGGTTTTATATTGGTTTCTGTATTTTTCATTTTATCTTTTCTTTGAAAACAGGGTTGAGGATGAATGATCTGTTGATATTTATATCACATCAGTAAGCTCAGACTTAATGGATGTACAGACAGGTGAAGTGGATGTGAATTATTTATTTTTCTTAAGGGCTCAGTTGAAGTGAGGTACTTTACTTGAGAATAGCTTGGGGAGGTACAATGTTCTGTACTTGAGTCTCCAAAGACTGAGAGTCCCCTCAACAAACACATTGTTTAAAGAGTAGGCTGATCAGAAACATCGGTCTACTGCCACCAGACTGGACACCTGCCAGTTCCACCTCTCCAGCAATTATTTCTTCTTCTTCCTCTATGTCTTATGTTTCTTCTGTTTCTTCTTCTTCTATTTCTTCTTCTTCTGTTTCTTTATATTGTTCTGTTTCTTCTTTTTCTCCCATCACAGGGTTTTTTGAGATTCATTTTTCCCAAATCCCCTTATTTAAGGTCAGTAAACTATATAAATTTCACTGCTTCACATCTTGGGCATGTGTCAAAGTATTTACATATAAAACAACACATATGCAACATCAAAGGTGTGACATCTCTACTGTTAAACTTAAGTCATCGAGTCCTGTTCATTCCTCAGTGGGTAGGAGCACATGGTTATGGGTGTCTGGTGCATTCAGGCTTTACTTCTCTTATTTGAAAAGAAAATTTAAGAGAACTTGAAGAATATTGACAATTGCATTAGTTTCACTAGAAATTTGAGTATTTAGAACAACGTTAAATAGTCGAAGATTTGTTCTCACTTTTCTCCCAAATGCCTTCTTCAGTAGCTTTAGATTTACTGTCTGATACCACCAGGTGTTGACCTGACAGACTGAGCTTTACTGATAAGTATATGGTTCACTCAGTCACCAGTAATGCATGTTTTAAAAGTGCTTATCCCTCTCCAAACATTTTTATAATTACAAATCTCAGATGACTCTGTGTAACAAACCATATGACACATTAGGTTAGCTGCATGAGACATACTGTATGTATATGTAAATGTTTGTGGTGGTGTTGTAGGTACAAACCTCAAATCCAGGACAAAACAGTCAGAAACACTTCTGAATAAGATGCCGTAACATTTACATGTGACCTCCATAAAGTATCATCTTATATCATTTACACAATAGTGATAATGCTAACCAAATATTGTAAAGGTGGACTTTATGGCAGAATTGTTGTTTATTGGACTAAAATCATTTTACACTTAAAGGGATCAAGACATATTTCCAATTTGGTCGTAGCATCATGTCATGTGACTTATTCCATGTCAAAACTTAATTTATAATACCTTAAGACACATACATTTAATGACTTAGTGGTATGACACGTCTTATGTATCACATAACCATCAATCACTTTTGTATGTCTGATTAATATCTGTATCAGCACACAGGTCACAAGGTTTAAATCGTACCTGCTCTTAATCTCATCCTCTGTCTCCCTCTAGTGCTAACTGACCCCTGACTGCTGAAATACTTTTAATACGCTTACATCCAAATATAAAAAAGTCAGGTAATAAAAAATACAAACAAGAACAGCTGTTACGGTTTCCTCACTATGAATCAAAAACAGGACCACTGCTGACAGGGAAGACGGCTTTAAAATAGCCAAAGTTTTTCATGGAAAAAATGTTCAGAGACACTGCATTCAATTGGATTCTGTATGTGTCTTGTTTGGTTTTACAGAAAATGAAAACATGAAGCTTTACTTTTTCTAATGTTCATCTCTGTATCTGGATATTCTCTGTTACTGAATGCACGGGCTATTTTAGTAATACTAAAAATGATTCCACGAGTTTGAATATAAGCAGCTGGGCTTCATTTCTTGGTTCTTAAAAGTTCGACCTCTCATCCGAAATGTTTCTTCAGTTCTAACTAACTGGTGGGGAGTTTGGCGAGTTCGAGGAGCATGAAATTCCCACCAACTAGTTCGAACTAAAGAAGTCTTTCAGGTGAGAGGTGAAATGTCTTCAAGAACCAAGAAACAAAGTCCAATTACCTTTTGTTAAGCTCGTTTAGAGCTCAGTGTAAATTAAATGAACATGCAGTAAATCAACAAGTACGCAAAGTTGCCCCGAATATAAAAATAATGCTCGTCTGCTTCCCCATTAAGGACACTCGTGAAATTAAGAAAACAAACTTTTATTATTGGTTGTTCCGACACGTCAAAGTATTTACCTCAAGAACAGCAAACACACACACATACACAGATTCATCAGGCTTTGAGATCCAGCAGCTTAGCATGAAAGCAAAGGTGAAACTGAATCTGTAAATTGCAGAGCAGGGAGAAGGAAAGAGAGGGCGAGAGGGATAGACAGAGAGCTGTTATCAGAGCAGGGGTGTGTGTAATCTCATCCCGCTGCTAGAGTTTCCTGATCGAGTCACCTGACTGCAGCCTGAGGGTGCCATTGGCTGATTGGCTCTCGCAGTCAGGTAATGATGTAAGGTGAGTGTGTGGGAACGAGAGAGGGTGATAACCCTGTGTGTGCATGGCGTATGTGTGTGTGTGTGTGGGAACAGGGTAGCTTGATAACAGCTTTTCCCATTGCTGCCATATGACCCTCTCACCTGCCTACCTAACACTGTTTATCACCAAATCCTACACAGCAGGAGGTCTGTGTGTGTGGAGGTGTGCGCCTATGTGTGTCTGTTTGCAAGTTTTCGTGCGCTGATGGATGGTTTGTGTGTGTGTCTGTGTCTGTGTATTCACTCCTTGGTGCTTATAAGTGTTTGAATAACCTGAGTGAACAGAAAGTGCAACGCTGAGAAAGAGACTTTTACAATCCCAAAACAAAAGTAAAAATCTGAATCACAGTTCTACAAAGAAACCGAGCCAAACGAATGCAGTGGATTTTGTTGCTCTGGACTGTGATTGCTATGCTTCAAATGTGGACAAAGTATGTCCCACTAAATCCTTCATAGGAAACCCTGCCAAGAGACAACAGTGGTGTCATTAAATTTGTCTGGCAAAAAAGTGAACGTTTATACAACTTTTTCTTATTACAACCCATTGAAATTGAGGCTGACAATCAAACATAATATATATATAAATATACAAATGCAGTTGCACTTTCTTAGTCAAAAAAACTACCTGAAGATCAGTTGATTGAGTGGGAACAACTTTCCAGAGACTTTTGTGTTGGTAAATTAAAGTTGATTTCTTAGATTCTACTTTATTGCAACATTGCAGAATTTCAAAAACAAGTGAGACAAAAATATAAAAGTCCAACAGTTAGTCAAATTAATTGGATGACGGTTACATTAAACAATAAATTAATATTCAGATTATTGTGAAACTGCATAATGGAACAAATAACTAAGACTTCCGAAAAATTAAAAAAAAATGCATGATGGTGTTCATATAAATGACCATAGTTTGGACTCAAACAGGTTGTGTTTTCTTGAAGGAAATGGAAGCTGCTGCATGTAAAAAGCTTTTTATGATTACTTTAACCCGAATAAGCTCATATTTGAAGTAAGCAACAACTAAGCTATGTGGGGTTTCTTATTCTCAATATGTAATAGTCTATCCACCTTAATTGCAATATTAAATCTTACTGGAGTATGCCTGTACTCCAGTAGGATTTAATATACCTTCAGCTCCACAGTTCCCGGGTCTGTTAATCACAGGTGACTTTGGGCTTGTTTTTTAAGAACCCATTTACTTGTTTTGGACTTGTTTCCCTAGATCAGGTTGCTTGTTTCTGACACAAGATCTGGCACCACCTGCTACAGCAGCAGAGTCAGTGCAGAGCTTAAAGGCTTTAGGTACAAAGAAGACCCACTTTTGAGGTAAACTTCGTGCTTATGAGGTATATTTCAAAATACATTAAAGCACAAATATCGCAGTGGCATAGGGGGACATTACTTGGCCGTGGCATGTCTAACACCGGCTAACAACAAGGAGAAAACTACTGCTCTCCAAAAAGAACATTAATGTGTGTCTACAGCTTCTTAAATACCACGTGGACAAGCCAGAAAACTGTTCAGGTGAGTGGTGTTTTGTGGATGGATGATACTTAAATGGAACTTTGTGATTTAAATGAGTTTTGAATTAAAACACTATTACAACTGAAGAATCTTATCCCATTTGTGAAACAACATTATGATAAAAGTTATTGCTTTTCACAAAAACCTTTGATGCAGTACAATTAGTTTCAATGCACCAAACATGGGAGAAGACTCTCCCTTCCACCTTGTACTAAGGGGACCATTATTGCTCCCTTTGTTAAGAAGCGAAGCTCTTCCAAAGACAGTGCACATAACATTGTTGAAAGGTGGATCCATGCAGCAAAACAATAGCTTTTTTCTAACAAGGGAAAAAAGCTTTCTATGTAAGAAGCCCCTGATGAGCAGTCAAGCTGTGAATATTGAAAGGAGATGTATATTGCTAAAAGAAGGGGTCCCATCACTGAGCCTTGGAGGACCCCTTTTTTCTGTGCAACAGAAACTCTTAACAGGTACATTTCTGCACTGTTGGGATTGGGGGATGAAACTATACCTACAATCATTTGCTATCTGATCTAATATTGTCAAGGCATACTTTACATTGAAACTTTTTTTTAAAAGTTTATTTATTCTTCTATTTTCACTTGCCATTTCATTAAGTTTAAGTATTGAAACTACTGAGAGAACATCATAGATTGTGTTAAAACAGACAGTCCCATAACATGCCACTGAAAAGTATCCTTTTCTGGCTTACGGGGTGAGTCACCCCCCATCCAAAAGAGAAAGAACTAAATGTCCCACTGAAATACATCACTTTGAAATTTGTACCGGGTGACACACAAAAAAAATGCACCATCCATGTCCATCACTGTTTCTTTGAACAAATACAAAGACTGTGATTTTGTTACTATTTTATATTTTCCCGTGAGACTGGGTTGACTGAAACGATGTATTGTGCAGCCCTAACTTCAACACCCATATTCACATGCAACGACACAAGCACGATCACCAACCACAGCTCCCAGCACCCCCGCTACAACCATTAGTGCGATCCAACACTTTTCCCATCCTAGTTGCCCAAAACCTTAATTGAGCTTGGCCTTTAGTTCAGCATGTGAGTGTATATATGTGTTTGTGAGTGTGGTTTCCAGACACAGGGAGTCAGACAGGGGGTGAGGGAGTGACAGTCAGTGGGAATAGATTTTCTGGGAACCAGGAGCCCCCCAAACACCACACCACATTTAACACACTCATGATCCTTCCCCCCTTGGCCTCCTTGCACTGGAAGAAGCTGGCTGGCTCTCAGGCACCTGGTCATTACCATTGCTAATTAGGTACCATTAATCAGGCCTGTATGAGTGTGCAAGAGCAAGTGTGTGTGCATGTGTGTTTTTATGCTTGTGGGTTCATGTGAGGCAGAAGAAAACAAGGATTTAGTTTTTTTTATAAGATGCAAAGTAAGTTTTTGAACCACCAATGCTCCAATCATTACATAAACGCTGGAAAACAACATTTTCTTTCAGTTGGGTGGCATTATTTACTTCTTCAGTCATTTCTTCTATTCAATTATAACCTAGCTGAGAATTTTTTTTGTAACAGTATCATTTCAAATTATTCATGGTAAACAATATTGAAATATCCACACGCTGGCTCATGCCTATTAACAGTAGCCACAGCACTGTTCATTCTAAATGTCCTTTGGGGATTATAACTATAGAGTTTGTTCTCTCTGGAACAAAAATTTGTCTTCACATTGTGAGTTTCAAATGACTGACCATCTGGGTTGAAGAGGTTACGTTGCTCCAAACATCCTCTTTCCTTAGCATTTCTCATGACAGCCAGAGTAATCTGAGGTGTGTGTGCGTCTGTCTGTGTGATGATAATGAGCATGATGCATCAGTGAGCTGTGTCATCCATGGGTATTAGGGAGGGGGCTTGTTTAAAATCAGAACACACATCTCCCACTGTATCCATCACATTCCTCGAGTGTTAGCAGAGGCTACGCTCCCTCGCACTGCTCACTCAGCCCAAAACAATTAAAAAAAGAGCAAAAAAACACGGAGCTTCACATGTTCTGAATCATCTGATTGGAATGTATTGAAGCAGATAAATAATGTGAAGACCATCTGTGACATGAGGCACTGAAAACATGTTTGGCCTCCTAGTTAACATACAGATGGTGGCACAGTCACAACAAAATTAGTTAATGTAAGGTCACCGCCAATGTATGGCGGAATTATACATTAAAGAAAAAAATTTAGAAAGACAGTTTTTTAGTAGTAATTCATTAAGTAGTCATAAAGGTTGATCACAACATGGTTCTAAAGTACATAAAGTAGGACAAAAAGAAGATCTAAAAGAGGCATTTCCACTACAAGCGATTCCTTTGTAACTCAGTCACAAAACAAATGAGCATTACTTTTGGTGCATGATGAATACATGTCATGGACTGATAATATCTAGTTTCAATTCCAGTGTCACTATTGTACTACACAACATTCAAAGTGTGAGTTACTTTTTAATGCTTCAACAAACCGTACGGAAAAAGTAAAAGAGGCACTGTATCAGTGAGTTAACGGCTAGTTATTTTTCACATGTCTGCAAAGGTGCAAGTTAATGAACACAATGCGAACACTGAAATAGAAACAGCCATGGATCCTTGGTGCACACCACTGCTTATGTGTTCATCCATAATACAGCTCTCAGCATCTTTCTGCTCAGAGGCTGAGGCTTGAACCGTTCATAAATATTAGTTACAGGTCTATTTTTGGGACTGTTTTCAGTATATGCAGCAAAGGATATAAGTGGGTTTGGGTCAAAACCGCAGTGTGAGAGTTTTTTGTCAGAAGGGAACATGGCATCCAGTGTCACATGACATTAGCAAAAAATCTATACACTTAGTTTACTCCAACTTAAATCCAACTTAAAATACGAATGTATAAATATTTAGAGTTATATCTGAGCTGTTTTCCAGCAAAAAATGAAGTCTTTTAAATATTTCTTTTTGATTAATGCAAAATCTTTTGGCGATCTTTTAGGAGTTTAGTAGTGTTTGGACAACATTGGAGCACAGAAAACAACTCATTGTCAGATATTAGCTACTTTGAACATGTTTGTTTCTGGTATTCAATCATAGTTGATTTAGGCTTCTTGGGATTTTTGTCATAAAGAGAGTGAAGAGTTTCATCCTGTGTTGGGCTGAAATTTGTTCAGCTCAAGGTTCTCTGCAGACTCCAGCTGATCAAGGCAAAGCTGTCTCTACTCCCAGGTTTCAGGCTTTGATGACAGATGTCTCAAGCCCCACATGTACTGGTCATGCTCAAGGTTGTTGAAATTCTGGGAATTATTCTTTCACACACTGTCTAAAGGCCCTAATATCTGAGAAATGCCATTTCCTGTGACTGCAATTTCCAGAATTCCACCTGAAAAGATAAAGTTGACGGCAAAGTTACGTGATGCTCTCTCATTCTTATCACTAATTGCTCAGAAGATATTGCTTCAGAAGAAATAAACACTGAAATTTTGACGATCTGACCTCATGTTCTTTATGAAGATGGATTGAATCAAGCAGTTACTTTGCCATTCCGACATCCCACCATTCCGACATGGGCCTCCAATTGTCGGAATGGCGGTATGTTTTTATAAATATTCCCGCCATTCCGACAATTCCTTTAATAGCCTATTAAATAGCCTATTAAAGCCTTTTTTTTTTTTTTAGAGGAACTCCACAACCTCGCAAAACAACTATAATAAATTATTATCAAAATCCCCTGAAATTTCAAATATCCAAATACAGGTATTAATGTAAATCGGGCGAGTCTGAAATATGTTAGATTAAGCAGAAATACACAACAACACGACAGCTCTGAGCTAACAGTGCAATAGTACGCATTCATTCATTCATTGGTCATAAAGTATTGGTGAAATGAGGACAGATAATGCCTTATTTACAGGCTGTATTGTCTATGCCCTGTTTTCTCCCGTAATATGGATACACGAGGATCTCGAGTAATCTAAATATCGTCTTAAGAACTTTCACCAAACTGTTATCATTGAGTAGATGAATGTATTTTACGCCAGAAATAAGGTCCAGGTTTAAAAAAACTAATTTTCCCTTGAATACTGTCCAACAACTTCACTGTCAGTCATGATTGGTGTTAGGAACAATGAACACATGGTTAAGGCTGATTTTTAAAAAAATTTTTTTAGTTATGTTAAGGCTGATTAAAGGCCTCAGTATTCTCCATCACTATCCGTCAGCTCTCCGTCCTTTCGAAGTTCTCCGTCGGGCTGTCGGAATTTGTTCTCCGTAGGCAACCATAAAGGCTGATTTACGGTCGCCTACGGAGACCCTCCTGGAGACGCTCTCTGTCGCTTGCATGCGTCGGACAAAATTCCTATCTATCCGCCGAGGAGACGGAGACCGCAAGGGTTGTGATTGGTCAGCTAACAACATCATTTCTGGAATCACTTTTCCGGTTTAGCGCCTTCCTCTCAGAACAACAACACTGCCATTTTTGAAAGAGTTTACTGTGTGCCGGTGAACATTTGGTTAAAATTATTTGCATTTCAGTATCAATAAGCTCCAACTCCAACAACAGTCTTTCTCTCTCGCTCGCCATCGTTCACTGTGAGGAGTGGAACGGAGCCGGAAGGTGAACAATCAATGAACGACTTTCACCATAGACGTCGCGAGATTGGGTCGTTTAACGTAGCGACGCCTACTGATCGGAAGGTGAATTGCGTTGGGTATCCGACAGCCTGACGGAGAACTTCGAAAGGATGGAGAGCCTCTCTGTGACTACGGAGACGGATTGACGGATAGCGACGGAGAAGCATACTGAGGTTACAAATATATTGGTCCCCTCAACATTAGGGGTGGATGAAAAAGACAAATCTTAGATTCAGAATGCATATGTGGAAGATTCTGAATTGATTTGCAAATGTCAAAAAAATCTATTTAATACATTTTAATGGATGAGGTAATGCTGATAGAATGCAAATGGAGGAACTTGGAAAGTTGGTTGTGGATCCCGCAAACCAAAGGACCATCGAGCAAGTGTTGTCAAAACTTCCACCAAACTTTTCTTGCTATAGTTATGGGTCTATATTCAGTCTGTGAATCAGGGCTTTTGCTCTGTTATGCATTTTTTGGAGCTCAGTTACATGTGAGATACAACATTTCACCTCTAAGAAATTGTACTGTTGCCATATTTCTCCCACTCTACAACAAGACCAAAGCCAATGTCGTGGGATTGTTTAAGAAAGCAGGTAGAATACCACCAACACATGACAGGTGCTGCATTTCCTCAGAATCTTATATGAACAGAACTGCTCATTTTAACACAGATCATTGGCAGATGGCTTCTCATTTGCTCCAAACAAAAGTAATGAATGAGCTATTGTATTGCGCACTTAACAGGCAGATGCTAGTTAGAATTCTGTTATCATTTGTAAGGGATTTAGAATATGATGATGTCTGTATTTACAACAATTATTCTCCAACAGGCACACTTATTTTCCTGTTAGTTCTATTTCAGAGCTGGGGAATATGTTGGCAAATGGAAGCAGTTGACATGCCACATTCCTTTAATCTGTTTTATTAATAGCATATATTGGATGTAATTTCTTAATAGACCATTGTGGGAGAAAAAGATGTCAAGTATATAAATAAAACAATGCTTTAAGATTAATCAATAATCATTTCTAATCACATTGCAGCCCTCTGAATAGTAATCAAATTACATTTTTAGGTGACTAGGGATTCCAACCACTTCTTAATACTGCCCTTATCAAAACAGCAAGCAGAGAAAGACCCAGCAGAAGTGTTTAATGAGGAATTTCTGTTCAGTCGCCCCCATTTGTTTGTATTTCTATTTGTGTTTCCTGGGCTGCAACCTTGAGGCTGTGTAAAAGGGTAGATGTGCTCACTTTTGAGACTTGCTGGTCAAGCGAGGAAGATAAAGACTGAGACTGAATACTGTCTTAACCAAACATTAACCAGTTATAGTTGCTTATCCAGCTTTAACAAATGCCTTTCCTGTGAGCATCCAGTTTGAGTGGTATGGGACAATATTCAGTCATTGCTGCATTCCAAAATACATCCCTACATGTATCACATGCTGAGCCAGTCTCCAGAAAAACAGTCTCAGTTCTCTTTAAGTTACCTGAAATTATTCCTTTTTTCAGCTTCTTTTCAAGCTTTGTCATTCAAAGTAAAAAACCAAAGATACAAAGAAACAGTCAAGAGATGACTCTTGTGTCCACGCTGTTTTGACAGGAGTGAGATCTGTCTCAGGCATACATACAGTAAATAAAGCACACAAAGTGTCTAATCGGGGCTGGGATTGGGTTGTTAAGAACCAATCACTAAGGAACTGAAATGCAAAGGTGTAGTGATGCTAAATTATTTGTATGCATGATAACAGGACAGGAACAGATCGAAGCCAAACAAAGCCTCGCGACTAAGTATGAACCACCACGGAGAAAATATTACATTTACAGTATGGATTGAGACAGAGTTATTCATGTGCTCTGGATTATCAAAAGTATATTTCAATAGTAGCCTAAAGAGTGGAAATATTCATTATCACTAACAGTGCATGAATAAACTATATTAGATGTTGTTTGAGGCCCTCGAAAGGCCACATGGAGCTCAAAGGCAGTGCAGCCCATTAAGTCATTTATATGAAACTGTAACCTAGTTAGCAATCCATTTGTGTGTGACAAGAAAAGAGCTTATTCATTTTATTCAGTCTGAGGTTGGCTGGTTCTTTTCGGAAAAAAAATCATTCACAGGTTATGAAATCTGCATATTTAATTATTTTCTTCCATTTTCCTTTTCTTGTGGTAAATTAGTCACAAACTCATGAGCCGGACAAAGTAGATGCCAGCTGAAGCACTGTAATAAAGCTCCAAACTAGTTACTTTCCATCTGCTGTAACATCGACATCGTGCAACATCTTTTCGGCTGTCCTCTCGCTCTGCTCTGTGCACATCAACAAAGCTAGAAATTCTCAAAAATGTTTCAGGACTTTTAAGTTTATGTCTGCAGTCTATTTTCCTCCTAAATGACGACAGCTCAGTGTGTGAACCGTATTACAGCAGATAAAACCCATTCGGCAGATGCAAGGCATGTGGGAGCCAGATTACCAAATGTTCCACACCACATTAGTCCCATATTACATTAAAATCACAGCACTTTGGGTTTCATTTCAAAACATACCAGGAAATTAAAGCATTAATTACTGTAATGATGGTAATCTGAGGGAATGTGACACCATGTTAAAGCATGACAGATTTAGAGTATTTCTGAACAGGCTAATTTAAAAATGGTTTAATTCTTGCAGAGGTTTGAAGCTGGTGGAACCCTGGGGGAGTGTTTGATGCGCTGCCATATTGACTATATGATACACTGAGAAGTTTTCTCAACTTTTTAAATCTGGTACTGTCCAGTAGGGAGAATGTAAGTGCAATTAGGATGTTTTGGACAAGGTTACATGTTTAGAAGGGTTTCTTCCAGAAACATAAAACAAGAACTGCGTTGTAAGTCTGATAACAAAAGGAAGACCAAAGCAGTTTTAAAATGGTTGAGAGGATGGGATTCTTCATTCTGTCATGGAAGGATCAAACTTTGAGATCTACTTAAATCTGTTTTAGCTCTCATACCCAACACAAAATGCGGTGTTTAAAACATACATTTAGTTATAAATGTTTTCAGTCCTGATACTGATCAATACTGATACCAAATTATAAGAAATAGATTAGAGAAAATAATTTCAGCCTCAATAAACATTTAGCTCGAGTTAGGAATGAGACCAGAGTTAGTTTGAAAAGGCAAGGTTGTATGAAGTATAATTCAAACATATCTAAAAGCTAAAGTGTTCTAAATGTCTACACTCAGTGACGGGCTGAAAGGTAATACTTCAGACTATTACTCTGGAGTCTCTCCATCAAAGATGTTCCTGCATCTACAACTAAAGAGTTCACAAAAGTACATATGTCCCCCATGAAAAAAAATAAATTTTTTGGTGTTCAGAAAGTTTGGTATTCAGAAAGTATTTCAAAATGTTGACCAGATTTGTGGGACTTGGGGGGCTATTTATTAATTTTGTATTAAATGTATAGCTCTATAGGCCACTGGAGTTGACCAATCAGAGCATACTTGGCCATTTGGTGAAGGGTGCAGCTTCCTTAACTTCCAAACTTCCGTTTTTAGAGGTACTTTGAACGAATGCAAAGTGGAGGCAAGTGGCATTGTGTTAGCGGCAGCATAGAGACTGAGTGTCAGAGTGTGGTGGAGATTCCATCTGTTGTAGTCCCATGCGTCCTATGTTAGCAAGCAGAGCTCTTTGATGTTATATGAAGATACTTTGATAGAATTGCTGACTGAATCAAGTGATATGTGGTAGTTAAGCAAAGTTAGGATATTCCATGTACAGTTGTATATGATTTGAATGCCAGAGACACAATTTAAATTGTTTGTTGAGCATTGAATAAGCTGTTTTGTTTGAAGTAAATACAGAGCAACCCACATCCCAAACTGGAGCAGTTCATTTAGATGTGCAGCAAATTATTAAAACCTAAATTGAAATCATAATTTGAAAATATCTTTTACAACATGAACAAAAACACAATCAGAATCTGCAGCACAGACCACAGCATTGGAACATTCTCCGCTTGCTGTTATTTCCCTGGAAATATTCTTCTGTTCACACTTGGGCTCAATCCAACATTTCAGTTTGCAGATTCAGTATTTCCACGTAGTATCTAAAAAATTGAATTGCTGCTTCGTATGTGAGAAGACAGTTAAATGTACAGTACATTGGAGAAGTATTGAAAAGACAAACAGAACTGTAAAAATGCTTGAGCCCTTCCTCGCTCGACAATTTTTATATTTTTAACCCATTTGACCTCAGGAACAGTTTGGACGTCATGACTTTTAGTCTTTGTATGTATTGTTCTGTTCTGTCTTTGTTTATGTTATTTTGGTTGTGTGCAAAAATAGACTGATACGGACTTTATTGTCATTCAAAAGCACATTCACAGTGTACATTTGGGCGAGATTACATTGCAAGGCTCCAAGAAAACAAGGGATAACAGAACATAAATGAAATAGCAGTATTCAAACCCAAAACAAAGTTTGTACGATCCTAACAAGTTTGAAAGCCAATATTTAGTGTGACCATCGTTTTTCTTCAACTCGGCCTGAACCCTGTTCAACAAGCATTCTTGTATTTTGTTTCATTTAGTCTCCAGGAATAGTTTTTCAGGCTTCTTGAAGGACATTCCAAAGCTCCACTTTGGATGTTGGCTGCTTTTTGTTCCATTAAGAAAATCCAACACTACTTCAATAATATTGAGGTCCACGCTCACAGCAGGGATGATTACACCATGAGACCTGTTGCCACTAAGTTTGAGTCCAGGGATCAACTGAAGGGCCAGATGCATCGATCAGTTCCTGTGTTGGGTCTTTGCTGGATTTTTCCCTTTTGCTGAAAGACATCATGTCCAGATACTTTTCATCTGCTATAGTTTACTTTTTAGGCCTTCCACTTCTACTTTTGTGCTCCACTTGTTCATTTTCCTCCATTTCCTCAAATATAACCCAGGTTTCCTATACAACAAATTGGGTCTTTGCTATTTTGTTTGTTATGTGATTAAGATTAAGAGATTTTATTGACATGCATACACACAAAATTTGTCCTCCACTTTTAACCCATCAGACACGCACACACACAGACAAGTGCCATGCACTGGAGTGGGCAGCTGTTCACAGCGCCCGGGGACAAGGAGGTGGCTTGACACCCCTCCAGCTGTCAGTTTCCCCAGTTTTCACCTGAGAGTGGGAATCGAACCACCAACCTTCCGGGTATTGGATGACCAACTCTAACCACTGAGCCACGGCTGCCCCTTGGTTTTGCCCTTGGTTCATCCCCTTGAGCTACGTGCCTTTTTATTTTTTCCCCTTTTGAGTGGTTTAACAAAAAAAAAATGCTCAGGTACAAGTACTGGACTGAAAATGAATGAAAATCAGCCAATACTCAAAGGGAAAACTCAAAGATCTATACAAAGCCTTTAGCACTCGAGCTTTAGGATATTCTTATCCTTAAGGGCCTTTTAGCCTCCTGTAGTCGCGTAGGCCTTTGAGGGTCAAAAGATTACGAGAACGTCTGGCTCATTGAAAGCAATGTACAGTATATGAGGGAGAGCTCAAGACTTTTGCACAAGATTGTATTTCAAAAACTAGTTAGCAATTGACTGCAAAGATGCTGTTTGACTCCACATTACCATCTACTTACTTTACTTTTGCTGCATTTACTCTAAACCAATGATGAGAGAACTCGAAGTAATGAAGTCAGAGCCCTTCTCCTGGAAAAACCCAGTTTCATGTTACATTATTACGTCTGACTTCATAAATGCTGATACTGTACAATATTCCTGATTTGGCTAGTACTGGTTGGAAACACTGGTTGACAAATGTATTGATTTGGCTCTAAAAGAAGTGTTGAATGCATCTTTTTTATATATTTTCGTATATTATACAAACATTCAACAGACTTTTTATGCAGGTAAGACAAATAAAATATCATAAATGAATCCCACATATGTCTTATTGGATTCAGTCACAAATGAAAATCAGTGATGGAAATGCCTGATCAGTGTTAATGTGAGGAAAAGCCCCAGAGGCTATGAACTGACTTGACTTGGCGTGGACTCGGTTAGTTTGAAGGCCACATCAGTGTGAGCCAGGGATCACACATGTTGGTTAAAAGGATTAATTGGAAAGGGTTCTTCATTTCATTCAGGGCATGTGAACAGTAACAGACTGTAAAGCAGCAAAGTCAAGCCTTGGCGTGCCCATGTGTGTGTCTACGCAAATGTGTGTGTGATTCAGAACCAGAGGTAGCACCAATTCGCTAAGTAGTCCAGTTGGAGTGGCAGAATGACTAAATGGTCCAAAACGGACAAACAAAGATCCATATGCCCATGCTGTGTGTATGCCAATTCTGTCTCTCAGCAGGCCAAGTCAAATCTTGTTGCTAGGTTTTACATGCTGGCAACACTCCAACCCACTCATGCATTGGAGTGGACTGTTGGACACCATCAGTCTCACACACACACACACACAATCACACGATCATATTTATCATGCAAAGCAAAGTGAAAGCTTCCATTGATGGAAAAGCAAGACTAAGAGATTTTTCTCTCTCCTTAACAACGATCATCTTTAATCACCACCTTTAACTTCTCCTGCGGCGTGCTCCAGATTCAATTCTTCAGCCACACTTAGAGTATTCATGGAATCAAAATAAAGTTTGGAAGTGATAAATGACTCAGTGATCTGATGCAGGAGAGGCATTCTGTGCCAAATAGGGCATCTTTATATGTATTTATTCCCTCCATATTCTATGGACCTTTGCATTTTTCTATATGTATATGCATAAGCATTTGAAAATTTTTAGTATTTAGAACCAGATATTTGAAGCCTTATTAAACAAGGTGTGTTTCACTCATAAAGACAAGGCTTTCTGCAGTTGCCTGCAGTGGATGTTAGTAAAAGGTCAAGCCTAACAATGTTTGCCTGAACCTAATCTAATGAGTTTCGTGCAAGCAGTCAGATTGAATTAAAGTGTGAGTACAAAACAAAAAATATTCTTCATGAAAGCCCTTTATTGTTCAATCGCCACCTCCGCAGCCTCCTAACATCTAATTCAATGCCCTAAAACTGGAAGCATGGCTTTGTTTTCTTTTTCTATGTCCATGTACACCAAAAAAGGAAAAGTCATGTCCAAGAAAAGGAATCAAAACATTAGACCTCATGAGGATTTTACAATCTGCTTTAACATCCATCTGTTCCCTACCAATATAAACATAAACATATCAGAGGAGTTTGATCTCTAAAAGTAGCAACATTTTTACTCGTAAATGCAAAATCTGGGTCTCATTTTTTTCAGCACTTGGACCTCTTTTTTAGTATAAATATGACTCTTTAATTTTATGAAATTATGAAATTGTGTGAATTTTTGTGGCAAATGTCACCACATTAGCAACACATAGAGTCTCTGAGAGCTCTACAGCATAAAATTACAGTCATATTCTTTATTGTCACATGGTGCCTGATCTATGTATTTTCCTCAACTAGTTTTTCAATGAAAGCAATTGTATGCCTGTAGGTTGTTTGTTCATACCCCTCGATTCAACTCATAAGAAGGTCTTGTAAAGTACAATTACAAGTACAAGAACGTTCCCTAACAAGCAGCAGGAGGGAAATGTGCCTCATAGAAGCATTTCCACATCAGAGCAGACACCATTCTCGAGTGTTTTCTTTAAGACGCCACAAAATCCTCATAAGGAGGTCGGAGGGGTAGTTTGATGGTGATTTAACTCGTAGCACTTACAATCATCCATGCGTTCCTGATGCTAGTTTACGACCAACAAATGACAACAGGTTTTTTTTCATCAGTAACACAACAACACTTTCTGGTTGGGTTTAGGCAATACTATTAGTTGGTTATAATTAGAAAAAGATCATGGTTAGTGCTAAAATAAGTCATCTTTACAATGCCACCATAACCCTTAGACATGCCATTTTTCTGGTTGTCTTGGTTACTTAACTTTGTCAATTCATGCTTTGATTTAGCCAACAGCTTTACTTGGTTTAAAAACATAGTTATTAGAACTACATATATTCTTTTTACAATGCAAATATATCCTAAACCATATCCATTTTTACAATTCACCTTCATAAGTGCATAAGTGTTGGATGTTCAAGGTTTCCTGAAGATGAACCCCATCTCCTCCATATCAGTAATGTTCAAACAAAATCTATGTCTGTGAGTTTACTGACATCCTTGTAAATAATTTTACTCACATTGTTCTATTTTGGTGTTAAATTTCAGCCTCATAGTGCTTTTACTTTATCTAAATTCAAACTGAAAGATCGAAGCGGCTAACAGTGATATCTGCTACAATGTCAAACTAAGAGTGATACAGATGAAATTTCCTCTTGATGCAAGAAACACTGTGGTTGGGTGACAGTTTTGAACAGTTGTGTGAAATACCTCTCTGTATAACTTTTCCTTGCAGGTCCAGTTATATTTAACATTTAAATGAAACACAAAGATCCCACAATCAATCACTTCATCTATGGGCAAAAACAGATACACGTTGTTGTAAAAGCTCAGTGAGAAAAAATATGATTTGATATTTATTTTTGGACAATCAAAAGATCGCCTTCCTCTCCTGCGAGGGAACAGTTGGCTGGTGGGTCACAATAAAATACACTTATTCTGATACAACAAACAGAAAAGGCCCAAACATATCTAACTGTGAGAGTTATCACGTTGCTCTGCTGTGTGTACCTTACTATTTTTATTTGTCCACCACTCACGAATCACAGCAGCATGTGAAGTGAGGGATTTGCTTTCCAAAAACAAAAGGAAAACATGTCAATGCCTTTAAGTATATATATCAGACAAAGAGAAAGACATATATATATATATTATCACAAAAAACAAACAAACAAACAATAGTTAACCCTGTACAAGCAGTTTTGGGTTACATGGTGGGAAAAAATATTGTTAAGATCTTTGAAGCTTTTCGAAGCAAATATTTACTCAGTATGAAAAGGGGCAGACAGTAATGTTTCATAGATTCAGGTGCTGTGTGCATATTGTATCTGCGTTTCCATTTTGGCCTGGGATTAGCATCATTACAAAGAGACGGCAGCTGCTGCAGACAAACAGCAAGCAAACAAAGAGAGAATTTCCTGTGTATTTCCCTGTAGGTACTGTATGTATAAGCCAATGTAAAGAGAGCAGCTTTCTACAGGTGAACAGTAACAATTGGCAGATTGAGGAGTGGTGGAACCACTGCAGAGACACACACATACTCACCGGCACGCATTACACACAGGCATTAGAAATCATAGTTTCAAGTACAAACACCAACATGACATGTTAGTTTAAGCATCTCTTGATCGTTGTAATCTGTATTTCTGCCATTTTAACCGGCAATGTGCAAGATCCAGTCCCCGAAGAGGTAAATCTGTATCCGTGTAATTTCTAACTTTGTCAAACATCCATTTTTAACAGTCAGAGGGGAAAGAAATCAAGCTGAATCCAACAGTGAGGTACAAAAATAAAAATGGGCTGTTTTGTGCTTTTTTCTGAGCATGTATCGCCATCTAGTGGTGGGAAGGAGAACTACTGGAGCAGTCACCATGATTCATTAAACACATTTATTTACAATACATGATGTGAACTTTAGGCATTAAATATACTTCAGCAGAAAGTGCAGCTGGCCCATAACTGTGCTTGTGGATATGTGCTTGCTGCTTCTGTTTAGTTAGGGTTTTATGGTCACAGTGGGTGAAGACAACAGACAATGTGAAAAATAAAGTGTAAGTTTTAAGTGTACAGTTTTATGTGAATATAATCAATAGAAATGAGAGAAACCATTTTTTTTTTAAAGCTGTGATAACTTTATACCTTATTTGACTGTGAAACTCCACAGCAAATGGCTTTTAGGTGCAAAACACAGCACAGGATCCAACAGCAAGAAAACAGCAAAATATTAAAACGCACGTTGGGAAAAACTTGTGGTTTTGTGGTTGTGTTTTGTGAATATTTTTAATGGATGTGTGTGTATTCAATGTGTTTTTCCAGGTTATTTTGTTTTCTTAGATTGTGTTGTGTTTTAATGCTTGGCTTTCTGAAGGGTTTTTATTTTGTGGTTTCTGAACTCAAGTAGCATTTTTGGCTTTTTATCTAAGGTCCACCATAAATACATTCATTTCAGTTTCATAGTAACAACAAGCCACTGTAATTATCACCAAATAAAAGCTTTATCTTTCCTTGAACCATTCAAAAATGTTCAATGTATAAAAAATTTAAATGATTAAAATATTGAAATTCAATTCAAATGTTGAACAGTGCAGAAAACCAAACTGATACAAGGAAATGATGTATTTAGCACCATCTGGAAACTACAAGTACAGCAAAGAAATTAAAGTTGATATATGCAAACTATATTGTATCCTATTCTTTCATTCACCAATTAATTAACCAGTAAACATCATACTCATAGCACACATGTATTCAAGTAATCACTGCAAACTACTTTAAGATGAAATAGTTTTTACCCCAGAAAGACTTGGGCCTCAATCCTTCACTCGAACACACACACTCCTCTTTTCATTAAGCCCTGTACACCTCACTTCCCTCCTTTGTCTTTGATAGCTGTGGGTGTTTAGTGGCACACTGCCTCTTCAGAAGAAAAGATATGTGGGTAGAAGAAGGGATAGAAGGGGAGAGAGGAAAAGAGAAAGAAGCAGGTATGGCACATGTTTGGTCTGAGCGTGATGGAGGCTTCAGATAAACATGCAGGTCTGTCTGCCTCCAAACACTCACTTGACTCCACATGTAGCACATGGAAAGGAGCGGACACCTGACTACTCATGTCTTCCTTTTACTCGCTTTCCATAAAAGTGTGGATTCTGTTGCAGAAGCAATTAAAAGCTCCAACACAAAGTTCATGTGTGAAGTCCTCCTTAGTGTCATGTAACAAATTAGTTTCAAATTGGCCATTTCCTTAATCTGGTCACACCATTACAATTCAAGGGATGTCTTAGCTGGAGAAGGAATGTGTACTGTAGATTGGCTGCTTAAAGGAAAAAAGTTCAGTCCAAAGGGATCAACTACATGAACAGGAAGTCACACCACTAATGAGTGAATCTGAACATACGAGGGATGTAAAGTAGCTTGTGTTGTTTTGTGAAGTCATTTAAAAACATTCCGCCTTATATCAAGTGTCAGATCACAACTATCGCTCATACTGATATGTGAAATCAACTGATGACCTAACAGGTGTTGCGAAGACATTTCTCCCAGACCATTTTAATTTGATGAATTGTAAATCGCCACTTGGCAATGTTACAGTAAAAGTCTGAACTAATGAACAACGGGAGCAGCCAGTTTTTGACCAAAAAGCAGAGCTTAGGAGAGAGCTACTCAGCATTTTAGATATCCAACAATTATTTCATTTGTACAATAATGTAGCAATCTGCATGATAATTCCATCCTAAAATCCATAATGTACAATAATTTGGCCAGTTTATGACTCTAGTTATTGGTCCATGCAATGTAATTTACAGTCAAACAGATCCCACATTTAAGTTTATGTTCTAACTTGATGTCATTACATCAAGGCTGTCTTTCAGGCCTCTGTTTTCTTATCAAGATAACTTTCCTCAAAATATTAGAGCTGCAATCCTTTTTTTAATACTTTAAAATGTGCAGGTTAAATGAGGACAAACACATTTTATGTCTTTTCCTGCTGAAATTCTGCACACATGGTGTCTCACTGTTTATACCTATTCCATTGAAATTAGATGCATACAACTGAATTTGACCCCAGCTTCTGAATATGGTCAGGTTATTTCCCAATCTGCGCTGACATCACTGTGAAGTAAATCTCAGCCAACACCTGGATTGGAGTGTTTTTGAGCCATGTTATCCCCCATCAAACTGAGGTTATCATTGTACCCAAAGATTTCATGGCTGCACAGACTCATATTGTCCTGCACACACATATATGCACACACAGTAGCAGCGGTAACGGTAGTATCAGGCATTACTTCAGTCAGTGCAGATAAGAGAAGTTGTGAAACGAACTGTGCAAATCTTTCCACTTCAGCTCCAACTCAGTCTCATATCAAAGGTGTGGAGCGATAACAGCTCTCTCTGGCTCACACACACAGTTTTAGATAGACTCGCTAACTATGTTGGTGGTCTCTCCCCCTCACTCCTGCTTCTCTGTTAGATTAGCCTACTGACTGACTGGTATGTATGTCTCAATTTCCAGTCATTAGTGAGCCGCTGCAGTTCTAGGCTGAAAGTGGGGCAGAGACATAGAGGTAGCAGTTTCTGGCCAGATTTGGAGTTTTAATTTACAGCTATTTGTCCTTTTTGGGCATCCCTCATATATATTATATATATATATACATATATATATCAGGTGCCATGACAATTTTTTTATAAAAAGTAAAAAAACAAAAAACACACATGTGCAATTTAGGTCACTATAATCTAAATCTAAAATCTGGTGATGTTAAGTGAAACTATTGAAACAAAGCAGGCCTGGTTTCACACAAATAAGTAAGGCCGCCACGATGCATTGATGCTTTTTTGCTTTGGTACTGAACATGAAGGGTCCCTTAAAGATCCTAATCACTGCCTCTGATGATAAAATGACTACTCCTGCGCAAACAGGATGTAATAACTACTGTACTTCTACTTTTCATACACCATGAATGTAGAGAGTTCAGTGTGTGTGTGTGTGTGTGTGTGTGTGTGTGTGTCTCTGCAGGTGTGTCGTAAGTGTGTGTGTGGGACATTCTCTCCTAGTGCTGGGGCAGAACAAACATGGATTAGAGCCACACCACCATGCAGGTACCAACAACTCCCTGTTCACCGACACTCAAACACCTTCAAACACTCCTGCTCCCAGCAGCCAGCTGCTGCGGCTTACATGATGTCAGGGCCATTAAAGTCATGTAGCTGGAGAGAGCAGACACATGAAAGGCCTGTCATCTAAACAGAGCGAACTATTAGATGGCTCATAATTGCTAATGGACAGACAGGTTTACTGCCTCAGGCCCAGAGGCCTGTAAAGTACCTGGGATGTGAAACATACAACGCATGACAAGTAATGCTATGATTGTTGACTTAAATGATGGCCTGCACGCACGCACGCACACACACACACACACACACACACACACACACACACACACACTCACATAGACACATGCACTCATACGTTCACCTGCTCTCTTACCTTGGATCTGCGCAATCCACTGAGTTCAACCAGAGGTTTTCCTGATAACATTTACACATACAAACTGTTGCACATGCACACCCAGTTTCACATGTTTTACCCTCCCTTAACTATTGTTAGTGTTCCAAAACCATCCTGGTACTTTAATAATCATGCACGTCTACAAAGATCATCACATTTTTCAGGATTTACTTTTCCGCTTCTTTACATTTCAAAGGAAAACGTGACTTACTTGCTGTGCCCTTTTCGCACTAATTTAATTTAGATAAGCTGCAACAGTAAAACCACTGACAGGTAAAGTGTTTATTGATGGCCTTACATTTCAAGATAAGGGATATACATCCCTGTTTCCATAGAAACTGTGAAGTTTGAAGGAAGCTAAAATGAGAGTCACAAGGATTTGTGTGACTTTGACACAAGATTATGACATGTATGCAGCTTTGGAGCTTCAGACTGAGGCCCTTCCTGACCCCCGCACACTGCCAAGAGGATGCACAATGAGGACGGGAGAATCAGAAATGGATAATGAAGCAGCATGTGTAACCACCAATAACCTAGTAAAATCATCTCAACCCATTTGTCCATTGGTACCCAGCATTCATTCTGTAGAATAGTTCAACAGAGGCCACAGTTATTGTTAGATTTGTACATTTAATGTAATTGCTGGACTTTTTCAAAAGGTGGAATATCTTTAATGTAATGAGAGAAAAGGAAGATATTCGAGCACTTGAGTGGAAACAACTTGTCGTTAAGCTAGCCATCTGCTTAAACAAACCATACACCATTGAGCATGTCTGAACTCATACAGACACACCCGTCCAAACCAGCTGCTGCTCAGTCGGCCACAAGCTGGGAAGCCTTGACAGGAAGAGACGGAGCAGATAGGGGCCCCCGATAGGCCAAGATCACCAGGGTCAAATGTTACCATAGCAACGTCAAACACACTCAAATCCGTTTACACAGGCAGATGAATTTAGTGAGCTACAGTGTTAGTGCAATAACAGAAGCACTCACACCTCAACGAGGAAAGTATAAATGTATGGTTTGCACAAGTTGTTATTTCAGGCATATGCAGGTTCTCTCTGAAGCCAACAGGCTCTCCCTGCAAATTATTCTTTTCTCAATGTTTCTTTTATGGATGGGAATAACAAGACATTTACTTTGTGCATTTTCTTTGACTTTTAGAA
The DNA here is from genome assembly GCF_027942865.1 of Odontesthes bonariensis. Lineage (NCBI taxonomy): Eukaryota > Metazoa > Chordata > Actinopteri > Atheriniformes > Atherinopsidae > Odontesthes > Odontesthes bonariensis. The sequence continues at coordinate 30,007,691 of NC_134520.1, read as the reverse complement.
CATTAAATGATGAACAGAGATTTTTTCCTAAACTTTTCAAATCATTCTCAAATTTAATTGATCTAAGTTCCATGATGTCAGAGCCAAAGTGAACAATGTCGGGTCTATGGAGAACAGACACATCTGAAATAGGTCTCCTTACCTTTCTCACCAGGTCCAAGTCAGATTTACAAAACTCAGCTAAAGTGTACATATTAACTGTACATTTAAGAGTAAATAACAACCAAATAACAATATATTTGGGATAATTAGGTTTTTAAACATGTTTTCGAATCTTTTAAATCAAGATCTACCAAATTTGTTTGGTAGATCTTGGCTCAAAAGCACAACAAATACTACATCTATTTCTGTCATAGTTTGTGGCTTCTTCATGTTAAGGAACCTCTGCAAAATGGTATTCTGTTCTGTTCTGTTATTTTGTGACAAATACATCCAGACCAAGGACAGGGAACTCCAGAAAGGAAGAGGTTAAACCAAATGTCCTCCCAATTGTTGTGGAAAAAATATTTAAATGTTTCTCTGAAACCTCCAAAGTTAAACTTCTCACCTCTAACAAGTCATAACACATGACTGACAGATGCTATGACAGGCTGTGGATAACACAAGCTTTTATTCAGGTGAAAATGATTGTAAATCACATCACATTCTGATAGGAAACATTTTCATTGATTGACTGATTCATTTCCGTATAGATAGTGTGTGATAGAGGAGTAAACTAACATCCCAGATCTGGACCTCCACTTAATCAAACTTCTCTGAAAATGTGTTTGTTCATGTCAGGATGATGGAGGAGCGAGGGATGGCATTTTCAAGCAACCGCTTGTCTGGGTAGAAATGAAGCAGATCAAAAAAGCAGAAAAGTGCACACACACACAGTCACACACTTCTTTCTCAGGAGGGAACCCTCTGACATGATAAACTGAACAGTTCAGGTGCTCTGTGGGTGGCTGCAGTGCAGCAGCTGCCACATGGCGTACATATCTGGAGAGTGCATCACAGAACTTTGAGTTATCGCTGACATTCAAGTGAAAAGGGCATCAAATGTGAAGCGATGGGGTAAATTTTAGGGGAGGCACTGGGATAGGAGAAAAAACTGACAATTAAAGTTGCTTTAATATTACACCAACTCTTTCCAGTTTTACCTTATTCTGTATGCAAACAACCTCACTGGCACGATGACCCATCCAAATGGGATGAACAAGCTGCATTTTACCACTAAAGTGTTCTAAGTTGGACTCATCTATGACAACGACGTTAATCTTCACATCTACAACAACACATGAAGAGGAAGTGTAGGAGAATGCAATTAGCTCATCTCATGATTCAATTGCATGTGGTGCAAAAACGGAACTAAACAGACATGAAAATAAAAAGAGGAGCCTTTCGTTTTGTTTCCTTTAACACGCACCATACTGAACAGGCCACAAACTGTTTGGAGAGCAAACCTTTGCCTAATGCTGCATCTGTGGGACTTACAAAGTCAGACTTTCAACTTCCATGTTTCATACATGTTTCATACATTTCTTTACTGAGAGGGCAGCTTGCACACTAAGCTTTATTTATATAGCTCAATTCAACAGCATTCAACTTTTTTTTGGTTGTTGTTATTTTTTTATTTGTTTCTTTGTCTGTGCTACAACAGTGTGAAGGTACAAAAATGACATGCTTTTGAGTTCTGACTTCCTGCTCTGATGTACACTGCATGCTCTCAGGTGTCACTGAATACTCTGTTGTGAACTTGAAAACTGAATCCAACCAATGAATTAAGCTATCAACATGTGTTCTTCTTGAAAATGTTCATTTAAAGACTCATCTGAAACTTCTCAGTGAAAGTAAAAGCCTTTGCACTGTTTGTGGATCATTTTTAAAGACTCTGGTTTATTAAAACACACACACACATACACACATAACTTGTGATCCATGACCAGATCCAGCGAAGTGGATGAAGAACTGCCTTCCCTCTGTCACTCCGGGTCAAAGACTAAGAAGGTCAGGGTGTTAAAGGAAGAGCTAGTAGCTTTACAGGAAACCCAATACCCACCTGGCCACACATAGACAAGCTCTCTCTCACATTCCAAGACAGCTAGCATCAACAAAAAGTAGAATTGCAGCGATTCAATCAATTGTGACAGACTGTCTTATCAAATCCAGCTGATAAAAATCTGGAATCACAGATAAAATCTAGATTTGCACACAAGTGAAAATAAGAACAGATTTTCCAGTGCAGCCTATTCTTTTACAACATTATTTTGCAGTCTTGGAGATGGAGTCTTATGTGTGCAACACCTCAGTTTGTCCTCTAGAGGGAGACTCACACCATCATTTCAGATCTCAGCAGTGAATTACTGAAAAGAAAAATCAAGGAATCTATACAATAACAAGCCAAGAATAAACTTTTTCATGTGTTACAACCTATATGGTGGTCTAACCTACACCAACATAATCACTTTTATATAACTTTAATGCATGTCTGGATTTGAAAGCAGAGTCTAATTCATTTATTTCTCTAATGGCCTTTTTGTATTGATTCAGCCATCCAGTTTAAAAGCCAATCCATTAATTTTCTGTTTCCCTAAGAGGCAGAGTAACCATTTCAGTTCAGTCCCCAGGGCCCTTGTCCTCTCAATAAGACTGATATTCATTTTAACACAACAAGACAGTTATGTACCACACGCACACACAAAGTGGTAGCTGAAGCCTGAGCACGCATGCACTGTATGGAGGAGGGAGGGGGGCTTGACTGAGAGGGAGAGTTTGCCCTAAGCCTATTAGTACTATTAGGGATACTCGGTGGTAATGACTGAAAGCCACTTAGCGCTGGTGTATTTACCAAGAAGATCAGCCATGGCATGGTTAAACTGACTGGATAAATTAACACAGTTCAATATTGTCAAACACACTGACAAGGAAAGGAAAGGAAAGGAAAGGAAAGGAAAGGAAAGGAAAGGAAAGGAAAGGAAAGGAAAGGAAAGGAAAGGAAAGGAAAGGAAAGGAAATGAAAGGAGAAAGGAGAGGAAAGGAAAGGAAAGGAAAGGAAAGGAAAGGAAAGGAAAGGAAAGGAAAGGAAAGGAAAGGAAAGGAAAGGAAAGGAAAGGAAAATTATACTCTTTCTAGCTCAGCCTTTATTTGCCTTTAAAAAAAGCATTTGCATGTCAAATAGCAACAAACTCCTATAAGAAATGTGGGGCAGATGCAAAAGATGTAGTTTAGCCTCCTATACAAAACCTTTGAGTCACAGTCAAATATATTATCAATCACTATCTTTTCAGGAAAATTATAGCAAAATCCTAATATGTGACTTTTAATTGTTCATGTCTTAAAGTGTTCTCAATCAATGACACATACTGTAATATTTTTAACCTGTTTTTATTTGTGGTACATTTCCAACAGTATCTGATCATAATCGATCATTTTTAGTCCAAATGTTGCAGTGAGGGTTCTGCAGAGAATCAGTAGCAGTGATAGTATTTTCTCCGGTTTCAGCCTCTCTTCATCTGCTCCCTGTTAAATCCTGAACAGAGACTTGTTTCTCTCACATGTAAATTTCTTACGAACCAAGCTTTATTGTACCTTAAAGCTCTTTTAACCCCATGTTTTCCCAATAGAGAACTCGTGAATCCAGAGTTTTCACAGGTAGAATGGGAGGTAGAGCCTTCAGTTATCAGTCTGTGGAACCAGGTCCCACTTTGGATTTAGGAGGCAGACACAAGTTTTCTTTTTGATGAAGCTTATTGTTAGGGTTGGCTAATGTGACAATCTCCCATACATTTAGTTATGCTGCCATAAGCCCAGGCTGCTAAAGACCTTCCCATGACGCACCTAGCACCTCTCCTCACTCTGCACTCTCCCATCTACATATATGTATGTGACATCATTGCTTTCATCAACTTTGTGTTTCTCTTTTTACACTCATTCCAGGTATCCATGGCCTGATTTCTTTGTGTTTATACATGTCACTGTCTTAGCCACCCTCCCCAGAGGAGGTCTTTTCCTGTTGAAAGTGAGTTTCTCCCCTCCTGTCTGGGTCTGAACATAAGTGAGATTCAGTCTGATCTGCTCATTTCCTTCATGAAAACATTTGTAATGAAATGGATTGAACAGAACTGTATTAAATTGAACTTGTATAGAACTTGCTTACTTTTTTGGTAAAGATGACTGTTGTGAGTTGGCGCCATAAAAATGATCATTGTGTGGCAATTAAATTTACATCTCTCACATCTTATGGTTAATGTTGATAATTATAGCATAAAATTGTGTTTTCTGACATATAGCCCTCACATAAAATTAATTGCTGAGTAAATTAGATTCAGATTAGACGAACCTTGTAGCTCAAGGCAGTCAATACTATCGAGTAATGTTTGTGCATAAACTTCAGTAATTTTAGAGGTGATGTTAACTTGCAAATGTAAACATCGAGATTATGGGTTGCATGGTGGTGTGGTGGTCTACACTGCAGCCTCACAGTAAGAAGGTCTTGGCTTTGGCCTATGTGAGTGGAGTTTTCATGTTACTCATGTGCATTTGTGGGTTCTCCTGTCCAGGGTGCACCCTGCAGTTTCACAATATTTAACAATATAGTACAACACTGTTGAAAATTCTGCACACTTCACATTTATTTGCCAGTTTTCTGGTTCATTAAAACACACCAAAAAACAGTGGTGGGATGTAACTAATGGCTCAGTCATGTAATGCACCCCTTTTATCTCACTTACATAATCCCATGCCAAGCCACTCTGTATACTAAATGCATTATTCAGCCACGATTAGGAATTTCTTTTGGAAAAATCTCATGCATGATGTAACCATACAAAGTTCTGGAAGCATATGGGGCCACTCTTGCAAGTTAAATTATTTGTACTCTTAACTGTGCTGTATGGTAGAGCATTGTAACATATTAGTTCAAAGGTCTTCCAAGCACTTGCAGGATTGCAGTATAAATTCAATTCAGAACAAAGCTGGGAAGGCAGCCAGAAATAATCTAGTGCCCGGCCCCTGCCAACCATTTCCATTACAGACATTGAGGGTATTGTGGATCACTGACCAACAATCTCCTGTCTCAGGTACAAAGCTGTGCATTAAACACACATTTCCACTTGCAGCAATTGTGCATGACCACAGTACCTGGTCTGACTTATGCTTCACAAAGCCTAAAGTATATTAAATCACCTCAGCAACAATCAGTTTGAATCGGAGTTTTAAATTTCAATGATGGACAGGATGAGTGGTTTCACCAAGAGAAACTTGGTCAAGTAAATCATTACTTTTGTTGCCTGTAACTTGAGGAAATTACAGATTTGTCAGAGAAGGACTTTTTCAGCCCTTGAAAAGTTCTTCATTTATTTAGAGGTGTAGCACCAGCAATGTGCGTGTCCCTGAAAACCTCTCACATTAAAAATTCAAGTCCAGCTGTGAGGAATGAGCTCCCAGATGTTGCTGCTGCAGTGGCATTATGTAACTGAGTGTAAACTAGAGTCAGTTGTTGTCAGTCACATGGGGAGAATCGTGGAGCTTTGGACGCACACACAAACACTGCAGATTATCCACTGGATTTGCAGAATAAATCTCTCTTTTTAAGATGAGTTTGTGACATTCTGGCTTTTACTGGAGGCCCAGCAGGGGAAAAAAAACACAAACACACAGATTATATGAGACAGATGAGAGAGCTTTGAATCTAGGTGCAACAGACACTGTTGCACATTCTGTGTTCTACTCAGTTGACTCTAAAAGAGCCCTAAAGCTGACTTAATCTTGTAGATAAATGAAAATTGGTGGCCTTTTGCTTTGCTTTTTTCTTTGTTAAAAAGGATTTCTTAATGGAAAGGCAACTGAATCAAGCATCTAAAGGCACAAGGGTGAGGCTATTGGGTGTAATGCAGAAAAATGCAAATACATGAGTCTTTCACTTTCACTGGAGACCAGACAGCAAGAGAGAGAGGGAGAGAGAAAAATGCCAAGGCAGCTGCAGCTGTTCTGCTCCAAATATAGCTGCTGGCACACATTGATTACACCCAATCATTAGCATTTGCTCCGCTTGTCATTAATGAAAAAATCTTGTTCATGTTTTCAATCATATGCTTCATAATGAATCAACTGGAAGAGAGTGCATCAAAAGTTTACAGATACCCATATAGATTTTCATTCCCTGTGTGCTATCATTCGCTCTCTATACATTATTGACTGATTGGAATAAGCAGCTAACTCTGTAAGGAGGGAGGGAACAGGGATGGACTCATCGTGGTGAAAATGAGACACTCAGACTGAGATTACCTCACTTTATGTGAGAAGCCTCGAACAAAACGGAAGTAGAGCATTGCGACAATTTTTAGAAGACAGGAATAAAAAGGTGAAGTAAAGATAAATGTACATCATGTTCATTTAGGACTTGCCTCGGGAGATAAGAACTTAAGAACGCACCTCCTGCAATATGATATGTAAACACACTTGAACTATACTTTAAGTCCCCCACTGTACGCTGTATGTCATAAAGTATTTTCAAGCTTTTCCTTTTGAAAATCCTATAGAAAGAAATCTGAATGTGACTCAAGGCTCTCTGGTATTATCCGTATTGCAGTTTGCAAAATGATGAGCTCAGCAATCTAAAAGTACCCCTGTAGTATATTGTAAACATATAAAGTATGAGCAGGATACAAGCAAGGGAATTAAAGTGAAGCAGATAAAGGGAATTCAGGCTTTATCTATGCCATTCTTTGCACTGGTGCTTTTTGCTGTTGTGATTTAATGATAATAAAGATGTTTCCATTCATCCAAATTCAATCATGGCATCTATCTATCTATCTATCTATCTATCTATCTATCTATCTATCTATCTATCTATAGGGGGCGTTAAAAGACCGTAGAGAGCAGCCGGTTTCTGCCCAGTACTGTACGTGCGTATGTAGACGCACGTACGTGTGCACGCGTGTGTATGCGTGTGTATGCGTGTGTGTTGGCAGGGAGAAAGTGATCGTGGCAGAGCAGAGATGTAGCAGCGGAGCTCGCTGGGACTCCGTAGCCTGCCGTCTGTTACTTTTTATCAGTAATCATTTTGTCAGACGTTTCCGCGCAATGGGAGAGACTGGACGCAATCTTCTGTACAGTCAAACTGTATGAATGTGCCGCGCAATGCGACCGACAAGAGCAGCCTCTGGGGAGATATATTTCTGTTTCGGGACAGGATCGCTGGAGTAGCTAGTGCTAGCGCAGGCAACGACTGTGCTGGCCGCTTGTGCCGTCTTCTGCGAAGATGCTGCGGTGGATACGACAGCAGCTGGTAAAAAAAACAAAAAACTGCTGTATATTTCTATTGACGTTGGCCTCCTTTAATTCGACTAATGTAACACGAAGTTTAACGCATTAGTGAGAGCTGTGTTAACTTTATTTGGCTAATTGTAACTTGCTAACCTAGCCGTTTAGCTGTTGCTGATGTGTTCAAAAACATTGCTGCCTGTCACGTCTTGATGACAGTCAAGGTATACGTTACGTTAGCTAACAGTTACCTTTGCAGCTAGCTGGCAGTTGGTGGTGTCGCTAACTAGTTTAAACCCGTAAAACCGGAAAAGTGTTCAGTTAACATTTGCGTTATAAGTTTGTACTGAAGTTTGCTTGATTTTTAACCGCATTTGTACTATTTCATGTTGCAAAATGTACCTGGAAGTTCGTTATTTGTGCACCAGCTAGATAGCTAACAACGTACAAGTAGCTCAGGGGAAGTTAAACGGGGATTCTAACTCAACCTTTAGTGATGACATACACACCCACACGGAGTTGTTGTTAATGCGTTTTGGCATTATCAAGAGGACAAATGACTAATCTAATCAGCTCTGTGGGTATAAGCTTTAGGTCCCAAAGGTGTGAACTAAAGTTGACTTGCTTTAACTTTTAAAATACCTTTGGATTGGCTCGCATTCATTGCCTACTGTGAGTCTGGCCAAAATTGTATGTTAATGTCTATGAGAACATCCGGTTTCTGTCACACACCCATTTCAAACATGGCTATTTGGTAATTAACAGGGTTAGTCAGATTTTTTTTTTTTTTTTAAATGAATGAAATAACCAACTCAAAAAAAGTACAAATTAGTGATGTAATTGTTGTGTTTACATTGCCCAGGATTACTTGATAACGTTTTGATTACATTTGGATATAAAAAACGGTAGCCTATACCGATACACATTAATGCCTGCATCTTTTTATTTATAAACTGATCTAAGTACTTGTAAATACTGCATGTTCTCCTCTCAAGTTGCCAGTTTTGGTAGTAAATGTACAATGATTTTGAAAACAGCAGTAATAGAAACATTTCACTGAAGAAATGTTGCAGAATACACAGAGTACATCTGTAGCTTCGGCCCTCATTTTTTTGTATTGATGTGTTTAGATGTATTTGACTGTGAAACAGTCTACATTTTCATATTACCATATAATTGGATACATGCCTGTACAATCTAACCTAACCCAGCTCATTAACAGGTAAAGGCAGCAGTGATGTTAAACCTCAATGCCAAGGAAATTGGTATCGTCCTATTCAGATTTGAATTAATGGTGCGTGTGCAGGTGAGTCACATAGGCTCTGAGTTGAGGGATGCCTGCATATAAAACTGCTCTGACATTCAGAGTCCAGTAAATGAGTGAGTTGCGACTGGTACAGTTGGTATGTAAGCACATGTGGGGTGTATACGTTTATTTAATTTGATAAGTCACACATAGTTGAACCACTAAAGTCCCTGTAGCTACTGAGTTTAATCAATGTTACAGTGGTTTTGACCTCTCGGATCTTAATCACCATGTGTTCTTCTTGTATTTGAGGTTGGGTTAGAGTTATAGTAATTCCTTGATGAGTTTATCAGTGCAAAAGTTCTTTTTCTGCTTTGAGACTCACATTTTTAGGACCATCACAGAGGATTTGGGTCCATTCAGACCATTAAGAAGTGGTAGCCTCCTTCTAATTTGTGGCAGCTCAGCTCATTTGACCCATCCCATATAATTGACCTGCCAAGTTAATTAAAAGTGTAATTAAAGGGCATCTTAACACGCCTGGCCCAATGTAGAAGTTTGTTGGAGGGCATTTGTCTGGCCTTGATATCTAGAAGCTAATTTACTGATATTTAGCTTCTTTCTTCAACATAGGAAGTCCGAGAGCTGTGTAGGAGTGGCAGTTTGAAAGACTTTTAATGTCGGTCTGTTGTCACTTACATTGATGACATCATGCTAGAACTTCTGCATTTACACCATCAATACTTTCTGTAACTACGGCTTATGTAACGGCAGCATCTTGGCGAAACTCTCTGACATATTTTTCTGATAACTTATATCTTCTTATATCTTCAGTAAAGCTCTGCATGAGATTTTAGATATAGCTATCATAGTTTCTGCTTTGTTAACAGCGTTGGCCTCTGCTGTCAATCTTACCGGTGTGAATCTATAGCTCGATATAAGGAGTGGGAAGTGCAGGATCTCTTGTGGACATTGCTGCAGCAACCCAAGTAATCCACTCTCACGAAGGAGTGACACGTCTAATGAATAATTATCCCATCCTTTATAAAGAAGAAGGTCACTTCCTCGGCCTATAACTGACTATTCTTGCCTTGACATATTTAGTTAAATTTTGGTTTAGCATAGCATGTCTGCAATCATGCTATTATAGTTTTTGTCAGCCCTGCAGTCAAAAGCAGCAATGACATCATCTGTCTACTTATTGGCATAGTTCTAGTTATTCCTCTGTGTGATGCAGTTTCTCTGTCTTACTGCATACTCTACATGCACCCTCTCTGCTTTCCCCATTCTCAGTTAGCTTATTGCTTTTGATTCAAAGCCTCTTGGTCTTTAATACAACTCCATCTGCTGCTTTGGTTGTCTTTCATTTCATTGTTTAGGAGCAGTGATTCCACCAAAGCACTGTGGGACTTGTAGGCTATATTCAGGTAGTAATTACCTGTCTGCTTTCAAGTTGATGTGGGCATTAGAGTCAGTGGACAAAATGAAAGATCTTATTTCAGCCACACTGTGCGTTTACAAGTTGGCAACATTGCAACTGCTGGCCATGTGTATTTAACTTTTATTGTCATTGTTTTGCTACTTATTTACCTTTTGTAGATTATGACCAGTGTGAACTTGATGAATTAAAAATACGAGGCATCTTCTTAATATTCAGTGTCTTCTTATTTACATCATTTTGATGGTCTGAAAGCTGTGATATCTATCTTAAACTCATCTGCTACCCATTACATGCAGCAAGTGATTAGTAAAAATTTAATAAATGAAATATAACAAGAATAAAGGCTTCTACTTTGGTTCACCTCATAGCCGTACTTAGACAGATATGGGCTCCTTTTATTGCCAGTCAAACATGTATCTATCCAACATCTTTGTTACCTGCCAGCCCAGTATGACATCAGTACGATGCAGTTTTTAAAGATTTGTATGCAATCATCTTTGTGTTTTTTTAGGTTTTCAGCTCAGTATCAGCTTGGTTTTCTTGAAGTGAAAACTAGTCTGGCTACCTGTTGAAACTAAATGCAGCTCTTTCTGTGTAACACGCAGTTGTCTTTTTATTAGCATTTTATGCAGGTATGACTAATTTAACCCTTTAAGACCTGAGGTACTATCTAAACATGGAAACTATTATACCAATATGTTGCGTCCCATCTTAATAACTGAGATGTTGTGCATGATCTGGTCAGTAAGTGATCTTAAACTCTTTTTTTGAATAGTCTGAAATGCTTCTTCAAAGTAAAAAATGAAAACGTTGTGGTCTGCAATTCGTTTGTTTAGTGTGCAGTACTGAAAACGTATTTAGGTACATACCAAACCATTCATTTTAGTCACTATTACATCCTGAGTTTGTGACCCAGAGGTGGCTGTCACTCCAGGACTTTGACAGAGTTTTAATGAGTTTTCTTGGTGCTGTGATTTGGGTTGTTGCCTTATTGAAGTGTGCACTTTCGTTCAAGCCCGAGATCCTGTTCACCCTGTGGTTTCTTTTTCTTCCTAAGTGCCTTCTAAATTTTGTGGATTTGAGCTCATTTAGATGAGGCTGGACTCCAGCCAAGTTGTAGAGATATCACACTGACCACTGATAGATGTAGCATGCAGCTGTTGCTAGTGTGAATACTAATGAAATAAAGTTTAAATAAATAAATGATAACATGTTGTTCTTTTAACACTGTAGGGTACTTGGAGTACTAATGATAAAGTACTAGTACTCTTTCTGTCTGAAGTATCAACACTACAGCATGGACGACGGTGATATTTTTAATTTAATTCCTATAATTTCACAAAGCCTCATCTTTATTGGTGTTACAAAGCACTCAGGCAACAGTTCTACTAGCTTAGGTTAAAGTGTGCCAAGACAATGATTTTGCAACTTGAACTTAGCTGATCGATGAGCTGAGCTGGATCTTCAGGTGCATTAGTCTGTCTGAAAAACTGAACTCCTCTCCGACAACCACCTTTAAGGTTCCTTTGTGAGGTTATATTTCAAAGTGTGTACCAAACTTTAAAAGATTACCATAAGTTATATGCAAATATGTAATGGCTGATTGATCAATGCCAGTGATTTACCATTGTTTCGCTAGATGTGGGGATTTTTTTGGCTTTCAAAGCTTGGCTGCTCTATATTTACATGTTTTGTTTATTTTTTAAAATCCAGTTGAACTTCATTTCTATTTATTTGTACCTGCTTCATAGCAGTGTTCCAGTGGGTAGTGTTAAACAGTGATGGGTTTCCTGGTCTGTTAACTTATCTTTGTAAAACATTTTTCATGCTGTAGTTTGACACATTCTAAAGTTTTAACTGGAGCTTATTCATTTACTTGAAATGTGTGAGAACTTCCTTTTTCTACTGTAGCTGAGAAGTGTTGCCTTTCATAAAGGACTGTGTCATTATCTGGTGAGACCAGTGTTGTCACAATGAGTTGATTCTATATTTGAAAATCTACGCATGTTATAGGAACCATTCAGTTCTTTTGAACAGATGCAGTGTTGAATTTGCTTTGATTTTCACACTTTTGTCAAACAAGCATCACTTACTGTTATATCATAGAAGTCCAAGACTGTCCTATCTATCCTAAATACACACAGTACTGTTGAGGATGGGAGTATTTGTTGAAAATAGGTTATTCAAATATACTTTATGGAATCTATAGGTGCTTCTCAATGTCAAAGACTTTGTTGGATTAAGGATTAGATGCGACTTTGAAGGAAAGTACTGTCCTAATGAGAGGGAAACCATCCTACTTTTAGTTACTCCCTACACACAAAAGCTGAAATAATTGACTTGGCTGTTAGGTAGTAGCTGTTGCATGGCTTTCTATCTAACAGCCATTTATATTTAGAGACAGAAATTGACCATTGATACCAATGCCATTATCAATACTGCTCATCGATCTTTATCAATCCCCCTATCGATTCTTTACTCAATATTCAAGTTCTCCACAGAGGTTTTCAGCATCAACACAACTGCTTACTACATGAAATACCGAAGTGTACCGTTGAGAAAGTGTGCGAGGCTTTCACAACAAACCACAACCACCCTTTCCTCAGACGGCACTTTCTCTGGTTTAGCAGCAAGTGTATAGAAGTTTAGCTGAGCCATCATTAGCCTGAGAGCTAACCTAAGCTGTGGCGGAAGCCTCTTGGTCAACATCTGATATAGAGGACATGAGAGAATATTTTTATTTATTTAAAAGTGTGTTCAGCGTATGATGATGAGGGAAACTGTAGCGCTTGTAGCTGCATTTATGTAGAGCTATAAATACATGGCACTCCTGGAAGTGAATCCATGCTTTGGACCACTATTTTGCTCTGCCAGAACCCCCTTTTACCACAGCATGTACAGATGTACATGTATGATGTTGATTTGCAATCTGTGTGCATCTCCAGCCTCTGCCAGCATCGATGAAGCAGTTAATACGCTCAGAGGTGCAGGACCCCAGTACTTCAGAAAATTGGGTACTGGTTCTCAGTTTTCATCTCATTTCATAATGAATTTTTTACTTTAATGTTCTTCAGTTAGAGCACATTACGATGCTAAAACTTGATGATGACAACAAAGGCATTAAAAAGTATATTTACGTTTAAATGCATACTGCTCCGATGTTGGTCCATCTTCTGTCAGTGATGTTGCGGATGCATGCAAAGGATTCTGGGTGCAGTGGATACACAAGAGTATCCAATAAACCTCCCATAATGAAGGATGAAGTCCCTTCAAACATTAAACTAATCCTTTGGAAAGTCTTTATAAGGTGGTGTCCTGGAAATGCTGCCATTAACGACACTTCCTTGATTTGAAGATGGATCCGATGATGATGATTATTGTTATTATTAGTAGTAATTGCATCATTGTGTCTTTTTTTTTTTTTATTGTCACTTGTTGCTTACTAAATTTCATTCAACTTTGAGCTAAGAACAAACATCTGTCCGACATAAATGTCAGTAGAGAGTTATAGATACATTTGAAACGGAATGCTTTTTTGAGTTTTCTCCTTCTTTTTGTTCTTTTATTTAAAGGCGTTAGCCTAGTGGATAAGAAAGTATCCGTCCAAATGGAAGATCCTGATCATGTAGTTTTCTGTTGGGAGTGGCCTTCTGCAGTAGTTCTTGCATCTTTTGATAAATACTCTCCCATGGGCACGTTGACAAATTTTAACAAATGTCCTCGTATTCAGCCGTAGTTTTTGGTGTTGTCAATTTATTTATGAAACAAAAAGACTGCAACTGAGAACCATGAGTGTGAGAGAGTTGTACAGAAAGGCATTAGCAGTTCCCAAGTCCCTGAACAGTGCTAAATGTGTGTAGTGATGTAGTCCTGGTGCATTCCTCTGTGTATATGCATGTTTATTCCATGTCATTTAACATTTGCAAGTAATAACAAGCACCTGCTTTGAGCTCTCTAGTTCAGTAGTTGGGTGGCATGTTTCACCACCAAAATGACCATCATTACCTGGAAATATTAAGCAGTATTAACCTTAACATGCCAAAAATAACCACACGTTATTTCTAAGACTGTGACTAAGTTGTTGACTCTGTTGGGTTGAATAAAACTGATCAGTGCAAGCCATTTAAATCCATGAAGCATGGTATAAAGTGTAGTTAAATGCTGGGTTTTTTGTACATAACATTAGTGTTTTGCAAGCCTCTCTCAATCCAGTCGGAAATTAGCTCGGAAAAAGCCTAAAAAAAACTCTTACTGTCATTTGCTTTTTTAAAATGACCATATGAATTTCTTCTTGTGCTTTAACCAACTATATGTTTTATCTGCCAGGACTAGTTGTTATGTAGTTGAGTGAATGATTACCTGATTGACATAAATCTAAATTATGATTGAAGATCAGAAGGGAACATTCATGAACTTTGATACATAGTTGTATGTAATTTCTTTTAAAATATGTACTAAGATCTGCCTTTGTAACCTTTTTTCATTCTCTTTTCCTTCCTTTTCCTTCCTTATTTCTACTTGCTATCCTCTCATGTCTCAGGGCTTTGACCCTCCTCATCAGAGTGAGACCAGGACGGTTTATGTAGCAAACCACTTCCCAGAGCATGGCCACTACATACCTCAACGCTTTGCAGACAACAGGATCATCTCATCCAAGGTAACAAAGTTTGTTTAACACAGGTCTGGGTTGTATTTTATGATACTTTACCGGATACACTGTGATTCTAAAACAAGGTTATGAAAGTTGATAATTAGAGGTCCACTGATTTCATTGGTTTAACTAATTAACTTGCACAAATTACCAGAATGGAAAGGAATTTATAGCTGGTTGTGCAGCCTCTTTCAGCTGAACCAGTGTAAGACAGACACACCGCTCTTTTTGAATGGAGGCTGTAAACATAAAGTGTAGCTTTTAGGTGCTCTTTGGTAAAAGATGAGACCCATAACATTTTCCACAAGCAGCGACAGCAACCATGGCTGACAAGTCACTGAGAGAAAACTCTGCACTCATGACCTGATTCCTGGCACCATCTTGTCTTCTGTTGAAACAAATTGGTTTGGAGTGGCGATGTGGTGGGGAGAGAAGTTTCAAGCGTGATTTGTTGATGATGGGATTGGCACGGACAAAAAGCTTTTGTGTTGGTGAGAGAATTAGGAGGTCAGTTGGAAGACTAGCTGGGTAACATGACCGCGGCCCAAAGAAGCTGCTCCCTGCCATAAACAGTAATGATAGTGATTGATTTGTCTGATGATTATTTATCGACAGTAGTATTTGAGTACTTACAGTTATGGGAATTTTAAGTTAAATGATATAAAGATTAAATTTGGTGTGTTTGTTCTGATTTATTGACTCAGTTTTTAATGAAACTAAAGAAGACTTAACCATCAAGTGACAGTATTAAATGTGATTCCACCTGTCTGGCTTTTTGAAGCATATGTATAATCCAAATAACCTTTCCTGTGCCATTGTCCTCTGATTTTTGTTGTTTTTCTTTCTCTTTCAGTACACAATTTGGAATTTTGTCCCCAAGAATCTGTTTGAGCAATTCAGAAGGATAGCAAACTTCTATTTTCTCATCATCTTTCTTGTACAGGTAATGTAAGCACATAATGACTTCCTTCTCGCAGGTACACGTTCTTCTCAGTTAGATGGTGATGAGTCATCTGTGACCTCCGCTTTCCTGTACCAGGCATTTGCTTCTGCATGAGTGAATGACTCATTCAGTTCTAGAGACCAGAGGAGAGACGGGTCTGCCTCAGTATTAAAGCAGTATGCCCACACATTTAGAAATACTATGCAGCCAGCCCAAAGCGTTAGGCCTTCACTATACATCAGCTGTCCTGTACTGAAGCTTGATGTATTTTTCAGATTTTCAGCTGCCATTTGATGCATTTGGGACTGTGCAGTGAAGCCAAAGCAATTGACTTGACTTTGTTTGAAAAGACTACCTTTTCTGCACGGTATCTTTGAACCTATCTAGACTGTTGCTAGTTTTTAATCATTTTAATTATTTTATTTGTTTCTCTTTTAAAATCTTTTACATATTTTATTGGTTCTTCCACTCCCCGCTGCAATGCTTTTATTTTATGTAAAGCATTTTGAATTGTTTTGTACATGACGTGCTGTATGAATAAATTTGACTTGACTTGACTTGACTTTTCACCCACTCAAGTTGTCAGTGCAGTTGAAGTCAACTTGGTCTGAAATGGCCTTTTTTCATCTCTACAACGTGAACATGACATTTTCTTAGATGGACAATTTCATCTTTTTAAGATGGCTTCACATGCATCCCTAGAAAACCTATAAATTGTTATAAATTTGCTTGTAGATTCCAGAAAAAGTCACAATGTCAATATGGTTTAGGTAAATATTGTTTTGTTAGTTTTTGATTGAATGGTCAGGTATTTATTTTCTTTAATTATATGTTATTTACTTTTTCTTGAAAACAAACAAAACTTACATTCAGCCATCTTGCCCAAACTGAATATCATGTAAATGAAATAAATCTAATTGAGAGTTCACTAATCTATGAAGACTGCATCAGTCACATAACCCATCGCCCTAAGTGTCTGATAGATCATTTATGTATTCTTCATATTTAAAGACTTCTGTTGTCTATAGCATCTCAGCCTTGTATGCAGATTTTAGAGCCTGTGATTTAGAAAAAGTGCTTTCAGTGATACTCTGTTTAATGTTGGCTACTAGGAAATAGATGTAGTGCAAGCCAAGAATTACACTGTTATTATAAAACACTTTACTCTGTAAGAGTTGGTGTCTGAGGGACACGATAAAACCGTGTAAATAAAGCTGCATGCTTTGGACAAAGACCTTTTTTCATATCTTTAACTATGACTTCATCTGTCCAATATTTGCAACTTAAATTCTTAAAAGGCATGTTAAATGGGGAATCTGTATTTAAATTACACTGTGAGACTTTAAACAAACGGTTGTTTTTGGAGTCATTTAAGGTTAAACTTAGACATGTCTGCAGGAAATGTTGTGTTTATGCATACTTGTTTATCTATTTTGTGGGCACACTTTTAAAGTTTTATGTACTAGCTGTGAGGACATTTGTAGAAAGTAACCACGTTTTGGCTCATTCTCCCTTTGTGACATGCGTGCATGCAGGTTAAGCTTAACCAAGGTGAAACATTTAGAGGTTTCGATCCGGCAGTTAGCCTTTGAGGGAAGTTGTATGGATTTCCTGTTTGACACATAAACCACTACTTCTCGTTGTTGTCTTTCTAGTTCATTTGTAAAACAGGTCACACCCATGTTTTTTTTGTTTTTTTTTTACTGCACCTCAGATTTGGTGACATTTTGGTGTATTTTCCTTTGCAGTTAATGATAGACACCCCAACTTCCCCAGTCACCAGTGGGCTCCCTTTGTTCTTTGTGATCACAGTAACCGCTATAAAACAGGTGAGAACACAAGCATCTGAAAGCTTCCTCTTAAGTAGGATAGAAATGTGGAACAAGCCTACTTTGATCATGACTGTATCATTCAAAGCTACACTTTAAACCAACTCGGTTCAGCTCACTTGCTATTTAAGTGCTCTATAAAAATCTGAATAATGACGTGTGTTTAAAAGAACATAAGGTATAATCACTTCATATAATCAATGAGTAGTCTTGCCAGCATCGTATGTCAGTTAATAACATTATATTAACCAGCTGTCATCTGCAGTAGTTCACAGGCTTGGCTTTGTTTGCAGGGCTATGAGGATTGGCTGAGACACAAGGCGGACAATGAGGTGAATGGAGCTCCGGTGTTTGTGGTTCGCAGCGGAAGTCTGGTCCAGACGAGATCCAAAAACATCAGGGTGAGACTGCAAAAGCAACGCCATCATGCCATTTATCCCAGTTAGGATGTCAGGTCCTTTACACAATTGTTTTGTCAATGTGTAAAACCACTACATAATCTGGTATCTACCAAAAAAAAAAAAATGCTTTCAGCAATTAACTTTTAGCTTGGCTGTTTAATTCATTTTGTTTAATTTAACACACATTTTATAGATAAAGTTATAATGTAGTCAATAAAATGAGCTTTGTTTAATAAAAAAGGTTAAAGGAAACAGAGACATCTATTCTCTTGAGTGCAAATATGACTGGAATGTCAGTATAAATGTCACTGGTTCCTGCTCATTTTTCACATATATTTGTCTTACAAGCTTATAAGCTGCCATTCTTATTTTTTTACGTTAGTCTTTTTCATGTATTTTTTATTATTTTTTTTCAAATCTTGCAGGTGGTGTAGCACCTGCAATCTCATTATATGTTGCATATAATCATAATGAATCTTTTCACCTTCTAATTTACGTGATGGAGTTCCTCCTCAGATGGGAATCTGTTAGGAAATGTTTTCCTCTCTGACTGGTTCACAGTTTAAGAATGATTTGATGTACATATTCCCAATTCACTGGTTGGTTGAGGAACCTGCTGCATATGTTTCACACCCAAAGTGCTTTAACTTAATAAAAATGCTTGTCCAGTTATGGTGGCGGTGAGATGATTATGGGTTTATTTTTATGTTTTGTTGCAGCCTGTTCTTGTTATGTCCTCAAATAGTGCTTATGGAGTGTAAAGTTAGTTCTGAGATGCTATGATTTGAATTTAGTTAAATTTGTAAACCTGCAGCCTGAATTTTAGCATGAACAACTTTTGCTGCCCCCCAATGATATAATGTCTCTGATGCATTATTTGCCAGTAATTCTGAACATTAGAGGGTACACAAATCCTCTAAGGTAAGTCTCCTCAGAGACACTAATGTGTCTGGGGTTAATGCAACCCTGTCTCGATGATGTGTTTGCTGTAGAAAAAAGGCAAATTAATCTCTCGAGCTGGAAAAGGATGTGTGATATTGTTAACAGTCACAGCTAGGAGGGTCATTGTCAACAAGGGTAAAATAGCTTGATGCGATGGCACAAAGACGTCCATAGTGACTGCGTGTTGGTGGTAATCTTTAATGGCAGGAGAGTTTGACGCGCAGCTTCTAACGTATTCATGGAATACATTACCCAGCTTTCAAGGAAATGTCAGAACAACAAATGAAGTGTGGATCTTGTTTTACGACTCAGAAGGAATTGACTGACTATGTAAAAACCAAAAGACAAATTAAAGGCCAACTTCCACTAAAAACCGGTTTTACTTGCTCCTTCTGAAAAAGGGAGGGTCACCCCTAGTTACATACACATACCAGGCTTCCAAGTGTTGCGTCACCTACACAGGTTGTTTTCCCGAATTTACAGAAACAACGCAGAGCCACGAGTGAATCAGAAAAGCCTGTACATTCTACGTCAAACTGAAAAAAGGCGTTGCCCACTTGGTATTATGCCCGCCCATAGAAACCCGCCCCCCTCGGACGGGCCCTATAACTAAGCAGAAACCTGTAGTCTGTGGGGTTAACAGAACCGACGCCTAATGCATTCAATAACAATGGTGAACACAGCAGTATTAATGAAATGACGATGGAAGTTGGCCTTTAAGGCAAAAAAGACAAATTTTGTGGGAAGGCGATTTTCTAATGGAACTTCTGACATTAAGACCACGATAACATTTATATTTATCAACAAATACCAGTACTTTTACCAGCCTAATAGTCCCAATACTGACCTGGCTGTAAAATGGACGTATATATCATATTAGTTTCCTATAGTTTTTCACCCACTCTAACAGCAAGTGTAAATTGTCCTCTGAACCTAAAGTTGACCGTCCTTACCCTGGTGGCGTTTCTGCTCATCCATCTAGGTGGGGGACATTGTCCGTGTGGCTAAAGATGAGACGTTTCCAGCTGATCTGGCGTTGCTGTCGTCAGATCGTTCGGATGGTACTTGTCACATCACCACAGCGAGCCTCGATGGAGAGACTAACCTTAAGGTCTGTGTGCATGATGGTAGTCATGTTAACATTCGTGCATCGTCATTTGCATGCAATACTCAGACTTAATCCTAAAAACCCACTCAGAAAAACATAACGGTACCAGTGGTGTAAAACATCACTGGGTACCTTTTAACCTTGCAACTGTTTGGTCTGCTGCACTACATCAAATGAAGTTTTATGACTGGTTTCACCAGTTACAGCAGTGATGATGCACAGGAGAAGCAGGTTGGTGATATTCCGATAGCCTGGAAGGTAAGGCCAGTGGAACTCATATTAAAGCTCTATGCATGAAAAGATTCTCTTTTAGTCATTTTAAGTGACCTATGGGGAAAATTTATGCATTTATTTATTCATTTATCAATAGTTTAAGTTTATTTGATAGAAAATTGTGTATCTTTTATTTGATTAATGTCTGCTTTGTGTGTGCTAGATATACAGTAGCAGCCAAAACTTACATACTCGCACGTTCATTTTGTATGAATAGGCGTGTCCAAACTTTTGACTGATACTGTATGAGTATTCCTAAAATGTTTCTTGATTGACATGCATATGATTATATTCATTTCTGCATTAGACTCTTAGTTTGGAACTTAACAACCCCCCCCCCCCCCCCTGCACTACTCTGTCTTACAGTTTGCATCCAGGTGTTTTTGTTAGCATTTCATATAGCATGTTTGTTTTTAGTGGTCAAGAAATATGTTGTAACTATGAGTTTGCACCTCAGTCACATCTGTCTGTGTTATGCATTTTGGAAAAATACTGTAGCCTTTTACTTTCAGTCAGATTTTAAAATAATGTTTTAGTTTCCGGTATACTTTTGGAGTTTATAAATCCAGAGTAACGATTGATAATGTAGGATTGTATTTCACCAATTCATCTGATGTTTGGAAAGAAGAGCAGAGCAGAAAATCAGTCGAGCTGCTAACACACTGTCCAGTTTAAACGTGTAGATTCAGGCTTCAGTTCATCTCTTTATTGTGTTTTATGTTGCTTTAAAAACTGTTAGTGATCAGATGAATATATATGTATTGTTATTTTATTACAAATATTATTCATATGAAGCAATCCATTATCATTGATTCTCCCTTTTTGTAGAACCTTTCAACCTTTCATTAGAACCATGGTATAGTTAAAGTATAGTTAAAAGCTTTTTAATCAGGCTGTATTTATCAATGAGTCCTAATTTTCTTCTGGATTGAAATTCTCTCCGTATCATCTTAGAAGCATCTTTGTCCCATTTAAAACGATACTCGGTGTCCATCAATCTTTAACTATGTGCTTTATTTGTAGACCCATTTCTCTGTGCCAGAGACATCGGTGTGTCAGTCAGTGTCCCAGCTGGAGGCTCTGCTGGCTGTGGTAGAGTGTCAACAGCCAGAAGCTGACCTTTATAGGTAATCTGCACCCAGGCACACGCACACCTTTAGGATAAGAGCACAAAACCCATTATGGAGTCCGGTGAGGTCACACATTAGATGCATACAACTGTGAACAATTGCACTTAAACATATTGGAACTTGAGAATTGAAGATTCTGCTTCTGGAGACCTCATCCTGAAAGTATTAGTTTCTTAATTTTATTGTAATATTAACAGTGAAACAGTTTTGAAAAAAATAAATGATATAACTAACGTAGAGACTGTGTCCAGTGTCCAAACGCTTAGAAAATGGATGATAATGTGAAACGGGTTCGTTACCTCAACAACAGCCCCTCTTCCTCACGTCTCTTAGCTGTCTGCTGTAGGATCGATCTTAAAGCAGGCCCTCCCCCCCCCCTTACAAGGTTGCTGCTTCCATCTGTACATTCATTGTTGTCCCTTTCCCACTTTGCCCTGCAGCACTGAAAGTTTCTGGACATAATTGAGGGGACATCACAACACTTTGTAGCCTACTGCTTTACCCTGTCAGTTACCTTTTAAAATGCTCAGTTAAAGTCCATTTGTGAAAAGATTCCCATTCGCAGTTTCCTTCTCGTTTATGCAGATGAGCATTACGTCATGTAGTGTAAAATGTTACATTACATCGTGTCCTACCTCCTGCATAGTCCAGGCTTTTTGGGTTTTGTTTCCAACATGGGGAATAGGTCAGAGAAATATTGTCCTGTATATCTGCACAAAGCATGTCTTTTACATTCACTTATTTAAGTGCATTGAAAAGCCTTCCTCAGATGATTATGTAAATAATTTGCTTCAGTACCCAAAAGGCATGTGAACATATTGTTGGCCTTATTCAGTCCACTAGACTAAAATATTTGTGGTGTCTCTCAGATTTGTAGGCCGTATCACTGTGACCCAACATGAGGAGGAGATTGTCAGGTAAGAGCAGATTTATTTGTGTGCATTAAACTGCATTGAATTCAAACGCATTACTTTGATCTGTATTTCTATTGTTTACTCTTATGTCAGACCACTGGGTCCAGAAAACTTGCTGCTCCGAGGGGCAAGGTTGAAAAATACCAAAGAGATTTTTGGTGAGTCATTTATTTATTTATTAATTTTACCAATGGGAACTTCCCATTGAAGTGTCAGTGAAAGAAAGGTAAAATACAACAGCACTTAAGCTGCTGTTCAGTGGAGGTGGTAGTACAACAAGGTGATGGCATAGTCTCATCCAAGCTTTGACATGAACAAGCTGAGCTCAGTGGCTTTTATAGATCATTCATTATCATAGTGCTGAGGTCTGATTATTCAGATGACTCTTTCTTTAGTCTTAAAGTGCCTTTATCAGCAGTTTTTTTTTTTTTAAGTGAGTCAATGCTTAAATAATTTGTGATGCTTAAACCATGTGCGAAGCTGCAAAAGTCTGCTATCGCTTATGAACACATGCATAATGGGTGTCTTCGTTGGCATGACTTTAAGCATGAATCGACCAGGAGTGTACTGGACAAGCCACAAGGCTGATGTAATGTTTACACAACTGTGATGTTGCAGGCGTGGCAATTTACACGGGGATGGAGTCCAAGATGGCACTCAACTACAAGTGCAAGTCCCAGAAACGCTCTGCTGTAGAGAAGTAAGTAGCTGTAGTGTTTCATTAAGCAAAACATAAACCTACGTCCAAAGATGTGTTTAATGACCCCTTCAACATTGTGTTTTCCTGATGGCAGGTCCATGAATACCTTCTTAATCATCTACCTGGTCATCTTGCTGTTCGAGGCCATCCTCAGCACCATCCTGAAGTACGCCTGGCAGGCTGAGGACAAATGGGACGAGCCCTTCTACAACCAAAAGACTGAACTGGAGAGAAACAGCAGTCCGGTCAGTCTACTTTACTTTATGTATCAGAGGAATGCTTTCTGATTGATTTTCCTTTTGTTAGCCATTCGGAGCCACACAGATAAGATTTGTTGATTTTTAGTTAACGTTCCACATCTTTTTTTTTTTTTTCTTCTTTTTTTTTTAAACATCTGCAAACTAGAAATTCTTTCACTTATCTTTCCTCACTAGATGATAAGGGTTTTGTTTTCTCAAATGCAGAAGTAGATTAGCCCATTTAGGCCTAAGACACCTGGAAAAGAATGCCTGTAAAACCTATGGGCGATTTCAGAAAGACCCCCTAAAACCTGAAGTTTTTCTGGAAATTCAGCAATTGTGTCAACGCCTACTAAATGATTGATTTCTCAGCATCTGTAGCAGATAGAAACAAAATTCAAAAAGTATTTGAGAGCTTACACCTGTGGCTTTCTTTGGAAATTGAGTTTATTTACATACACCTTCACGAAAATAGAAAATGTAAAAAGTAGAGTGCAGGAACAGCACTATTTTCAATTAGAAAACAGTAATAAAATAAAATAAAATTTAATTTTATATTTAAATTATTTATTTATCTCTTTATTTTATCGCCAGTAATCTCTTCGTACTGGCAGCACAAGGAGCCCATACACATTCCAATACATTTTTTCATCTGCGGCACAGTTACGTGTGACCACCTTGCCATCTTTGCTCGAGCTGGAGTCTGAAGTACCTGGTCACTGTATCTATTCGTCTCGGAAACGAGATGCGCCCAAAGCTCCTCAGTAAAAATCTGATTAAATGCCTGCATCTGCAGGTAAATCGACTTTCACCGCTGGTGTGCTGTTGAAATCTCTCCGTCGATTACGGTGGTAATTGTCAGTCTTCCACTCACATTCAAACCCTTCAAAATCATCCTCAAACATATGTGCTCGCCATAAATCTCCATCAATTGGGTCAGCACGTTCATCAGCATCATCAAAGCCAAGAAACTCCTCAAAAGCGCTACCGTCTGAAATGTCTTCCCACTGAAAGTCCTCCATGCTTGGTTTGATGTAACTTAACTTCAAAACAATGACAAGAGGAACATGACGACACTCTTACGTGTCTATTATAACGCATTTCATTGGCGCAGAGGTCAATAATTGGTGCAAAACAACCTTATACATGAAAAAAGACGTGTACGCTTTCCCGGACTTAAAGGTAGAATAACGCAACAGTGCCCCCAGCTTTAAAGGTAGAAATGCGGCAACACTTTCCCAGCCTCAATGGGTTAGTGTTTAAGAAGCCTGAAAGAGAAGGACCGCTTCACTGCGTGTACATTCTGTGATAAGGTATAAAAATGGAGTGTCTATCACTGGACCAATCAGTTGGCACAGCAGCCTACCTGCCAGCGCTAATCAGTCAGCCTCTATGTATTAAGACACAGAGACTAAACAAACATAGTTGTGCTCAAGCCTTCCTAAAACCTGGAGACACTCGGGAATACCAGCAATAGATTAAGAGCCTTCTTTTTAGATTTGGTTTAATAGGTGCTCCAGAAACCTAATAGTCCAGCCGTGTGTGACACTGATGCAGTGGCTGCATTTCTCAACATCAGTTATGTCCTTGCTCCGGGGGAATAATGGTCCTTCAAAAATATTCTAGTATTCCACCCATTTTTTTGTCCAAATTATTTTTGTTTTCTTGAGTTAATTTTTATTTCTTCCTTTTTTTTGCTGCATTTTTGTGAGTTCATCCAAAGTGGAACAAGTCATGAAGATGACTTTTTGTGGAAGTAATGTCTCTCTCCAAACCCATGCTCAGTCTCCTTTCCTGTCACCTAAAGTAATTAACTATTTAATAGGAATAAATCACCCTGCCTGATTTGATTTAGAAGGATAAGTGCTGAGGCTCCATCCTTCTGTGTGGCTCAGTTGAATGTACAGCAACGACAGGCAGCCTTAATCTTTTTATCTAGTTGCTTTTCTTTTTCAAATTCTCTCTTACACTTTACTAATTCAAACACAAGCTATTTTCTATGCTCGTTGGTTAGACTTCAATTTATCAGAGTTAGCTTTACCTTATAACATTCTGAGAGCCAGTTCAATAGAATTTATCTTTTTTATCTAATTCCTCTACAGATCTTAAAGTTCATCTCTGACTTCTTGGCATTTCTGGTCCTCTATAACTTCATCATCCCCATCTCACTCTATGTTACCGTGGAGATGCAGAAGTTCCTGGGTTCATTTTTCATTGGTTGGGATTTGGATCTGTATCACGAGGAAACTGACCAGAAAGCTCAGGTCAACACATCTGACCTCAATGAAGAGTTGGGGCAGGTATGGAAGCGGATTGAATATGCATGTGTACATTAAAAAAAAAAAGAAATGGAACATTTGTATCAGTTATCTTTTAGTGTTGTATATAACCTTTAAAACACGCTTCTGTATGTTTGTGTTTCCCAGGTAGAGTATGTGTTTACTGATAAGACGGGTACGCTAACAGAAAATGAAATGCAGTTTCGTGAGTGTTCAGTAAATGGAACCAAGTACCGGGAAGTTAATGGGAAACTGGTACCAGAGGGAATGACGGACGACTCTCCAGATGGTTCTACGGCTCACTTGGTAACTAGCATGTACAGCATACAAGCATTACATAAATTTTTCTCATGGCAGACATATATATATATATATATATATATATATATATATATATATATATATATATATATATATATATATATATATACATATATATATATATATATATATACATACACACACACACACACACACACACCGTCTTTATACACCATACTCATACGTGCCATTAAAGTGGCAGAGTAGGTGTATATGAACAAATGGGCCAGTAAAGTCCTTTCCTATTTTAAACGACCTTTGCAAATAGTTAAAACTCTTGTTCTAACAGCCTATGCTACATGCTTTTAAAATGAATATAGTACTGCAGTCTATGTTTGAAGTTTTTAAGCGGACTTTAGGTAGAGTGTTCAGGTGCTTGCAGTACACTTATGTGTTGCTGCAACCTGCAATTATCTGATCCAACTGGCCACATCCTGTTTAACTGGTTAGGGTTACCGTAGTAAGGGCGTGGTACCTAAAGTAACATGAAAAACAACTTGGACGTGGACAGAGTTAGGTTGTCCAGCGCCACCACCACGCAGATCGCAGTAAGATGCTGCTCAGATGGTGTGATGAGACTAAAGGATTAAAGCTCAGAGGGAGGGAGGGCACTGAATATACTGCAGTACAGTCCACACTGCTCATAGCAGGTGTAGTTTTGTTCAGCACATTTCATTACATGTAAACACCGCTAACATAATGATGAATTTTACACACCACTTTGTACCGTGATGCTACAATGATACGCAGTACTTGACTTTCTGGAACAAAGATTTGACCTTTTTTTTTTTTTTCCTTTTTCCCTTTTTCCTTCCCTGTTGTCTGTCCATTCAGATGGGAGAGGAGTTGTTATTTCTCAAGGCAGTGTCGTTGTGTCACACGGTTCAGATCAGCTATGACCAGCCAGATTGTCTGGTTGGAGGAGGAGATCCGTTCTCGCATGCCAATGGTTTTTCTTCCAGTCACATGGAATACTATGCCTCTTCACCAGATGAGAAAGCTTTAGTTGAGGCAGCAAAGAGGTAAAGTAACCTTACGGTAGAAACTTAGTGAAGAAACAAATGGGTTTAAAAAGCTAAGAATTAAGTTTTAAACAAAAATGGCCTGTGTCTTGTTATATTTATGGGTGGGCAGGAAACGTGAAAGCTTGAACTAATTTGTCCACATACTTCATTGTTTAGACCTCTTTATGCCTAAGAGAGGAGCTCTGGATGTACTTTATTTACATTACGTGTACATTTTATGCACGAGTCCTTGCTTTTGACATGATGTTAAATTCTGCTAGCTGTGCAACCTTATTGTGTGGGGGCGACATTAAAACATTTATGGAGGTAGGACCGCTGGTCCCTTATTTCACTTTGTGTCACTGAAATTTAGCACAAGCAGCAGTTCAGTGTCCCGGGAGTGGTTAAAAGACTCAGGCAGACCTGAGTGGAAAATGGTTTCAAAGGGGGAAAAGAGATCAATAATGTGTCTGTTTCATTGGTGCGACTTTAAGGTAGCAGTAAAAGGTTAAAATTAAAATGAATCTGGTGCCACAAACATGCAGTGGAGAATTAGTGATTAACAGAAAAAGCAGTGTAATGATACTTGTACACCTTCAGAAAGAATAAAATCCATTTATTGACTTTAAGGCTTTTTAATCAAGAAATGCCTAAAGAGAGATAAACATGGCAAGATGTCATTTAAAGTGTGTTAACTCCATCCGTTTGTCAAATTTAACAAATGATAGAAAACCATGTGAAAAAAATAAATTCCCACGATAAGTCTTATGATTATGTCATGGCATTATATTATCTGATTTTATTTTATTTATCTATTTTTTTTTAATGCGCCGCCATTTTATCAAAGTACAAAACACACATCATAAACTAGTTAACAGCCTTCCATCACTCTGAAGAGGGTCGATAAATGTTTGAATGAATGATAAGTTATACCTAGGGAAACGCTCGAGCTAAAAGTAAAAGCTGCTCGTCTCCAAACTGGATTGTCAGACATTATTTAAAAGTCTTTATGTTCGGTGTCTTGATAATTGTAGCTTTGACTGTTTTGTTCAGGATTGGAGTGGCCTTCACTGGGAGCCACGGAGACACCATGGAAATAAAAACGTTTGGCAAGTTTGAAAAGTACGTGTCCCCGTGCATCACTTACATCATACATACTTAATGAAATGAATCAATACAAAGAAAGCCAAGTTAAGAAAGAAGAAGAATATTTAATCCACATGGCAAATGAAGAGTGAGAGGAAAGAGACTTTCCGAAACAAAAAGATGAATAAATTCAAGTTAACAGGAGTGTGTTTCTTTGCCCTGAAGGTATAAACTGCTCCACGTGTTGGAGTTCGACGCTGACCGCAGGAGAATGAGCGTCATTCTACAGACTCCCTCAGGTGACATTAACTGCTCTGACCACACAGAAGGCTTTTTTCAGTTATTGGGAGAAAAAAACATTGATTTCAGCCCACACAATCAGAGTAAAGGTTCCCCAAAATAATACAAGAAAGAAACAAAACTACATAAATGTGAAGTTCAGTTTCTTAATTATTTCAATAAACGCCATCAGAAGTACATGACATATGGTTTGAGAGAATCTTAATATTGTAGTTTTTATGATTTTTAAGCATTCTTATTGTTTTATATTTTTATTTATTTGCCATTTATGCCTTCATCTTGTTCTTGTTTTTAAGGAGGACAAGTGCTATTTACCAAGGGTGCTGAGTCGGCCATCTTGCCTTTCACCACTAGCGGAGAGATAGAGAAAACGAGACTTCATGTTGACGAGTTTGCTCTGGTGAGGAAAGCTTTGATATACTTCCACAGTTTTCTGTCCGTAAATCTGGGAGTTCCCGGATTCCTTTTTGCTCTGTTGCTCTCTGTGCCCATAAGACTATAAATTATTAACTATAATAGTCACACACACACATATCCATGTTCCACTTTAAGTCATCAGACATGTGTAACCAGACATTGTTTTCTGGACTTCGTTGATTTGTAGTCTTCATCCCCTGCTGCTGGCTCTGTGAAATGAAATAATTTTTTTTCTGTATTTTCTCTACTTTTGTCCATCTTTGTGTTTTATCTTCTCATCCCTTACCCACATATTTTTCCTTCACATTTGCTTTTTTATGGCAAATCTATGCCGTCTCATTTCATCCGTAATGCTCTGACGCCACCATGTTTTTTTCTTCCTCTCAATCTTTTTCCTCTGTTTTCCTCTTTTTCATTCTGTTGTAGAAAGGTTTGCGGACCCTGGTGGTGGCGTGTCGCCACTTCAGTCCAGAGGAGTACATGGATGTGGACAGGCGCCTGACAGCAGCTCGCACTGCGTTGCAGCAGAGGGAGGAGAGACTACACGAAGCCTTTGATTACATCGAGAGAGACCTGCAGCTCCTGGGAGCAACTGGGGTGGAGGACAAGTACGGACACTTGAATACGAATCAGAATATTGGTGTTTTCTCTCCTAAAAAAAGTTCTCCTCATATTCAGAATTCATCTGATGGGTATGTCAATGATCTACAAGTGTAGAGAAAGCAAGATGAAGCCACTTGAGTTACATATTTAAAGTAGAGTGTGGTGACATTCTTCGCTCGCTTTTAACACAGTTCTGTTTGTGTAGTCTAAATTTCCTGTGTGAGGTATAAGAGTGAGGTATAAGTTTTGTTTTTTTCGCAAATAGTAACTATCGTTTTTTTTTTTTTTTTACCAACTACCTTGTCCCTCAGTGATGTCAGCAGAAAGACTGGATAAATAGTATTTAACGTTAACATTATTTTGGCCATGACTGAGGTCTTGTACCATTTGCTGTCATACATTTTTTAACCTTTCATCTGACTTATGACCAAACATTTAATTACTAATTACATTCCTATTAGCCTTAGTTGCACTTTGGGTCATTTTATAATTAGAAAAAAACAACAACTCTGAACCGAGTCATTTTTAACTGTCCACCTGCTGCTCTCAGGTGCAGCCTCACTAAGCTACTTCTTGTTCATTTCTGCAAAATGTTAAATCACTGGAAAATCCAAAAACTGCTTTACAGCTCGCTAAGTAAATACTGACTAAATGAATATGTATAGTGCCAAAAGTGTTAGAAAAATTATAACATCATAAAACATGGAGAAGACACTGGGCCAAAACAGACATGTACAGTAAAAAAGAGCCTCCAACAAATAAACAGTGGATAGTCTGAAAGGAGATGCAGACATCTCTTCACAAAGCATCTCTGGAAATGAATGTTGCTATGTGTTTGCATCCACTCGCCATCTGCTCCTCACATAAGCCTCAGTTTCTCACACTTTGTTTGTCTCTGCTCTCTCACTGCTCTATTTCTGTGTCTGAACTGAATTGCTCCCGGGGCACACATGGTCACGATCAAAGGGTCTCCTCCGTTATGGAAGGGATGACTAACATTTCCCTCTGTGTTCAGTCTATTATAAAGAGTGCATTGCTTAAAGGCATGGTTATTTTAGATCATATCAACTGTTTATTAATCTCTTGTGGAATATAATCTGTGGTAGGGCACAATTCCCGGGATTGACCTAATGCAATTATATAGGAATCGTTTGACCTCTTGCATATGCAGCATGTGTTTCAGGTGTGCTCTTATATATATTCTCTGACCCTTGTTTCGTTTAGACTTCAAGACAAGGTCCAGGAGACCATTGAAGCTTTGCGGCTGGCAGGCATCAAAGTGTGGGTGTTGACGGGGGACAAACACGAGACGGCAGTCAGTGTCAGCTTGTCCTGTGGACACTTCCATAGAACCATGAACATCTTGGAGCTTCTGCAACAGCGCTCTGACAATGAATGTGCAGAGCAGCTCCGCAGACTGTCCAGAAGGTGTGTGTGCGTGTGTGTGTGTGTGAGATTCTCGTTTTTTAAAATGGA
Organism: Odontesthes bonariensis; assembly: GCF_027942865.1. Lineage (NCBI taxonomy): Eukaryota > Metazoa > Chordata > Actinopteri > Atheriniformes > Atherinopsidae > Odontesthes > Odontesthes bonariensis. Next base: position 29,977,143 of record NC_134520.1, on the reverse strand, counting down.
AATATTTGGAGTTCATGAGTTTTTGTTGAATTTTGAATTGATAGTGAGACTTTAACCAGTTCTCCACAAATATGAAGGTTTACTGTATTTCAAAGAAAATGCTTCTATAGTGTTAAGTCTTTAAAATGCAAACTTAATGAAAACAATGCAAAGGTACGTGTGTGTTAAGTAAAGACTAAATTAGTCTAAGCTGGTGATGTCCAATCTGACATTAGATATCTTTCCTTTCTGATCCTCTTTTTGCTCTCATTCATTCCCAGGATAAAAGAGGACCACGTCATTCAGCACGGTTTGGTTGTCGACGGGGCCAGTTTGTCTTTAGCACTGAGGGAACACGAGAAGCTCTTCATGGAAGTTTGTAAAAACTGCTCGGCTGTCCTGTGCTGCCGCATGGCCCCACTGCAGAAAGCGAAGGTTATAACCTACTGCCAAGTGCACACAACCTATAACACTTGAAAAATGTTGAATATTGACACCAGACTGATCAAAGCTGATTCAGTTTGGCCCTGGTTTGATGGTCATTGGTGAAATACATAAAGTGAGAGTCACTTGGACTAGATAAGTCATCAGAGCAGTGTTTTCAAAGGCTACGCAGGGGTAAACCAAGATTGGTGGTTCAATCTATGGCTTACTTAGTCTACGTAGTAAGGTTTTGGCTTGTAATGTTAAGCCTGTTTACCGTTTAGGCCTTTCTGTAGACTCCAGAACCGCCTGGAACTCACTGTGGAATATTTGTTATCACTGGGTAACAAATATTCTGGGTATAATTTATCTGCAAACATGTTAACAAATTCAGCCGAAAAAGGCCAGAGACACAGTCAGTTGTAACAGCAGTTTTCTGGACTTGGTGCAATAACTCTGGCAGTCGAAACATATTGAACTTGTTCTAAGTAATTCTCTGGCTTCAGACCAGCACTGAAATCGCTTTGATTAACCTCCGACCCAACAACAGTGATGAATTTTAAGAAATTGACTCAAATACTTTCAAAATACAGACTGTAGAAGTTAATTGTTTTCATCTAATGCAGTAAAGCCTACTTAAGTTAAAGTTTCACCACCCTAACTATGTGTTTGCATACAAAAAAACACGTTTGCCTCCGAAGAAGTCAATTCAAAGGACTGTTATTTATGTAGCACATTTAAAAACAACTCAAGTTGACCAAAGTGGCTCACAGAATAAAAATGCAACAACCATAAGAACAACAACAAATAATAAATCTTCTTGGATGATAAAATCGCTCAACTCAAAGATGCATTTACTCCACGCTCAAATTAAGATTCAACTCTGACATCAAACCAGAGCCAAATGAGGTCATCTTTGAACTCTGCCCCATACTGCAGACTACAGCTTGGTGCTCTTCCTCGTTCCAGCCTAAGTTATTTAGACAATCAGTCTCTTATGGCCTGTGTTGTGACAAAGGAAGCAGATCTGATTGGATTCAATTCAGAATATGGATGATGGAAAAGCTGCTCACTCCCATAAATGTTGTCTTTAATTTTCCTCATGTGAGCTTATAAACATTTGTCTTTTTGATAGGTACTCTGTGTTGATTCATGTCAAAGATTTTTGTAAACTTTCTAAATGTCCTTCAACATCTCAGTTGTCCTTTGATCTGTTTAGGTTGTGCGACTTTTCAAGACATCTCCAGAAAAACCAATCACTTTAGCTATCGGGGACGGAGCCAATGATGTCAGCATGATACAAGAAGCCCATGTGGGCATAGGTAAAAACATACTGGACGTACACTGACAATACGGCCTTAAACTCTGTTGTGTTTGTATTCTGAAGGGTCATGTTCACTGTGTATGTGCGCACCTTCAGGTATCATGGGAAAGGAGGGCCGTCAAGCTGTGCGAAACAGTGACTATGCAATTGCCAGGTTCAGGTTTCTGGCAAAACTACTTCTGGTTCACGGTCACTTTTACTACATTCGAATAGCTACGCTTGTACAGTACTTTTTCTACAAGGTAAAATTCTTTTCTTTCTCTACAAAAGTTAAGTGGCCATTTTGAACTGTAGAAATGGGCTTTTACATCAGCTGTTATCACGAGTGTACTCGGCTGTGTCAGCTGTTCCATGTTTTTAATGTGTCTCTCCTTCGCTCTGTCTTTTCTAGAATGTGTGTTTTATCACGCCCCAGTTTTTATACCAGTTCTTCTGTTTGTTTTCACAACAAGTAAGTCTCTTTAAATCTCCATTTCACTTACTTCTCATCTATCGTTGTCATTTCTGTTTCCGCTTTTCACATACACCATTTCACTCAATTTGCACTTTTTAAATACTGATAATTCTCTTTCCAAATCTCATGTTGAACGAAGTCATTGTGATATCCAGTTTGAATTAAATTTTTTATTTAAAGTGTTAACAAATACCAGGCATCTTTTGGAGTTTCTGTCATCTGTTACATACTGTGTAACTGTGTAAGTCATTTCTAAACGATAGAAATGCCAGGTAAAGATTTTGTAGTTGATATTACACCTTATTGTAAATGTACTCTCTCTAAATTAAACTCTCTCCATCTTGTTGTTTAATGTTTTTCTGGATAAGTTGGAGATGTCACTTCTACCCACAGTTTGGTGTTGAGTGAAATGCTGTTTCTGTCCAATCTAGACTCTGTATGACAGTGTTTACCTGACACTGTACAACATCTGCTTCACCTCGCTCCCCATCCTGGTGTACAGCTTGTTTGAACAGCTGGTTCATCCACATGTACTGCAGAGTAAACCTGGCCTGTACAGGTAAGGCCATGTGGAATCCCCAGGTGCAGACTTTATTGTATAATATCATTCACTGTTAACAGAAAGCAGCTAAGCAACTTGACTTGGCTTCGTGCTAAGTCTGACAAAGACTGGTCTTTATGTAACATGTTAGATGAGCTGTTGGTATCTGAAGTCTGTTTTTTCATGGTTTGTTATTTTATCAATCATTAAATTACTTATCTAAGTGTTGTTCTGTTCATTTAATTGAAGCATGAATGTGCGGTTTAATACAATATATTGATGTAAAAAATTAAGCAAAACTTTTTATCAACAGAGATATCAGCAAGAACTCGCTGCTGTCCTTCCGGACTTTCTTGTACTGGACTCTGTTGGGCTTCTGTCACGCGTTTGTCTTCTTCTTTGGATCCTACATTCTAATGGGGGAGGACACGACACTCATGGGCAATGGGCAGGTGTGTGTCTGACAGATATGTTGTACGTGTTGACACCATGGTTGAATCCCTAGAAACAATCCTGATGAGAAAACATGTTTAAAAATCATATTTCAAAATGGTTTTGCACATAAATGGTAGGTAACTGTGTTTACCTGTGTCTTCTTTTTGTTTGCGTGCATTTTGTGATGTTTGTTGGTGGTACTGATTACTGGCTGTTACTTCTGTGATTTGTTTCCTTGATATTTCTTCTTTTTATCTGTTTCTCATTCTTTCTTTTAAACAATATAACAAGTTTTCTCTTTCTTGCTTCATATCTTGCCATCTCTCTTACTGTCTGAAGTTTGCCATTGACTCACTTTTATTACTCTGTTGACTGTCTTTTTTCTTCCATCTTCTGTTGATTGCGACTTTTTCCTTCTGCCTTCACGCTGTGCATGTCTTCAGATCTTGCGAGCTAACAGGCAGCTGGTAAGAGTGTGTTCTACAGTTGAATGCATGTCTCCCTAGGAGGTTAATGAGAGGACTCGAGAAGATTCATTAACATGTCTACCGTTGAATAGGATGAACTTCAGTTCTTCTGCTCAGTGATATGTTTACATATTAGCTTATTTCAGAAATGAACAGCACAAATGGAGGTTTAGCTGCTAAGTGTATTTAGAAATAAGAGGTCTGATTCCTTCATTTTAGCTAAAAAGCAATTTGTGCATTCAGTTTGCAGTTCCATTCATTTTGTCCAAATGCCATATTTGTAATTGATTTTTAGTCCAGTTATTTTTTTCGTGCACATTTACAGCCCACAGCAATTCACAAATAAATCTAAAGTTATTCTGAACAAGTAGTACAAAAGCTTCAGACTGCAGATTTTAATATACATATTGTAACATGTTTATAGATTAAAATATTTGAGTAACTCCACTGGAGGGTTACTTGCATCTTCCCTTTAATAATATGACATTTTTATCATTATTTTGTGGACTACAAGCTACAGGAGGTCATTGAATGAAGGAGGAACATAAGATGCAACCTACCACTTGGGAAAAAAATTCCAAGGGGTCCACAGTTGTTTTTTTTTCACACACATCTTACACAGTTTGCTATTAAGCGTCAGAGTTTAGACTCCAGCAGGCTTTTAAAGTGGTTGTCAACAATACTGTGCCTCCTGCAGCTTTCACTGTTTAAGTAGCATCGGAGCTCCTGAGGGTAGTCGCACAGGCCTCAATGTAGACACCATAACGCCAGACAGCTCGTTGACCAGGGGCCGCTTTCTGGGTTCATAAAGGATAGATTCGCTCACCTTTTGTAACGCTTTATTACTTTAGACATTTGTAGTTTTGCTAAAATAGTTCTTAAAGTTAGAATAACTGTGCTTAGCTTTTTTTGCCATCCAATGGATCAATGGAAGTAAGCTCAGGTTGTTGGAAGTGCACAAAAGAGGCTGATCCTCTTATCAGTTATCCTGCCACTAACCGTGCATGTGCATGTAAACAAAGCTTCTTTTTCTTTCCGGTCATAAAGTCTTGTCAGCTGTTGTGTCACACTGTTGACTGCTAATAATTGCAGTATGTCTGTTTCTATAGATGTTCGGGAACTGGACGTTTGGAACGCTTGTCTTCACAGTCATGGTCATCACGGTCACATTAAAGGTAAATTACATTGAATATTACGGTCAGAACCAAGCAGTTATTTTTAGGAACACAGTCAACCTGTTATCAACATATTTCAGAGTAAGGAAATAATATCATAGAATTTTCCAGACAAACGAACACAAAACAACAGCCGCTATTCAGTGAGTATAGATGACGGGTTTGTGGAAAAGAAAAAAGCTCAACATCTTACACACATCTTCAAACCCAAATACTTGGCTTAGATTTTAAATGGAGCAAGATGGTCCCCTCAGGTGGATACTAAAATTGTAAAAGCATGTAACACTCTGTTGCTGTTTGCATTTACTAAAAGCTGGGCAGCATGCTTAGGTCCACAGAGCCACACTTGGGTTTCACACCAGTGTGAAATACAGTATGTTGTGAAAAGGATGATGTCAGTGACCATTAACTGCAGAGGATCATTTGTTACAGGTTGGGGGTCAACGTCTCTTTTATAGCACAGAAGCAGACTGATGTAGTTTATTGTTGCACCACCTGTCACTATCTTAGTGTTTTATACCTTTTTGTGTGTGTGTGTTTTATGTAATGACAGCTTGCTTTAGAGACTCATTTTTGGACGTGGATGAACCACTTTGTGACGTGGGGCTCAATTGCTTTCTATTTCATCTTCTCGCTCTTCTACGGAGGCATTATTTGGTAAGAACAGCTGTCGTCTTTTTGCAATTATTACCTTATTTTTGAATAATTTCCCATCTAAGGACTGTAGAGCATTTTCAGAACAGCTATGAAATTAGGTACTTCATTTCTAAACATTTAAATTACATGGACATTGAACATTTCAATACTTGCATCCTAATATTTGCACATGATATGTCCAATTTACACATTGAACTGTGCAATGATAACTTTATATTTATTATTCAGGGTATAACACAGTCTGCAGGGGTACGGAAGCAGCCCACATTGAACCTGAGAGACAAAAACTATCAAACACATTTTAGTATAATGTTTTCCAGCACAACACCACCTCAGATTAACTCTATGTTCTCTCTCATGTTGAAATTTGACATCTGAATATATTTACGGCTTTAATTACGGAAGAATATTCTACAATAGCTCATGTTTTTCCCAGGAAAGGCATTCATCTACAGCGATGCAGCTGTGTACTTGTGCTAACGCAGTTCTCTTTTCTTTTTTTTTTTTTTTTTTTCTTTCTTGAATCTTGATGAGGCCTTGGGTGAAACAGCCAATCTTGTGACTGCAACAAAATCACTGAGGCTTTGTTAAAATCCTCTGTAAACATCTGCCAGAAAGTCGGACCGATCAGATCAATCTTAACCACTTTATCCAGTCTGGTCAGCTTCCAGACTTGTGGGAGCCATCCTGGTGATATTGGGCCATAAGTGATATTTGCAGTCTGACATCTGCACCAGTCGTTATACTCCCCTATCGGGGAGTAATAAAATCATTGGAAGAGCACAACTCCAAATGCCAGCGACACTTGAATTCACAGTGAACGGTGAAAAAATGGGGCACATCTGGCTGTCCAGCTCTTTTGTTGTTTTTGAACGTTTGCTCGAATGTCGCAGTCACTTTTATATGATACGACTAACGGTGTCCGCCGCTGACGACGAGCATTAAAATGGTTATCTCTCCCTTTCCTCTTGCACTACATAACTATTGTGCTGTTTCCACTTTCTACAGGCCCTTCCTGCATACCCAGGACATGTATTTTGTCTTTGTGCAACTGCTGTCCAGCGGTTCAGCCTGGTTCGCCATCATCATCATTGTCATCACTTGCCTCTTTCCTGATGTAGTGAAGAAAGTTCTCTACAGACATCTGCAGCCCACCAGCACGCAGAAAAGTCAGGTAACGATTGAAAGAGATGCAGAAGCAAAGAAAACGAGTGCAAAGTGATGGCAAGATGTCTACAGATTGTTGCCTGGAAACATTCATGAAGAAGCCAATTCCCGTTCTCACTCTCTGATCCTGTTTATACTGTCGGGCCACTGTGGGCTGGAGCTATCATTGAGCCAATGGAGCCAATGGAGCTTATAGCTGGGCTTTGAAGCTGTGAGCCAAATGTATCTTTGCATTCTGATTTTAGGGCTTCTAGCCCTTTTGTATTGCCTTAAAACCCTTCCACAATATACTCGCTCAGCAATTTTCATTCAATGAAAGCAAGAGTTGTTCAAGTGCAGACAGTTTGAGGGAGATGGATGTGTTAAAGGTCTACCGTAGAGAATAAAACATGATGCAGATAACATTACAGATGTGTCTTAAATTTGTAGCTATGTCTTACAATAATGTACAGTTAACGCTCAGATATCCATCGAGGATCTCTTCATATGAAGCTTTGGTCAAAGTAAAGTGGCAACCACTAATTGCAGATTTTTTTGTAGACACAGACTTTCAGTTGAATCATTTTACTCTTTAGCAAGCAGGATAAATTAACGGACAAAAAGACCAAATGACAGAATCGTTATCTGCTGGTAAACTCATGTACCAGGTAGTCTCTCTGCTGATTGTGCAACACTTACAGCAGACTCCATTGATCTGTCTTTGTACATTACTGTTAGAGGCCCAATGCAGTGTACAGTACAATTTGTAATAACTGAAAGAAATGATGAGCCAGTGAGTTGCTGAACTTCCTTGTTCCTAAGCAACTGGTCGACCAGTCTAAACTCTCAGCTAAACCCTGCTTGTGATGCCCCCTCATACCAAAGTCGCCCTGTCCGGCTGTCGCTGTTCGCTCGATGATGCGATGGAGGGGAATGTAGAGCAGGCAGGCAGCACATGATACAGAAATTTGTTTGTGGAAGTCCCTGCGTTTTCTTTACAACGCGTTAAGAATAGCAGCTACGGCTCCTTATGATGGACAGGCTACGATTTCAGAGTCAAAAGATTATCTAATAATTACATCTGCATGTATCTGTATATATCTGCAATATTTTCAGCAGATTTTATTCTGGGGACTGTGTTGAGAATCCCTCACAAGAAAACCAGAGCAATTACTGTGGATATTTGCATTTATGTTTCCACTATGCTTCCCCATTTGTCTTTGCTTTGTAGAAATGTAGTTTTGGTGGTCTTTGAATATCTAATGGGGAATATGTATGTGGGTTTGACATACAGACGGCTTATTGAATGGATCCTGTTCTTCAAGATAAATCAGGATTTTGTAAAGATGAAAGACAAAATAGCGCAAAGAACAGAAGTTGGAGAGAGGATCAGAAAACGACTTCCAAAAAAGTTAATTGGAGAAATGTAGAGGAAATAAATCCAGAAACAGGAGGTTGTTAAGGTTTATACATTTAAATAAGCCCGGACCATTTGGAGTGCTTTACTAATGTTATCCCTGAAGCCAGTTAAAAAGGAAAAATCTTGATTTATATGTCTGAGTTTTCTTAAGATCTTTAACTCAACATTAAATCTATTGAGTTGTTAAAATGGAAGGAAGGACCGACCACCGTTCAATAGTTAAAATGTCTTCTTTGGGCAGCGTTGGCTTTATTACAGATTCCGACATGTATCACAAATTATTATTTTTCCTGTAACGTGAGAAGAGCCTGGAGGTAGAAATAAACTATAATGTCAAAGAAAATCAAAATCTAGACAACAGCAAAAATGGGTCTGTGTGTGTTGAGTTTCAGTCATGAGTAACCCACTTAACAGGAGCGTCATGGTGTTCATATCTGCACCGCATGACTTCCCCCTGATCAGTACACAAACATACACACATCACCAATCAGAACACCAGCATCGTTACTCCAATGTTTCACTTTAACACTTTCCTTTTAAGATTTGTTCCTTGTTTCCCAGGGGAAAAAAAGAGCTACTTTTTCCAATCCTTTGTGGTGTTTGTAGATTCTGCTCTAACTTTTGTCCTGTTGTGTGTGTGTGTGTGTGTGTGTGTGTGTGTGTGTGTGTGTGTGTGTGAGAGAGACTCTGAAAGTAGCCTCAGTATGAATTGTGTGTTTAAATGCACATATGTCTGCGTGCGAAAGAGCTGGATTTCTAACCTCTCTGTGTGTTCTTCATTCTGCCTTTTGTCCGTACTCTCCTGGTGTAGATGTATTCCAACAGAGTGGTGATAGGGGATGACTTCATCGCTCTTCAGCCTTTGTCCAGAGCCAAGAGCCAGCTGGGCAAAATTAGGTAGAGGATTTGAGATTCATTCAGCCCGGGGCAAAACATGCACCTAAACAATTAGCGAGGGGGGGGGGGGGGCACAACCAATTACAGGAGTGCTTTATCCAGAGGCAATATTTCTGTACTCAAATCAACTAATTTTCATTCTTTAAAGAGATTTGAATTGCAACATATTTCAGAAGACTTATCATCAAGTAAAGGTGTTGAAATATATAAATAAATAACTCAATTTAATACGGTTAGTATATATTTTACTATGACAAATGTTTTAAACCTTAGTGGGACATGCGCTTTACTTATTTCCCTTTGTATCACCTGTACTTGGAAAATAGGAGTCAAAATGTCTTTGAAAATCTTAAATTTAAAGATGTAGATCATCAACAAAATCGAAGTTAGAATCTCATTTAAACAATCTGGCCTCTGAGAAGAGGAAATATTGCTTCAAAGGATAAGTGCTTTTGATTATGTTCATTCATTCACGTTCAGATATTCTTTTCTCCCAGGTCTGGTCTTTCTGTAGACCTCCTCAGGCTCTTCTCCAGCACTATCAGTACTTCTGAGATGTGTGCTGTCAGTTTTGGAGCAAGGCCTTTGGTTTTATGTCTGTGACTGCATGTTCTCGACTGCCAATCAGCATTCTCTGTGGTCGGGGTGGGGACAACGTGAATGTGCTTGTGAGATTGGAGATCATGCAGAAGAATGCGATGTAGAGTATTTCATCTGCTGCATGTGCTGCACATTAGTGAGAGACATGAATGTGTTCTGAGACTCACTGCATGCTGCCTTCATTACCCCACCCACTGCAAGAACAAGTTGATAAGGGGATGAGCGAGCAAATGTGTGTCAGGCCACATTAGAACCCTTTTTGACTTGATATTGTCTCTACCCACTGCACTCCCTAAAATGTGGAATTATTTTGGAATGTGGGGACCTTATTTTTATCAGGTGGCTTTGTTATAAAGTCATGCATACAGTCATTCACTTTTAAAGTGTGACATCATTCAGATGCATGATGCAGCCTATCAAACCACTTCTTTATCTTCACATCACGATGCATCCTTTTGTTGTTTGCCCAGCCAATAGTCCTCAGACTGCTTTTTACCACTTGAGGCTGCCCTCTCACCTCAGAGTTGCTCACCTGCATGGTTTCAGCAGTTCCACAGAACAAGACCGATATCTTACTCCTCTGCATGAGTGCCTCTTCCGTTGTTCTGGGCCATCTTCTGCAGCATGGTGCTGTCCTGTTAGAAGCATGAGAAACTGCTGAGTCATTGCACATGATTTAAAATGGCCATTTCAAAATCCTGCCTTTTGATATCTGATAAAATGCCAACAACCGAAAACTTCAAAGAACTGGAACATTTCAAACGTTCTCTTGATTTATTATTTATTTAACATCACGTGAGCAAACTTTTACCACGTTTAGAATTTCCTACATGTGATTTCAAAGGTTCTAATGCTGCATGCGTATCTTAGCAGCTATGTAGCATGGTACTCGGGCACTTGCATGGAAATGTACATTAAACCAGATAAAGATAATATGCTGTATGTTTTTATAGTACTTTACAGCTCATTTAATTGGCAGTTTATACTCCACATTAAAGCTATCGAATCATAGAGTTAGTCTGATTGCTACACGGAGAGATGGGACAAAATATTCCAACTATCACTATGAGACAGTTTCAACAAAAACTAAACAAAATTATTTGTTGCATGACTAGTATTTCTTTTTTTTGTAATGTGTACTTAATAAACTGGCATCTGAATGTATATTTTAAGCTATAAATGATGCAGACAAAGCAGATCAATCCTCAGACTCCATCTCAATGAGGATGTACAAACTATAGAATTTCAGATCATAAGTGTGCTGTACATGGTGTTGAAAATGGGTACAAAACACATAATACTGAAGAGGTCCTATGTCTTCAGTTTAAGTAAATTTGCTAAAACTCGTTCTGCTTTCAAAATCAAATCCATAAGTTCCTGTTAATGTGCTGTATAAAGTCATTTACTCAGCGCCATGTTTCCAGTACATTTCAGTCTTTTTTTTTTTTTTTTTTCTCTCTTCCCTATGAGATGAGATGGAGGTAATCACCAAAGAGTCCACAGGGCTCTCTTGGGGTTAGCTGTTGTTTGCCTACTCTGTAGCTCTGATAAATTCAGCTGCAGGTTAATTGGCTCACATGCTAATAGATTTGCTCTTACGCGCACTTCCCTCGAGAAATATTCTGTATGCCTGAAGCTTCTCTCTTTTCATTTATTGCTTAGTTTTACATCTACTTCTGAGCTTACCTGCCAGTGTGTTCGATTGTCTTTTTTTTTACTGCTTTTGAGGGAAATTAAAGACCTCACTTAGTGACCTCATCAACCCAATTAAATATCCTGAAAGACTCCAGATTACCCTTCGGTCTCAAGAAGAAAGATGTTGAAATCTAAAGTAGGGGACCTTGTTCTTGTTGACATCTTGTTACAGAAGCCAGGAAGCAGAAATAATTAGCTTTGTGTGCCCAAATTTGCACCCCACTCGGCTGCCATGTTGATAAGGTCATTTATGAAGGGCTTTAAAATAAGACCAAAGTTGCTTTGGTTTTTATAGACTGTATGCATACCTGCATTTTTTTAGCACTGTGGATTGAGGGTCACAGATTTTCCCCAATCAACTGGCCTCATACACTGCCGCCGGACGGACATACTGACTGAGTGAAGGCTTGCCTACTTATTGAGTAATTTGCTAGTCATTCAATTATCAACACTGGAAAATATATCCACTCTACCCATGGTTGTTAAGTCTTTATGGATTCTTAAGATCCTGTGTTTCATTGGGGTAATGTAAGATATTGCCAGATGCTTGAGACAGTTTCTAATTGGCTCAAAATAAGGATTTTAGAAAGTTCCAAGATATGTCAAATTTGAATTTCAAATAGTCGGCTTGTTTCAGTAAACCTTCAAAGAGTGAAAACAATACTGAATGACAAAGATGGATATTTTTTTGCAGTGTGATCGGTTATGTTGCTATGTCGATGTCCGGCCTACCAACAGCCTTGCCTGGTTGACTGATGGATGAACTGTTTGATTAGCCAGCAGGGCTCACTGTAAGCATCTTGTGTTCTTCAGATGGAAGAGGGTGAGTGTTCAGTCGGCCCAGAATATGACCCTGTTAAAGCCCAGCGGAGCCCAGGGGAGGACAATTGGCACCTGCTAGCTGCTTATCCTCCCCCTGCTGCCCCCGGCCCAGACCCATGCTCCCCTAGGTAGTACCATACATGTACTTCACCCCATTGTCCTCATTGTACTTTCACTCCCCTGGTTTCACCTGAGGACCAACCAACCCTCTGCAGTAACCTGCACATGACCGTATGTTTGGTTACAACAACCCGCACCCTCAGTCATTAACCCACGGTTGTATGTGACAGCTGCTCCACTCTGCCCTTTAATTTCACATGTTAGTAATACTGCTTCTGCGTGTCTTTCTGTCAGTATCCCTCTGCATATGAATGACCTCATACTGTCCCACCCAGTCATGATTTAACTCCATCCTTCCCTACCCTTCTATGAAAAACCTCATCCTTTCCCAGCCCAGATGTGACTGACACTGTCCTCCCTTACCCAACCATGATTGTGCCTGACTTTCCCTAACCCCTCACTGTTATTGATCAGGTATGGGTTTAGAGTTCAAACAAAGAGAGAATGCTGTTAGCATGCAGGCTTCATTGTCTTTGACATATTTTCATTCACCGTCTGCTCCCATTTCACTCAGTGATATATCACTGTTTGCTTGTAAGTGTTTCTATGGCTCATTTTGTCTTTTGATTTTAGCTCTGTTGGTTTTTTTCTGTTATTTTCCATCTCTACATAGTGTTTGTGAGCACCATGTGTATATTGTACAGCAAATCAGAGATGAGTAAATGGTTTGATCCGGACCAAAGCGTGTTGCAGGTTAGAGCTTCTTAAAGATAAACTACTTTCCTTCTGCTGTGGTAAACCAACAGAATGCTCTGTTATGCTGAATGCTATGACTGAAGTAATAAGTCAGCCAGAGGATGATGTCACCCTTAAAGCTGCCACTGAGGCCATTTTATGGCAAAGCATTGAGTTCTGGTATGTGTTTCTCAGGAAACCTAATTTTGTCGGAGAACTGTTAATCACATTTACTGGTTCAGCTCTACTGGAGGCAGGATGTAGCTTCTGCCTCATTGTACCAAAAGGAGAAATGACTATTCAGTTTGTCAGAAACGGTGCATTTATGAAATGGACATTGAAGTTGATACTTCCTCTAGATGTCAATGGGTGTGGTTTCTGTTTTAGCAGTTGATGTAGTGCCTCAAGGGCTTGAGCAGCCACAGTATCAGTTACTCTATGACCATACCAACATGGGACCTTTTGCTCTCTGGGATACTTTACTGTCAATGGCTACAGCTTTGGTCTTGGCTTCCATTTCTTTGCACAGACAGTAAATCATATTCAGTTTTATCAGTCAGTATTTTGCTATGGCCAGCCAAGAAACAGAAGTTTGGTTCCAAGCCAATTGTCTCAAATTTCTGCAGCAGAGAAGCACGGCCAACATCATAAGTCAGAGTACAGTAGAATGCGTGGGTCCAACACTAACAGTGGACAGGTCATACTAGGTTAGAAGAGACTTCATGAAAATATCAAATGAGAAAGTTTAGAGGTGGTTTCTTATAAAAAAATCATTCAGAAACACTTTTCGGATGCTTTTAAACTCCACAGAGACTAAACTTCCCTTTCAACAGTACTAGAAAGAATCCTATGTTCCTGAACCTCGGAGTAGTTCTGAATTATGTGGATCTCTTATGGAAGTCTGTAGTTGATCTGTCATTTTGTGTCCCTGTTTGTTTTATGAAAGGATGGTACAGAGTGCACACTCCATGGGTATAAACTTACTCCGCTCCTTCCGGTTTCTCTTTCTGATCTTGTCTTTGTCTCCTCTCCATCACACCTCGTCTTTCAGGCATTGACTCGGATCATAGGTCATCCGATCCTATTTGTTTCTAGGCAGCAACTTTTTTCAGATTTATCCACCAATGTATCGCTATCTCATCTGATTAGTCATAAACATATGTTTAACCTTACTATAGTCAAGTAGAGGGTTTATTAGCTTCTAACAGTTTCCATATTAATACAGATAGTGTTTTGTATTATTTTGACAATGTCTACATATTCTTGTTTATTTATCATTTGCATTTGTGGATATTCCAGACGCTCACTTTGTCTAACTGCAAATAGAAAGAGTGGATTATCTAAGTGTAAGGACCTAAAGGAAAAGGAGTTTGGCTTCTGTTGCTTGCTCATGAATCTGATCTTCTGGCCTTGGTTCAGGTTCGTAATTCCTTAACAACGCAGATTGAACACTGAGCGATGTGGATCAGACGCAGAGTGATCCATCACAGATTTATGGACAGGCAGAGAGACCTTAGCTGAGTTTTAGAGGCTTTGCAACAGATAGAGGGGTTGTCTTGCCTTCAAAGATCACTCTGAAATCATTACAACAAAAAGAAATGGAAAAAGGTCTCATCGTGTCTGCCCTGCTGTTTGTGCAAATGGCACAAACATTTTACAGTATAGATCTTGAATAGTGAGAATAATAGCGTTGGTCTCACTTGAATAATCTTCACATCATTTTGGATTCATCACTTTGAGCTTCTTTGTGTGTTTTCCTTATTTGTTTACAGGTGGAACAGTTTATGTATTAATTTGCAACATTTCATTCCCCAGTGAAGCATGTGTTGAATGTGTTCCCTGTTCTCCATTGTTGCTGCAACAGCATGCAGTGTGTCATCCTCTAGCTGCCCTTATCATCCTTTAACTGAAGGATATGGCACTGATGAGACCAATGTAATGTCACTCAGGTTGTATTGGTTTTAATTTTGTTGTTTTCTTCTCTTTCTTCCTTTACTTCTTCTTCTTCTCCTCTTTCCTTTTTCTCTTTTGCCCTCTATTCTCATTTCTTTGTGATTCAACTTATCGTCCCATGCACCTATTCTTCACATCATCATTTTACTCTCCTTCTCTGGCTCTCCTTCTACGCTCTCACCATCTTTTCCCTCCAACAGTCTCTATCAGCCTCCCAGGCGCAGGCCCTCAGCTGTGTGGAGTCCCTGTGCTGCTACCAACATGGGCAGAGCGGCTGTTCCCGCCTGGCCCACCTCCTGGAGCAAATGACCGGGCAGTGCAAGGCCAGCGCCAGCAATTGCCACGCATCCAACCGCAGCAACAGGTGGGGAGGACGGAGACGACAAGAAACAATGATTATGAATCCTAATGAGCCCTCGCCATCTCTTGGTGTCAAAAATTTGGGCTGCAGCCCTGACTGTTATAGCCCATGATGTGACTGCAACTCGGCTGTGAGTCTTATCTTGTTCAGATTTGTAGTAGTTTGAACATGCGGTTGTGTGGAGGCCAGGTTTCAGCTGGTGGTTTTAGTGTTTTTGAAGAGTTAGTCTGCAGATACACAGATCAAGTCATCATGGACATGTCATTTCCATCAAAGTTAGTGTTGGAGGAGTCCGGACATTTGTTTCATCACAGGAAGGTGAGCTTTACCTCCTGTCCACATGAGTCCGAATAAAGTGAAACCAAAATCCTAAAGATGAACAACTGAACAGATTGTGATGGCCGTGCTGAAGATGTTTGTCTGGCAGCCACCATGGGGAAAATTTTGGTTGCAGTTTTTCAAATGTTTTGATTGAAATCCTCTCAGCGTCTGCACCCAACAGATACCATGCTGTGTTTTGTCTGCAGCTGATACATGCTACAAATGTATCGGCCCATGTGTCTATGTCTTGATCAAGTGCTATGATCTGTTGTCTGTTTGTCTGCCTTTTTGTCTCCCCTGTTCTCCTCCGTGATGCCGCCACAAAATCAATGTTTGGTGTCCAAATAAGAATTTAGTCTGATCAGCCAGTTTCCAAAGAAAGCTGTCTAATCTGTAATGCACTTTAACAGAGGACACCAAAACTACGTTCTGCTGACTTGTTAGCTTTTGGTCCACTCTGTATTGTATAATAGATCCTCTTGTTTAGGGCACCTCCACTTGAGATGAGTCCAGATGGTGGTTTACAGGTTGAATCAACAGTTTTGAAGCCCTAAATAACAGCTGTAGTGAACCATGATGTGGCTTTTACTGCAGAAAGCCACCTTTCAGGTTTAGGTCCACTTTGTGATAAAAGATGATGAAACATAAACTCGGAAAGCTTTTTGCATGGTGCAGCTTCAGACGGGTAAGCTGAGTGCACAGTTTGTGGGCCTGCCCCGTCTGCACTTTCTGTGTTAGCGTGTCTTCACCTGCAGCCCAGTGACTCTGTGGGGTCATTGATTAATTGACCCGATCAGCCCTTTCTTGCTGAGCAGTCAATACTTCTCAAAACAACTGGGGACACACAGTATTGATTAGATCGGTTATGAAGAAGTAGCATTCTTGTTCTTTTTGTGCAAGCATTTTGCAGTGCAGCTTGCACAGATTCAGGTGGTGTTAGCACGCCTGTTCGTGCGTTCGTTCGTTCGTTCGTTCGTTCGTTCATGGGTGTTTGAGATTCTGGAATCGTGCAGGGAAATAAGGGATGCATTGTTTCTCTCTTCTGTGCCCTCAGCCCTTCTGGACAGCTCGCTGCAGACTCTGGTCAAGCAGAGGACTGTGTCATTACAGACAGTCGGAAACCGAAAATAGTCCTATAGGGACTGACTGTAATGACATCTCTCTCTGTAACCAGCTTCATATGTTCGCCCGCAGAGAAAATAATACAATCTGTGGTATTGGATATTCATTTTAAAATTGGACTCCACCGGTGGAAAGCATACATTGTTCTGTTCTTCAATATATCTACCCTTTACTCACATTGGAGTCATGGAATGATCTACTTCACTTGCTGTCGGGCTCAGTTCACTGAAAGAAATACAAACCTTTAGGGTGAAATTGCCACTTAATGCATGATTCAATTTAGATGAATTCCTTCCTGTGGGGATGATTGATCTGTTTTCTGACCTTGGCAAAAGCAGCCAATTGGTTTCCTCGAAGGGAGGACACAGCAGCCAATTGTCTCCCCATCGGGTAAAAATAAACAATGAATGTACCATAGAATGCAGAGGTCTGCTTTTTACTGAGAATAGAACACAGAAATGGGGCTGAATCAGCAGTTGTGATTTTTATCCCTTCTTACTTGTGTGTGTCTGTCCTCTCCTCATCTTTCTTCATATATTCTCTAGAAGCCACATACATTTGTCAAGCTCTTTGGCACATCTGAAGAAATAAGCAGTCGACTACTAAGAACTGAATGAGTTGTGAGACTCCACCCAATTTTGGCCTTAATGCTAGGATACTGCCGTAGGTGGAAGGGTATCCACACCCATTCCTTTATTCTGTGCGTAATGACTGGAAGGAATATATAGCAAGCATATTTAAGACTTATATAATACATGAAGTATTTATTCGATATTTATTGGAAGCTCGGCTGTAGTTGGCTGCTTGCCTTTGTCTGTTATTGCAGTGTTGAATGCTGGCCATAGCTGAATGATGGCTGGGGACACCAAAGCAACACTCACGCACGGATGTCAGGAGATAAAAAGGTTTCTCAGTATAACCAACATAGAGTGTATGCCTGTGTGTAATTGCCACAGCAATGCAGCTGAGCCTCTGTCACACAAAGAGACCTTTTGACACATAAATACAAAAACAACAAATGTTGTTTAGAATGAAAAATCTTGTAGACTTTAATATTTCCACTTTCAAGAAATTGGACAGAGATTCAGCTGGTGTCTTGTTCCTCCTGTTCTTGAGTCTCTTAGCCTGATTCTGGTCCCTTTTTGTTCTGGTTCTGAGAACAAAGGGTCTGCATCTTAAACCAGGGGTTGCTGGGAATTGTCCCAGAATCCTTTTCCCTGCTCTTTCCTGTATCTACTAACCTTTTTCTATTGGATCCTGAAGCCTTATATGTGCTTCTGAGAAGAGGCCAACATTGAGGGCGTGCTTGTTTTGTATATGCTGATGTTCCAGATGGGTGGAGTGTTCCACAGCTATTGACTTACAGGAACTCCTGTCACCCACAAGAAGCTACAAAACAAGAACGCTCTGAATCTGTCCTGTTGCATGGGGGCTGCTGCTGCTGCCTTTGGTATTTTGTATACAGTGTTATATATATGTATATCTGTTCCCCTGTCACACACTTCCCGCCTTTGTGTCTTTGTCCTTCTGTGTCTGAAATCTGCATAATGTTGTTTGACCTTTTCAGATTAATAATTCATGTGCTGTTAACATCCAGTGTGAGCTTGATCTTGTCAGAAATCGGACTGTTCTGTTCTAAGTTCGTCTTTCCGAAAGTATGTTGGG
The DNA here is from genome assembly GCF_027942865.1 of Odontesthes bonariensis. Lineage (NCBI taxonomy): Eukaryota > Metazoa > Chordata > Actinopteri > Atheriniformes > Atherinopsidae > Odontesthes > Odontesthes bonariensis. The sequence goes on along the minus strand of NC_134520.1, from coordinate 29,958,891 downwards.
TGCTGATGTCCTTTCAGCCTGTCGTAACCCAGAGACCAACGATGGTTTTAGAGCACAGATGTTTTTATTTCACCCTTGCCTCAGTAGACAAGCTGAGCAAGTGACTTATCACGTGAGGGTGCCTCCAGTCAAACCACCATTTGAGTCATGAGCCTATTTAAAGTCCCTGGGTGGCCTTGTTTTCCTGTTTACCAGGTCTTAAAACGGTTGTCTTCATCTTCAAACGGTTTTGAATGAAAGGTGATTCAGAGCAGAAAAGCTGACATTTAGAAATAAATTGAAAGGAAAATGTGAAGCAGCAGTGTAATCAAGTTGGACAGCTCTCACTTTGTAATGTTTTCAACTGCCAAACAGTGGAGTGTGTAAAAGCCTTTCAGGCGTCGTGCTTCCAGTCATGTGCAGGTCGGGCGGAGCGGTCGGGACGCAGACGCTGTTTCTGCTGAAGGGATCTTTCTTTTCACTGCTCCTCTTTGCTTTGAGGCAGAGGCTCTGATCACCGGCCCTGGTTCATGTTTGATGTGAGTCAGCGCAGTGGAGGTTGCTTTGCTGTGACCTCAGACAGTGGGTTCAAACAGCAGCAAGCTGTGGCATTTGTGGGGTATCCATGTTTTTCTTGTCCAACTCAAACTTTGACCATTCAGTTTGAAAAAATGGATCTGCACGTAGGCCATCTTTGTTAAGCTGGCTGAGCTGATAACAGAAAAGGCCTGTGCCTCTGTCACTTTATACAATATACATATGTATTTAATGTGGTGGAACATAGTTCAGTATGATACACCTTTTCCTCGGAAAGATGCAAAGATGTTTAAGTAGTTACAGTAACTAATCTTTAGGATGTTTATTCTGCCAGTAGAAAAAAGTGGATAAATGCTGCCAATGCTTGTTAATCATGATTTATTTTCCTTCTTATAATTGTCTTCATTTATATTCATGTGTTGAGTAACTTAAGTCTCCTCTCAAATCCTTGTCTCATGTGTAAGATGCAATAACAGGAAAAATAGAAACTCTGGAATCTGTCATGTTTGATCAACCATAATCCTCTAATCTTAGCAAATAAAAAAGCAGGTTGTTGTTGGTTCCCTTCATTAAAAAAAAAAAGGGGCTTTTAAGTTAAATTCTCTTTAAAGTGGACCAAACCTGATGACATCATTAGTGTGAGCTAACGAGGAGAGACTTTTGATACTCATCACACTCTTCACTCATCCATCCTTCCATCTTCCAGCTTGGTTATGTAGATTAAAACCCCAAAGTTTTTTGATAGCTAGCCAAAGCTCAGACCCAGCCATGCACACACACACACACACACACACACACACACACACACACACACACACACACACACAGCGTTAGTCTCTAACCATCAGTCACTGCTGCCTGTTTCCAGGTCTTGGAGCGACACAGAGAACTTCTCCAATGATCGCAGCATCCTGACGCTGTCGCCCATCGAGGCCACCCACTGCTGACTCCCGAGGCCACTGACTAACACACACAACTGAGAGAGGGAGAGCTACCACTCAGTTATGAGTCATAATCACACCCCTCACCCCCGCCGACATTTTGTGAACTTACTTCAGTTTAAACTCTGCGTATTCTCAGCTGGATGCAGTCACACGTAGGATAAGGAGCTAAAGGACTCAGCTCAGTGCCGCATGCTGCCTTACCCGTCACCTTTTTGCATCGATAAGACAATAAGCTGTTTTGTTCAACATTTGAACAAACTCATTTGAAGAGTTTGAATGAAGAGTCTCTTTGGGATAAGGCTGAGTGAATCGATTCTTAGAAAGGCCGAGAGCAGCATCGCATGGGAGCTTCAACTTGAACGAAAATGAAAGCCTTCAGCCTGGCTCGACATCTCTGGAGCTACAGAAGATTTATTCGGTACATAAGGAGGAAGAATCTGATTCTGTATAATAAACCCCTAACCCTTAAATGGTCAGAGTTTATCTGTGACCTCGTGGAGCTGAAGGAAAGCAGACCCTAATCTAAGCCGACAGAGATGGGAAATCTCAGACTCCATACTTTTCTCTAAAAAGGTCAGCTGATGTCAGTCATTAGTCCTGCTCAAAGCGTGGCACTGTGAAAATAACGCAGCTGACCAATCACACTGCAGGACTGAGGAGATTTGACAAATCCACAATCCAGCGTCATTCACGTAGCACCAGAAGCTCAGATAAGTCGGACAAGTACATCTCTGAGCTGTCTGCGTCTTCATTTCTCATTCCGACTGAAAGGGAGGAAACCTGGACCCCCTACAAGCTCTGCTAAGACCTCCGGTACGGTAGCTGTGCCCGGAGCTTCATCTCAAATGCGGTACCAAAGACCAAAGGATCCAGACTGGAGTTTATAAGGAAAAGTGTTTATTTTTGTGCCTGATTGTACAGAAGCTTAAATTCTTAAGAAGACTTATATTTGTTTGTGCTGCTTTTGTCGTCCGCCTGTTCAGGCCTCCGTGTCCCTGGTGTTGTCGCTCTGAAAGAGGCCGGATGTTACAAAAGAAAAAAGAAGAAAAAGCCATACACTTTGAAGAAGTTATATTATTGATAGTTAAGAAATGGTACTGTGGGTAGATGCTGTGTGAACCTGTTGTTTACTTGTACTTATTCCCCTTGAATGCCTTTTCTCCATCAGCCCGATGACCAAAGGTGTCTCAGCATTACGGTCCATGATGCCCAGGGATTATTCCAAAGCACGCAAGGCCAAGAGTTCCTGTATTTTGGTGAAAAAAAAACACAAATAGAATTGGAGGTAGAAACATCTGCCTTGGCTGCTTAAAAGTAATCCCAAAGCGTCGGCTAATGGTTCCGTTTTATTTCGGTGGGACAAACGGCTTTAATGGTGAGCAGCTTTGTGGAATCGCGGCTGGTGTGTGTTGACCCAGACAGCAGAATGTTTCCATGTTCTGAAGATAAATATGTTTCACTTTCAGAGGAAAAGCAGAGCGTTTGCACAAGTCACATTTCAAAAATCACCTTTTCATGATCACCCATTTCCACTGAAAGCCATGTTTTTTCCCCTCACATTGCTTTTGTGTTTCTGCTGTTCAGGTGTGTGTGTTTGACGGTTTTAGTTTCTTTGTGTGGCAGCCGTGTTTGGCGGCTCGTAGCGAGCTCTCGGCGGACACCTCTGCCTGCATCTGTCTCGGATGTTCAGTTTGTCGTCTTTTGAAAGCTCTTAGAGGAGAAGCCAGAAGGTTTCTGAAGTGTAAGGTCAGATCTCCCCCGAAAGACAACCGTTTTAAACTTGACACCAACGACCACTGACCAGTACTTGCCTCAGCGAAAGCAAAGTCGCAGGACGTGTCTGGTACGTGGGGAAGATGTCGGCAGCTCAGAATTCATTCAGGCTTATTATCGGCCCGTTGGTGGAATATTTCTGCACGGTACACATTGTTGTTCTCTGTTTACACAGGTGCAACTGACAGGGGGGGTGTATTTATTATTTTCTTACATGTCAGTGTCTGTAATCACGATGTTAGTATGTTACCAGATATTTAAGAGGGAAAGGATGCTTCCAGCTCAATCCAGCAGAGGGTAATCGCACCGTTCTTTAGGTCTCATTAGCACAAAAATGTGTTTTTAATCAGTTGCTATGAATCAACCATGATGCACCTCTGTTCTGTACTTGCATAAAGACGCATATAAGTTAACGATGTTTAAATGAGCAGCTTATGTTAGTTACTAAATGTTAGTTTATATCAGTGAAAGCAATCGTATGAAGTCTTCAATAATCTTTGTCCCGCTGTCTTTGGCTTTAAAGAGTCAAAAGGAAACTTTAGTCAGGAAGTTTAAATCTCTGCTTGAGTAGCGTTCTATGTTCTGTTGTCACAGACTGTATGAAACGAGCAGATGGAGCCGCCATGATGTTACCATAACCAGCACACTGATCAGGTGTGGATCTAGTTAATGACACCATGAGTAGTGGGAAGAATCTGCTTACTAAATGGAAGAGGTTTGCACTTTATCAATCAGCATCTTTTGGAGAGTAGCTCTAATTACACCCGCTGGCTGCATCCTTCTTTTCTATACAGTCTGTTTATGGAGCTGAGAGTCAGACTCTCTCTCAACAGCTGCTGTGTTTATTTTGATGTGTCCGAACAGTTTCTAATCTTAATGTCGGTGCATATTAAATCCTGGAGTATTCCCTTTAATACTTTAAAACGGCTAACGCAGCACAGATGAAGAAATGCTGAAACCTGAATTCACAAACTGGACTCTACCGTTTCCATCATGCAGCTCAACGACTTCTTTTCCTCCTCTTATCCTTGTCTTTTTTACAAGATTTCTATTAAAGAGTGGATCCCCCCCCCCCGGCTTATTTTAAGATATAGTCCTAAGCATATCACACGTCGGAGGAAAGATCACTGTGATAATCCCTTCTGTGTTTACCTCAAATCACAGTCACAGCTTCGGCAGTCTGACAGAGTCAAAGTTTGTTTCTCCCTCAAACAAAATCCCATTTTGATTCATTTGTGGATTTTTAAAGCATCTCTAACCTCCCCTCCCGTATGCATTTGCAACTGATTGTTTTAAGAAATGGAAATTGTGAACCCGTCATATCCTTAATGTGCAAGGATAGAAGAACATATCTGACTGGTGATGCTGCTTCTGTTCATAAGGAGTACACCTGACTTCATCATCTGTGCTTCTCCAACATTTGGACAAATAAAACATTTTGTTGGAATTTCACTCGGCCTCAGGTGTGAGATCAGCTACCATGCACTGCATTTATCAGGATAGTTCATCAGGCTTCCACATCAACATTTAGGATTATTCTGACACCTTAGTGCTGTGACACTGCAGAGTCTCTGCGTAACTCCAGCAGATGGGAGACGAGTGCAGTGCTGGTGCAGATCTGATGCCCCCTTGTGCCTGATGTGGTCACCTATTATGAGAAAAAAATAAAAGAAATTGGAACATTTTAGAATTCTTTCAGCTCCAAATCTGACTTTGGGAGGGTCTAAAATAGAAAGTATCCTCCGGCTTTTATGTCCAAACTTTTTGTAAGAATAAAAGTAGATACCAGAGACCATTTGCTCTCAGCTGACTTTTTTTTTTTTTTTTACATCCATTTCCTTCGTTCCAAACAGCCATGAGAGCAGAGATCCAGATTCTCTGAAGCGTCGCAGCACTGACGTCATCCGATCCGTTACTGGGGAGCAGCAAACCCGGTTTGGAAATGAGGCCTCTGGGGGTATTTCTAGAAGCAGATTACTCAACCGCATAATTCAAAAATGGTGATTTAATATTTCATCACGCCTCAACCCGATTAGCATTATGTCATCCATCAGAGGCACCGTCCAGATTTAATTGGACACCTTATTAAAAGACACACATTAAAACCTGCCCACACGGGTTCCTGCTGTCGCAGAGACTGACCATTTATTAAACGTCATCTGTGTCCGTCCAAGGGCTAAAACTAACCTCACGATGGTTGACAACAAATCGGATTATGATCTGTACAAATATCAGCCTGATATTCAGGAAATATCCTGAATGATGGTTCATAAATGATTTGTGGTTGATGAACACACACACAAAACAAACAAACCTTGTTTGTTAGAAAAGTGAAAAACTTTTGACTGCAGACAGATGATATCAGTGCAAAGAAACGCATTATCAAATCAGCTGGAGTCTAAATTAAAATGTCAGCCCATCGGTCATGTGACTCGTCACCCAATAAGACACCAGATCATGTCAATGGTTTGTAATCAGTCTTCCCTCCTCACCAGTAAATCGTCCTGAACCGGATGATCCACCACCATCACTCCTTTGTCAACTGCTATCTGATGCTGTGTCTATCTGTCTGTCCTCCTCCTGTCTGTAAATCTGTCTTATAGCTAAAGAGTCTATTTACAAAATAAAATACATTTTTACACATCTGGTCTTTGAAGCTCAGTCATTTAAATGCTGATGTGAGAAATGCACGTTAACGGAGCAAATTGAGACGCCGGCTCATCTTTGCCGTCGCCTCCTCATAGAGACGGTTCTGTGGAACTGGTGGCAGGGAAGAAGTGGAGGGTGTTTAAATCTTCTGTGTAACACGCTTTCACACCGTGTGACGCCACATTTGAGGCTCTGTGCAGCTGTTTTCAATTCATCTCGTTGATGAAACCTGCGGGCGGAGCTGCCAACACGTAGCAGGCGCTAAGAGAGAAAGCTGGAAGGCTGCAGATTTCATTTTCACATCAGATATGACAGGAGGCCGTGTATACTTCAAAAAATTTATTACAGTATTTGACAAGTTCAACATCAGGAAACAAACAGATATACAGTTTAGTCTACAAGGCCTCTGAGCACACAGTTAGTAAGAAGAGTGAGCGCACAAAGCGCTCCAGCTCGCATGTCATCTGCGCGGTGATCATTTGTTAGACGATTTAAACAGAAACAAAACGTGTCCTCTAAAAGCTTTCTGTGGCCGACTTTTCATCCTGCACAGTCACAGAAACACCGCAGATGTGAATCATCCGTGCTGAATTTACTCAGGAGTGTTGTTATGATGCCACATCGTGATTGGTGCACATTTCAGATGTAAAGGAGAGTTTGGACTCAGTCTGGAATCTGGGTATAAAACCCCACCCCAAATACAAAATATTTTTCAATCCCAAAGATGATTTCTTTTGTGAATTTAAAAAACATGGAGCTGCTTTAAACTTACAGACAGAGCATTTTTAAATGGCTGCAGTTTTACAGTATATACATCAGCAGGAGAGTTTAATACTTATCAATGCTTTGATTTCCATGAGGTTCAAAGAAAAGACAAATCATTCTGTGGGGGAATATGTAAATACAGTTTCTCAGTAACGATTCGTCGTCCACAAAAGGCAAAATTAAGTTGTTGTTTTTTTTTAAATGAGGAGAAGCTGCATCGCATCATCAGCTCAGTGATAAAGCTCTTTAACTGAGGTGCTTTTCATTTCGCTCATTTATGGCTCCCCTCTTCTCCCACATGTAGCACATAGATCTTTGCTTTGGATAGAAGCAAAAGAACCTTTCACTCCCTCATTAGGAGATAAGATGTCAGCATGATGAAAACTCTTACTGACAGGGGCCGACACGCAGGAAGAACTTCATGTCCTGAAGCTCAAACAATGCAAAAACACCAAAAAGCAGAGATTGGTTTTAGTTCTGAAATCAACATAACGCAGCACTCGTGTGTAAAAAGAATTTTTTTTTTGTGCATTTAAGGTACTAGCTGTGATCATTTTCATCCCATCTGTTCCAGACTGACCCAAACAAACGAGTTCGGTCCCGAATGTCGGAAATATTTACTAAAAACTCAGCTCGACTCTAACACCTTCCAGCTCTCTCCTAAATGTCAGTGTGTGTGTGTGTGTGTGTGGAGGTGTTTTACTGGCCGCTCCCCTCCCCCTCTTCCACCTCCTCCTCCAGTTCGACCAGAGGAGCGTGGCGGTTGGCCTGGGAGCCCTCGCTGAAGAAAACCTTCTTGATCACGCCCGACTTTGGCGCCCGGATCATGTGCTGCAAAGACACAAACGAGGGACAAAAGTGAATGTGTGTGTGTGTGAGTGTGTGTGTGTGTGGGGCAGGACCAGCTCGGATCCCTTACCTCCATCTTCATGGCATTCATGACCATCAGCGGATCTCCGACAGCCACTTTATCTCCAGCTTTCACCAGCACCTGAACGCAAACAGCAGCCGGTTTAACTGCCTCTTCCAAGTGTCTCAAAATAAAAACGAAACCAATGATGCGACTCCAACATAATGCAGAAGGAGCCATGTTCTTTTTAATATCGTGGCTCAGCAGTCTTGACATTCTTTTAACTTTGACCTCGTCATAAGCGCCCATCACGCTGGCTGTCGGGGTTAGATTAGCAGCCAAATGTCCGGAGACCAAAACCCTGTTCAGTTTGTAGGAGCGGGCCTCCTGGATGATCTGATCACCGGCGGTAAGCCCTTAATAGGATGGATTTAATAAGCACTCCGATGAGCTGTAGAAAGTATTTATATACATTTATTTCACAGTCTAAAATGCGTTGTGGGCCGCGTTGGAGGACCACCTTCTGACCTGATGTGGCTTCACGCACGCAGCAGTTCCCACCAGGATGTGTCCACATGCCTGTTTCACACTCATCCACAGCTGTGTGCACAGAGGAAACAGCTGAGGGGGGTTAGAGGAGGAACGCTGAAAATGAGCTCTGCAACGCCACAATCTGTTTATCTGAACTCCTTTGTCTTACATCACATCCGTTACATAACTAAGCTTATAAAACTGTTTGTAAATAATTCTGCGACTCAGGTTCACTGGAAATGTGTTACTCTAACTCAGTGACTGAATGTATTTGTACGGGAGCATCAGTAAAGCTGCTGGTTTGTTGCGCAGCCGACTGTGTGACATTTGCATATCGAGCAGGTAACAGATCTGATCAAAAGAGATCACTCGGGACACATGTGGGGATGTATTTTAAGCACCAGGTACGAATGCGTTTATTTAAAGATGTCCGAAGCATATTAGCACCAAATATAACCATTAGCTGAGTGACCAGAGATTTTTAACTCAAAGCCTTCAGAGTGCATCTTGTAGAAATCTCAGACTGGCAAAGCAACAGGACACATCAGTGTCCCATGTGTCTAAATCCCCTCGCTTCTCCTTGATATTAAGCATAGCTGCAACCTAATCTAATCCTTAAACGGAGGAATAAATGGCCTCATATTCTAAGAATGGCTCAATCTCTTGCTACTGTTCTTTCAAAACAGAAACAGAAATTTATTTTGTTCACCTTCTCTATGGTTCCAGTCATGGGGGCCACGGCTCCACCCTGAGCTCCCGACCCGCTGACACCGGCCAGATACTTTGGCACTGGAACGGACACCTCGGAGCTCCCCTCCTGCAGCAGAAATGTACAGATGTCAGAAAGTGAGGCGAGAGTTTGAAACGGGACTTAAAAGCACCTTATTACAGAACTTTTCATCAAGTCAGTGAGTCATAAAGTCTTCTATGGCCTCAGGAAACGTCTGTCAGGTTTGAGACGTCCCACAGATCCCTGCAGACTTCAGCTTTTATCCCCGTTCCAACTGGGCTGTTTCTGACTGTATCTCTGGATGCAAAACGTTTCTAAGCTTTACATTTACCACAGTATTTGTTGCAGTTTTTTGTTTTTCCTTGAACTATGTCTTCAACTGGATTACAACTACAAGCAACAGCCTGAGCTCACCGAACAACGTAGTTCTGAGCAAGGCTAATTTGCGTTTGCTTGCCGGTACTAATAAAGCTTGCGCAGGCATTGCTGGAGGGCGTGCCAGAGTAACCACTGGAGAAGAGAAGGCTGAACTACCAACAGCTTTTCAACACAAGTTTCAGGCAGCTCAAAATCAGTGTCTTCTGTGGAAAGTCTTTGATCTGGACTCTAAATTTTCCTGCTGCAAGATGTTGAAAGTTTGTTTTGAACCAAAAGACATTTAAAGACGGGATAATTCAGCAGCACACAGGAGCAGCATCTCATCTGAGTTTAGGGTTACACCCGTGTTCACATGTATGTCATGAATCCTAAAAAAAGATGAATATTTGTTTCAACCCAAAAGAAACCTTAAATACTGACTGTAGTCCCACACAGTGGTGTGTGGTAGAGGACGTACCGTGGAGAACAGGTGCACGGCGTTGTCCAGGATCACCAGTTTGGGTCGAGACTTCACTCCATTTACTGAGCAGTGCAAGAACGAAGCTCCGCCTTCCATCTCCACCTCCCCTGTTACACGGTACACCTCCTCACCCACCTGAACGGAGAGCGTTGATACCAAGAATGTGATAAACTAGAGCAGCATCACCTACATCAGGACTTTTTTTCCTATATTAGTACATTTAAGAAGTACGAGTGTACGGATTGAACAAAAAAGTTAATCAAACTTGGTTTCAAGAGATGTGCTTCTTTAAAACTTCGACTAAAACGTTTTTCCTCCAGCTCACCTGCATACTGTAGCTGCCGTCTTTGTTATAGGTGATGACCACACTGACTTCTAGAGATAAAGACCAGATGAAATGCTTTCAGAAAAAGGTTTGAGATTTAACACGGTGGAGACGGAGAGATCAGAATCATCGTTATCATCATCAGCACACATACAGAGCAGCAGGCCAAGGACTTCTGTTTGCTTTTCCGGAGACATCTCAACAGATAAAGTTCATCAACAAAGTGTCACACACTGGATCAGGACCTTTAACCTGAATCAATCCACCACAGCTGCACTGATAACGGCACCAAACCGATCCAGGTAACACGAGCTGCATGTTAACGCACAGGAACTGTACGTGTTACCAGTTTAACCGACAGCTGGAGAAGATTAACTGCTTCTAACTTCATCACAGAAGTTAAGTTACAGAAAAAAGCTTTAATCAATGATGAGTCATGCAAGTCATGGTTTTAGCATGAAAAATCTTCTTCTTGCAATAAATCTACATTGATTTTCCTTCATTTGAATAAAATGTCAACTAAAGAAAAGTCTATAATCTTATTATTTTGTTGTTAGTTGTTGAAACTGAATAAATTGTGTCTGAATTGGGATCTTTGATCAGGAGATGTGAAAGTCAGTCCGTCTTAAATTTGGTAAAAAATCATCTTAGATTTAACTTTGACAGTTTTCTTTTCTTCCTTTATCAAATCAAACTTTATTTATATAGCACTTTTTATACATTAAAAATGTAGCACAAAGTGCTATACATAAATAAATAAATAAAATAAAATAAACTTAGAAACGTGTGGCTGAATACAGATACTACAATACTTTAGTCACAGCCTGCTTTCCTGAACGCTGGTGCTCGCAGGTGTTCGTATGCGTGTTGCTTACTCTTGTCTCCCAGCTGAAGAGTCATGCTTCTGTTAAAGTTGGTGTTGTTTCTCCAACCACTGCTGGAACCAAATGGGGAGAAAGGATCTGAAAATCACAAACAAATCGGCGCTCAGTTTTCCAGCTTAAATCTGCCCCCACACAGAGTGCCACGCCCCCCCCCCATCCCCCTCACCGGTGGCGGCCTGTGTGAACTCCTGAGTGTGTTTCCTCTCCTGGAGCACCAGCCCCAGGGCTGCCTGGCAGATCGTCGCCCCAGAAGGTGCTCGCGGAGCGGGGAACAGGTCAGCGTAGTACTGAGGGATGAAACTGGTGTTCACGTTTCCAGCCTCAAACTCCGGGTGGCCCGAGAGGCTCAGCAAAAAGTCAATGTTAGTGTTCAGTCCCACAATCTAAAGACAAGAGAGAGAGAGAGAGAAAAAAAAAAGGGCCGAGAGGATAAAAGAAATGTCAGAACCAGAACAGACAGTAAGAATGCACATAGAGAGTCATCTGACTGTGTGTCTTACGTTGTACTGTCGTAAACAATACCGAAGTTTCTTTAAGGCAGCACATCGGTCCTCTCCCCACACCACAAGCTTGGCGATCATTGGGTCATAATGTGCCGACACCTCGTCCCCTGTAACCAAACACACCTGTAAAGCTTCCAGTATTTTTTATTCATTTGTGCCCTGCTGAACACATAAAGGAGCAAATCACCAAAATCCTGTCTGCACAGTGACTGCTGTCGCTTTCTGCTCCGCTTTTATTTTCACCCCGCATTTTTTCTTTGCTCATTGTTTGTTCCCCACCTTCTCTGACTCCGGTCTCTATGCGCGTGTCTTGGTCCGCTGGAGGCGTGGACAGATGCAGCAGAGGCCCCGCCCCTGGAAGGAAGTCATTGTTTGGGTCTTCGGCGTAGATGCGAGCCTCAAAAGAGTGTCCCTTTAAGGTTATGTCATCCTGAAGGAGGGGGAGACGTTCCCCTGCTGCCACCTGGAGGACAGTTTCATAGAGCATAAGCGGTTTCTTTGACTGGACTCGTGGCAATAAAAACTCCCACAGGTCCCACATATTTCTGCACTCCCCTCTCGTCTCACCCTGAGCTGCCACTCCACAAGGTCGGTTCCAGTGATCATTTCAGAGACCGGGTGCTCCACCTGCAGCCTGGTGTTCATTTCCATGAAGTAGAAGTTGTGCTGGGCATCCATTATGAACTCCACCGTACCTGCAAGAAGACAAACGACCTGACAGAACTGTACTGTGTGTTAGGGAACAAGTCGCTGTGGAGCGACGTGCGCAGGTGAGTGAGTGTGTGTCGCACCTGCCCCGACATAGTTGACAGCTTTAGCTGCTCTGACGGCTGCATCTCCAAGTTTCCTCCGAACTTCAGGGCTTATTCCAGGCTGAAAAAGTTCACCAGGCAAGTGAGAAAATAGAGTGAAAAGACTCAACAGCAAACACACGTGGAATCACATGTGTCAGTAACGCAGGAGGACTTTAAGCTTTCTTGCTTTATGGAAAAACAGATTCCTAGTGTCTTGTTAGCATTTCATGATAGTCTCATACATTTACAAGACATTTTTACAGCTTTAGAAGTTGATATTGCTCAATATTTCCTGTACTTCAACTTAAAGTTAGGATCCTTTCGAACAGATATGTCAGATAAGACATTTCAGGTTTGTTTTGACTGGTGCAGCTTTAATTCGACGCATCTCCACGACAACCACTCACCACTCACCCCTGGTGCTTCTTCTATGATCTTCTGATGTCTCCTTTGGACGCTGCAGTCCCTCTCGAACAGATAGACGGCGTTACCGTGCATGTCCCCGAACACTTGCACCTCCACATGTCTGCATAAGATAAGAGCGATGTTTAGAGACAAAATGGTTTAACATTTCAGCAGCTGAGCTGCCGGCTGAGTGCCGTCGTACCTGGGGTCCTCTACAAACTTCTCAACCAGCATGACATCATCATTGAAGGACTTCCTGGCTTCTCGTCTCGCTGACTCTAACTGCTCCAAGAAGTCCGAGTCGGACCGCGCGATACGCATTCCCTAAGAAAATAAATAAAATTATTACAATCACATTATTACACACGTTATTTCAGGCTTGCAGCAGTTAGACTGTGAGTTATTTCAGCTTTCCCACCTTCCCGCCTCCACCACGAACTGCCTTGATCATCACAGGGTAACCAATCTGAGCGGCCTCTGCCTGCAGCTTCTCATCTGACTGGTCTTCTCCGTGGTAACCACCGATTATTGGCACCCCAGCCGCTGCCATAATGTGCTTGGATGTGCTGAGAAAGGCCACAAATGGATACAAGTAAGTTGAGACCCATTATTCCTGTGACATCTATGTCGATTCCACAGTTACTTTCTTTTTAACATAAAGAACACCCTCAGAAATCCTCACAGCTGCAGACCACCAGTCCTCAGCAGGGAAGGAGCTGAACATGACACAAACAGGTTTCAAATTGATGAATTGTGAATATTAATGCGTGTCACCTCTTAATGCCCATGTCTCGGATTGCAGAGGAAGGAGGCCCAATGAAGATGATTCCTTCCTGTTTACATGCCTCTGCAAACTCTGTGCTTTCTGACAGAAAACCATAGCCAGGATGGACCGCCTGCACACCCAAACCCACCACATCAAAAGCAGAGCAAAGGGGGAAATTTCAAGAAGAGATATAGATTAATCAGTTAAAGTAAATCCCCTTTTAGCAGGATTACTCACATGTGATCCCGAACTCTTGGCAACTTCCAAAACTTTCTCCATCGAGAGGTAACTCTGCTGCGAAGGAGGAGGACCAATGTGATAGGCTTCATCTGCCTGAAAAACCATGACAGCGCAAAGGCCGATAAAGCAAATGTAACATCAAGGAACCTCACTGTGTTCATTAAAACAGCCGAACACAGATCTGTGTGCCACACAAGCAAATAATCCAGAGTCTCACCATGGCCACGTGCATGGAGTGTCTGTCTGCATCACTGTACACCGCCACAGAGCGCACGCCCATCTTCTTAGCTGTACGCATCACACGGCAGGCAATCTCTCCTCGATTTGCGATCAGCACCTTTTCGATCCTTCCCGCCCCTGCAATAAAAATAAAATAACTTTAAATAACAATCATGACAATCAAGTAATTATGTCAGACATTAATCAAATTATAATATATATCTAAAATGTGTGGATGCTGCTTTTCTCAATAATGAACTGTAACTTGGTGGAAAATAAAACCAACACGGCTGTGACGTCGAGCTTATCAAATTCATCATACAAGTTTAAGAGTTTTCTCATCTTTCCTGGTCAATGTGTTTATATGAAAAGTAATGTATTCTGGGTCAGAGGAGTAGCAAAAACATTAATTTCACTACAGGGAGGACTTGATAATAGGTGCGATCAGCCACAATGAGCTGGAATTCTGGCAAAGAAAATCACTATCTTGCATCCAAAATAATTTATTTGGCAGATAACAATTAATTGGTAATAAAGAGCAACAAAGTGTTCCCCAGAAAGGAAACGAGTTACCCCTTCCTCTGAGTTTTCAGGACACACCTCTCTACAATGTAATTCAGCCCAACAAGTGTTGTCATTTGGAGTTTATAAAACAAAAGGACTACAGATACATTAAAGGAGAAATGACCAACAAATGCCAGGCTTTGTCATTTCTAATATAGAGCAGCGGTTGTTTACTCACTTCCAGAAACGAACCTCACGCCTCTTTTGGTCCATGACAGCTTTCTGAGGAGAGGAGGAAAAACATCCTCAAATGCAATAGGGACTTTTTAAGTGTCTGAGCAGATGTTAAATGATCGCACTGCTGTGGTAGGGACGTAGCCTGATAAACCAGCCTAAATGGATTGGATGTCTAATTTAGTCTGGCACCGATCAATGGATACAACGGAACATTGTTGATGAGCACAACCCGTTGTCTTTCAAACCGCGTCTGTGCCTATAGGCCAACGCTCTGACCAATCAGCGCAACTGACTGTGACGTAGTAAGCGCGACAGAAAGCTTTGGTGGGAGGGGACTCTTCCAAAACTGATGCCAAGCACAGATTCTGGCCGTTTCTCAATACCAAGAATGCAAAGAACAGACTTGTGTTCTTGAGGAGAATGTTCTTGCTAGTCAACCTCGGAAGAATGAACTCGGGAGATCACAAGTACACATTCTCCGTTTTCAGTTTTGAGACGATGCGTTCTTCGTGCCCGAGGCAGCCTGCTCTGATTAAACAGCTGGGCTTTTTCACCCAAGTGCTCTCTCTCGCTCTAATGTGTGTGATATTTGCGCTGACAAGTTTGAGGCGCAGAATTCTTCCGAAAAAAATGGTAAATAGCTGGTATTAAGACAAATTAACGATAAAATCGGGATCTAAAGGGCTACTTTGTCGCCTCAAAATGTTTTAAACGTGGATAAAGTGATATATTTAAAGAGTTTAGAGCTAAAATGAAATCAGCTTCAGCCTGTTGATTTCGGCTCGGGTAGGAGTGCAGTGCATTGTGGGATATTTGCGCTGACAAGTTAGCACAAGTTAGCTACCGATGCATCCTCGGTAAAATGGGCGTGTCGAGAACACATCCGGGAACTTTCACCGTTCTCGGCGAAATGCGAACTTGTGTATTGGGACAGTACTTGGGCTGCGACTGATGACGTTTCACAAGAACACAAGAACACAAGTACGGACAAGAACGTATATTGAGAAACGGCCTCTATAATAGGACAGATACGCCACTCACGATGCATTTCCGATTTCCAACGAGGCGATTTTGGTTGCAGTTCCACCCTCTTTCCACGTGGGGCGCCCAATTTTGGAGACCAGAATGAATGGAGTCCTATGGAGCTATACGCCCTTTCGTGCCCTTATCTCAAGATATAATTTTTTCTCTAGTAATTCGAATGTTGTTTTCGAAAGAGGGTGTTTAGAAAATACCCATGGCTGAGTTTTAGATTTTTAGAGCCACTCATTTGCTTAAAAAAAGGATTTGAAGTGTATATGACGTCATACATAGCTGGTCGACCAGCTGTCATTAGCACAATGCTAGCGCGTTGTGGACAACAAGAAGCCAACCAGTAAGAAATCAAAGGGATATATGTACTCGTTCAGTTGATTTTTTACTTGAAACCCATGTTGAGCTCTCAGAAACTACATTCAAATCTGAGCGCTCTTGAGGAGACTTAGGTGAAACTGACCATTTGTAGCATCTAGCTCCATTGGGCCCCATTCATTCTGGTCTCCACCGACGCTCCCAGTGGAATTCTGGTGGAACTGCAGCCAAAAAGCCGGTACAATGGGGCTTAATAGAGAGTGGCAAGGCTGTTCGTTATAATGGCTGTGTGCCAAGGCTGAATCAAACGAGCACTGTTCCATTGCCGCCGCCATCTTTCTTGTTGTGCTTTCGCTTGTCTATGTTCGCTTCCACTGCCCAACGTCGCACTGCTCTGTCGTCACTCCCTCAGAACCCTCTGGCCCGCCCGCGTTGATTCAAAACACATCTCTGCGTTGTGATTGGTTTAGTTGCCATCTGCCAGATTCAGGGCAGTATTTTCAAAATGACAAGTGGATCGAGGCCAGACCCAACCGCAGGCAAAACATTTTGCCGTCCAGCAGTTGGCGCTGGTTTTCCAGGCTAGTAGGGACGCTAAACCACAGTAACTATGAAGCCAAACCCGAGCCAAGTAACCTTGTAGTGGCAGAAGTTGTAGCAGCCACGCTAACTGTCAGTTTGCTACCTTTATTTAACCTTGCACACATCATATCTCTTCAGTCCAGCTAGCAGAAAGAAGAATGTTCCAACTATCTCTGCATGCTGGATGGAGAAAAATAGACATTTTGAGGAGATAAAGAATCATGACTCAAAGCAGATTATTTACAGTCTTACATGTCGGATTGGTGAGCTCAAATGCAGGATAAACCGACTTGCAAACATAGTAAGCTAACGTTAAAATTAAGCTAACAGATCATCGAAATGGTGAAGGATTTCGCCAGAGTGGACAGCCTATTTTCAGACATAATAGACTACTAACGCATTTGTGTACTCACTGTGTGAATATCCTCAAACCCTGCAAAGTTGGAAAACTCAGAATAACTGCAGCCATAGCTACCAGCTGCTGAGGCTAGCGATGCTTGCTAACAAGCTGACTGAGTGACAGAGTAGAGGAGGAAAAAGCGAAGGGCTAATTTCAAATACAGTTCAAAAACACAGTCTGGTTCTTTTTCAGCGGCTCTAAAACACCCAGCTTAAAACAACAAAGGGAATCTGGGCGAAAAAAAACTCACACTTGAACTAAAAAGCACGCATAGATTCTGTTTAATTAATTAATTAATTAATTAATTTGTTCACTTTTTACCTCACCGAGGACTCGTAGTGGCGACAGCCAATGAGGAAGAGGGATATGTAGGCGGGGCGGGAGGTGCCGTTACCAAATACTACCAGCAGAGGGCAGTGTTTCTGCATCAAGAATGACAGTTGATTAAAAAAAACTGTCCAGTCTTTTAACTTCATCTGCTGGTTTGGACTTTTAACAAGTAAAAGCAGAAACAGACTATCGGGAATTGTCAAGAGTGTGCAGCAAAATGGCCAAGTACAGCCATTAGTAACTTCAGTGACAGGTTCGAGCTCGTGTTGCTTCCATCCTCCTGACACAGATACTTGCTGCCAAGATGCAGCACAAATAGACTGAGTCCCCACAGTGAATAGGCTCTTAAATTACTTATTATGACTGGGATTTAAATTATGTATCCTGTCATGTGTGTTGTTTTTATGTTTTAACTACTAGCTGTGAAACTATTTTCCCCTAGGGATTAGGGGCAACTATTTCTGACTATTTATATTCAACTTATGATTGTCTGTTTGTTTATTCATTCATTCATTCATGCTCTGTGATGGACTGCCCCCCCCTGCCTGTCAGCTGGGACAGCCCACAGAGCCCCACGACTCAGATTAGATGAGTATCGACAGTGGATGGATGACGGACGGACGCTTTAAACCATGATCAATCACATCTGTATAACCGTCAGGTCACTTTTATTGCCGGTCTATTTTGTGCAACAAAACTCAGAAATAAAACAAATTCAAAGCAGCGCCAAAGCAATGATGCAGCGATAAAGGCTGACATGGGGGACATACAAAGAAAATGATGTTAGGAATATTTCTGCTGAGGGGGCAAACAACTAACAAAAGGCAGTTAGTGGTGATTAGCACAATAAATCCAGGTTTAAAATAAGAACAGGAAGTAAACATAAGGGGTCAGGCTTTACAGAATGACACAAGAAGCAAAAGGTCCTATGATATTAAGTAAACCAGAACATTAAATAAAAATAACAGACCATCACAAGCACATTTTCATCCCACCCCCTTATTTTAATCAAACAGCCAATATGCAGCAAATGAGTATATCTTAACACTGAAATACAGCAAAAAATATGCACAAAAAAAATTTCTAAGTTTGAGAATATTTTCCTTTGACTGTTCTTGTTAGATACAAAACAATATATACTGCATTTAAAGTTTGTATATAAAGAATATAACCAATAAAGAAGTGTTAAACATGTTACATGCATGTTTTTTGTAATGGTGTATAAGTCCTTTAGATGGAATGAACCTCCAACTCGTTTCATAACAAGATCAAAGTCTGTCATATCCTTGTCTGGGGCGATCTCTGATGAACAGGAAGCTCAGCACAATGATAAAGAAGAGACCCACCACTATGGCCCCGATGATGATGGGAATGACTCTCTTGTTAAAATCAGCCCAACATTCCACCTCTGCAACAAAAGCCAAGAGGGCAGAAAAATGAGTAAACACACAGTATATTTTCTCCCTTTTCAGTCCTCTCAATCATATCATGTCTCGACAAATGCTAAGCTCAGCCACCTTTTCCATACTGTCCTTTGGGAACGCTGAAGGCTTGAATCTGTAGAGGAACCAGCTTGATCCTGAGCTCAGACGAAGCCAAAAGCAAATACTCTGATTTGCATTTGAAACTTTGACCATTAGCCGTCTTGAAAAGACTCTCATGGTCCAACAAACCCGAATAAGTCTTATCTGTGAGGAGGAGGGACAGAAATAGCTACAGCGTTTTCAGTGTTCTTTTTCCAGGTAAAATGTTATGTGTCTTTCTGAAATATGCCCATTAGCTCTTACTGAAACATCCTTTGCAGACAGGCTGTGGAGACAAGTGAGCAGTCAGTTTGGTGACGTAGAAATTTTTTCTCTCCTGGAGACAAAAATGCAAAAGTTGAAGCTGATTCAGAAGTGAAGACACGCAGTATCACATCCAAAGTGAACAAACTGATCCAGATGTTAATCCGAAACAAAACATCACCTTTGCTATTGTTACAGTAGCTGAATTCTTTAGCTTGATTAGTCAGATAACAAGCGGATTCAACATGTCCTATTCAGCCTTTGAACGGGTGTGGTTTATGTCTTCAATTTTCCTTTCACATCTTAAACAAACTGAAATAACCTGAACAATTTTTCTACTTTTAGAAAACATAAACACACAAATTGTTTGTATATGTTCAGTGGGATGAGACAGATTACACCCTTGAGAGGTTGGAAGTTTACTACAGGATAACACATCACTCCCGTGGACAAATTACCTTCTTGAAGGTGAACTGCAGACTGCCAACATTGTCGGGCAGCGTGAGGGACAGAACAGCTGCCTCTTTGCTACAGTAACCACTGATCCCAACTCTTGACGGGTCCAAGTTGAAATACCAGGTCTTCTAAATGTGCGAGGAGAGATGTATTAATTTAGTCGATTAGTGCGCTAAATCTACACGAAACTGCTTCATTCTGTGTTCTAACGGGGTATTTTCTTTCCAGGTTTATGCTATGGGAACAGCAGTTGTAGATGTTTACAGTTTAACTGTGAAACCAAACTTTTGACACCACGGAAAAAGATGCTGATGCAGACATACTATGTGTATAAAAAAAAAAAACACTGACATACTAGAAAATTATTCTGATGCTAAAACACACAATCAACAACGCTGACAGATGCAAACACACACAGATGGCTGAGCCAGTCACAGCTTCTGACCTTCTTTTCGATGACTATGTACTCTGCTCCCATGGTGGCTTTGATGCACGGTGTCCCAAAAAGGCTGTTCAGCATGTAGGTCCCTGCAAAACAAAGAAAACTCACACAGGCGTCTAAATGTGAAGTATTTAAGGTTTTATGGAACTTACAAATCAGTGTGTCATGTGTGAATTTGTATAATTTTTTTTTCCCCAAATCAGAAACTAACGAATACCGAAGGACAGACCATTAATACACTCTGGACATGTCAAGCAGCAATATGTGGTTATCATGGCTAAGTATCTGTGGGATTAATCACATCAAAGCCATTCAGGAAATTAAGATTTTCTTTTTAACTTTACAGTTTTGTTTTTGTGTTTGCTTATATAATTTTCACAACACCAAGATGCTTCATACTGTGTGTTAAACTGTGTGTGATTCTCTGTAGGTGGAAGTTAATGACATATATCAGTGGTTAAATTTATTTTGGAGTTTGAATTTATTTGGGAGATGCTTTTGTCCTAAGGTGAGATACACATTTTAGGGAAAATGTGTGCTTCTCACAGCAAGTTTAGAGTTATAATAATGTAAATATATTGTACACATTGCCAGAAGATTAACTGGTGTTGCAATGTGAGCCTTAGTTGATGTTGTTCTTTAAGTTAGTATTGAAAGGTCTTTTTTCCGTGCAACAAAATGACAAGCAGTGACTGAGGGGGGGTTAGGGGGGGCTGGGGCCATGGGGTCGGTTTGATGATGCAGCCAAAGCCTCAACACAATCTTGAATTGGAAATAGTTCTGCCTTTCCTTGATTCCTGATACCTGCCTGCCCCTTGTCGGATTTGTTTGCCTCACTCAGATCGTTTGGTTGTGACCCAGACTGTTTTTTGGACTGAATAAACGGACTTTCCCTTGCTAATCGCCTGCAACAATAACCGTGACAGTGATAGTAGCAACGCCATGTAATAAAAAGTTTTCCACTCATGACCAGACCACCCGTTTGCTTAAACCACAGTGAGCAAGAGTGCAACTGTGGGACCACTGAAGAACACTTAACCAATATGTGAGAAAGGAAACCAGAGAAGCTGTGTGACACTTATGTCACTGAACAGATAGCAGCGCAGCACTGTTATAAATAAATATTACTAATTGCTGAGGCTTTTAAAAATATCTAAAAGCCCACATTATATAAAAACATAAGTTGATTTTTTATTATATTCAATGTTTGGTGACTACATTTAAAAATGACTAATCTGTTACAGGAAAAGCTGCATCCCCTTGTAGCTCTTTTAGAGATCTTTAATGACATAATCAAGTTCAGGTTTACGTAATAAATATCTTCTGACCACAATGGTTAATGTCCAAGTTATAAATAAACTTCATGTAAATGCACTCCTATTGTAGTTCAGCCTCGATGGAGATTGACCTCAAATCTCACAGCTCCTAATATGAAACATGAGTCAAACCTTCTTCAGCTTCATTAACAGATTTCATCCCTGTGAAGCTCACTGATGAGTTTTCAGACTGTGAAAACCAAAATGCTAAAAATTTACACCCCTATTTCAACATGCTTTGGATTCATTCGTGCAGTATATGACCAACATAACTGCTGCTTTTGTTGCTCTGTTTGCAGTAAATGTGGTCTTGTGTTTGTGCGTACCTTGCGTAGGAATGGCCTCCGAGGGTTGCAGGACGGGCCGGTAGATCTGAGCCTCGGAGGGCTGCTCAGAGTCCGACGCAGGCTGGACGGAGCTGTCATTTCCCTGGAGGTGGACACCTGGTGGAGGGCGAGACCTGTCAGTCTTACAATATATTCATCAATAAGTTTTTAATGTTACGTTCATAACAAATTCGAACGCAACAAAAGGGAAGATTTGGTGCTGCAACACAAGACTTGAAAAGGGATCTGTTGGCTCATTGCAAGTATAACTACAGTTGAGATATCAGAGCAGGTTCTCTGTATAACCTCTGCTGTAATTTCCCAAAGCATACTAGAGACTGCATTTAAGTTCTTTACCGAAAGACCCAGATTTTTCTTTTACATGACTGTTGTTTAGTTAGCAAGTCTTCAGCAAGAGTCCTGGCAAAGACTGGCAGCAATACATTCGGAAGATTACAAAAACAATGTGATCACAACAATTTCCACAAACTAAACATACCTTTGAAAACACAAAGGCTGCTCAAGAAGAGCCCACTTACGGATGTTCATTTCTAATTTGCGATATATGCAATTATTCTTTGTCTATAGTGCAAAGTAAGAAAATCAAGGATACAATGATGAGTGTGCGACTTTTTAGAGTACAGTGCAGACTCTTATAGTCAGGGCCAGAAGGTTAGCATGTGAGCCTTAGTTGATGTTGTTCTTTAAGTTAGTATTGGAAGGTCTTTTTTCCGTGCAACAAAATGACAACCAGTGACTGAAGGGGGGTTAGGGGGGGCTGGGGCCATGGGGTCGGTTTGATGATGCAGCCAAAGCCTCGACACAATCTTGAATTGGAAATATTTTTTGCAAAATTTGCAGAAAGAGAAATAACATAAGACACGTTTATGCTTAGGCTGTGATAGTAGCAACGCTATGTGATAAAAGTTTTCCACTCATGATCAGACCACCCGTTTGCTTAAACCACAGTGAGCAAGAGTGCAACTGTGGGACCACTGAAGAACACTTAACCAATATGTGAGAAAGGGAACCAGAGAAGCTGTGTGACACTTGTGCCACTGAACAGATAGCAGCGCAGCACTGTTATAAATAAATATGACTAATTGCTGAGGCTTTTAAAAAGATCTATGAGCCCACATTATATAAAAAATAAGTTGATTCTTTATTATATTGAATGTTTGGTGACGACATTTAAAAATGACTAATCTGTTACAGGAAAAGCTGCATCCCCTTGTAGCTCTTATAGAGAAATAAACGCCGGGTAATGAGGGTGTCAAACCAACTCCGCAGAAGTCTGCCTTTACATTGCAATGCTTGAAATAAAGCGGAAAGACAAACAGTGACCTGTTTCCATAGTTTAAAGTCAGTAATCTGAGATGGGAGGTGTAGAATTTGATGAGCATCAAACTTACCTGGAATAAAAGCAGCCAGGAAGAAAAGAGACCATCCACTTGTTTGACCATTTAGCACCATAGTAGGAGATGAATGTAGTTGGGGGCTGCTAACAGAAAGGAAGTGCAGTAAGAGAGACGGCAGCTGTGGTGTGACTTGTAAATGCGAGAATACCTTAACACCTACCAGGCAGAGGAAGTGAGGGAGGCAAAAAGTGGTTGAAAGTCCAATGATCTTCTCACCTGCTGAGTCATGTGTGCACAACGGCATGGCTGTAAAACTTAGTCAAACACAATAGATTTGAATGTAAAATTTGATGCAGAATTTATTCTCATTTGAAATATAGGAAAGAGACACACTGGTTCCTCTCAGATCAGCTAAAATGGTTGCTGAGAGCACCAAGTGTTTGAGTTTCTGAACCAAAGAAGAGGATGCTGCCGTGTTTTGCTTCTTTTGGAGGGTTTGCTCTCATACTTTATTTCTTCTTACCTCATGGAACTTGTTCCTGTGTGTGAGTTGCTGTACTGTCTGGGCTTGATGACGGTTTTGATTTATTTGGGTTTTACTTAAGTATTTCTATTCAAATGTGGACACTCCTCTGCATTTAGAGGGAAACGTTACACTTATTTGACACTTCACTTTTAATAAAACAAGCTTTAACTTTAAAGATAAAACCAGCTATTTCCAACCTTTTTGGTTGTGGCAATCTCACTTCAGCTGTCTGTACATTGTCTATGACTCCAATAAAGGACATTTTTCTCTAAATGTGGTTTCTTTTCGTAATCTAATATCATTTCAAAACTCAACAACTGATGAAAAAAGATTGCAAAGAGTAATGGTGTGAGTTCTGTATCAAAACAAGATTTCCCATCAATTATCACTTAACCTCACGGGTATCATTGCATCTAAAGCATCCATAATATATCAATCAGAAGCAAATAGGCACAGTATTTTAACTACATGTTGGTCTCAAACTCAATTGCTGTGTTGGAACTTTTACTTGGGACTTAGATCAAAGCACACCAGTGTATCTACTAAACAAACAAAAAACAGCATGGGAACTGTAAATGGTTTTAACTTCTGCTGTCTCTACAGATCAATCCTCAAGTTACCCATAAACATTAAGTTTGTTCAGGAGGATGGTGCTCTTGGACTGTGAAGTTCACACCGAAGATGCCCATGAAGACAGAGGGGAAAAAGATAAAACACAAATCAGAGAAGCACTTCAAACCCAAGAAAACATTCATTAGTAACCTAATTAGACATTTGGAAATGAGACACGTGTCGATCAAAGCACCTAACTTAGGACAAAAATCCCAATTTAAAAATCTCAAAGTAAAATTTATTTGTTTTGCTTGTTTACATCCAATAGCATCAGGAGAGCGGTGAACCCCATCTGCAGAAAAAAGGAAAGTCTCACCCATTAAGTTTTACCTTCACAGGTTTACCCAATTAAAAGTGAAGCTCGTGTGCTACACATGCAATTCCACTGAAAGGCCAGTGGGGGGCATAAAACAGGGGCATATTTTTTTTTTATCATCACATGACTATAACAAACACCCACAGAGTGGAATATTTCTCAAATCACTTTTTATAAATGACAGAATGCCAGAGTTGCTGCTTTGTCTGTGCAGATGGAAGCAACACTGGTGACACTTTGGACAGATGTTACAATAAGAACTAAAATCTGAGAATCATTTCATTAACCTTTGTTGAACTTTTAACAGGGTTTATTGTCTCTTGCATGTTGTGACCCTTAATATTTCCCTTGTAAACACATTTACGTAATAACAGTGTTGTTGTTGGTTTTTAAGTCTCACAAAATGTAAGTGCATTGCCATATTTTGTATTTATCTTTACCTGAGTGGGGCACACGTATGTGAGCAGATGAGCAAATGAAGAGTGCAGAGATGTCAATGTTATTGTGTCACATCTGACCACATTTAACCTTGTTTGAGAGATGAGCTGTGGGGAAATCAAAGAGGCTGAGGTTAAAGATCGACAGGGCAAAGTACCACTTAAAACACACACATGGAAAAAAACAACAACCAAACACAAAGATGCACAGAGACGTGTGCTGCTGCAATTATTGCTAATGAATTCTCTGTTTGTGTTTTGATGTGTGAGTTGATGTGTGTCCGTGGGGAACATAATGAAGAACTTATTCCATTTTCTGTCATGTTTTCTTTGTCCCTGATACTGATATTGACTGTGCAGGTAGGAGGGCAAACAAAAGAGCAAACATTTACTCTCCTTTTACCGACTGAGCATGCTGAGCATTATTGTGTGTGTGTGTCCTTTGCGCCCTCCTGTCCTCTGTGTGTGTGTGTGTGTGTGTGTGTCACCCAGTGTGTCATCATCTTTCTCAGGATTCCTTTCCACAGTTTCAGGAGAACTTCACTCATCCATTGCATAGTGTAACACCGTCAAGTTTTCCCTCTCTGAGCCCAGCAGGATTGAATCGCTTGCCTCCACCTTCACAAACTGTAAGTAGCGGCTCTGTACTTATCGTAAAAAGCAGTTTGCAGAGCTTGCTCAAGTCAGAAAGTAATTTAGAGATGACATACTCTTCATTTGGGTTCTTCCGTTGGAGTGTCATTTGTGTTTTCTATGATTTGAAGCAAGTCAGAGCGAAGCCTCCTTTAGGACCAGACCATGAGGAGTGGCGTGAAGCTGTGTGTGCTGGGCCTGCTGTGCCTCCACACCTTTGCATTCGGGCAGGTAAGGAAAGAGGATCAGACACCATGATGTACAACTCGATTTCTGGCTTTCAAACCAAGATTACGCACTTAGTACAAATGAGCGATTTGGCTGCTAAGGGTTGGAGAACTGGTAAATGTAATAATTACATAATAATAACAACAACAGTCAAAGATCCAAGAAATCCAGCAATCCAGAACTAAACATGTGGTTAACATCAGAGCAGGGCTGTAAATTCCTCTGGAGATGGGGAGGACATGTGACCCTGAGTTTTCAAGTTTCTGCTTGATTTTCTAATGAATGTCTTTCGAATTTTATCTCACCTTTCAGATATGAGACTTGATAATAACGTAAAAGCAAACAGTCAGCACTCAGTATCATCACAGACCCAGAGCTTTATGCTCTCTGAGTTGCACCACTCATCTGACTTACACAGGCTGCCCTGTCCTGTGAAAGTTACATATGGTGTAAATGATCTTAAACTGAAATGATCAGCCAACATTAATATTGTACATAAGCATAATTAAAGTTTAAGTAGAAGAGTATTTTTTTTTATGATTTTGTTTCTCTAGAAAGGCATATGTAGAAGTATCTAGAAGTTCACTATTTTACCAATAAAGAGTTTAAGAAAATCCATTATTTTCCTGCCTTGTTAATCATGTTAGCCCATTGGTTTATCCAGCTAACCCTTTAGGGAATCCTAATCGCTTGGCTGGTTGTTCGCTGTCAGAAATTGTTCTGTCTTCTCCTTGTTCAGGAGGCAGAGGGGGGCCAGTCCGGTGTCCTGATCTTTTGTGATGACCCCACGGTGGAGAATGCTGTCACCAGCGCCATACGCAAGTTCAATGAAAGGTTGAGCTTTGGTAACAAGATGGCTCTGTTTCAGATACTGTCAGCCAGGAAGGTACAGTGGTTATAAAAACAACGGGACTCTCTTCGTACCTGACCACTATCCACTTTATTTGGTTCTTTATGAGGTTGCTCAAGTAAATTCAGGTTTGTTTGTGCAGAGCTCTCTTCAGGTCCTATCAGTCATGTTGAGGTCTGGACTTTGACTGGACCATTGCAACACCTTGATTCTTTTCTTTTCCAGCCTTCCTGTTGTAGATTTGTAGTAGTGTGTGGGAGCATTGTCCTATTCCACGGCTCAGTTTCAGCCAAGCTTTAGACTCAATGACTCCAAGGTGCCCAGGTCCTGTGGCTGCAGAACAAGCCCAAATCATCAGCCCTCCACCACCGTGCTTGACTGTTGGTATGAGATGTTTGTGCTGATTGTTTGGTTTTTTTCCAAACATGCTGCTGAGCATTATGACCAAACATCTCCACTTTGATCTTATCTGTCCAAAGGACATTGTTCCAGAAGTCTTGTGCTTTGTTCTGATATAACTTTACAAACCTAAGCTGTGCTGCCATGTTCTTTTTAGAGAGAAGAGGCTTTCTTCTGCAACTGTTCCACATAAGCTATAAATGTTCAGTCTTTTTTTTTTTAAACATTTAACATGCTAACTGAGGCCTGTAGAGTCTGAAATGTAGTTTAGGGGTTTTTTGCAGTTTCTCTGAACATTGCACAGTTTGACCTTTTGGGGTGAACTTGCTGGGACGTCCTGTCCTGAGATGTCCCAGCAAGCTGTCTTGGATGTTTTCCACTAGTGAATAATCTTTCTCAGTGTAGAATGTTTAATAGTAATGTACACATAGTTTGTAAATGGCCTTATTCCCCTTCCCAGATCGATGGACAGCAATAATTGTTCCTCTAAGATCGTTGCGGATGCCTTTCCTCCTTGGCATTGTGTTGAAAAACACCTGAAAAAGATTGAGTTTAGTTTTTGTTAAATAAATAATGACAAGGTGTAATTAGTCATGTTTTTTTGTTCATTTGAGGTTAAAGTAACCATATTTCAAGAAGTCTGAAGGGCCAGATGATTTTATTCTTCTGTCCTGATGAGTCAAACCTCAAACTATTAGATGATGTCCTTTCTTTTAAAAACAGTCAGAAACGTTTACGTGTAAAATTGTACAAATTGATTATTCATAATAGCATTCTAAAGTCATTCATTTAGACGTAATTTACCAAGTTTGTTGAGTTAAAAACTGAATTGATAAAATAGCCACTGTTACTCCTTTTAAATCCTACATGTTTCCGTTTAGCAAATGAACAAAAACCCTGGGGGACTGTGACTAAAATATTCCTGGAAAACCTTTTCTGATCCATTGATCTTTGGCACATGAATGATGTGCATGTTGTTCTGTGTTTGTGTGTGTGTGTGTGTGTGTGTGTGTGTGTGTGTGTGTGTGTGTGTGTGTGTGTGTGTGTGTGTGTGCGTGTGCGTGCGTGTAGTCAGAAAACGGTTCAGACTCTGTGTATTCGCTGGAGTTCACCAGCAGGAGGAGTGATTGTCCAGCAGGGAGCAGCAAACCCTGGACAGACTGTGACTATTTGCCATTTGGACAAAGGGTAACAACACTAAGATATTTATTTTCTCCACGTACATCAGTGTTTTCCATTCAATTATGTGAAAACGTATCAAGAATAAACTATCTTTAACCCTTCAGTATAAACCTGTTTAAACCTACTTAAACATTTGAAATATAACTGTCTTGTTGTTCCCCCAGAAGCCAATTTCATGCAACGCTACAGTCCACATAACAGAGACAGAAACTGACACTAAACAGGTGGACTGCCTGCTTGGTGAGTGAATGAATAAACAGGATGATCAGATTTGGGGTGAATGACCTGGTTTTTAACACTAATGGCACATGTAAAAGCAGCAAAATTATCGCTTACATTAAATAAATCATGCAATATATATACACACACACACACATATATATATATATATATATATATATATATATATATACATATATATATAAATAAGACATATATAAGAGTAAGACTTTGCAAATAATGTCTGAGATCAGCAGTGAAATTAATCACATCCTCAGTTTATTCATGTAAGAATGGTTGAATTACAGCAGGAGTCTCTTGTGCTTCACTATGACCTCGTTTATCAAAGGAGAACCTTTTGTTTTTAGTAACACAACAGTGAGTCAGTAAGGAAAATGTGCAGTTGTGGGTGCAGGGAAACAAAGATTTATGTAATATCAACACTATCTGCACGTCAGAAAAAAGCACAAATGAGGTTATCATTCCTCAGAGGGCAGTCGCACCACGTAGACTTTAATCTGTTTGTCTAATCAGCCTCAGTGTAGGTTTACAGTAAACAGATTCAGTGTGGCACAACTTTTGAGGCCCAATTTAAAAGATTCCTTTGGAGATAAAAGGATTGTTTGACCGCTTCAGTGGCATCCATACTTAAAAAAAAATAAAAGTGATGTTGTTTTATCGTCTTGGGTGTGAAGATCAGCACTTTTCTAGCTACAGTAATGAATCTGTTATTTCCTTAGTTTTCCCCCATGCCATGAGGCACAGCAATACAATTAGACAATAAACATCCACACTGATTAGCATTATTTTCTTTCAATCATAAATTAAATCACTTTAAATTGACAAGTTTGAAGTGAAGTTGGAGGTCATTGGCTACAAGTTTTAAAAGCTTTGCCACGGTTTCCATTGTGTGTTCACAGAGAGAGACCCAAAACACCGAAAGGTAGAGAAGACCGTGACAACAATTTTACTACTAGGCGCCTCCCAGAGGCTTTTTAAATCATTATTCCATCATGTTTCTCGCAGCAACCTAAACAAACTTTTGTGAGAAAATACAACCAATAGAAATAAAACGGCTTGTTTTTGCATACAAATAGCTGTGAGCTGAGTTAGTCCCTTGACTTATTGTAGAATTCAGTTATTGTTATATACTTTACATTTCATCCTTCAGCTCATCCCTTGCTCATCTACATTGAGATAGAAGCTGGGTTTGTAGTTTTCTCTGATTGGGAAGCTAGCCTATAGTGGCAGTCTGAGGGTTTCTGATTGTTTCCTCTTTATTCAGATGATTACATCGTTCCAGAGAGGGCTTCCTGTTTGGGCTGCCCTGAGGACATCGATGAGAACTCAGAGGACCTCAAGGTTCCTCTTCTTGCCTCCATCTCTAAGTATAACTCCATCTCCAACTCGACTCACCTCTTCAACCTGCACGAAGTCGACCATGCCACCAGACAGGTAAGGCAGGTGGTTATCATACCATGGGGGGATGATATGAAGGTCAAAAACGTATCTCTCTGCTCTGCGTCCTGTATATTGGCATCTCTGTAGGTGGTTGCAGGGTTCAGGTTCAAGATGAGGTTTGATATGAGGAAGACCACCTGCGCCAAGACCGAACACAAAGACCTCAACGTGCTCTGTGTTTCTGATGAGGAGAATGTGGTGAGTATGATTTCCAGGATACAGAACGAGACTGAATCCAGGTTTGATCAACTTGATGAAGCTCACGTTGTGTATTTTGTACATTGCAGGAATATGTTAACTGTAACTCTACAGTGGATGTAGCACCATGGAGATTTGAGCAGCCAGAGGCCCATATAGAGTGTGAACAAGGTGGACTGTTTGTAAGTGTCTTTTCACATAATCACCAAATATGAGTGAGTACTTTGCTCGTTTCTGAGTCTCGAGCTCTGATGCTGCTTAGGACGTCTCCTAAACTCTGTCTGTTATAAATTACATTAATTACATTACATTACATTATAAAATGTTTATTTTTGTGAGGTAAGGTATAATGAGAAGAGCTTACAGTAGCAGCTGGTCTTATCTGTGACATTTTGAGACAAACCTACTCTGCTGTGCTTAGTTATGGTTTCTTAGCAACGATTTGACCTACCTGTTGAATACCTGTTTAATGGAAAGGTTGTGGTGAAGGTGAAATCCACCTTAGAGCTCTAATAGAAGGCTTTTTTGACCATTTGGAGGCAGAGAAACTCAAAAGTGAGCGGTTAGACTGCACACGACAGAATTTCACCTTCTTAACATAAAAAACCCTGAGCTTTTTTTTTTCCATTTCTTTTTACACACACACACTGTAATTTGACTCCTGAATTTAACCCACCTATAAGTTGTAAGTAAATACTCTAGAATAAGTGTGCAACCGCAGGCGATTTAAGCCTTAAGTAGTGTAAGCAGGACAGTGCTGGTCATATTGCAGGAACTGAACCAGTAACCTCTCATTGTCGAGCCACTACTCTACATCTGAGCTATGGCTGCAAGCAATAAGTCCCCCGTTTAAGAACCGAACACACTGTGATGGGAAAAACACTCAGTTAAATAGTTTCTGGCTCTAAAAATTCAACAATCATGCTTATTTTTAAACTCTATATAAAATATTTAGGTCTTACTGTGAGGTGACTTTGATAGCCCGTTATCATATTCCTCATATTGGCTTTAAAGCCTCTGCATCTACCAAAAATGCTGTCCAAGAATTAAAAAAACTGCTGATTTTATTTCTTCCTCTGATACACACACTACTAATGAACAACCAGTTTAAAGTATTTTTTAATCAAAAATAATATGATAAAGTAGAAAAGAAAAAGCCACATGTAACAGAAGATCTACAAGTCTTGCTTGCAGTCTTGGAAATCTACACCGTAAAAGCGAGGCAATTAAGAAGCATGCAGTTCTGATCAGTGAAGTCAGGTTATCTAATCATCTACCCATTCATCTACGTGTTGTTTGGCTTTTCTTTAGCCTTTCTCGAGGCGTCGTCCTGCTGGCTGGTCTCCACTCAGAAACTTTATGCTTCGAATTCCGTCTACTGACTCAACTCCCACATCATCTCCACCCTCACAATCCCCCTCCACGGCTTCAGTCAAAGAAGAGTCATCTGAGGAGGATACCACAGCCTCCAAACCCATCGGCTTGCCTGATGCGGATTCTGTGAACGACAACCCCTTCCACTGTCCTTCCAAGTCCTGGAAACCTTTCCAGCCGGTTGAACGCGCAGCTCCCACCAAGGCTACCACAGAGGTGATTTCCCCACAGCCTTCTGTAGAGGGAGCCTTCAGTGATAAAGACCTGATGTCTTAAATATTGCCTCAAAGGGGGGCTACATTTATACAAAAAAAAATCTCATTTATCTCTCAAAACAGATTTTTATTTTGACGTTTGTCTCGTTGACTTTTTCAGCCCAGCCTCACCGGAAAACATGTAATTGGTACATTTGTCCACATCCCTAAAACTTAGACGTCTTGTTATCCATGGTTAGAAATGATGACATATTTAGAAAGAGGAACTATTCTGGACAACACTGTCAGTACAACGTTTGAGCCTTTAATGTGAACCTGCAAAGTTTTGCGTTGTGGACCAAATGTAGCCGTTACACGTTGTGGCGTGAGATTGGGTTGGAATTTTTTTAATGAATTTTCTTCAGGGATGTTATCCAGATGAAGTTGTGAAAAAAAAGAAAAACACTTGCTAGAACATTAATCAATGTGAGTTAAAAAAAAATACAAAAAAAACCAAACTGTATATTCAAAAGCAACCTACCTTTTGGCCCTGGATTAGAAGCTCTTCTCCTAATTGCTTGTTTTGTATTAAAAAGCCATTTAGTTTCAATCAAACCAGTAAGTGATTAAGTTCTCCTGAAAATGGGAATAAGGACATTTAACAATTTGATTCCCAGAGGAAAAAAAACACCTCATGTTAGAAATAAACTTGTGTTCTAGTTCTATGTGTGAATTGAGATGCTTTTCCTTTTTTGAAATATTTACCATGTGTACCTGCTTCCACTGAAAAAATACTGAAGTTCATGCTGTTTTTGTTTCCCAGGACAAAGTATTCATAATCCATTTTCACAAAATCGTAGCAATCGCCTGAATGATTAACAGTTGGATTGAAAGATTAATGCAGTAATCTTATCACTGGGGAGATAAACAGTCCATTGACATTTAATAAGTTAGATACGTCATCACGTTTGGAGAAAGCCGATTAGACGCAGAAAAAAATGCTCTCAGATACACATCACAGCTGTTAATAAAGATTTTGAAAAGAGGCCTCGAGTGCAGAGGAGACAAACAGGGGGAAAGTGAATGCTGGAACAAATTTATTTGTACATCTTCATGGAACACTCAGATTACGAGTCAGTCAGGGTACAAACCTCAACTCTGACCAGTGAGCCGAAACGAAACACAAACGTTCATAAATAAAATTTAAAAAAATACAGGTTACTGCAAGTCAGAGTAAACTTGTCCTAGAAACTACACGGAGCAAACTTAAGGCATTATTTTAGAAACATTTGTATGGCTGCCTAAAAAAAAAAAAGAAAATAACTAAATGTAGCGAAAGGAATATTCAATCTTACCCAAACGCATGCAGGTAGGCTGTGACAAACAATACATTGGCCTGTTGTACATTTATTCTTAGTATACGGCAAGGTTCTGACAGCATGGTAAATTATGAAAACCTATCTGTGATGCAGTCTAGTTTAGCTCAACAGGAATCCACAGATCATTCTGTCCATATTTCTGAGAATTTGAGACCCATAAAGAACCTAAAATGCGATAGGAAATGAAATGTCCTGATTTGCTTTGATTTGATGCAGTGTTTTTAAAAAAAAATAATCAATAATTTATTGTGTTGACAGCTCATTCAAAGGCTCACTGAAAGCACATTAACTGTTTTCATGCAGTTTTAGACAAGAATTGTCTGATAGTCCCCAAAAACAGTACACTGAGCTTCACAAAGGTAGCATTTACTGCATGGATATTGCACTGGATTGTGTTCCATTTTCTGAGTGTTCAGGTCCAGTTTGTCAGGCTCTCACAGCTCCGGTTCAACGACTGCGTGACACATTTCCTTCCTTTCTATTCAGTTAACAGCGTGTCTTCAACAACTACGTCCCACTTAGGTAAAATAACAAATATGATCATGTATTATGTTCTCTTTATCCTGGAGATTACCGATCCATTGATTAAAGCTGGGTTTGTAAATGTACGCCTGTGTTATCACTGTGACTTTCAAAAGGGAGAACGCATCATGTGGGCCATCAAAGCCTTTATGTCGGGGAGACAAACTTCCACTCGAAGCAACAATGTCGGGAGAACTTTTAAGCAAATGTGCTTTGAAAAGATGTGAAAACTTTCACAAATGGCTCATAATGATATATTATTAAATGGCATTGATTTCTATGAGATGCTGTGTCACAACTGTCCCGTCACCGGATCCTAAAAGTTTGGACTCGAGCACAAGTCCTTCATTAGTTCACAAAGTAGTCTTTCTGAGTCTTCACTCTGAAATGTAGGACTGAAACATCAATAACATTCATCACCGGAATATCAGACACACAGCCTGTACACAATGCTTCAACAATAGGTACAACACACACACACACATTTTCATATCAGGCCCAGTCTCTAAACCAACAAAATACAGCTGTGGTTCCCATTCTTGAAATTTCAAGTAAAACATACAAAGTTTCTCGGTTTGAGCCTACGCAAAATACTTTTCCTCTTCTCTGGCACAAATCTGCCAGGGTGGGGGGTGGGGGAGGGGTTTACAAAACATGTGAGGACACCAGGGTCGTCATACACAGAAACATGACCAAACAAGTGTGGCTTTTCATTGGAACCTGCCAATGAAGCTCTGCAGCCTGCACAGCGAGACAATAAAAGCACATGGCCACGCAAACACACTCACGCCATGTGAGGAATATATGGAGAAAGGAAGTACAAGATAGCACAACAGATTTATCACACGTTAAGCCAACAATAGAAAAGAGATCAGACTGTAACTGTACATACATACTGCTTCAAAATGTACATCATACACACTGGTTTATGCTGCTTGAGAAACATGCATATTAGCCTAACTTTTCTTCTATTGGACAAAAAAAAAAAGGCAAAACTATGCATATCTCAACCACCCCCCCCCTCTTTTTTTTCTTTATTTTTTCCCCTCCTTTGAAAGTCTGGAACAAACGCACCTTACAGCAGGAATGCAGCTCCAAGCATGAACTTTCACAGGACTCAGTGACGCCCGATTTGACACAATGAGAAAAACAGTGAAAAAGCAAAAAGCTCTCAGCTCATGATGTGTTTAGAGGCTCTTTTAGAAAGAAAAATAAAAGAAAAACGAGTCAGAAACATGAATAGATGAGTGCATCCAAGGTCCATTTTAGCAATTAAATACATTCAAGCCAATAATGCTGCACAAATACGACTTTACACGTGCACATCAGAACAGACCACAACTTTGGCTTTTCAATACAATCAGCTGGACTGGCAAAGCACAGACTTCCTTTTCCACTGACGGATCTACTTTCCCGCTGCTCCAGGTATCGATATATAGCCAAAATGCCTTTCTACATACACCGTGACATCACGAAGCTACTCCCATGCACCATTTCATGTAAAATACTACTTTATCTCCTATGCAGAGTGCACCATATGAGAAGTTCTCAATTCAGCTAATAAGGATGTTTACGATCACCTATCGAGCTGCATTTAATATCAAAAACATCAGGCAGGCGTTTCTCAAGCCGCAACCCTGCATTAACTGTTAGTTAGCACTTATGCCAAATGCATATAAAAATACTCATCTTATATCAAAATTCCCTTTTTTCCTTCCTGAACAACAATAAATCATTTAGATGACTCAGGTCAAATGGTGATTAGTCATGATTGTGCTGCCCCCAGGCATGCTGAATGTAAAAATGCTTAAAAATCCAGCGAATGCAGATGTGTTCTATCAACTTATTTCACATTTTGTTTCCTGACTCAACACTGATGAAGGAGGTGGAGTGTAATCCCGCATAGTTTCAGTACGGCTCCATCTTTTGTAAGCCATGCTCCCTTTAGGGCTACCCCATCAAATTTAAAGGATCCGTTCAAATGACTTTCAACAACAAATCACTTTCGCATGGATCCCAAAATGCTGCAAAAACGCTAAGTTTTAGGCTTTTAAGTAAAAGTTGTGGAGCATTACTTTACCCAACCAGTGCCGATCGTTTTTTGTTTTTTTTGATGCTTTAGAAATAATCCAAAAAACATCTGATAAACAAATTAAAATGCACTTTGTCCATTAGTCAGATGGGAGACAAGCTGAAATCCTCAAACACAACAGTGTCAGAAATACTGTGGTCAAATCTACATTTTTCCTGGACATCGTCATGCTTTTTGGCTTAATAGTCCTATCATGGTCTGCTTCCAACAATTTGCTTAGGCCAGAGTTATTGGGGGTTAGTTTTCAGCGTTGTGGAGTGTTGTGCTGTGACGCCAAGGCATTTAATCAAGAGGAAGACATGACATTCCCCTGGGCCTCTGCTAGCCAACAAAAAGAGGCTTATTATAGGACCCATTATTCATTAAATGTGAGACTGGAACTTTCACTCTTCTTGTACTGCATCCCAAAACAAATGATTCTGCGTGGGGCTGCAAACAAGCCACAATGAGAAAAACTAGACTATTGATAAGGCCAAATTAGATGCTTAACTTAAAAGTGACAAAAGATAAAAACAAGGCATCAGCAGTCTAGATTAGTGTGAGCTTAGCTCCAATTGAGAAAAATGGAGTAAGCAGCGGTAGTCCGACTGCAAGTAACACAAATACATAAAACTCATATTTATATATACATATTTACACAAACAAGTTTCTGAAGTTAGTTTTTTTTCTTTGTTCAAAACTGAAATTAACCGAATACATAAATAAATTAAAAAAGTCATAACAAATCTGTATATCATTCCAATATTTTTAAGTGCTGTTTTCAATGGAGAGGCATCATCACCCTGAAATACATGTAAGAGTCTAACACTGCATTGCTAATGTTCCCAAAGCTGGAGTGCCGTTTCACTGAGGCCGTGGGAGACTGTGCAGCTGTGCACAACAGAGACTTCTCTGCAGTTTTTCAGGCTTAAATTCCCACACAAAGATGGGAAAACTGCGGCCAAATCCTCTGTGAAGGGCATCTTCGCAAGGATGGTGGAAGACATCATAGAAGCTCCCATAAACCAACGAACGTAACACGTGTATTACATAAAATAATTTAGACAGTTCCTTGTGCCCGCCGTCTTCTCAGCAGTGATGAAATCGAGTCAAAGTGCCGCCCTACTATGGCCAAAGGGTTGCAGGTTCTACTTCCTGTGAGGCTACATTAATACCTTGGCAGATGCAGCTTCTATAAGCTGTGTTGTCAAACTTGTGGTTTTCTTTTAAGAGCAGCAGAGAAAGGGTCAGAATTTTTGTTGGTTGTTAAAATTGTTCCTGTAGGTGAGAAAAAAAAAACGAACAAAAAAGACAGTAGATGCATAGTAGCCATGGATACAAGCATCCTCCAGGTGAGAGCCATCTTCACAGGGTCGGGAGGAAAATGTTCTCATGAAGACCACACGGGAAGGGAGACAAAAAAGAAAAAATCCCATGAAAATACGGAAAACCAGGAACCCTGTTTAACAAAAAAGGTGCTTCAAAGAAAAAAAAAAAAATCTTCCATCATATTTGAGCTGTTATTGTTAACTCTTCGAATGAATATGCCATTTCTCTGAGTGAAACAAATGCTCCACGCTGGAACTGGTAGGTTCTGTTTGTGTGCGAGGTATCAGTTTAGTGCATGCTGTCTAATCGTGTGGAATATCCAGTCCATCTTGGTGGTCCACCCTCCGTGGTGAGCGTCGTTCATCTGTTTCATAAAATAGTCCAACGCCTCCTGCACAACAAAGAAAGTAAAAACAGATGCGCAAAAGTTATCGGATTAAAAAGGACAGACCAGAGCAAGTCTACTCACCTGCTCGCTTTTCTCCAGCGCCAGCGTCTTTCTGATGTAAGCAATGTCGTCAAATGACTGCAGCTCAGGCATGCCGGAGCCCAGCATCATGGAGAACAGGTTGATGAAGAGGTTGGCGTGTTGTCGGATGGCGAGATAAGCTTTGTAGCACATCTCCTGGAACCTGGTGAGAGAAAGTTAATGTGATTAAAATAAGCTAAATGTTTTCACATATAACAACAGAAGAAAAAAAAAACTGCTGGTCCAACTAAATCCGACACCTTACAGACTTGGATAGAAAATGATTTGCTAAGTTCATCCTTGAATCCAGAAGGGCATCTGTAACCGATGAAAGAAAACTCTCAGCAGGCATTATAGACTCATTCGCAATCAGAAGTCAAAATGACCACCGACCACCAAAATCTGATCACTTCATTCTTGAGTAATTTTGCCAAATTTGAAGAAATTTAAAATTCAGGCATTCATAAGAAATCATTCAGACAGACTTTTAACTCTAAAATGAAGTAATGGCCAGAATGAAGTCACATTACAACAGCAATGGAAAAAAAAAAAAAAAAAAGGTAAGCCGAGTGGAAATGTGCCTGTTAAAGACAGCAGGATTTAACTGAGTTGCATCCAATAAAAATACTCTACGACTTAATAAGAATAATAAGAAGCGTTCCAGCTGCTTGCCGATACACTCGCAGATGTGCTTGGAAAGCGGAAGAAGCTGAAAAAAAGAAGGAAGAAAGAAACTCATTTGCAGATTTTACTGTTTAAAACCCCATGAAACTGGAATTAGGTAATTAGCTGATTTTGCAAAACTAGGGAGGGGATATAATTAGCTAAAGTGCCCAAAAGCATAAGAAATCAATTTGTGTAATTCTAACTTATGATGTTTTATATTGTTCCCTTTTTATATCTACATGTATTTTGTTTTGCTGTGCTGTTTATTACTGGTGACATGAGTTGATGCCCATCTTTACCAGGACACTCTTAGGACGTTTTATTTCCTGGTTAAAAAAAAATAAAGGTTAAAAATGATAGATTATTAATAATAAACAGAAACCCAACAATTCCATCCAAGCAACTTTCTATGAAAAATGTATTTAAAATGTTGGAGCAGAGCAAAGGTTCACACCCATGGGACAAAGCACTGTGCAGCGGTTATTCTTGTAGTGCTGGCACATTTTAGAACTTAGCTGTACACTGTACAGAATTTATAATATGGCCACAAAAATTAACCTGACAGTGGACTCAGCCAGTCGGCAATGCCCAACTCTCTCTTTTGTTTTTGTTTTTTATCTCAGAAAACTGCCTGAGAGCAAAACCTTCGATTTGACACTCGTCCACCTTACAAACATGAAAAAGGACACAAAAGAGGCTGATACTAGTGTAGGACTGGGCGGTATAGAGACTTTTTTACATTTCTATTGTTATTTTATTTTATTTTTTTAACTGAGGTGTGAAATCAGCCCGTCCCGTTTATACAGATATGATGTAACATAATCTTGTAAAGCCAAGCCTGAGTCAAATTGAGTTGCACTTGCTCACAACCTATCCTTGTTGGTGGCGACATGTTTGACAAATAGTGGCTAAACAAAAGATAATAAAACACAATGTTGTCAAAAGGTGATTTTACTAAAAAGTGAGGGGTGTCATTTCACTATGCAGCTGAATATGGCCTGTTCATTTTGTTGTCATTTTTTAGGTTTTCTCATTTCAAATGTACTTTTTCTTTTATATGTCAACAAACACTAATCAGCTGTATTAGTTACTGGGACGGGACGTTCTTCTTGTTGTTTACATATTTATTACACGTACAGCTCTTCTTTAGCTGAAGAGGAAAACCTAGAAAGGTTCTATTTCATTACTGTCTTTAAATAAAAGTGCTTGTGACATCATGTGAGTGGTGTTGACTTTAAATTGAACAATTACTGGTATTTACTGGTACTGAAAACACTGGTATTTATCATATATGGCCATTTGGCCTAAAAAAACTGGGATATGAACCCTAGTTTGGATCGCCACACCCTATACTGGTGCCAGATGGCGGACAAAAAGATGAGAGAAACGCAGTCGGAGTACCTTTCAAACTCTTTGGTCTTCGTGCACTCCTGGGATCCTTTGCTGATGACAATCAGAAAGTCTTGGGTCAGTACGAAGGGCACTCGCTCTCTCTTGTAGCCAAATTTTTTCTTCTTATGATCCAGGAAATGGCCAAAATCTATATGAAACAACTGAATGAAAGAAGAACCTGTTGCTGTTACTTGGCTTACACCATGACATTTCAGGCACATCGGACTATAACAGATTCCCAAAAAAGAAAAATAACCTGAATAAAGCAGGCTCGCTACAGAAGCCATTTCTAGCTGAGCTGTCTCTTTTGTTTTCTGAAACAGAGGTGAACCACCAAGATGCTGACATTTTTCATCCAAGCTGCTGTGGTCTGTAGGCTGGGGTTCGAAAAAAAATCTAACTTCAATCACTGAAACATGACGAGGAATACCAGAAAACTAATACGAGTAAAAAATAATGAAGAACATAAATGTATTCAAACAGAACACCTGAATCCCCATCAGATTGTTCTACAGTCAAGATGTTCCCTCTGGTTTCTGCCTGAAGTGTGAATAAACAAGTTACCTGCCCATCATCTTTGACCATAATGTTGCTGTTGTGCCTGTCTCCTATCCCCAGGATAAATGTAGCTACACAGTAGCCAGCACAGGACCTGGTGAACAAATCCACAGCCAAGTCGTACCTGCACACAGAGAGAAATGCATAAAAATATACTTAACATGTCAGTAAGCAATGATCCCATTGACAGTAGATTTTAAAAATAAATCAGGAATAAGTAATGCTAAGATGAAAATAAAGAACATAAGATGAACTACATGCAGACAGAAGTAAATGGGCTGTAACTGTAATGTCTTGTGGGACTCCACAGGAACGGTCATATAATGGACATTAGTCTATAATGTCTGTAATATCAGGAGAGAACGCACATCTCCCCCTTGTTCTTGTCCTTGAGCCACTGATGCAGAGTGTTTGAGTTGAACTGCAGGGCTCCTTTCAGGCCTCCTTTACACTGGATCTGCATGATGGTGTGGGAGCTGCGAACCACCTCGATGAGACCGACGCAGTCTCCTAATGACAGACAGCCGTAGGGCAACATCCTGAGGAACACAAAGCGCATTTGCTTAGCCTTACATGGAAAACAAACAGGAAACAGACAAATGTGCAGAGAAACAGAAGTGAGATCAGTACCGTAGGTCCAGTCCCTGACTCTGCCAAATGTTTTCCATGATCTTTATAATCTGCAATGTCAGCATATCCTGGCGCAAGTCTACAACACACAAACAATACGTCCAGTTAATGTATCCTGGGATACTTACAGTTTAAATAGATACACAACATAAAGATGAGTTATTGTGATTAGAATGGACAACCAATCTTGACAAGAAGCACTCTAAACAGCACTTTGTGCAATCATCTGAGAGTATAAAGTCAGGTACTCCACTTTATAGAACAAATCAGGAACAGTGAAGAGTTCTTCCTGAGTAAACCGAGCCAAAGCTTTCATAGTTTCTTACAATCTCTTTAAAGTGATAGTCCGGAGTAGATTCACCCTGGGGTCATTTGAACCGTGACATCCAGCCAAGTAGCCCACCCAAAGTTTTTTCGATATTGGCTGAACATCAGCTGAGTTACTGAGTTATCCCGAATAGCTTCGTACAAGGGTTAATGGATCCTGGTCCGTATCTCCAAAATGACCACACTAAAATCACATGCCATGACACCAAACTTCTACAGTAGTACAAATATGGTCTGTACTCACAAAACGATGCATTTTGAAGTTTGTACATAGTGCAGGAGTTTATTATTATCAACACAAGCCTGATAGCTTCTCTGCTGCTAAAGCTGCGTCGACGTCACTTCCTTGATCTGGGAGCTTCAATGTAAGATGAGGGTTGATCTACTACTGTAGACAACGAAGCAAGGCTGCTCAATTTCTCCATTGATAAAATAAATTCACAACTCTACAACATAAAAATTCATAAAAAAATCATGTAGAATATAGCATATACTTTGTTGTCTACAGTAGTAGATCAACCCTCATCTTACATTGAAGCTCCCAGATCAAGGAAGTGACGTTGACGCAGCTTTAGCAGCAGAGAAGCTATCGGGCTTGTGTTGATAATAATAAACTCCTGGACTATGTACAAACTTCCAAATGCATCGTTTTGTGAGTACAGACCATATTTGTACTATTGTAGAAGTTTGGTGTCATGGCATGTGATTTTAGTGTGGTAATTTTGGAGATACTGCCAGGTTCCATTAGCGCTTGTACTAAGCTATTCGGGATAACTCAGTAACTCAGCTGATGTTCAGCCAAGATCGAAAAAACTGCGGGTGGGCTACTTGGCTGGATGTCACGGTTCAAATGACCCCAGGTTGAATCTACTCCGAACTATCACTTTAAGGGGAAAAACACCTTAAAACGAGAACTCCAAACATGTGGAAGTGCACGTTGTTGCTGAAATATTCTCGTGTTTTGGAGTGAACACAAGCTAACGACAGAGTTATGTAGGAAGAGTATTACCGTCTCCATTTTTGAAGATGATCTCATTGTTCTGAAAAAGCAGCTCTGACATGATGTCAGGATTCTCCCAGTTCAGCCACAAGGGCCTCTTTGCTGATGACATGATTCTGCATTCATCTAACCTGTGCACAAATACAAATTGTACCAAGTTATGAGGAAACCCAAGCTTCTTTTCTCCCTCTTTGAACACAAACCACAGGTCATTCCTAATGGCGTCTGACCTCAGGTTTCCCAGTTGATGTGCAGGGTTGAGAGGAGAGGTGAAGTTCTGCAGAGCATCCATGTAGTCGGGTCTTTTCATCTGGTCCACAAGGAACCGCATCTGGACCTGCATAACACACAGAAACACAACCAAAGCCATGAAAATCTTTGTCTGTACATGCAACACTCACACACACGTGATGGCAACTTATCTAAATGAAATTAAAAGAATAGAGAAGCTGAAAGAAGTTGAAATTCAGCAAAGATCCCACATAAACGCTAATTGTTTATCAGGCCATCTTAAAAAAAATTGTAAGTGCTGTCCTGTGGTTGTGGAGAGATTTACTTTTAGAACTTCACAGCGCAAAATAAGTGCAACTAATAACATGATAGCAATGTAGATTTTACACCAAAGGCTCTGCCACCTGACTGTTTTTCACCAATAAAACGTAGCTTAGCAGTCTGGTCACGTGACCATACTCAATCTCAGCGGCGGGACGAGTTAGCGTTACAGTTTAAAGTCGTAGCAAACAAAAAAGAGAAACAGATGAAAAATGTGAGAATCGACGGTCGGAAATGCAGACACAGACGAGGCCTCGTACTGAAAGCATGTTTACTTTACAAAAAATGAGAAACAGCAGCTACATTATGTGTCTTCTGTGTCAACCAAAACAAACGCACATTTCAGCAGAAACTCAACATCTAACTTGAGGAAGTTTCCTAAATTCTTTTTTTTTTTTCCCGTGGATAGGTGAATGTTTGTTTTTTAGGTTAAACATGGGTTACATATGTTTTAAACATTCCCTAAATCTATTAGCCTATTTTTTTATTGAAGTTCTTGAATTTACCTGGATTATTTTAATTTAAGCTATTTTGTAATTAATTAATTAATTTTTATTTATTTTATTGATTGGATGAACTCTAATTTGCCTAAAGATGATTATTTTGTATTTTTGTCTGTCTGATTGAATGCTTGTGTTAACAAATAACTAGTTTTTTCACCAAACACTTTTTTACTCTTACTCAAGTAATTATTTGGATGACTACTTTTTACTTTTTTTTAAATTTTTGGCTACTCTACCCACCTCTGAGTATTACCACACTACATCTCACATACTGCACACAAAGTTCCTGTGTGTGTCTTTAACATCGCACCTTTTGTGTCTCATCCTTCTTTTCCTGTTTGAGGATGTCAGTGAGGTTGATGAGCTTCTCCATGGCCTCAACCTGCCTGCTCAGGTGTTTGAGGTACATGCCACACGCCCTGCAGTAAGCCTCCAACAGCAGCCCAAACCTCTGACTCACAGTTTTGTTGTGCATTTCTGACCTGTGACGAAGGCACAGAGACAAGGATAAGAGAGAGATGTGACATACGGGGAGGACTGACAAGTTTTAAGCCTTCTGGGAAGACACAGAGAAAGGCTGGATGACTCACTTGAGATGCCAGAAGAAGAAATGTCCTATCTTCTGATTGGTCAGAGCCTTTTTGAGGAGAAAACGTGCCAGCGGATTGTCAAGATACTGCTCATATTTCAATACCTGGATTGGACAAAGGAACAAGACAAAATGAGGAGGTTAGTTTTCATGATTTAATAATTTAAGGAGTTTCCCAGCACAGAGTTGGCATAAACTGAACATCAAAGACCTGCAGCATTTGTGTTCAAAAGTCTTTAATAAAAGGTAATTTCAAAGGAGCTTTTTCATAGTTCCTATAAATGCTGGAGGAAGTTCCCCTTTTTTGTGCCCACACAGCAGGAACCGAAGACAGAAAGAGTTCTTAGGAATCTTGTTTAGTGTTTTTTTTTTGTTTTTTAGCTCTTTGCTAATGGTAGGAGCGCACAAATGCAGCACTGCTAGCATTTAGTAATGGATTGACTGCAAAGTCCAGACTTTGTTTAACAGATGATCGAGCGGAACCTACCTGTACAAGCTGGATCAGGTACTGGGACAGTTTATCATCAGTCAAGTATTTGTCAAGGCAACGTACAGCAAAGTGCCTGACCATGGGGTCTGGATAATTACAGTCCAACAGCTCCATGGACTGCTCAGGACGGATCGATGGCCATTCTTTCAACAGACAGTACATCTGGGAAACAGAAAAAAACCATAAGACCTTTTAATGAACATATGGCAGACTTTTAAAGGAACTCAAGTACCTAAATTTCAGAGGTGCAAAACAAAGCAGAGATATGGGTAGGCCCAGATTAGCATGATGATTGAATGATGTGAAAAGTGATTTTATAAGTTTTAGATTTTCTATTCATTGCAAAACTTTGAAATTCACAATTTTGAGGAATACAGGTTAGTTTTTAGGGGACTTTAAAAAATTATATTAATTTTAAATTTGTGGAATAAGTGTTACAGGTGATAAGATCTTTTCTACAACATTTATGCATGTACCCGAACCAGGGTTTGCATCCCATTCCTGCTTATCTTACCTCTTTTATTTCTTCCCCTACCCGAACCAGGGTTTGCATCCCCACCCCGCTGTGACTGGTGTGCAGTTGGTGAGAGGCTGGTTGGTTATCGCACTTACTCTAGCACTAGTTTTGCTCTTAGCTGTTTGGTATCGGAAGGAAATGCACTTATGATTTCTTGTGACCTGAAGTTCTTTTGCCTACCGATGTTGAACGCACTTATTGTAAGTCGCTTTGGTTAAAAGCGTCTGCAAAATGACCGTAATGTAATGTAATGTAATGTAATGACATGGACTAACCTGTGCCACTTCATCTCTGGAGTTCCATTTGACAGCAAGAAGGATCTTGGGAAGGATCTCAGGGATGTTCATACAGTAGTGCCTGGTCAAGAAAGAAAAAGAGAAGAAGTGAAAAATCATACACATAACCTATGGCTCTACATCTAAATGCTCAATCAGTGTGGTTTCTTATTTACTAACCTGTGTCTCCACAAAAAGTCTTTCTCTTGCTCAGTGATTTCTGACAGAGGGTC
This sequence comes from Odontesthes bonariensis, assembly GCF_027942865.1. Lineage (NCBI taxonomy): Eukaryota > Metazoa > Chordata > Actinopteri > Atheriniformes > Atherinopsidae > Odontesthes > Odontesthes bonariensis. The sequence goes on along the minus strand of NC_134520.1, from coordinate 29,913,940 downwards.
CCTGTTACTCAGCTGTCTTAGCTGTTCAATGTCACTCTCTGTGAGGGCGTGATCTCTGGCCACACGATTGCTCTGAAACACAACAGAAATCAAACACTCTAAAGCTTCCAATGTAACAATATAGTGTTTCAAACATCTAACTGGAGCAGTCATCAATAAGCTTTGGAAAAAAAAAAGGATTTTTATCCAAAGCAGCTTCGTGGGTTCATCCTGATGCTTAGGTCCTCTAATCTTGCTGAATTTATCATTTCTTTTAGTGAAAGCCTTCATAAGACAATCATGAAATCTGTAGAAAGAGGTTTTTTTCTCTGCATGCTCAACTACCCTCAGAAAAACAAGTCTGATATCTGACTGTACAACCATGATGCTAATTCAGATTATATCCTGATGATGTCATCATTACTCTACTTAGTTCAAACCAGGCCTTCCTCAAATTTCACACACAACATGAAATGTTCAACACATCATCTCACACTGTTCACATTCTCTCACATGGTATATTTAACCGCAATGTCACATTAAAACCACAGAAGTCACGGTTCTCAGATCACACATCATCTAGAAATTTGATAAGACAGAGCATCACCTACACCATCATGAATAACTGAAGACAGTAACCAACACTGGCACAATGGAGTCACGAGCCAAGTCCCGGGAATAACTCACTTTAAGCTAAGCTTTATTGTAAATTGCCAGTCTGACCAGTAACCATGTTATTGATCCTCCTATATCCATTTTCAATCAATTCAGTGTCAGAAATAAACTGTAAAGAGCTTCACTTTTTCACTCATTTAGTGTTTTTCTGATGCGAGAGGTTGGCCAGGGACAGCTAAACCATGTTGCTGTAGCCCTGCTCAGTACAGACACCAACATGGACAACCCATGCTGAGCCCTCTCCTATCCTCAAAGACAGAAATCTATGCTTCTATGTTACACTCTCTGGACTTTAGTGGCATCTTCCCGAAAGTCTACGGTTTGAAGTTTTAGAATAATGAGGAATGAGTGAAGCTTCATAAGTGGCTTGCCTGATTGCAGCGGTTCACAGCAGTGAGTAACTTAAATGGCCCCGATAAGCTGCTCTTAAATTGCCATTAATGCTAAATGCAACCATACATTCACTACAGGTTATAGAAGGCTGTGAATAGACACATCCAATTTTAAACGCTAATACAAGACACCAGAGATGCAAAAACACTCAACTATAATTACATGAGTGGGTGTCATGCACAGCACAAATATCTGTGCTTACACTGCACCATGTGAGAGGTTGTAAATAGTATGAGATGATGTGTTAAGTTATTGATATTGTGTTAGTGTTTCACATTAAGGGAGTGACCGACTCATGCTACGCTGGTCTTTACTATCACAACTAATTCAGGAAATTGTCCAAATGGATGTAATGTCTTCAATAACACACAGTGTTGCATGCAAAAAAATATCGCTCTATAAAACGGGTCTATTGGAAGGGGAAATTCAAATGCCATCAATAAGCTATTCTTCTCTTTAAGTAATTCTATATATTTTCTGTTGCAAAATTAATCTTATGTCAGTTTCATATGGTAAAACTGTGAATTAGGTTGGTTTAAATGAAAATAAAGAATTTTTTTAAAAACTTAAAAAGGTATTATACCTGTCCTGAGAGGTTGTAGTTAAAACCCAGTTCCCTGGAGATAGTCCAGTTTGCATGATCTTCCACGGCATTCATATCTGGGTATTTGACAAGACTGCTAAAGTGGTCAAACTCCAGCTCAAGACATGGCGTTTCCTGGTAACATAGATTAAAAAAAAACATTTTCACACAGTAGCTCACAAACCAGTAAAACTCAACTTCATTAATCTAATCATTAATTTACTTTTAAGGATCATTTACTGAAATCTGAATACCTTATTGGGGTTCGATCCAGTGACTCCTATGGGATTAAGGAGGTCTTCAAGGCCATGAGGGACGGGCCAAAGGTTCAGAGCCATCTTGTTGGCCACCAGAGTGTGGGTGTAATCAAACAGGTTAATATTACCCCAAGCTAGCGGACAGTGCTCCTGGGAAAAAAAAAGAACAAACAAATAGAGAGTAAATTATCAGATATCGCACTGACTTTTAACGAGAAAGATTTCTGAAATTCTCATGGTTTCCTGAAGATTTAAACTGTTTACACAAAATAAAGCTTAATGCAATACTCTTAATACTATACTCAAAGCAATAAAGAGCAAGAGCAAGCGTTTTTCTAAAGGAACAAAACACATCCTCATATGAGCTCATCTAATGACTGCAATGCTTTTTCAAATTATTAAGAATCTTTGTTGAAACTGATCATTTAATGTCCATGCTGTCAAAAACTCTAGCTGGGTTTGGGGTGATTGCCTCCCAGTCCTAAAAACTAGGTTTCCTTCCTAGATTTCAGATAGATGGAAATGCTCTGATGGGGATGCTTTGTGGGTTGGTTCACAGTCGTTGATAGGCTGTTTACATGGATTCTATTAGGCTTTAAAAGATTTTTTTTATTGTGTTGTTCCGGTTTCAAAGCAATAAAACAGTCCTAATTAACTTTATGAGAGGCGAAGGTTTTCACAGTTTAAACAAGATGCTCATAACTACAATGACATGGCTGCAATAACTGACCCTGAAAGGTTGATATATGTAAAGAAATGTGGCTGCTTATCTGTTTGGCTGTCACAACTTTAACGGCATTCATCTATTTAACAGCACCAGTTCTGTCAAGGCTACCATGTAAGCCTTCACTTAAACTTGGAAACATCTCAATCTTCAGAGTGAGTTTCACTGAAGGAGGGCGATGAAAACTGAAGATGCCAGCAGACAGAGTTACATCCCGACAGTTAGTCAAAATACACCTGTTTATAGTAACACTGGAACAAAAGGCTGCTGAAGAACACCGTTTATTTTTAATTCAGATGGGGCACGAAAGAGCATCCGCTAACCTGACATCAATCTAGCTCCACGCAGCAGAAAACAGGACTCACCTCAGGTGTCTGTTACAATATCTATGTCTGGCATTCATTGATACACCACACACACACACACACACACACACACACACACACACACACACACACACACACACACACACACACACACACACACACACACCTCTATTCCAGCTTTTCGAGGGGATGCAAATGAAAGTAAAATCAACTAAGGATGTCTGTTTTTTAAAGAATCAAACCAAATTTCTTTGGATTGGTGTCATTGTTTTAGTTGAATTGCTTTGAGAGAAAACACGCCGCCATCTTCACAACAAGCCGTCCATGTGGCTTGTACAAGTGGAAAAGTCTACCCTGCTGGTTGTGTCCCTGTTGATGTATTCTGCCACCCCAGTGCCCATGACTGATTAGTAATTAAACAGAGCCAAAGATGACACCACAGCTTCCATTCACCTCGGACACAAATACTCAGACTGACGCACTTTCATATGCGACACACAGGTACACCGATAACTACAAGTCCCTCCCTGATGGTTTAACAGGCCATTGGTGAGACATTATATGTAATCCTAATTAATTCAATGGTTTTGCTGTTACATATTCAGTAAGAGCCCAAAGGAGAAACTGGAAGCAAAGCATTTCTCTGTTTTTGTAAACCAATCTCCTGTAAACATAGGTCACACAAGGGTGTCCTTTCCCTCACTGTGTGCCATCCTACCTCCTTGGCTCCCTTTCTGCCCTTGACAGAGCAGATGGAGAGGCAGAGTCTGGCAGCTCGGGGAATGTCTGGGATGTACATGTCATAGGTGAGCCACTCATTCCACCTACAAAAAGAATAATGGAGATGCAAAGACAATTCATCAGACAAGCTTCTATGCGACACAATGAAAATCATCTAATGTGTAAGCGGCTTAAAAACAAATCTCCCTGATATTAAACTGAAGGCTCATAAACACTACAACAGCACATCTTATGCTGAGCTGATTTGATTATATATTTATCGACACAACATTTATTCAAATAATCCCTGCCAAACACATTTCAAATGTGTCGTTACTACAGTTGTTTTTCTTTTATGAGACTGTTCTTACCAAGAATTTCTAAAGACAGAACTTCTATTAGCTCAAGTGTAAGTGGCAGTGAAGACCGGTTAAACTGTAATACGATACAGGAGCTTAGTGTTACTATCAGCAATAAACCGTTAATTTACCCTTCATGCCCTGACCGTTTAATGTAAATTAGGACCGCATAAATAGGACTATTTCAGTGGCACAACAAGAAAAACATAAACATTTACTTCCATTATCAGCTACCATACTTGATTTTACTGTCATTGTCATCAATACTTATAAAAGGTCAATTATTTAAGGTCCACTGTGGGGATCTGTAAAAACTTTTTATATCTGAAGGGCAATTAATTACCTTGGATTAGAGCAGGGTACTCTCTGAGTGTTGACATTGTCACACATTTGTTCACCTCCATGGTAAATGCCTGTTCTCACATATATCTATAAACAGACAGGAGATATAAAAAAATATATATCAACATCTGAAAGAAATATCAACACTATCAAAATATGACATCTTTAGAAATGATCTATCTTTTCCGACACCAGCCAGTTTGTCAGATTTACAAGATTCATAAACTGTACTGTGGCACAAAGGGTTCAGTTATTTTAAGGAAGGGGGAGTTTAGTCACAACAACTCCAGAAAACAAACCAGCATGAACTAACAGAAGTATGTCCCTTTGGTTATGTTGTTCACACGAAATCTCAACAATGACTGTTTGTTTCAACAGGATGTGAGGAAGTGGGAAGATGGGATATGGTGAACAACTGAAAAAACAGTCAGCTGATGACTTCTCCAAAACAAATCTCAGTTTTACAAAACATACATTTATCTGCAGAGATTCATCTTTTGGTGAATCTTCACAACATTAAACAATTATTACTACAACTATACTGTTGTTTTTCCAGATATGTCTTCTTTCACCATCCTTATGGATACATCATGGATTTTATAATAAATTGTGGGCTCGAGGATCTGTTGTTTAACGTGCCTGATCATAATGCGGGTATGTTTCTGTAAGCACTGGTTGTTCCCACCTTATCGATGTCCCGTATATTCACATTAACATAGGTGGCACAGAGGATTCGTATTCGTAGAGTCCCATTGATGGTCCAAAGTGACTTAGAAGATGCCTCGCCATTCATATATGACGTCGCCGTGGAGATGCGTCGAGAGTATGACGGCATGACAAAGTTATCTGTAGGCAACTGGGTGTACAGGCTGTCTTTAGCCATTAGCATCAGGTTAGGCATCCTGCCCAGCATGATGCAACTACGGATATACTAGAAGGAGAGACACAGAGAGGAACAGTTGGAACAAAGTCAGGACTGGGATGATTGAGTTACACTGTGCCTAACCTGTAACCAATGATGTCACTTGGTTATTCTCCTGCAGCTGCTGAGTGATCATAAAGAAAACAGTGCCACATGGGTAACTGTCTTACTTTGATGCGGCTATGAGCACACAAAACAGAACAGCTGAAATAATCCAGGCATCTGAAGGGGAACTCCAAATACATATTCATTTAATAGTCTGGAATCCCATAGCCTACTTCACTTTTATAGACTTGCAGCATTTGATCAAAGTTCAGATTTATGGATCTCTGTGGAGACACAACTAATCCCGACTGCCTCTCTGTCTGAGATATTTTAAGATTCTACACTCTTCATTCATGTGAGCTATCAATGGTGAGTCATTTTAATCTACGCCTGAATAAATGAACGGTATCTTACCTTATACTGGCTGATGGGATACTTTTCCAGCAGGTATTCATCACAGCCACAAACTTTGAGGATGTATTTACCCTGATACTCCTGAACACACATCTTTAGCTGCTCTGGGGACAGCAGCATGCTGCGTGTCTTCTTACGAATGGCCTCTGCAATCACCTTTAGGACATTACACATGCAGAAAACCAACATTAGCGGGTGGAGAGGCAGTATTCATTGCTGAATTGTAAATAATCCTTATTTTGTTTGCTCTGTTTATAGTCTTAGAGGCGATACATTAATAGGGACGCCTTTAAGAGATTGAAATGTCCAAATCAAAGCGGCATAAAGAAGCTCTAATGAAGGTTGAAATACATATTCATCCCACCTGTTCAGGCACACAGTCATGGTTGATCTTCAGTGTATACTTTTGCTTGTCATTGTTCGGGGAAACAATGACCCATATTACAACAATAATCTGACCTGCAAACACAGTCAGAAAAACAAACATGGACGCTGGGAAACAAAAGTCAATAAACCATTTTTTTCTTGAAACAACTACGTAAAAAAAACCAACCCAACGTTAATTACTCTACAATTTGAAGCATGGAAAACATTACGGTGCTTATTTACTATTAAATTCACACAATAGCTTCATTCTGATAGAACTTCAATAGATGTACTGAACGTCACTTGTCAGATTCTTTGCTGGGAATAAAAACGTAGACAGAAGCTTTTGCCTACCTTTGTCAAGTTTGCTATAGATGTGTTTGGGAAGTTCCTGTGTCGATTCTATATTGGGTGGGTAAACATACAGCGCTCTGCTGTGGGGCCCACTGGCATCTCTCAGCTCCACTGAGTCTTTACAAACATTTAGGATGTTTCTCCTGAAATCCTGAACCTCAGGATCCTTCACGAGATCAAACTCACATACAGGCATACCAATGGCAAAACCTGACAAAACAGAAAGAAGACACATTCAATTTAAGTACTTATTGCACATCAACTGTAGTTGTTTTACCAGCTAAACTTAACTTGTAGATAAATAAACCAAATGTTCTATGTCATTACTCTTTATCCATAAATGATCAATTGTTCTGGACATTGGCAAATATTGACATTGACTAAAAAAAAAAATTGTCTTTGTAAACAGCAGAACTGACATTATCAGAGGAGAAGACGCTCTCACCAATCTCTCTGTTGAGGATCTTTTCCTCTCTGTTACCAACAGGTTCAATAACTTTGAGGAAAGGTTGGAAGAGTCGGAGGTCACACAGCCTGCGGGTCTCATCGTAGAACTCCTCCCGCTCTGCTTCCTGGTGGGATGGAGGAAAAAAAGGATGGCGCGGTCAATATTTCACTTTTTATTCATGAAGGCCGATGATTAAATTGCTGTGGGAGCTGGAAGTCTTCCTCCAGGTGCAAAATGGATGCTGGGAAATGGAAAACATCATGTTTTTTTAAAATAGTTGTAAAGCTGAATTGTTTTTTCAGTTTTAATGACTTCCAGCTGTAACAAAGTAGGTTTGCATGTATTCTTTAAAAAATAAGAACCCTTTGGCTGCGTAAAAACAGTATCTGATGGGAGCTTGTTTAATTCTATTAGCAGTTAAGGCTGAAACATGAATTGCTCTCCTTTAAAAACATCTGTCTGGGGTCACTCCAGAGTTCGCACCTGTGTAACACTGACAAAGATGTAGGATGTCTCCTCCTGTAAGAGGTGATGAAGAGGATACTTTCTGGCCTCCTTGAACAGCTCGTGTTTGATGGTGATGAGCGTGGCCTCACGGAGACACTCCAGTGTCAGAATCATTCCATTGGGCAGCAGGCAGTCCACCAGGATCCTGCAGAAGCACCAGTCATAATCACGTTAAAGACACAATGGTGGGGCTAATCAAATTATGGTGTTCACAGAAAAACAAACACGTGTATTCACAGAAGAATCGAGACCAACGTACCTGGGAGGCATCAAGTGGATGCCCCACAGCTCCCCTGAGGACGGCCTGGGAGGCATCTTCCTCTCAGTCTCTCAGCTCAGTTACACAATTAAGCTGCAGAGCGCAACCTGAAAGAGAACAACACGATAGAGTTAGTTTAACCTTTTTCTGCATAACTCACAGGCCGAAAGCTCTGTTCTGCTTCAGATCCAGTGGTGATGCCGATTTGAAAACATTGTGATGTATGATTTGATTATTGAACAAAGTTACGTGATGCTTATGTTGAGACTTGTTATGTTCTTTGCATAGTCACGTTAAAAAGTGGGATAACTTAACACATTAAATACCGGCGGTTTTTACAGAATTATGTCATAGAATCCCAGCGTTCTAAACCATTTTTTGACGTTTTTTGTACAGTCACAGCATATTATGTGATAGGGCCACTGAAACATGTTATGGCTCGTTTGAAAGCTGAGACTTTAAACTCTTTGTGGGTCAAAACTGCGTGTCTCTAGGTGCCGCCATTAGCAAGCTATCCTTAGCTAAACCAAGGCGGGTATCCACCAAAATCAACAACAAACTGAGATATCGGGGCTTTTGTGAAACGTGCGCTCTTTCAGCCTGTCGCACTTTAGATACTTACATATCCGGGTCAGAGGATTTGAGTCGTGTCGCATGTTGCAAAGCTAACCTGTTCATAAGACCGCCTCCTTAGACTTAGATTTTTCCATAAAAAAAACGTAAAAAACGTATTTTTACCATGTGGGAGCCAACGCATGGGCAGTAAAAACGTAGTTTTACGTGACTTGGGAATCAATGTGTTAACTGACACGTGCTGTTCAAAAATGTAAGTGTATCGTGCTCAATGTTATGAAGAGGAGCTTACCAAATATCGTTTGTACCATGGGACAAAACTTCTTTTACAGTCCCCTAATTACCAGGTATTTACCATGTAAATATATGGTAATTCATAGCATCTTCATGTGTAATTACCACCGGCATTAAAGGTAAATACATGTAAACTACAGCTGAAGTACAAAGTATTTACCTGGTAAAATATTTTACAGCGCGCTAATTACCAGGTATTAACCCGGTAAATGTAAAATAAAACCTAGAGTGTTCTTGTGTAATTTACAATAGTAAATTAAGGTAAATACAGGGAAACTACAGCCGAAGTACAAAGTATTTATTTGGTCAGTACAAAGTATTTATTAGGTCATTGCTGCTGGTAACAAGTAGGTAAATACTGAGAAACTACAACTGAAACACTAAGAAAAAAATCTCCACAACTGCGCATCTGTTAAACTGAGTACCATGTAGTTGACAGGTTTAGGTTGGTAATTACTCAGATATATCATAATAACTTAATAATACACTGTAATTTCAATACATTTTACCAAGTAAATACTTTGTACTTTGGCTGTAGTTTCCGTGTATTTACCTTCTTATACTGGTGGTAATTACACAAGAATGACCATATATTTACCTGGTAATTAGGGGACAGTAAAAATAAGGGTAACCAAAAACTTTTTTTTATAAATCTTTTCTTTATTTTGAAAAGGTTGGTGAATGACAGATAAGGTTACTTTTGGACCAATGTGATCAGCTTTTAGTTGAAGAGTTGCCACCACTGCTGGCTGAAACTGCAGTCCTGCCGACTCAGTGTTATGTTCAGACTTATGAGAACAAGCAAAGTTTACAAAGCAGATGTTTAACTGTCATACTTCCCTCGTTTTTGTCAATCAAATATAACACTAACAGGCAACACTGATAACCCATCACCCTTAATTTAACTAATATATGATTGGAAATGCTTGGATTTCCATGTATGAGACAAGTCCAACCTCAGCTTTATGCTCCTCTGAAATAATGCATGCAATTTGAAACTGAATGAAAACAGTAACTTCATGTTAACACGCCCGTCAGAGCAGTCTTCCACAATTCTCTTGAAAGAAAATGAATCTTAACTCAGCAAACACGTAACATCTGTCTGATCGAATTCTTGAAGATAACTCTGTATTTGGCCCTCAACGTTTTTTCAACAGTTATGAATTTTTAAGATTTTTACTCTATTCGCTGTCTTGGATACTTTTGCATACTTTTGATAAAGAGTGTATAGTGATAACTCAGCAAACCATATCAGGGAAATCCTGCTTCTGAAGAAATGACAGACAAGAAGAGAAAAATCAACACAAATAGGTTGATTAGCGAACACATCTTGGCACGTAGCTCGTCACTACATACAGAGACGAAAGCAGGAGCTTCCCGTTTAGCTCCTAACACTAACCGTTCGATCAAATAATAATAATAATCAGTCAACAGGACCCTGAAACACACATTTCATTCCTTTAACAGATCCCCACTAATAACTATTTTGAGATTTAAAAAAATAATAAGTCGCACAATGATGACTGCACCAAAGCCATCTGCATTCACGCTGGTCAGTTTTTGAATGACCCAGACTGGTTCCAGATCTCTGATTCTCTTCCCACAACTAAGATTATTTCAGCACAGTTGACTCATTCAGGTGAATTTAGATCAACCAAACACGTAGTTTGTTGTGCATCCCTGTCTTGTTCCAATTTGGAACATAAAAAAGTGAAAAAGTGGTAAATTAAGTTTTAGGTAGCTCCATACAGAGCGTCTCAGATACAAATCGGATGTAATGTTTAAAAAAATGATCTGTCAGTAAAGATGATTAACATCAGTTTTATTTCAACCGTGCATGGTGCTGGGATTTTGTACGGTAAAGAGGACCACCTAAGGAAAGTATTTCATGTCACATTATGGTGGAATGTGGAAGAAAATTATTTTCCAACAGTCTTCAATGCTTAATGATGTTAACTGAAACATTTCCTCACATCTAACACTCTGTAGACGTGCGTGTGCTTCTTGTTCGTACTACATTCTTAATCATATTTTAGCTACTAATTTTATCTATTGTTCTTATATTTTTCTTTTTTGTTTAAAATTTAAATCATGCTATTTATTTCTACTGTTTTAACTCTGTTTTAACGCGCCCCCCATTTTCAGGTTTTTTGCCAAAACGATATGCCCAAGTTGTAAACAGCACAGATCCCACATCTTTTGAGACTCAGAGATGTGTCTGGTATCATTGGAAAGGTAACACTCTCAGGGATATTATAAAAGTGATGTTGTGTCTTACTGACCCAGAGTGGGAGGGGTTAGAATGATGGGGTTGTTTCCCCGTCCATATGTTTGCCTATACATTAAATTGGGTAAAGCCATTCAGGGACCTCTAGGCCTCTATAGACACAGCTACGTCAGAGCCACATGTCTTGACTTCATGCAGTCCAAATTTGGAGTCAAAAGACCAAAAAATGAATTGTTCAGAGGTATTTTTCAACAGGTATGTCTATGCGTTTTCCTTAGTTCCTTTTTGGAGTCTCCAAAAGGACACTTGGTTACCAAAGCTGTATAACCAGAATCAAACACCTGTAAGTTGACAACCCCTTTGCCTACAAACAAAATGTTAGCCTCTAATGAAAGCTGACACCTTGGGGCTCCCTGCTACTGTTTGTATGAGGATGTCAGTCAATCTGGAATAGAATGACAGAAGCATTATTACAATAACTACAGTAAGATATAATATCTATCTATCTTTCTATATATCTTTCTATCTTTCAATCGCAAAACCAATAACAATCTCTTTGTGTGTTCTGATTCAATGCAACAATCTGTATGCATTTACATTACGCACGTTACGCACCACAAGTGCCATTTCCCCTATGGTCGATAACGCATGGATTTCTTTTGGCACATACAAGCTTGATAGTATAGTCCCATAAACCGTTGGAAACCTTAGACTATTGGCTAAAAGGTTATCCACATGACTTCCATGGAAATTGCCATTGGCTGGAACTACTGTCATTCTAAGTATTGTTGTGGGTAGTGAAGACGATATTCTCAGCGTGTCCGCATTGGCTTTCAAGACGTGTACTACCCACTAACCATTCTCCGATTGACTTGTGTCTGGTGTCAATCGAAGCTAAAATACCTGACACACCTCCACATTGAGAAATTTGTCAGCAATTGACTGGCAGGTGACTCGGAGCCAGCTGGAAAGGTAACTAGCTGCATCTTTAGTCGCCCACAGTACGTTTTGCGGTTGGACAACACATCAACATTGTGAGGAGAGGATTAAGTTTATAAGAAAAGGGACTTCATATTTCATAACCATGGATACTTGGCAAGCTTTACAAGGTGTCCCCGAGTCACGAAAAGGTTTTGGTGGATAACGGCAAGGCTTGAAAGGTAGGTTGACATGTCACACTGAAACACGTTAGCTTAGAGGCTAGCTGAGCTAACGTCTGTTACTGTTATCGCTGTGAGCACCCATTTGATTCGGGAATGGTCTTGAATGAATCGGGTGAATCTCAGCTTTCTAACGGTGTATGGCATGAATATACTTGTTAAGGGATGGCGTTTCAGGATTGAACAATAACAATAATAATTAGCTACTGAGTAGCATTGTAAATACTGTTATTGTTTATTCTATTTTTGTACATATTGATATTTTTATTCTTATTTTTATTTTTTCCCTATCTTATTCTTATTAATCTTTATTTTCCTGTAAATAAGAGCACTGCAACAAAAGAATTTCCCGCAAGGGATCAATAAAGTTATTCTGATTCTGATTCCATACAATTCCAATCCCAAGTGTACCGCTGATGGTACAGTGTGCAGTAAGGGGTTAATGTATCTGTAAAGCACTTTGAATCGCCTTGTTGTTGAATTGTGCTATACAAATAAACTTGCCTTGCCCTGCCTTACATTTTGGGTCAGCTGTGCCCTTGCTTCCAAAACCTGGACCTCGACAGTAAGTTGCAGTGGTGTGGATATCAGCTATTCTTCTGCAAAGTCTCTCCACAAGCAAATGTCCATAGTGTTCTTCTGCTTCTTGCCTTTGTTTGGTTATCTCTTTTTTTTCCTCTTCAGGCTGGTAGTGTGTAGCTGACGCACTCAGTCCAATGCGTCACATATATGAAGCCTGCATGTGGTCGGTTGCACAGGGACTTGGTGAACTCTTTCAGACTAGAGAGAATGACGAAATTCAAAGAACAAAGGCCTTGTGTATCAGGAAACCGTGTATTTCCGTCTATCTTGTCACAGTGAAATGTTTTGTTAGGACTGTTCGGTTGTTAACCCGCCTTATTAACCCGCCTTATTAACCCGCCACTCTGTCTCTTTGGTAATTCACACGTCAGAGAGAGGAAATTCCGCCCTGCATCAGTGTGTATTTACACAAATCATGCTCCCATCAGCTGAGTGACGACAGCATCGTTGGTTGGTACAGTTATTTCCGTGACCTTACACATATATCCCACCTCGACTCCGTTACTGCTTCCCTTGCCAGCTCAGAGGCCTCTCAGAGGCCTATCAGTGGCAGATCAACCAGGTCGCCTCTGTATTTTCAAACATGACACCAATGCACCACAAAGGCACATCAGTCCTGGCTTGAAAGGCAAGTGTGAAAAAGCCGGATTTACAGCTCGTTTGATATTCTGAGGCAGTCGGTGGGAGAGGAGTTGATGAGTGAGAAGCTACAGCCGATGAAAATGCAAAACACAGGGAAAAACCGAGCAGAATTTGGTTAAACCTTGGCGAGAACGCATGCCTCTTTGACGTTTACAGCGTGAAATATCATAACAGACCAAAAAAAGAGATACCACGGAGAGAAACTGACACCTTTCTCAAAAAAACCAAGATGTGTTTGTGGCATATTCTAACGTTAATGAAAAGGGAGAGACTCGTCTGCACGACAGCTGGAACTGCTTCATAAAGACCAGACAAATGAGTCAGGAGTCAAGTTTGGTGAAAACTCCTGAAGTGGGTGACCCCCTGTCACAGATCACTCATGTAAAGTGAACTTAAAAACTCAAGATCACGATGATCTGACGAGACTGAAATCTTGTAGTCAGAACTTGGCTTTAAAAAGTAATAAAAAACACGACAAAGAGTCTGCAGTGCTCACCAAACCTCCAATCTACCCCGATACCAATGTGATGGGGTCTGTGGGAGGGAAGCTCAATCCAAAAAGACCCCACCCCACAACCCACAGGACTGAAAAATCAAACCAGAGAAGATTAGCTCATTCAGCTTTCTCTCATGCAGCACAGAGAAATGAAGAGTCTTCGGGGACTTCAGTGACTAAACTACTTTAGACAGCCTGCTAAGGTCCAACTCTCATAAAGCACAACAACACAGTGACTCAGCTAAAGATTGAGACACAGTCATGGCAAAGTGTGCGTTTGTGTAAGCTCTTAAAATACTGCGCCTTCATTTTAATCTAATCAAATTTACGACCTTCATCAACAAGTATCACGACAGAGAATCCAAAGGGGCGGCAATAATTATTATCATTTGTAAAAGGTCTGTTTTTCTCTTATTCTGTGGTTTTTTTTTTTCGTATTTTGTTAGTGTTTATGTGTTCAAATCCAGAATCTTCTCCGTCTGAACTGGAACAGCTGTTTAAACTATAAAAACTGACAATGTACCACAAAATTTTTATGAAAATGACCAGTTTAGGTCATCTGAAAGTTAAACTCGCCCCTTAAAAACATCAACGACACGGACATTACTCGTGTTTCTTTCATGCCGATAACACTTTTATGACAGGATCCAGGAACCATAAACGTTTATCAACAACATCTAATCTTGTCTCCTCAAGAGGAAGCCATGTGGGAAAAAAAAAACATTTGTAACGAGGATGCAAGGTAAACATTGAAGGTTCATTTCATACAAAAGTAGCACTCAAGTATGTTTAGGATGTTGTGACATTAAACTCTAATGCAGATTTCTAACCAGGCAGAAGCAACATCAAAGACTTACCCAATACAATCATCTGAAATCTAATCTCATTTCCAGTGCCAGTGAAACTTTCACATCCTTTTGCTCCAGTAAACAGGTGTCCACACATGCAAAAGCATTGCTCAGAGGGCCCTAAATCAGATAGTGAGGTTAATGTAGCTCAAAAGATGCCCGCATGCGCTCGACACCCAGAGTCTGAAGACTTGAGATGATACCACAAGAGATACCCATGACACGCAAGAAAGTTTCACTTTTTGGAGCATTTTAGAGTCCAAGTCCCTGCCACTAAACCTTATTTCTACTTAAGTAATAAAGACAGGCCTAAAGGGTGTCGTCCCCAACTGGAGAAACTCTTTTTAAGCCACTAAGTTTGCCTGGATGCAAATACGAAACTAACCTGCTTAAGTATCCAAGGAGTGCCCAGTTAATACAGTAGGGCGTATAAATAGTAACAAAATAGAAGCGTAGAACCCTCTGATGGAAAACTGTGCATCCAGTTGCAGTTGAGAGACAAAAGTAAAAGAAATCAATAGTTTGAGAAATTGGCAAATACAGGTTTATACGGAAGATGTACAAAAACGAGCTAAAAACAGAAAACCCTACGCTTGAACAAATCACCCATTGAGCAGTTTTGCGATCTGTGATCCTGATCAGGATGCAGCTAAGCACTTTAGGACAAAAGAGGGAGCTTCCTCAAAACACAGGATGTGGGGAGTGGGGAAACATTGGCCTAGACACAAGCTTTGCTTTGAGAATTGACACACAACTACACAATAGTTCTGTGGGTAAGCTAGCAAGATCAAACATACGCTCAATCAATACATCACATAGCTCAATTTATTTGTGGTGAACACTTTTAGCCGCTTGCATAACACTGCACAATTAAAAAGTAATTTAAATCGAAACACTTGAGAGAAAATGATTGAGCTACATTTTGTGATTAAAATTAGCTTGGAAAAAAATCAAGTTGCTTTGAAAGATAACACTGTACAATAAGGGGTGTTTGCTGGACAGTCAACAAAATATGTGTGACTGAGGCAGAGAATATGTCAAACATACCTTTGAGAGACACCCTCCTATTTGGATGATGGGACAGTTCCACCCTTCATGTTTCAATCCATCTTCACGCTCTCACTGAAATATGTGTTGGGAGGAGAGGAAATTAAAACCCAAAACAACACCACGGACAGCCTCAACAGCAGCTGGGCTGATTCACACTGGCTTAGCAGGTTAGCTAACGATGGGTGTTTGGAAATGACAACTACACAACACAAATCCAATGAATAAAACCGTTAAATTGTCTAGTTAACCACTTCGCTGCCAGGCTAATCATGGCGCCCCTGCCGTTGTACAAATATATTTTTGAACTAATATCCACCAGTTTAAGAATATAGCAAAAGGCAAATGTTGGAAAACACATTTGCCAAACGTACAAAAAAATGGCATGCATCGACAGAACGGTGTAAAAACAGCAAATAAAGCTAGATAACTTACCCATATGACTTGGCGTCAACGCTGTTTGAGGACGCTGGACTGAAAGGCTATTCCTGGCTAGTGCCAGTTAGCTTCCAGCTAGCCAGCCCCTCCTGTCCTCAGCGGCCGCTTGGCGGCTCCCGGCGCCGGGCGAAGCCAGCCGTTATCTGTCTGTCAGCTTCTGCGTCAGCTATCCGTTAGATCCGTTAGAGCAGCCGTTACTCCACGCAGCCAGTAAACCCTCTAGTGTTGTGGACGCTGAGGTTAACAGATCAAGTGGGCAAAAACAGATCAGCATGTCCGGTCAGAGGAGACTCAAGCTGGAGGATGTTGTGAGGAGCGGGTCGACCGGACAAGTTGCTACTGCGACAATGCAGCCACGCTGTCTGTCTGGGGCCCTCCTCCCTTCCTCAAAATCACACAAACACACACACCGACAATGAAAGTGAGTGGACCGCCTCGGTGTGATATTGTAGTGTTATTATGAGCTGTGTTTTCCGTAAAGGTTTCAACCACAAACCACATATTTATGTTCACAGATTTCCATATCAACACGCCATCGCAATAAAAGAGATAAATGGGCCGAATAAAGTACAATATTATGCTTCACACTCTGTGGGCGTTGTTTTTACTCGGCTTTGTAAAATAGCCCAGGATTTTAAAAAAAGACAAGGAGGAAACGACAGTCTTTACAGCATCACAAAATACAGACTGAGAAACAGATAAAGTTCAAATGAAATAAATTATAATATTCAAATCAGTTGAATAAAAATGTATTGAAATATGTGGCGTTGTGTTGGATGTAACAACATCAATCAATCAATCCAACTGTAGTTGTTTACCACTTCTCACACAGCACGTGTAACACAATGTGCTTTACAGGTAAAAAGCAATAATAGTAACAGAAACAATGAAAACAAAGCTACACACTTGATAATCATGTAGTAAGAATAAAAACAGGACTCCAGTTAAAGAAACACTATCCTTAGTCTATGAGGAAACACAGAAGACTTAAGAAGTAAACATATCTAAACACGATATAAATAAGTAGTAAATAAGTAAGTTCTAAGAGTAGGGAATAGAAAATAGTGCAGAATGTAGCTATAGCCACTAAAAAGATAAATAAATGAATAAAAAGACACAATTGTTCTACTATATAGACTCAAAGGCTAAATTAAAAAAGCATATCTTGAGTTTCCTTTTGAAAATCTCCTCACTCAGTTGTTCTCATGTATTTATGGTGGTCACTGGGAAAATGTAGTTTTTCACTGTATTTATTTATTCATTCATTTATTTATTCATATATTTTGGGAGACCAGAAAGGGGAGTGATCGCTGTGTATTAAAAGCACACCAGTGTCTCTGTCTTAGAGAGAAATTACTTTCTGGAATGCTTTTCAGCTGATAAATGCAGTCTGTGTAATAGATTTATTGTGGGGCTCAAAACTGAGATATGAATCAACAATGACATAAATTGCATGATTGATTGGCTTTAGCACCAGGGCGAGCAGCATCAGGACAGGCTATTAAGATTTCAGTTTTGCCCTGACTGAGCAGTAAAAATGTTGCCATCCATAACTTGACATCTAAAAAACAATCATAAAGGTTGGTGAGACACAGCATTACAAAGCTGCTTGTTGTTTTCATAACCATGGAAATGAATGTGGTGCCTCCTGATGATGTCTTAATTGGGAATTATGTAAAAAGTGTTGGACTTATAATTGAATCCCAATGAACGCCACAGCTGATTTGATACTTTTTACATATGTAGTGATTCATGCTGACAAAAAAATGATTGTTAACAGTGCCAGAGTGGCTGAATTATATCCAAGAAACACAAAACAACCAGATTGTGGTTTGAAATGTGACACATAAAGAAGTGCTGTCAAGCAATTAGGCCCTTGCAAGCGATTAATCGTTTAACAGCTGTAAGATTAATAAGTATTAACCACTTGAGGACAAATATGTGAAAACATACCTAAGTACAGTCAAGTGGTTCAATATTTAACGTTGAATTATTGTAGTTCTGTAGTTAATTGAAGTTAATCACAAATTTCTCACAAAATCTATTTTACTTAGCAATCTATTCAAATTACACGGAAATAAAACTTTTTGAAAGGAAAATTACTACATGTTCAGTACAAATGTGCTCTTACTACCTCAACCTTCTCCTTTAAGAAAGCTGAAGTCAGACGGTTGGTTTTGAAAATGGTTAAAAAGAGAGAAAAAATTTGAATAAACAGATGCAAATGAAGAAGTCCAAAATGAGGATTGAACAGCATTCAAGAATTAAAATAATCTTCAAAGTGAGATAAAATACGATGAGTAAAGTAACCAATAAGATGTGCAAAATGACCACAAAAAGATGAGCCGTAACAGATGAAATTAGAGGACAAGTGAAGGATATTAAAGAAAAATAACCAACACAATAATACACAGAATGAATATAAGGTGCTTAATGAAACATACCGGATGAGCACCAAACAGGATTTACCTGTTCAAGTTGAAAACTGCATAATACACCATATTAACAAGTCATTTAACTGTCAAATATTTTTTATAAGTCGTGACCAGTATTGATAATAGTGAAGGTACGTCTTCAAAGTCATTTTGCACTTGTAGGTGGGTGTGGTCCGCACAAAGGCATAGCCTGATTTCAACACATTATGTTTCTAATTAAATGTTATAAATGTACAAGAATGTATGCCATAAGGAGATCTCAGGAGGCATAATGTCAATGGTTGTTGTTGCAAGTTTTTCTTCTTCTAATGTCTTTCCAGCTGAATAATACGCACTGGATTGTAAGACATAAAACGACCACAAAGAAATGGACGACGGTTATGAACAGACGTCTAATGAACACGATGAGATTAAGAAAATGTAACAATAAATAAATAGAATATAGGAAAAACAACCAAAACTGTTAGAAAAGAATTAAACTTGGTGGAAAGTCTTCATAGATTCTTTGGAGATATGCAAAATACTCATTAGATACACATCTGGAGACACAAGGCAGCTACAAAACGTGGCTAGGGTTTGGTTGGTGATTGTTTTGAGTCTCTTAAAGACTGACTTTCTTGTTCTTTATCAAGACAAATAGAGCCCATAGTTTTTTAAACCATCTGTACCTGAAACATGAGGGTTTTGCATGAGAGCTTGTACACTGATACTCTATATGAGCTTATGTATTTAGCTTTTTTTCCTCTGGAACTTTGAACTGTATTTGTATTCAGTGACATGATGTAAAATGTCTAAAAGTAAAATGCAATATGATAGAAATAACAACTGTAATAAGAATAATAATAACAATAATGGTGATAATAACAAGAGGAAGAACAGTCGTAGTTACAGGCTATTTTTGTCCCATGGCTGTAGGATTTTATTTGTCACATTCTATTTTCAACACCGCGTCAGCTGGTTTACGCGCAGATTTGAGACTCATAAATTGCCAGCTCGAGTGTTCCACAGAGTTGTAACATATTTGTTCAACGTGTCATTATTGCCACCCATGCAAAGAAGCAGCAGTGGCATCGGAAATGGACTGTACCAAGGAGGAAAGGGACGCTGGAGGAACCCTGCCAGCGTTGAGGAGTTCAAAAATCTGGCTTCGCGAATGGCACGATCTTTGACGATGTTCCGTGTGAAAATAGAAATAGAATACGTTTTAAAGTTTGCGATTAAGCAGCATTCTTGCTGTCCGTTACCTTCTGAATTGTGCTCTCCTCGGGAGGTTTCCCCTCCGGTGAAAGCATCGGTGTCTGCGCGTTGGTAGGGACTGTCATCCTGCCCGACCGCCCGGTTTTTGGAGAGAAGAAGTTGGCAGAGGGATGTTCCTGCGATGATGGCGTTGCAGCTCAGGACCGGGGATGCAGCATACTATCAGAGTGCAGAATACTGCAGAAACTACTCTTCGCCTCCTGTCAGCTACGGTGACAGCAGCCATTATCTTGCACGTCTGCCAGGTAAGGAGAGGTTTGCCAACCGGGAGCCCCCTCTTTGACTGTCAGGAGTCTCATGCGCTAATGTGCAAGGATTAAGAAAATCTGACGCGAAATGATTGCAGATGGAACAGAGTAGGGTCGGTGTTGAGAGGCTTTGCCCTGGCGCTGCTGTCATGCTGTAATGTCAGGTTGTGGGGTGCACCAGCCATCATTCTGCTCAGGGAGCATGGATGCAGCGATGCAAAATCTGAGGCTGTCGATACTCCGATGGTCTCATGCTCTATATCTCATGTTCGAAGGCTACTTCAGGTTTGTATCTGACTGTAATATGAAAGAGCCCCAATGCAATGTTGCCTTTCGGCTCAAACATGACAGTCACACAGTCAAGTGGTCAGAAAATCGTTGTTGCACTGCTTGATCTGCACAGCTGACGCTGACATGAGGCACTTCTACAGAAAGTGTTCCCTCATGCACCTGCGAGGTCGCTGCCAGAACGCTTTCCGTGGGTTTTAGGTATGTGGGACCCTACAGATACATACTATGGACATTATTTACAGCTGGAGAGGGATCAGTTCACTTGATAATTAAGATTTGAATGACTAGTCATCTTCATCCGGATGTGTCTGTCATCTTGAATAAACCTGATTGTAGTCTGATTAATCAGACAGTCAACAGAAAATGACGATCATGTTTTGTTCCAATAATCAGTCAAGCAGTCTAACTGCTCAGCATTGATTGGAATGAGCTTTTCCAATCTTAGTGTATAATCAGTTCAGCCTTCAGGCCTATTTCTATTTTACAGTCTAAATCAGCTTTTAAAAGATTATATTCTGATGATTACAGCTATGGATATGTTTGCTATAGGCTATGCTTGTTTTTTTCAGCAAGACATCTATCTGTGCAGAGGGGAGATGGCTAGAGCTGTTTTATTTTTTCTTTTAAGTGGGGGGTGGATAATGATCAATACAGTAATAGCTGCATAAAGGATAGGCCAAGTGACTAGTGCAGTCCTTAAAGCAGAATAACTCTTATTGTATGTGTAAATGAATCCCTGGTGAAAAGCGCTGATAACAAGATGTATTCTCTAAATGATGACACAAATAAAAGATAAAAGAGCAATTTAGGTATAAAAGTCGAAGCTTTAGGCTTTGCTATAGTGATACAGTGAGAGATGTTCAAAGTACAGAGAGACATATTTGGTTTTTGCTGTGAACTGTTCTTGTCCAGCGAAGCAGATGGAATAAGTGCAGGAGGCATGTGCTTCTCATCGCTCCATAATTGATGTGACACAACACAGAATGGCAAGAGAAACTCTAGAGAAAACGAACACTTGGCCCATTTAAGAATTCTCTGTGGAGACCATGAAATTAAAAGGCTTCAATGCGAGCATGTTTTGTTTCCGTTTCCTGAGGCAGCAAATTACAAACTCTTGAGTCAAACTCAAAAAAATCTGATAAGTGAGTGAGTCATGAATAACCTGTATACTGACTTTAAGCTATTTTTTTGGGGGGGGGGGGGGGGTTTCAAGCTGTGATAGGCTCTTTTAAGTCTTTGAGAACAACATCAATGAACATGTGATGGATATTACAGTGCTAAAAATCTACTGGTTGCTTGCCACATTGGGCTTTGGGGTAATATTACATAAGCATGATTTTGACTTGCAAAGTTGATTCTGTTCTCTCCTGAATCCTTGAATTAAAAACAACAAATGTGTATTAATAAATCTAATTTTGACTTTGCAGTGCTGTGATCATGTGAATGTGTTCTGCAGCTTTATAGTCTGCACAACGTCACCACGGATATGTGTCTCTGAATAGAGGAGAAAGCTAACCTTGACCTATCTAGCACACATTAAACCTATGAGAGGCCAAAAGAAACAAAATTAAAGGACAGTTTTATTTTTCGAGAAAACTTGTGTTTAAAAATAGACAAGCATTTAAAATACTCTGAGGAAAGAGCAAGCCACAGTCTGCTCATCATTGGCACTGATAGGCCTGTTTTGTACCATAATATTACTGTATTCATCAGGGATTTTGGCTGCACATTTTTACAGTCTGCAGACTCATGGCTTATGATTGTTGCATATCACATTTGTGTTAGTGATTCCAGGTTTCCTCTTGATAATGCTGGCCCCAGGCCATCACTGCAAGACTCCTCACTTGCTAGAAAAAGAAATGTTTTCACAAATGTGATAAAAAAGAAACACGCAGAGATGAAGTCCAATTTCTCTCAGTCAAGTAATAGTGGTGCAAAATGTCATCGTTGACTATATTGTGAAGGATTTGGAATCCAGAACAAAAATGGGGACCAAACAAAAATGAAGATAAAGGCTAAATGTGAATATTAATATTGACTGCTGAGTCCCAGCTTGAGTCAAGGGTGCACATACAGTTTATGTAGCAAGATATCTCTCATATGTGTTGTTTTCTATCATCTCAATTGCGCTTTCAAAAAAAGACTCAATTAAACCAATAAAGCCGACATACATATCAAGGACTGATAAAATGCTGTCTGATGGCACTATCTTTTGAATTCTAACAGATTGACAGTAAGAGCTTCAGCATAAGAGTTATGCCTTGGAATGGTGCAGTTTTATCTTACAAATGTAGGGGCTGAGGCCGGGATGATGTGTAAGTTCAGCCAAAACAGACTGTGTAAACTGCCTAGAAAATAAGATTGTAGCTCATAATTTATGTAAAGAAAGACTCTATATTTAAAGCAGGGGTGTGACACTAGCAAACAGATGGAAATGTTCTCCATAAGACGTAGCCCAGATGCATTAGAGTAGAATAAAAAGCTAAATGAGTTTCATGAGTTTCCAAGGCCATGTGACCAAAAACTGTTGGTTAATGTTGACCTTGTTTTGTTTTTAGACACAGTGTCAGCTTCATGATATTAAAGTGTAAAGTCATTTTGAATATACAAGACAGTTCCTAAGAGAGAAAACGAGCAGCTCAGGAAAGTAAGTACAATAACAAGATATTACCTTACAGCACCCATATGTCCACCCATATATTTTACATTGCAGTCTATCTAGTTTTAGATAAAAAATGGGTCAGCTGCCCTGCAGTAGAGTTTCTGAAATGTTGCTGATTTAGTCGGGGATGTTAGGGTCAGATGAGGCTGTTGGTCAAAAAAGCTGTGATCAGTGGATCTGGCTCTGGATGCTGTAATTGAGATTGCAGGGATTGTGTCTTCCATCAGCATTTAGGAATCTTGAACATTTGAAGCACAAAGGCCTATTTTCTAATGGTTATTGGGAACTCAGTGTCCATTTATTGGAATTATTCATGTTCATTGCAACATCAAAACTTTGTTTTTTTCCTGTTTTTCCTCCATCTTTCATCTAAAATCTGCCATTTGTTTGATGTATCTGTAGTGCACTCTCAGTTAAGGAAAGCTGAGGAATTGTTACAGCTGCCTCTCTTTAACTATCAACTCACTAACTCACAGTGGCCAATATTAACCTTCCTTTTTATCGTTTACCGCACAGAAATCCCTGTTGATGCTCACAACGGAGGACTGAGAATACCTCCTCTAAAGGGTGTCCAAACACAGAAATGTAAAACCGCCCATGTGCAAGATATAAAAACAAAATTTTAATAACAGTATGTGGTGAAACTTATTTATATGCAACTGCCACATCATCTTACTTCCCCAGCACCAGACATATTTGCTGGATCTCGCACAGGGTCATCTTGCCGTTGATATGACTAATAGTAAGCTCAGTGTGTTGTCCAGCATACCTTTCTACTGAGGTCAGCCAGGCCAGGTGAAAGACAGACAGCTGGACAGATTAGACAGACAGTCTGACAGCGAGCAGGAGTCGGAAACATAAACACCCCGGGGTGTTATTTTGGGTCCATGATTCACAGCCATTGGGCGTCAGATTGGATTCCAGATGAAAGATTCAAGCACAGTGCTTTTTGACACAGCTGTTGGCCTATTACTGACCTGACAATATAACCGGTTATAGACACAAACACACTCACATGCCCACCCATACACACAGTGGAGCATTAGGACCACCCAACACACACACACATCAGTGCCATTCCTAATTTCATGGTTTTCCTTCTTGTTTATCCTACACGCTACAGCACACACTCATGATCACACATTGTATCCAAGTCGTCTTACTCCAGGCTGTGCAGATTTCGTTGTCACTTCCCCAATGCGTGTATATGTGATGTCCTGCATGCATGACTGCAGGCACTGCAGGCTCAGTAAGATCTTGGTGATGCCCACTGGAGTGCAAAGCTCCTCTGTCCGAGAATGTGTTTCGATTCAGCCGTCTCTTCATTTCTCTCCTGCCTCGGGATTTCAACAAATCTGTGTTGTCCTTAATCACTGTACATCTGTCAACAGACAATATTGACTTAATAAGTCACATTTATGATTTTCTAATCCAATGAACATCGTATTTTTATGTTAGAAAAATAAGTGTTGTGGTTTTTTTTATACTGTGTTTGTGTAGCCATTTCCAACTTTATGATTAACATGTGAAATATATTTTCTTTTATTCTTCGCTTTGAGACAAAGCTGCCACCATAGGTCATATCCCAGTCAGATTCTCCTCAGTTGCATTGCTTTTCCTCTGCAGTTCCTTCACATTCTCACCAATATTAAGAGTAATTACATTACACATTTGGCTGAGTCTCTAAAAGGTCCTTTTTCTGACACGTTGAACATTGGAGGAATTCATCTTTGCAAAAAGCCTTGATGTTTAGCTCTGTGTTTATTATGCTGAACCAGATAAGGATCACAGCCGCTGTAGCTACTATGCAAGGCTGTATTTAGGTTCAGCTGTCCTAAGAGCTAACATGATAACATCAACATATTAAGATGCTCATGATGGAAATGTTAAAGTGCTGATGTATAGAGAGTATGGCCTTCGCATTGTTTATCATCTGAGTTTGCAGTCACATCTCTCTAATATTTGTTAAAAGCCAGTGGAGCCCTGAATTTATTCCAATTCATCCTGAGAGGAACATGACTGTCTTTGTACAACCTCGTGGTCCAGCTTAAAGAGAATACAGATAATCACCAATAGCAAGATGAAACATTATCCTGGACCTTTGAACCAAAGAAATTTCAAGATGGTTCATTGAAAAGTTGATCAAATATTTCAGTTTAAACAAATATAAGCATGATTTAAGAAAACTGAGATATGCCCTTATAGTGTAGGAAGTTTTTATGAAACATATCTAGTTTCCATTTGTATAGTGTGGCAAAAGTCCGCACAAGTATTTAAAAGTCAATGAGGTATCAAGCCTTAATATACAAAATACAAAAGCTGTGTTAATTCCAAATGAACTTGAATGATCCCCCTGCCTCTGATGCCCATAGGTCCAGGAACCATGCTGAAGCCCCCCCTGAGTCTCTTCAGCCATCCCCAGCAGCCATTTCAACACATGGACTCTCTGCACCACTTTGGACCTCCACCAATGGTGCCTACGCAGCCTCTCGGCCCACCACCTATTGTCCCTGCTCAGGCAATTGGGCCCCCAACTATGGCTCCTCCTCAGAGTCTGGGGCCTTCTCACATAACTGCTACTCATACATTAAGGCCTCCACCTATTACCCCAACGCATACCTTAGGCCCCCCACCAATGACCCCAGCTCAACCACTTGGACCTCCACCAATGCCACACACTTTGGGGCCCCCACCTGTAGATCCTACACAAGCAATAGTACCTCCCACCATGGACCTCACACAACCACTAAGGCCTCCACATCTGAACCCTGCCCAGGCACTGGTTCCCCCACCTGTAGTGGCACCTGCAGCTGGCCGATATCCCCTCCCTCCCAGTCCTTTGTCCTCACCTCCTGCTCCCGGCCCTGACCCTTCACAGATGCCCCCAAGGCCCCACGGACCAGGTATCATCCCAGCCCCAGTTTCCAGCCTTGTCTGTGGTCCTCTTCCAGGTCAGGCAGCGCCAGCCAGCAAACATCCCCAGGATGAGGGCTCCTCTCTGGGGATGGAGGAGCAGGAGGACCCTCTGGGGCTGGAAGAACTGTGTAAACCACTGTACTGTAAACTCTGCAACGTTACGCTTAACTCCGCACAGCAGGCTCAGGCTCATTACCAGGTCAGCTGAAATACACATTCACATATATTAAAACTCACGTAAAATTTGAAGATACATAAACACAACTTTGTGCTTCATTCTATTAAGGGAAAGAATCACAGTAAAAAGTTAAGAAATTTCTACGCTGGCAGTCAACAGCCGCCAGCCATCAGGATCCCAGAGGTTCTCGAGGGGGCTGGTCAGACGGCTGTCACATCGGGATCTGGTGATGGTGATGCCGGCAGACAGGTGAGGCCCAACTGCAGTAACTCAGTACTGATTTACCTGAATGTTAGCTGATGAGGTGGGTGTACTGCTGCTGAGGTGGCCACTGTGCTGTTCTCTGAGGAGGTGGAAAGGAACTGCAGAGTCACTCAGCAGTGGACACACATCCCTCTCTCAGCACTGAACAGTTCACTTTTTCTTCAAACTGTCTGCATTTTTAAACAACCAATAAGGTGTCTATTTTTATCAACATTTCCTCAAACTTGAGTTAAAGCCTTAAGTCAACATATAACAATATTAGAAAATCTGTCAAAATGTGTAACATCTACCTGCAACTGTACAGTTTTTCCATTTGATCCCTAATATTTCATCATCAGTGGGTGAATTCACACATTTAGACAGCTTGTAGATAAACCAGATAAGCTGATTTCTTTCTCTTTGTCACTAATTTATTTTAGTGATCAGTAATTGATGGTCCTAGACATTTCTCTCTCCTCTCTCAGAATTTTTACTCCCTAACTCCTCTCACCACAAACACTGTACTGCTTTGTCCCACATCTGCAGGCTCTGTACAAGGGGGCGCCCCGGGTCATCTTGGCCACAGAGAACGACTATTGTAAACTGTGCGACGCCTCCTTCAGCTCACTAGCAGTTGCTCAGGCTCACTACCAAGGCAAGAACCATGCCAAGAAGCTACGACTGGCTGAGGCCCAACAGAACTCCAATAACATGTGGGTCTGGGGAGAGAAATATTTGCTGTATTGGCAGCAGTCTCCCTCCTTATTCAGCTTTATCTAGGCTTATATCTTGCAAATGTTCTCACTGACAATGTGAAGGTTCATGACAGATATTCATCTTAATAATTATATGTAAATAAGGGAAAAAATTACATTGATAAGAACAGTATGTTTGGGCCAAGCTTTTGGACATTTGTTTTATTAGCTCCGTCAAGTCATCAATTAACCAAATAGTCATGCTTACATACTCATGTAAGATAATTGTTCTATTCATCTTGGGGACCAACCTAAAGTGATTTTGTCTTCACCTGTTACAGGGAAGGCAGTAATGAGGCAGCTCCAAGAAGAAACCGTAAGGATGGGAGTGAATACCGACTGGTGAAAAACCGTCGCAGCCCACAGATGCCCACTGCCATGACAGGTGAAAATGTATTTAAATAAACGTAAAGGGAGATTTTCATTCCATTCACGTTAAATATGCTAAATAAATATGCCACTTTTAGCAAACACAATAAAGTTTATGAAGAAATTAACTATCAGCTATCTCCGTTTCCCTGTGACACTGATAAATTCAGGTTGTTGAGTTAAACTGAATTGAATCACACTTTATTAATCCCAAAAGGACAAGTGTATTGTTTCAGTATAGATAAATACACAATAGTGATTAGCCATCATAACCATTTACTGTGTAAGACTACTGCTGTGGGCAGGAATTACTTCCTGTAACAGTCTTTGTTGTTGTGCAGCTGAAGAAGCCTCTGACTGAAGCGGCTGCTGTTTAATCTTATCCTTTACACTGTTGTTATTGCTTTAATCAACATTAAGCTTCCTTTGAAATACTGTTCACAACTTTATTTGCATTTGGGTTTTTCCCAGCTCAGACCTAATTTAATGCTTTTCATCTGCTGATGTCAGTCAGTAACAAGAAACAAGAAGGCACTCTTTAAGTCTTGCATGTGGGAAATTTATATTCAGACCTTTTCATGAGTGTCAAAAAAACTCAACTAACGGGATATTTGCCACTTCAACAGTGGTTATTTTCAACAGCATTTGAAGGCTGCATTTGTTTGCTACAACAAAGGCCAACAGTGCAGAAAGAGTGAAAACAATAATAATAATTATGTGCATTTTTTATGACTTCACATACATACTAGACATCTGATTTTATTCTCAGAACGAACATCCTTTGATGTTTTGGAAAATAGAATGCCAAGCTGCCCCAGTGTATTACTTACAGCAACACGGCTGCACACATATCGCCAGGATTTCATGTACATAACCTAAAGAGTAGGAGCTTTTTCGGTAACCTCAGACCCTTTGCTTACGTCAACCCTCTCTTCCTTGCCATGCCTGGCTCCTACTCCACTGACAAAAACATTACCACTTCAGCTCAAGATTAAAAAGGATAAATCATACAGAAAAGCAAATTGCCCCTCCTGTCTCACACTTGCTCTATCAGCCACTCTCTTTATCTCACAACAGCATTCTGCTGATTTCATGAGTTTTTTTTAGTTAGTTTTTTTTGATGGACAAGCCTTAAAATAGCTGACCTTTTGCCTGCAGCTGCATTCTTACTTACATTGTAATTTTCCTGCAATTTGTACACACACACAAACAAACAATACTTTTTGTTCTCCAGACAATTTAGATGTAATCCCATATGCTTTTGTGATCTTCTTATAGTGCATTTTGTTTTCTTTCTCAATAACGATAACCCTTTTATGTCAGATTGTGATTGATTTGGTCTACTTTCTTAATCAGTTTTAGGTATGTCTCAGAAGTACTCAACATCAGTAGCTGGATTAATCCACTTTAAAGAGGACATATTGAACTGTACTTCATCTGCTTTGGAATATCCCTCAGTGTGTTATACATATACCTATATACCATATAATGTATACCTTTTTTTGTCACCAAAATGGAGTTATTCTGTACCACAGAGGATGCTACTTCCAAACAGTCTGACATGCCTTGTTTGAACATCATCATTTTCTTTCCTCATTTCTCTATATAACCACAAAGCACATTTGGATAAAATCTCCCAGCTTGCAAGTCTGGCATGCCTTAAACACAAAGGATATATTCAATATTTAATGAAGCCAAAAATTAAGCAAAATGCCATCAACCTGGAATTTATCTAAAGGCTGCCAGGGGGCACCTGCTTCCAAAAAGAAGCCTCTCCACTTAGAAGTTTATGATAATGTGACCCACCCTCTCACTCGAGACGTTTTGCCAGTTTACGGTCTCAACTGATAGGTTTATGTGTTCTTTAATTCAGCCTGATGCCCACTCTGTATATCATGGTTCAATTTATATTTAGGCAAAAAATTTGATTGAAGGTGGGCCTATGTTGGGATTAGAAGCAGCTACCCAGTGGGTTCATCCGCAGTCATATCCATCATTCACATGGCAAACAAGCAAGATAGCGACGGCCAAAGTGCCGAACTTGAAATTTCCCAATGAGAGCACACAAACCGATGGATAATGTCTCAGTACATTAAGCTGACCAATCAAGTTCTTTATTTTGGAGATAACAATGAGTTTCTGAAAAACATTTGCCAAGACGCCCTACGCAGTATAGATGATGTGCTTTTTACATTGATTAATGTAAACCCAAAGACCGATGGGAATGTCATTAGTTTTGTGGATCTTTATATTGTCAATTACCAAAAATAAAGAAAACTCAGAGGATCACCAACATGTCTACCACTCCTTCCTGAGATCTTTTTCTAACCATAGCCAAGTATTTTTGTAAAACTATTTTTTTTCCGGCTGGTTGGGACAAAGGTTAAAAAACAGAAACAAACATCTCATGCTGGAGTAACAAGATACAGAACCGGAATTGGTCAATACAAAACAATGATAAAGATCACATTTGTGCATTTTGTATTAATGTTTGCTGAAAAACACAGAGATTACAGTTACAACTAGTTAGCAGCTAGTTTAGATAATCCATCTAACAGTTCAAAAAGGAGAGACCATTTGAAATGGTGTAACAAAATGTATTGATGGACAAAATTAAAAATGTGTAATGATCAGACTTCAATGAACCTGCTGGAGCAGGTCATGCTGTAGTGAGGCATTGATGAAGGGAGGGACAGAGCAGGACCCTGGAGTTTTCATGCTGGTGATGGATGAGCTGAGATAAGAGGAGGCAGGGACTTCTGATGAGGTCCCTGCTTCCTAGAGGCATCAGATAGAGGTGGTGACAGGGAGGAGGTGGGTTGCACGAAAACAGGTTTGGAGGCAGAATGACAGAGGAGCTCTGCTCTGTGATTTAAAGCAGGGGTCTTCAACGTTTTTCAGGCCAGGGACCCCCAAACTGATGGAGAGTTGGAGCAGGGACCCCCCTACTATTTATATGGCATACAATTGTGTTTTATATTTAACGGGGCCTAGTGCCGTGTATAAACATAGCTACTCTGTTATTGTACATTCAATACTAAGCTATTCAAATAATACACAGGTTAATATATTCATATCCTTTTTTTAAACATGTGCAAGGTACAGGTTGGCCGTGCCACTGCCATTTATAAACAAACATCTTGCATACAACACTGAGCTATTCAAATAATCCACAGATTTTAACTTTAAACATGCATGTATGGGACAATGAATCCTCAAACCATCTGTGGATGGCACACGTTTGCACACAATTTGTGAGAAAAAACTGTTTGAAAAAAAAAGAAGTCTAATCAACCAAAGATTTCACGCCCCCCCCCTGCAGTACCTCCACGGACCCCCTGTTAAAGACCTCTGACTTAAAGAACAGGGATCTGACTGATGAGCTTGAGAAAACAGCATGCAAGGAGAGAGCAGTGACATCAAAATAAGAATAATGTATGTTTGACAGCTTGGGAAAGCAAGAAGTGACTAAAGTAACAGGAGGGATTCCTGAACAGCAGGGAATAAGCAGTCAAAGAGAGAAGAAATCTTCCTTAATAAACTTACATTTCAGAAAAGCTACATTTGAAAAGACTTTCAAAATCAAAAGTCAAAAGTGAGGCAGTCAACTGAAGGCGTCTGTTAAATATTTGATGGCTCTGGTTTCTGAAAAGAAAGAACTCAAAATTAAAACAAATTTTGAAAATATTTTAAGAAATCAGGATTTTATTGCAATTTCATACACACATGAGAAAAGAAAAAGGATTATTTCCAGCCTTTAAATAATCTTTTTGTCCTTCCTGCTGTCATGGTAGATAAATCTCAAGTGCCCCAGCCTCTTAATCTGTGGTACTGACTCCTCTCTTGTCTATTTTCTCTAATGTTCCTCTCTTCAGGGCCGTACTACAACCCCAGGCCGAGGCAGCGCATCCCCAGGGACTTGGCCATGTGCGTGACTCCCAGTGGACAGTTCTACTGCTCCATGTGCAACTGTGGAGCTGAGCAGGAGACGGACTTCAGGCAGCACCTGGAGAGCAAGCAGCACAAAGCCAAAGTGTCGGAATTAAGATATCGCCATGAGATGGAGAACCTCGGCTACAGCTAAGAGACATATAAGGGGAGGGAAGGAAAAGACAGATCTAGAGTGGGGCAGAAAAGATTGACAGAGAAAGCACACAGGGCGGTGAATGTAAACACTTGCTCATGTTTGAGGAACATATTTAGTGAGAGCAATTAGCCCAACCGGCCACCAGATCTTGTTGCAGTTCAGTTGATATACGGATGAGACATTAAATCTTGACAGGAGCATATATATAAATGGATGGCTTTAGCTCAAGTGGTAGATCAGGTTGCCCACTAAGTTCATGTTTGACAGTTTGATCTCTAGCCCCTCCTGTTTGTATATCAAAGTGTCCTTGGGCAAGACCCTAAACCCCAAGTTGCCGCCGACCGGCGCGCAACCTCTTCCCATCCCATCTGCTCCAACATAGGAAACTATAATTGGATTTGAAATTGGTATTATTACTGTGTATTGAGTCTGGTGCAACACACAGAAAATATTTTCAATACACAGCTCAGAAAGAAAAGGGAAATGTCTGTTTTCTTGGCACTGAACAGGATTACATGTTCGACTCAATATCTTTCCCAATACTTTTTCTGGTCTTATCACCTTCAAAGCTTTGAGTAGGTTTCATTCTGACTCAGGTTACAAGTGAATGCAAATGAAATGCAAAACAATCTTTGGCTTGATGGGCAGTTGTAAAAGAATCAGTGGTCATCAGAAAGCCATGTGAAGAAGAGAGTTTATGGATGAATATTCGGAGAAGAGAGACGCTTGCAGAGAGTTAAAGCATCAAAAGAAATGGGAAAACAGGGAGAAGCTGGTG
Source organism: Odontesthes bonariensis (assembly GCF_027942865.1). Classification (NCBI taxonomy): domain Eukaryota; kingdom Metazoa; phylum Chordata; class Actinopteri; order Atheriniformes; family Atherinopsidae; genus Odontesthes; species Odontesthes bonariensis. Next base: position 29,881,741 of record NC_134520.1, on the reverse strand, counting down.
GTAGTAGTGGAAACAAGAGGAAATACTGGGTCAGAACATCTTGACAAAACAATCGGGACAAAGGTTTTAGTTTGAGGCTATTTTTTCAGTCATTACTACAGGTATTTTGTACAGGCCCTGCAGCAGGCCGACTGTTGGCATATTTAGCATCTTTACAACACAACATAGGTGATCAAATTCAATGCACTACTTGCTGATAAAAAAGAAAGCACAATAAACTAAATGTGGTATAGCTGAGTTATACAAATCTGTGAGTCTTAGCTGAACTCAGATCAGTCCTTTGGTGAAATTCAGGCTAAATGCTAAGCACTTGCAAGCCTTGTTAATGCCTTTGGAGGGGAAATAGCTAGGCTAAAGCTCGGGCAAGCCAGTTTGGAAACCAGTCTGTGGTGTTTTAGGTACTTTTTAAAATTTTGTGTTATCTATCTTCTTGTATTAAGCCACACATAAACTATATAAATATTCTTAGAATACATTAAATATGTAAATATAGTGATAGACATGAATCCTACTGATTCTTTAGTTGATATTAGCCTACTTATATATTGTAAATTCCCATAATCAGTTTGATAATTATCAGGAATCTTAAACCATGTGTGCACTGACGGAATGTCTATTCATCTGCATTGTTTGTTTGTGTGGGGATTGTACTGTAGGCCCTTCACACCACCTTTGTTCATCAGTGAAGAGCTATTCCTCTGATACCATCAGCATGTGGTGAAAAGCTGCTAATTTCTTCATCTTGAGTGCATTTGCTGGAAGATAATGTGCCAGGAGAGGCTATCCTTCGAGCTCAGACTACTTTTTATGCCGGTACAAGCTGAATATTTGTCTTGAGAAATAGCTAAACTTCAAATTAGTTTGCAAATTGCAGTGCTCCTGGAATTTTCTGGTTGTGAGACACATCGTTTGATTCTCTTGATCAACCTTGATTCCCACAAGGGACATAACCGGGTTTTATTGCTGCATGAAACGGCAGCAGCGGGGTGAATGGAATGACTGTGGATTTGCAGATAAATCTGTTGTGTTGTTGGTCTCATCTTCATATGACCCAGGCCCGGCTTTTTTTCTCCTTTAGCCTTAAAAAACAGTTATAATTAAATCATAATTATATAATTTGCTTTTCTGTTCCAGTTCAGTGAGGCTCAGCTGCAATCACAAGGCATTTCGAGTTTCCAGTCATTCTAAATGACTAAAAATTGGTACTGTGCCTCTAATTTTGGTTCTGATCACCACAGGATTTCAAGATGACAATGACAGCATAATAATGCCCATTACTTTAAAAAAAAAAACTATTGTTATTGACAAAGTGATAAGTAAAGAAATATTTCAGTATGGCTAAAAAGATCATTTGTGGGAGTATTAAACTGCACAGCGTTAAAAGAAGGTAGATTCAAAAGATAAAAGCCGTCACTTTTAATTTGGTTTCCCACTTTTCTCTGGGAAACAACAATTCTGCACACACAATTAGTCATCATAAAATTACTCAAAGTCCCATCGCTTACATAATTAGATGTGTTGGAGAGTGTTGAAAGCAGCATCCCGGCTTTGGGGAGCAGCAGCTGCTCACATCTTTTATTTGTTTTGGGAGCACTAACACACTCACACCCGACCACACACATGAGTACACACAGGAGAACAGCACTGTGAGGACAAGGTACTGTGGTGTTTGGGGGATTAAAAGACAAGAGAAAGGCAGGGACAAAGAAAGGGGCAAAAAAATAAAATGGTCGGTTGTTTATCGGCCCACGGGCTGTGCAGTTTTATCAAAAAGGAACAATGGGAAGCTGATAAAAGAAGGGCTGCAACCAAAGCTGTGGGTGAGACACAGCTAGTCAAGGAGTTTTTACATTAGACAGAGTTGCAGTCCGTTAATAGCGCTCCTCCCCCTCTTCCTAGAAATAACATGCTTTTGTCTCTCATGAAGGCCCTGGAAGCATAACCTTTTATTGTGTTGACAGAATCCTGGATTGAAAATGAGAGTCGCACTGCACTGTAGCCATTGAACACCCTCAGCACGTGCAGAAAAACTGCAGAGGAATGGTGAGGATGAGGGGATCATAGGAAACTAACAAGCCGTCGACATAACACAGTGCTCTGAAAGCCCCCTTTGGCTCTGCTCAACATGCTTACACCCTTTACAGTATCAGAAGTTATTTATTATTTATTCATTTATTGGTTTTTGAACATTTAAAATTACTCATTTGACTCTATTTTGGCTCCAGACTGCATATTGGTTATGTGCAGCTTAACCAAATATTAATATTTCTTTGCACAATTTATCTAGAAAAACAGGCATTCAATGCATTAATATAGATCATTTTTCATTTACCTAAAGGTGGATGTGAAAAATATTACTTGTTGCTCGTTTTTTCAGTGAAATATTTTAGACATTTAAAAAACAATCTTTCTTTACTGAGGTTTCCAAAATACTCTTGTCTGTGTTGAACCCGAGCACACAGTGCAGAACTTGTTTGTTTTAGGGCAAATAATGCCATGGGAGCACAGAGACGAGTGTAGACTAGTTTCCATGGCAGCCTCATTGGAAGGGCATACACGTGGATAATATTAACACTAACTGAATGAATGAAATTACGAAACCACTGTGAAAACAAAAAAAAGGCATTTTCCATTACCTATTAACAGGTATCAAACTCTGGCAATCTGCACTTTTATTCCATGTGTGGTCACTGAAATTGATTAGATTGTATAGATGCTTATAAAAACAGGATTTATTTGTCGTTTGGTCTGTTTATATGATGAAATATTTCAAATACATGAGGTACTTCTGTTTCAGTCTATGTTTTCTTGTAATAGTCTTTAGGGGTTGAGAGCCGTAGTATACAATACCAATAATTCTTGGTTTTACTGTTAATAACCAATAATGTTATCTAACTGCTGATGTGTTTCAGCACCTATAGTTATACGCTGAACTTCACTGTTTTGTTTTAAATGACAGAGAAGTGTTCCATATTGCCACTTATAAACTGTATCTGGTTTATTTCGTGCATGAGTAAAGTCATACTTGATAACTGCTGCTGAGTGAAAATATGAGGTTTATAAGACTGGATGTTTTTTGCGTGCTGCAGTGAATATACAGAAAGGTGCTGGAAGAAATCACAATTTTTGCACTGCATAAGATGTTTATAAAGAAAGTATTCTAGCATATCTTGTTAAGTTTAAGTGAAGACTATCTTAATGTTTACAAGGTGAGAAGTTGAAGCTGCCACGAATGTGTATCATATTTGTGATTCTGCGTGTTTATTCACATGCTGCACTGTTGGACTGAGCAAATCAGAGTAGATGGGCAATGTTGTCAGGTTAGGTTTAAAATATAATAAAAAGACAATGCTGTAGCCTTAGAAACAACTTCATTATATCATTTATTCATTCAATATACTGCAGTAGAAGGTCTGATATTACTCAAAGAGATGACGGACCTTTCCTCTCCTCTTAAGGGACACCATTTTTAAACCATATAGTGTCTGACACACACATTGTATCAAAAAAAATCTAAATTATTTGGTTATCATATCTCCAGACTTCTCCAGAGTAGTGATTGTGAGGAATGTCACTGGTATTGGACATCCATACTCAGTAGCATTTGATCATCTGGTGCTAAAATGAGGCCATGCCTCTTTACATCATCAGTAAGAGCTAAAGAAGCTTTCTAAAGAACATGGGGCCATTAATCAAAACTCCACTTACTTTGATTTACCCAGATGTTGTTACCTGTTTAATTGAGATCTTTAGAGTAGCATTTCTTGGACTGTTAAACATTTCAAGAAATGAGCATTTTGCACTTTTTGGCAAAGATTTTAGTGAGAAGATAAAATTCTTATATCGTTGCCACAAATCTAGAAGATGATTAGCATAGCTCAGTGCAAAAACCATGAAAAACGGTTACTTGAACACATCAAAAACTCTATTGGTATTTATGTCTGTCTTGTGGCCTATTTCATGCCATGTGTAGTCTTAGGAGGAAATAAGTCATATAATTTACTTCTTAGCCGTGTCCATCATCCCAGAACATGTCCACTAAAGAAATGGTAACTTTCTCCCATAAAATCCAGAAAGAGTTAAGGTTCTTTCTCTTCCCTGGGGTAGCTGCTGAAAGCTTTAGGTCAAAACCTTTGGGAAACCCTATTTTAAGTCTACAGATAATGGCAACACAAAACTATTTTCACAGAAGTGTTGAGCCAAAGTCAGGATTTAGGCAGATGGCTGCCTGCCCTGAGCCTCCCAGAGGTATACCCAACTCACATTGATGCTTTAGGGGAACTGTAAAGTGATGACTTTACTATGGAGTTTTCTGAGATTACATGTTTTGCTTTGGTGCTAAACAGCATAAATAAAACACATTTTAATATAATTCAGAGTCCTTATTACTTTAGGGAATGCAGTAATTTTGTCTACAGTAAAATTCTTTCTTGAATTCTGAATTTCCTCCGGCCACTTTTGAGCAGACTAGGTTTTTCAGGGCCTCCCTTTGCTTCTGCTTTGACAGGAAATATATGAATATGCAAAAGTGGACTCTAAAGAAGCTGGAGGTAAATTTTAGAATTACATTTTTCCAAATTGACATTCTTAATGTTAAGATATATTTATCATCTCCTGATTCCAGATGCAGTGCACTTATAGGAGAGTAACATCTAACAAAGTGATTAAATGCCCCAAAATGTTGTTTTTTCCTGCATTTATTGTGTCTGCTATATTGGTTTCTAGTAGTTTAACTCATTCTAATAAAATAAAGATGGCTTATATCTTGCTTCACATAAAAGCTTGTGTATCCTGGTCTACACACAGAATTCAGGTTGTCCCTCCTCCATTTACTGAATCTTCTTGCAGCGCCCCTGCAGGACATCATCTACTCCTGTAATAGATGTGAAAACCTCAGCACACTTTCAGTGCCTCTGGACAAAGTTGCCAACACACCACTGACTGACTGAATGGATCAATGCACGACGGATGCTCTGATTTCTGAGGCTGTATGTGTGTTTTCTGACAGATTAATAAATGTGCAGATGAAACTGAGCTGTGTTGATGATTATTACAGTGAATCAGCATCTCAGCTGTTGTGCTCTGCTGCCACTGCTCTGGGGGAAATAAGCATTCTGTTAGCTAATGCTGTTATTGGCTCACATAAAAAAGATGCTCTCCATATAGCCTAGTTTCCAGTGCACTGATAAGCAGGCTGTGTCCATTATTGTTGATATTACTTCTGCCACTCCTTCAGTTTATCTGTCAGCAGGATCTATCATGAGCAGATTGCCTGAAATGTAATGTGCTGTCAAATTTGAGCTATTAGCTTCCAGGAGGACCTATGAACTTGATTCTCCTCTTATAGGTGGTTCTTATGATACTTAAATCATTTTAATTCATTTAAGTTGGGTGAGCACTAACAAAATAGTCCCCAGGCACAATTGTAGCAGAACTTTTGGCAACAATGACAAGCACTCTTGTTTCTTGTTGCTGTCAGTTGGTCGTTTCTGCCACTCTTTCACAGCTACGTATGCATTTAAGCCTTTTTTTATAATGGCAGTTTTCTTTTTTTTTTTCCTCCAGAGATTTTCAGTGGGACTTGTTGCAGGCCGACTAAAAAAGGTATTCAAACATTTGCTGTGCTATTAGACGTCTGCGTTGGGTAATCCAGATGAAAGATCCAAGCCCTTTTCCTTTAGTCTTTACTTTTTTGCTGGGTGACATATTTCTCATTTTGATGTAATCTTCTGCTTTCATCATTCTTTTGATACATTTAGGGCCTCCAGGGGCAAAGACAGCAAAACAGTCCCACTCCATGAAGCATATAAATAGCTTTTACTTCATAATGCTATGAACACTTGATATCGCTAAGACCTTGCATTGATGGCTTTATGACTTTTATGATAATAACATTTATGAAACTCTCAGTTCTGCAGTATTCACCTTTGGGAAAAGGAAACCAGAATCTACGAACACTCTTTATTATGTAGAGACACCAATATTCAAGCGGTAATATTGGTATTGTGAAGACTGGAAATGAAGCCCAAGTCACTGTTATTTTATTGTATTTGAATTTTTCACTATATGCTTTTCTTTATATGCTGTTGCTCTTCAATAACTTTGTTATGAACATGTCTCAGTAATTTGGTCAAACAAATGTAGTTAATTTACTTTTATTACTAGGGTTTTTTATAATTTGGAAATACATCTCAGAGGTGTTACTAAATGTGACCGATCAATTCCCTCCTCAAATAACTGAAGAGACTAAAATAAAAGCTTAGATTTCTGCTTTCACTTCCCAGATTCTGAACTTTTCAGAAATTCTTCAGCATAATTTGTGCCTTTAAATGCTGAAGATGCTTTGTTATTAACAGACAGTTCAGTCACTCAGACATCAGCAGACCTCAGGACACCTGAAGTTCAGTATGGACTCTAAAGCGAAACGAGGTATGCTTTTATTAAAGGAAAAACGTGAAATCTTGAGGGGATCAGGGGTCTCTGTTATGCCATGGTGGCATATTGTTGGCATTGGTTGGCTTAGCTTGTCCCTTTACAGGGAAGACTGATTGCACATTAGTAGAATAATACAATGACAAATTTGTATCCTGATGGGACTGTTCTCTTGCAGGATGATAAGGTCATCATTTCTTGCACCGGATGGGTCGTTGAATGGCTTGAAAGGTAAGAAAATGATGTGAATGTGCTTTGGACCTCACAGTGAAGCTGATATGTCAGCACCTGGTGGCCCAGCACCTTCGGTTGTGTATTCCTTAAAATTATCATCCTATCATTGTAGAGCAAACGTCCGTATACACACGTTTCTCTCTCACATGAACCTAATAGAGGCCTGACAAACACAAGTACAATTCAAGCCCTGGTTACGGTCCCTCAGGCCCCGTTAGGGCACTGCGGGTCAGTAAGGCAAACAGTTGTTTAGACATTTTTGAGGAAGTGATGACCTCTGTGTGGAAACTGGATCTTTCCTGGAAGAGACACAGGAACATAAGCTCACTGATTTCATATGAGAGACAGCTGTGGACTTCTGATCATGTCTCTGGCAGCCTGGGGACATGCAGCAGGGGTCTTTGTTCCACTGTTTTGACAGAACAGTCGAGGAAGGGAGGGGGGACGTTTATAAAAACAGGAAGTCAATGTGTGGGCAGATACCGAACGCCCAATAGCTACATGAAAGCTGTTGTTTCAAGGGGGACTGAAATATGTAAATACTGTGCAGTTCAGTTATCTGATGCCTCTGCTGCAACTTTATGATGTGATGTATAAGAACATAACCTCAGGACTACTTGGTTTTTGCTTTTTAACCGTTTAGTTCTGTGCTGCACTTTCTGTTAGAGTTTGTAAAGAAAGCTAGTTAAATTCCTCCAGAACCTCCTGTCGTCATCTTGGTCAGTTTAGCTGAACAGATGTAAACCAACAACTTACTTGGACAAAATTTCCCAACTTGTCCTGCCGACCCATCAGTCTCCCACTTCTCTTTCTGTTGACATACCCTTCCATGTGAGCAGTGGAAACCAAGGTCTCTGCATGTGACTGTGACTTCATGTCTCTGTGACACTGGATCATTGCTGTTCCTCGGGGTGCCTGACTGGTTATCGGAGGGTCCCTATCCTTGGCGTGGGCCAGATAAGGATGAGACTTTGAGATAAAGTAATCCTGAGCAGCTCCTACGATGAGCACTTACTCGAGTCTCCAACTTATTGTCTTTTTTCAGAGGGTTAAGCTTATAATTATTGCTTATTGTTTGCTGTATGATACATTGAGATAATCAGATCTGATAACATTATTTTCATTTTTTTTTACTGCTATATTTTGCACAGTGTGCAACACGTGTAACAAATAATTTGAGCAATAAAAATGTATTTGAGCTGAGAATCCCTCCACGCTGCAGTCTAAAGTTTCCTTAAAAAACATTTATCACAAACATCATACTGAGGTCAAGCACACTATGCAACATTCCTGCATACTTTAAATCTTTTAAACCGACTCTTACCTCCTGTTTCTCTATTTTATCTTTTATATTATATTATATTATATATATATGGTTTTTTATGTTTTATGCCTTGTTTTGAATCTTTGTGGTGCAGGATGGCTCTGCGGGAGCAACTTCAATTTCGTTGTACCTCCACAGTGCAATGCCAATAAAGGCTATTCTATTTTATCGTAGTGGATGAGTCTTATTTCTTCATGTGTCAGAGAGGAAGGTTTAAAAGTCACACCGCGGGCCTTCTTCGTGCGGCTCCTAAATGGTGCCAAAATCACAGAAACTCTACAAAAGCAAAACGTATTCTTCATACCTATTTTTACATTTGGAGACAAGATAAGAGACTTTGAATTGAACAGATGGTGCAGAAGCTCTGTCACAGTTCAGACGCATATGTAATAACAGGGGGAAAGCAACAATGTGACACTGCTACTGAAAAATATGTAAAGATTTATAAGCAACACCCGGTTAATGCTCTTGTTTTCTGCAAGACCAGCAGGAACGATGAAATTCTACCATGTGACTGGGTCATGGATAGGTTTTGAAAATATGTGTGTGAAGAGACTGAAACACAAACTCTTTTCTATTGTCTGCGTGTTTGCAAATGGGTGCATGAAGTCAGCGTTAACAGAGAAAGAAAGAAAGAAAGATTACCACCACTAGATGGCGCCATTATTCCGTCAAAGGGTGACGAGCACACAGTGCAGAACTTGTTTGTTTTAGGGCAAATAATGCCACGGGAGCACAGGGACCAGTGTAGACTAGTTTCCATGGCAGCCTCATTGGAAGGGCATACACGTGGATAATATTAACACTAAATGAATGAATGAAATTACGAAACCACTGTGAAAACAAAAAAAAAGGCATTTTCCATTACCTATTAACAGGTATCAAACTCTGGCAATCTGCACTTTTATTCCATGTGTGGTCACTGAAATTGATTGGATTGTATAGATGCTTATAAAAACAGGATTTATTTGTTGTTTGGTCTGTTTATTTGTTGAAATATTTCAAATACATGAGGTACTTGCTGGAAGAAATCACAATTTTTGCACAGCATAAGATGTTTATAAAGAAAGTATTCTAGCATATCTTGTTAAGTTTAAGTGAAGACTATCTTAATGTTTACAAGGTGAGAAGTTGAAGCTGCCACGAATGTGTATCATATTTGTGATTCTGCGTGTTTATTCACATGCTGCACTGTTGGACTGAGCAAATCAGAGTAGATGGGCAATGTTGTCAGGTTAGGTTTAAAAAATAAAAAAAAGACAATGCTGTAGCCTTAGAAACAACTTCATTATATCATTTATTCATTCAATATACTGCAGAAGGTCTGATATTACTCAAAGAGATGACAGACCTTTCCTCTCCTCTTAAGGGACACCATTATTAAACCATAAGGTGTCTGACGCACACATTGTATCAAAAAAAATCTAAATTAATTGGTTATCATTTCTCCAGACTTTGTAGGGAAATAAATGGACACAGACAAACACTGCGGCGGAGGATTGATCTCCACGGGGTGCCAGAGCAGCTGTAACAGTCTGTGAAACGCTGCCACAGCCATGCTGTCTTAGACCCAAAATACAAAATCACTGCATTTACTTGAGATAGAAACTCTGTCTTACATAGCGTTGTGTATTTGGGTGTCTCATCAAAAATCATGAATCTAAGATAATGTATTTAATAGATCAAATCAAACAGAGAGCAAATCTGTAGGATAGGACATACAAGCCTCTGGAAGAATAGCTCAGACTGTTAGGTGCATGCTTTAAACTTCAGAGGTTGTGAGATCAAAACTTATGACTAAACTAATTTTCAGGTCCAACACTAACAGTCCCAATGAGGTAATGAGAAAACTCTGCTGCAACACGACCAATTTTCTACCCAAAAGAATTCAACCTGAACAAAATGAATCAGTAATAAAGAATATTTACATTTATTCAGACAGAACAACATAGAGAATAATTATATTTTTTTAATTCAATTTTTATTGACTTTATATTGAATAATTTTTTGGGTTTCTTTGGTACAACCAAAACGAAGAGCTTTCAGGTGGCTTTCACGTCGTGTTTATCCTCTGATCTGCAGCTTTTTCACAGGTTTTCTTCAGAAGGGTGCCAGAGTTTGGTGTAAGTCTTTGATTCATCACTCGAACAGCTGTCCTCAGATCTGGTGGCTGCCTCCTGGCTGTTTGGGATCACAGATTTCTGATCTTAATTCTCTGGGGCAGAACAGTTTGCCTGCCGAGGTGAAGAACGCCTTGATGGTGGAAGGTTTCTTGGGTCTCATCAGCTGGTCTTTAAAACAAGAGATGATCAAGTCATCTATTACTGGCTTTTGTAAATAAGCTACAATCATTGTTTTTGAATGGTTTAGTTGGCAGATATCTTTGTAAATGGCCTCGCTGAGTTTTTTAACTTTATTTTGGTCCATAGACCTTTGATAGTCTACTTCCTTGACTTCATTCCAGATTTGGTCAAAAAGTGTATTTTTGACTTTATCAGTATTTATGGGATTGTGGTCCTTAGATTTTCTGATGGCCCACTTCACTGTTGCTTCAACAAGACGATTGACAAATGCCTTGAATGGTTTGTTCTTTTCCAGCTTGTCTTAATCCTTTGCTGTATTAAACAGAGCATACACAGAGCTAGTTGCCTGAGGCACAATGGTCTTCACAACTGTGTCCTTGAGAGGCTGCTGAGGTCCAGAATACTTCCTAGGAGGTAACTGCACAGCCTTAAAAAAGTCCTCCACAGAAGTGGTCTCTGTAATCTGCTGTGGTGCCACTGTGTCATCAGGTTCCTCCCATCTACAAAATTCTTTGATTGGTCTTCTCCCTCTGTCAGGGTTGCCAACTTTTCCAAAAACCTTGGAGTGAGATTTCAGCGGGTCGGTTCACGACACGCATCTCAGAAGTTGTTCCACAGTACAGATATATATATATATATCTGTGTAGATATGATGTAGATACATGTATACATTTTATGAATATGCAATAGTGCAGAGTGTGGGGCCTTCCTTAAATGCATTTCTTAAATGCAATTTTTTCCATTCTAGTCGATTTTAGGGTGACTAGTTAGACATGACAAATCCTAAATCCACATAGCCTACATCCTCAGCTGCCCTTCAAAAGACAATGTTGTTTAACAGAGAGATAGTCTAGGCTGGTTCAACAAATTTCAAGGCAAAGGTGAGATGGTATATGTAGATTTTTAACCATCAAAAAATAACCATTCATCAGGGTTGCTGATCCATTTTTTTGTTTGCCTTTTCTTGGTCTCTTTTTTTTTTCTTTTTGCCTTTTTTGTCTCTTTTTTTTTTGCCTTTAATGTCCATATCCAAAGTGTCTCTCTTCAATTTCCAACTCATACAGTACAGTCCCCTCCAAAAGGCTACCAGGCACACACACACCACCAGACAGACAGACAGACACCACCAGGCACAACAAAACCCAGAAGATATCAGTGTGCATAGCTAATCATCACATCGTATAGAACTGTTATAGTGGGTTGTGGCAGACTTTGCGTCTTTCACTATCTGAGCCGGGGGCTCATACTTGTAGCACGGCTCTAGGTCGTTCATTTTTATGCACATTATGGAAGAGAGGGTACCATCGAGTGAAAGCCTATGTCTTGTGTTACCTTACTGATTTCGCGGCTTCTCAGTGAAGTAGCAAATTCTGTCCTTCCCCTCATACTGAACTGGCCGCGCTCACTTGAATCGAATAACACTACATTGCTGTAGTGCATATGTGTCAAACTCAAGGTCCGCGGGCCAAATGTGGCCCGCCACGTCATTTTATGTGGCCCACGAGAGCTTAAACGGGCAACAGTGCAATCATCTAGAACGAGATGGTGGGGTGACCGGAGCAGGAACAGCGAAGGCGCATGGCACATCGGAGGTGCTGCATGGGCTCAGTGATGTTCTGGGGGAACAAGACACGACATGACATTATAGCATGCACTTTCATCCATTGTAAAAAATTAAAAAAAGGTGTTTCAGAATGCAGTAGTGGTGGCTGTGTGTACAATAGGTGCATGGCGCATCAACTCACCTTAAAGTTTGTCTATCATGCGCACTAACAGAGCTAAAAAGCGCTCCGTTTTCTGCTACGTGAACACAATCTCATTGTAGTAATAACAATGGTGATCACAGAGAAAAGGCTACTGTCGTCATCATAGCCAAAAGTACAGAATGGATTTATTTCGATAGGTGTAATATGCATGTTACTATTGTATGCATGCATACCTGACATTGTAATCCATTTATTTTTTGTTACGGACGAATCTTACGGGGAAATTTAAGACGCAGAGTTTTAACACAGAAGGAATCCTGGATTTTGAAGAAGTTGGACCTGTCAGCCATCCCCATGTTCATAAACTTGAAAAGGAGTGATATTTTGGCGTAGTTGTTGCCTGAGGGCAATATACTGGTTGCAAGCATGAAGTCACCGACCAACATCCCAAACTTGAACATGGGCTGTGAACTGAGAACACATCTGGAAACACAGACAAAAATTGGGTGGGGGGGTTAACAGAATACATAAAGCAGCCAATATATTGCTCTCTCTCTCTCTCTCTCTCTCTCTCTCTCTCTCTCTCTCTCTCTCTCTCTCTCTCTCTCTCTCTCTCTCTCTCTCTCTCTCTCTCTCTCTCTCTCTCTCTCTCTCTCTCTAAAGAAAATATGTAAAATATATAAAAAAATAGTTTTTTTTATATTTTTTTATTATCAAAAAAAAGCACAGAAGTTCATTTCACTCAACGTACAAAAAATGTCAAATAAGATAATAATCATAGATTATAATATGTATTTTTTTGTAAATGCAACTTCCATTTCCAACCAGAACGGATGAAAACTCTGCCAAAAGCTTATGGGAGGAGCATCATTTGTGAATACACTCATTAACGGATCTGTCAACTGAAGAAGATCAGGCTGAAAGCTCCACAGAAAGCCAGCAGGTGGATCTTGAGTTGAGATTGTGCATGCTGAAAACGCTGAGTCATGAGTAAAATCCAGATATCCGAGTAGTAGCACGCCAAATGAAACACCTTCTAAACAAACTAAACATACTGTAGTCAGATTATGAGAGGCTTCTTACCTGGTCTGCTGTCTGCTGAATGCCACACCGTTTCAGCAGCTTTAGTTTCATATTCACCATGTTTTATCTGCAGTGTCATGTGTTCCCTCGTGAGGCAGCTCGGTGCATCATATTACAAACACAGCGCATCTTTTATTTTCAGGGGTTTTACACACTTTTTGTTTCCTTTTCACTGCAGCCCGGCTTTAATAACACTGACAGCTGAGAGGAGTGTCGTCTTTCCCAGTTTTTTTTTGTTTCCTGGAAACATACAGTGACATCAGCAGTGTAATTTACCTACATAAATCACTCAGTGAAGCAAGGGGCCTGACGGGGATGGCACAACAAAGGCGCAGCCAGAGGAGCACTCTGCCCCCTGCTGCTCACACTCTGACACTGCAGTTCTCCAGTGTGGGTCAAACAGTCTTATCTCTTCAGGACTTTTCATTTAGTTTCTGCCTAAATTGCTGGTTGAGGTTGAATACTTAACACAAATATATGAATAAATACGAAAACGTTTTTACAATTGCCTTTTTTTCCTTTTTTCATAGTCATTTTATTTATATAATATTTTATTGCTTTAACTGTTATTTTATTGTTTTTATTTGTTTTTACTTATTCTTCTCTTTATTTATTACCTGCTGTAAAGAACTTTGGTACATCGTAAGGATTGTCTGTAAAGGGCTGTATAAATAAAGTACATTTACATTTTGCAACCTTCTCAGATTCATCATGTGACCCTTTGGTGACATCTGCTGATGTCACCAGTCCAAGAAAAAAATCTTAAAGTTTTGGTTCCAAAAAAAAAAAAAAAAAAAAAAGGTTTAACTTTCTTAATTTATGGAACTATTCAGTTCTTTATTTAGCACCTTGAACCAGGTGCTGGGATGGTTTAACTTTAAAATATTGCTGGAGAGTCATCACGGAGCCATCTGTCATTACCTCAGCAGAAATGGGTTGATTGAATCTCCGTCTAGTACAGTGTTTCCCAATCCTGGTCCAAGCCCTGCCGTTCCAATAAAAAAAATATAATGTATTAATTGTATGTTATGGTACTCACGACTGCTTTCTTCATGCCTCCACTGGAGAATTTGGACCTTATTCTGGGATGATCTGCAGGTTTGAAGGCTTCTGTTCTGTGGTTCCAACCACAGATTCTGGATGGAACTGAAGTCCAGATTCCAGAATGTTGATTTGTGTTCTCTGTTAATCTCTGGACGACTTCAGCTGAATACTTCCTGCCACTGTCACGTTGGAAGGTCCAATTTTGCCAGCTTTTCAGCAGCCAGTATCATGTTTTCCATCAGCAGTGTTTTCCAAGACAGAATAATGTCAGTTTTTCTTTTTTAAATGTTGCCAAAATAAACTTTTCTTTTTCCACATTTGATATGTTTCACTTGCAATTCAATTCAGTTCAGTTTTATTTATATAACGGCCAAATTACAACAAATGTCATATCAGGGCACTTCAATGATAAAGTCCAATTCAGGCCAATTGGAGTTCCATTCATTGTCATAATCACATTCAGTCATACAGAACAATTCAAAAACCATTTCCTGGCTAAGGAAACCAACAGATTGCACTGAACTTGCACTATTTCTAATTAGATGTAAGTTTTTAATAGTTCTAAGATCATATCTTTCTGGTTTTATTTGCATTTTACAAAGAGTTTGTGCAACAAGCAGCTCATCGCAGACGAAATGTAGAGGGACGTAGCTTCATCTGGCTCTTCGTTCAACATTTTCTCGAATACCTGAGTTTGTTGTTGTTGGTGGTGAAGAGGTCAACAGGAAGTGGCTCTATTGGCAATAGTTGGAATGAGTACAGCGCCACCTATCATACAGGAGCAACTCAGTTTTATTGTAATTTAGCCAATAATCTGATCCTTTCAGTGCCATGTGACCCCACTGAATGTTCATGCACAATATTGCTAGTATGGGATGTCACACAGCTTCATGTCAAAAGAGGCAAACTATCCCTTTCAGGTCCACGTTTAAAAAAACAAAACAAAACAAAAAACTTCCCCTTTAACGGGCCCTTCTTCAACACAGTGGAGTTATTTAAGTAAAGCCCCAATAATTTAAAAGGATGAAACTAAGCGATATAGCAAGAGTCATAACTCTGTGGAGATATGTAGTATTTTAGCTCCCAGAAGCTTCTTTACAAAAAATGTTGTATTTGTTGGAGAAAAAAAAATCATCACAATCTGTCACAGATGTACCAACAAGTATCTTAGTAGTAACTTTAGAAACCACTGCAGAGCCTGATTTATCGTTGGGCCACTTCTCTCCTGTTGATCAGCTTTGAAAATCCCTCCATCTAAACAACCAAAGTGTGTTTTAGACCCCACTGCAGATGCTTACCTTGTTTGAAGAGTTATTTGAAAGATAATGGCCTTGTGTCAGTCATACTTGTCAAATAGAGAACAATGTACGTCTGTGGATGGTTCTAGGTCCACCTTCATAAGTTGTCCAGTAGGGGTCCCCCATGGGTCCATTCTGGGCCCCCTTTTATTTTCTCTTTACATTAATGATTTACCTGAATATTGTCCACATGTTGATGTCCAGCTTTATGCTGATGACACAGTCATTTTCACCAAAGCCAAAGACCCTGCAGAAGCAGCACGTGTACTTTCTACATCTCTTACACATATACAAACATGGCTAAACAGATCATGTCTCATTGAATGCAAAAAAACTGTCTGCATGTATCTGTCCAAGCAACCTTCCCGTCTTATGGCTCTGCCTGGTGTCACTTTAGGTACGGAAAAACTAGAAGTGGTCACGGATTTTAAATATCTAGGAGTCATTCTAGACTCCAATCTTTCTTTTAAAAAACATATAAAAATGAAACTAATAAAATTAAATTTAAAATAAACCTTCATAATTTTAAGCACATTAGAGGTGCTATGTCAGATAGTGCTGCCCTGACATATTTACATGCAATGATGTTTTCTCACCTAAGTTATTGCATCACAAGCTGGACTATGGTGGGGTCTACCACACTCAAGCCAGTGGAGATTGTATTTAAAAAAGCACTCAAAATCTTAGATAAAAAAACCTCTTTCTTACCACCATTGTAACATTTTAGATAAGTACAATCTACTGAGCTTTGACAATTTCTGTAAATTTTCTTACAGCTGCTTATTTTATAAAACTTTGCATGGCCTGGCGCCACCCTGTTTACAGGATTTTTTAAAATATTGTCAGACACGGGTTACCCGAGCAGTGGCTAACAAAGATGTGGAGGTTCCTTTTAGGAAAACCGCTTTTAGCCATAATGCACTATCTCTTAAAGGCAGTGCATTATGGAACTCAATACCATTGCACATAAGGGAATGTCCCTCTTTAGCCACCTTCAAGAGCCAGATTAAAACGTGGCTTCGAGCTCAACAAACATGTACACACCACTAGTTTGAACCCGCACACACGCACACACACACATCACTAATACATAGCCCTATTTTGGGGTCTCTTTGTTTCTATTAACATGCTTATTGCTTTTGTATTTGTACCATTTCTTTTGTTACTAACAGTGTTCTTGTTTGTAATGCTTGTCTTTGATTTTAATTTCTTTGCTCCACCTAGCCTGTCTATTTGGACACCAGATGGAAATTAGCATTTGTGCTAAAATCTGGCACATTTACATGTATGTACACTATGTATATGTTCATTAATGTGCAATGTCCTGAAAAAGAAAAAGTAAAGTAAAGTAAAGTAAAGTAAAGTAAAGTAAAGTCATCGGTACATCTCAGCGCTGCGTTTGATGCGACTGATCACAGGATTCTATTGTAGACACTGGAACATGTTAGTGGATTTAAAGGAGCCATTGAGTGCCCTAAAAATATGTTATGTTGTGAACTGGTGCTATATTACTAAAATCGCATTGATTTACATTAAACTGGGAAAAAATAAATATATAAAAGTTTCTTGAGTACAGCTTTGTTGAGGTGACAGAAAAACATACTCTATGCTATTCTCATCATTTCTTTAACCAGCTTGAAGTTGAGTTTTATATGTATCATCAAGTGTTAAAAATGTGTAAAAGAAGTGTTAAAAAGGCTCCTTTCTCCCCAAAGCTTGGGGTAAAAGTAGCTGAAGGATTGCATAGATGAGGTTTGGATGCAGTAAGTCTGGAATTAGACCCAGCAGAACGGCCGATGACACTGAGTGCAATACATGTGGTCACATCCGCCGTCCTTCTGCAACACAAAACACATCATCACATGAGTAAACACAGACAGGTGAGCGCAATGCAATCAGAAACAACTGTGAACTCATTTACTGTTGAAATAAAATACCTGTATTGGGCAGAAGCAGTGAGGACAGGCCTTGGTATTGGCAGCCTTCCAATTGTTACTCAGATATGTCTCAGTAGACTGAAACATTTTGCGGCCGTATCTGCTCTCCAAAAGGCGCCGTCTCTGCTTACTGCCAGTCATATAGTCCTCCAGAAGAGCCCTGAGCCCCTCTGAAGCACACAGCAACATGGAGCATTATATCAGACACACACCTGCACCCACACAAACTGAACCTAAGAATGCCATTGTATTATATATATATACCATGTAGTAATGGTTGCAATAGCATATTACAACCAGCCAAGTCATCCCCATCCACTGTTCCAAATATATATATATTGGGGTCTTCCATCATTTTGATTGTTTATCGACTCTAAAACTGTAATTACTTTAAATTAAGACATAAGAATAATTGGCCACCCCAGCAAGAAAAGCTGTTAGTTATGCACTTTTTCTGTTGTTTCAAAATATGATCCACTGAAAGATTTGTTAGAATAACATGAATATTTCTTTGTTTATCTCAATGATGCTTTCCAACTTAACTTCAGAGGTACATTCCCAGCGTGTGCATTTGTTGTGTACCTTCTGACTGTGGCGGGGTCTGCAGTGCATCGTCATTAATCCGCTCTGTCATCTCTTTATGACACTCGTTTGGTCCGTGGTAGGTCTTTTTACAGGTGACACAGAAGGCAAAGCTGCACACAGAGCACAAAGCTGCATTGCTGGACTTATCCGCAATGACAACCGAACCGCAAGAATGTCGAGGACAGTACGTCACATCTGAGAGGAGAAAGAAAGTTGTAAGTAAGATAAGGAAGATGGAGCTAAAGATGTTGCTTCTAATACAAGAGAAGCCCACCAGACATGTGGTCAAGTGTAGACTGAAGAAGGAGACGATCGTATCGGCTGAATAGCTTCTCCCCTACAAGGCTTTTCACCTAGAAAACAGGAGATCAGAGAAGCAAGATGCATGACTTTTTACCTATTTATAATAGTCTGACAAAAGTGTGTATATCGGCACATAAAGAAATAATATGTCCATTTCCTCACGTACAGTTTTACTCTGGGTTTACCTGTGCAGGAGTCAGGCTCGCAACGCAGCCTGCCTGAGGACAGGTGACACCCTGTATGTTTCCCTCTGTTATTTGGACCTGACAGAACTCCCTGAGACAGGCCTGGCAGAAGATGTGCGCACACTCATACAGCTGCATACACTCTGACCCGAGCCAGCCCATATAACAGATACCACAGTCAAACACTGTGGTGGCAAACACTTTCTGTTTCTGTGCTGCATCATGGATCAAAATCTGGGATAGGAGAAGTTGTGATGGACTTAAAGAGAGACCAGACAGGTTTTGGGCTTTGTATGGAGATGAATCGGTGGGCTGGGTGGGTAAAGAGGCTGCTACTTGCTCAATTGGATCTAAAGGGCTTGAGGAGCTTGTGGGAGGCAATACTACAGCTGAAGAATCCCCTTCACTTAAGACATCCTCCTGGCTAATTTCAGACTGAGTAAATGGAATAAGTTCAGATTTGCCTGTTGCTAAGAGGGGATCATCCTGGTTGTCAGCCTTAAATTCAGAACTTCGAAAAGCTTCTGTATCTGGGGCATGTGCAATTTGGTTTGGTTTGGTTTGGCCAGTCTCGGAAGAGTGATTCTTTGGATAATCTGCGTTTAGGCTGATCTGACAGAGGTGGGAAGTTAAATGATGTTGGTCAGCTTTGTAGCAGTCCAGCCCTGAAGCTCCATGAGAGTCTGTGCTGCTCCTGTTTGAGGCTGAAGAATTTAGCAGATTTTCTCCAGATGGTGCACAAATATCTGAATTTGGAGTGTGTTCGTCATCTTTTGCTTTTGAAGGCTCAGAATCTTGTTTGCTCTGGTTACACTGCAGAGTGCTATGTTCATCAGAAGGAAGCTCCAGCAAAGTATAGATGTCCAAGAACTTCAGGGCATCTTCTTTCAGAAACTGTATCCAGGAGAACAGCACCACAGCGCCCCCAGTGGCCTGATGGAGGTTGGCAAGCTGAGCACTGAGTGCAATTAACTGAGGGGGAGAGGTCAAACAAACTGATGTCATCTTTCATGAGTTTCTGCAATCTATGTCACTGTGATTGCTTCTGTTTGTTACCTGTGTGCGATTAAGCCAGCTGCAGGTGAGGGTGGAGGAGGGAGGGGAGGAGGAAGGATAGTCCTCAGGAAGTTCAAAGGTCAGAAGCAGTGGTGGGAGGGAGGAGACGTCATACTGCCTCAGTGTGTCACCTTATAGAAAAAAAGACAACAAGATTATATAACCAAAGTTCATCTTAGAGCACATAGCAAAACAACACACTTCTACACTTTTTAAATAAGATAGTTTGGGGTTATGTACGAACAAGTAAAAACTGAACTATAATGGTGAAATGATGTTTCTTTTTGTATCTGCTGTAAGGCTGGTTATTGTGAGAATGCATGAAGCATTCTCACTATTAAGTTCCTGTTTCTCTTTATTATTATTCCGTATTCCATATTCTTCCGCCGTTTTTCGGCATTCAAATACTTCAGCATACTTTCAGCTATTTCAACAAATTTGGTATCAAAATGTTCAGCTCTTTCAGCTCTCGATGGGAAATATTTTTTGGTGTTTGTAACTTTTCAACTTTTTAAGATATTAAGCTTTTTGTTCAACTTTTTTCCCATTGAAACTAATGTTAAATCTTCAAATCCTTTCAAATCCTTTCAAATCCTTCAAATCTTAACTAGTTCAGCATACTTTCAGCTAGAGACACCATTCAAATTTTAAAATGTTCATAAGACATTCAGCTATTACAAAATGTCTCATCTTTTAAAAATATTCGGCCAATTTTGAAATATGACAGTTTAAAAAATATGAAAATTAAGTTCTTCAAATCCTTATCTTGAAATCCTTTCAAATCCTTCAAAACCTTAAAATCTTTTCAAATCGTAACTAGTTCAGCGTACTATCAGCTAGAGACACCATTCAAATTTTAAAATGTTCATAAGACATTCAGCTATTACAAAATGTCTCATCTTTTAAAAATATTCAGCCAATTTTGAAATATGACAGTTTAAAAAATATGAAAATGAAGTTCCTTCTTGGATTTTAGAGTGAGACATTCAGCAGTGCTGATAAGTTTCAACTTTTCAAACAAATTACTGTAACTTTCATACAGTTTAACTGAGAGAAACAAATTATACCTTAAAATGTAGGAAAACTTGTCCTCTTTCAGCCAATGTAACTCTTAAAGAGCTCACATGGACAGATTTTGAACTATGAGCCTTTAAGCTTGAACAACTTGTCAAATTTTGAGGAAATCTGCCATTTTTGAATCAGCTTCAAGTGTTTCAAACTGCTTCGATTTAAATATAGTTGACTCCACAGATGTAAAAGTACTTTGCTAAGTTCCTCTAAGCCTTCTGCTTCTAATGGTGTTAAAATTATTTTTCTAGCTGCTCAACTTTTCTCACAAGATGTATTTGAAGTCAGTGTTCGGTGTCATTTCTCTCCCGCGATCGGCGGGCGGCCGTCTCATCTCTCCATATATGTTGTGTGTGTTCAACCTGCTTCGATTTAAATATAGTTCACTCCACAGATGTAAAAGTACTTTGCTAAGTTCCTCTAAGCCTTCTGCTTCTAACGGTGTTAAAATTATCTTTCTAGCTATTCAACTTTTCTCACAAAACGTGTTTGAAGACAGTCAGATTTGTCCCGCGGCTGCAGCAGCTAGCTCTGTGTCTCTCTGTGTAGTCTTTAAGTAGGTCAAATGCACTTCAGGTGTAACACAACGAGATGGCTTAATGGTAACACTACCAGCCTTTCGTGCAGGTGGCCCGGGTTCAATCCCCATAATGTCAGACCACGTTTTATAATTTTTTTATTTTATAATTATTTAAGCATACTTTCAGCATTTTCAACTGTTTCTAGCTTAATTTTATCTTCAAATTCTTCAGATCATTTCAAATCCTTCAAATCTTAACTACTTTTGCATACTTTCAGCTAGAGACACCATTCAAATTTTAAAATGTTCAAATCTTTTAGCTTTTTAAGATTTTTCTTTATTAAGGTAATTCAGCTCATGCATTCTCACAGCTGTTTCGCAGGAACAGCTCTTTCTAGTTATTTTTAATTTTATGTCGAGCTATTGAAACCAGTGAAATAGAGATAGTTGATTTTAAACTTTTACAGATGAGATTAAACTAGTTTACTCCTTCCTTTACATTCAGTGTACTCGTAAATAGCATTCATAGCATGAAGTAGCACATTTTGCGCAGGGTCAAAGTATTTGTTCAATTAACGTCTACATCATGCTATTAGTTGGCATATTTACCGTCTTTCAGAACCACAATGAAATCTGCAGGAAGCTCTGCAGAAACTCGGATTTCTCCGGCAAATTTCGACTCATCCCGGACAAACTCCTCGGAACTAAAAATACTCTGTAGGACGAGCAGTTCGTCTTCCTGCTCCTCCGAGTCCGTATTCATCCCCCGAGTTCAAGATACTATCTTACGAACTTACGAATAATTTTCCATCAGACGTAAATGGATATATTTATTCAAACACCGCTAATTAATTATACTATAACGTTAACAATGCTTGTTCAAATCCCAGGTATCCACTCTGACTGCAGTCAGCTTCCTGGTCCTCATGAGTCCCTCCCTCCGCTGACTTGTATGATGCAAAGAGGCAGCAACCTGAAGCAGTGCTGCTGCTGATACTGCTGATAAACATTATGGACAGATAGGGTGTGGGCCATGTCCCAACTTTATCTGTTTCCAAGCATAAGAAGGAACATTTCACGAAAACTTTCCTCCCATATTAAATAGAAATCCCAAATAATAATGTTACAGTAGTATTAACTACTGGCTGCACCTGTACCACATTGTTGGAACAACACAACTAATTTACTGACAGCTATTTTTCTGTGTATTCATTTAATATTTATAAGTCAGCACTTATGATCAGGTGTACTGTACACATTGATTGCACGCTTTTATTCTTCTTCCACCACAGAAAATAAGGCGTAGCCTGTTGTATAACTTATATCAGCTTGTTTGGCACTGGGAGTGGTTTGGTGTGTGTGTGTGTGTGTGTGTGTGTGTGTGTGTGTGTGTGTGTGCTGTAGAGGGATTTCACAGTTGCTATGAGCCAGTGGCTGTATTTGGATGTTGATTGAACACAGGTCTGCCTGGTCTAGTTTATTTAGTCACTTGCAGCACAACTCTAGTAATCTCTGTGTGCAGGTGTGGTGTGAATGCTGCTATCTAGACATTACATTAATTGACTAAGTCTGTTTGGCAGAGGTGTGTATGCAAAATGTGGTTAAACATGAGCAGTAACTCTTTCTCTTTTAATCTCTATGTGCAGGCAATCTCTATGTATAGTTTGCCAATGGAAAACTGTGTTTCCCTGCATTTGTTCTTGATTTAGTGTGTCATCGGTCTGATGGTGTGCTATAAGCAAAAAAACACCAATATATCTGGCTCTGGGTCAAAGTGTCTGAGAAACCATGTAACCTGAGCAAAAAAAGCTTTGGGGATCTTTGCAATTTGCAACACATCATGTCACATGTGCCAAAAAGGTAAATAAGGAGCTGAGCCATAAGAAAAAGAAACCAAAAGAAAGAAAATGTGAATATGAGCAACTATAACAACTTTTAGACCTGGACTTCTCTGCTCCCCCTGAGACAACAACGAACCTGACAAGGACGAATCAACTTTTAGAATGTTCGAAGAATGGATTTGTATACAAAGGCTCAGTAGCAGCTCATTATTTGGACTGGTTGAAATTTAACAAAAGACAGAGATAGAAGTTTCATCCATTCAGCTGATGAGAACCTTTATAAAGTTGCCTGTCCTTTTACAAGTGGCTCCTACAGGGTGCCGCCCAGATAGCTCTGTGCAACAAACCTTAAGGTGAATGAGTTCTGGCAATGATTTGCTGGTATTGACCACAAAATGTAACTGAAAGTTATGGAAAAATGGAAAAAGTCTAACTTTATCTTACTTGTACATTAATCATCCAGAGAATAACATGGCTATGAAGACAATGAAGTAACAATAGTGCTGGTAATGTAATTAAGATAAGAAGACAAATCCAAAAATCGACAAATATTATTGCACTGTAAATACTAATTTCCAGATATAAATGCACCAAAGGAATTTGTTTGTGGCACAAACACATCTCAGAGTCAACAAAAGAGCTGTTTTAAGATTAGTGTAAGGTAAGTTAGGCAGATAAAACCAGCTCTTTCCATGCATGTTGAATTTTAGGACCCATCAATTGTAGCTGTAGTTTTCCTTCAGGTTGACTTGGTTTTCCAAGGGCTTCTCTGGCATTCTCGAGGGCTTTGCTGCCCTTTGAGATTTCAACGTGACACTCAATAGCGGGGGCGAGGTTTTAGGTTTCATGATAGTCAAGGGCCTGGGAGTTCTTTGGGAATTAAAGGCAACACTCTTCGGGATGCCATCAGCAGATACTGCATTGAGAGAAACAGACAGACAAAGTATTCACATGTCTACAAAATGTAAAACCACATGTATGTAGAAAAAAACTGTTTCATTTCATTAATAGACAGAAACAAAACACACCACAAAAAAATTCATATTATAGAGTTTATTCGTGGCATTTCTGGTCTAACCTTCGGGGCTAAGCTTTAGGGGCTGGTGTTGTTTGGGCTTGCTGGGTTGTAGCTGCTGGGGGGAGAGGCTCTTCTTTCTATTTGATACTCGGATACACTCTTCCTTGTGTCGCTCATCCCATGCTTTGCGTTTGCAGACCTTGGAGCAATAGAAGACCTTGTGGCAGCGGCTACAAGCAGTCAGCTTCACAAACACGGAGCGACCGCAGTGATAGCAGAACTTAAACTCTTCTTTCCTAAAAAAAGTAATAATAATAATAAAATGCGCACACACACACAGCTGAAAACAGGGTTCTGAAAATGTATCTAAAGAAAGTAAAAGAAAATATGAATGTGTTGGTGTACCTGTGGTTTTCTGTTTTCTCTGACATCCCATCACAGCTCGGGAGGAGCCCATTCGAGGAAATGGCTTCTGTCCCTGTATGTGCAAATCTCTGAGTTGCTGCTAATTGTCACTCACACGATTTACACATTTATTCAACAGAAATAAACATGCTGCACTGACTATTCGATGTGAGGAGATGTCGTCTCTCTAAATTATCTCTCTCCCTCTGGCCAGTGGTCTGTCTCAGCAGATCTCTCATCATGCTCAGCAGTTGCTGCCGGGCTTCTCTCTTTCTCTTGTTCCGGGCTTTAGATGGAGCGTGGGCCATAAGAATGTCCTAAACCGTAACATAAAGGAATGACACATCTGTTTAGAAGGAGGCATAAAACGGAAATGCTCCAAGCTTTTTCTCTGACAGTAATTTATTTTTTAGATTAAATTTATTTTAGATTAAACTCCTCCCGTGTCCACCAGCTCTGACATACACTACAGGTGCAAAATAAAAGTCAACAGAATGAGGTCCAGTGCAACTCCACTACTGGCATCCAAAAGAGCAAATGTATATGATCCATATAGGGTTATACATGCATAAAAGATAAGCATTATTATGATTGATTGCAATTTTTTCAGTAATTCCATTGAAATGAATAGCCTACAGTGTATTTAAAGCTGGGATGTTACCTGACTGAAAGAGTAGTGTGCATAGTCGACTGCATTTCCAACAGCATCGCCCACTGTAACTGGCATTGAGACATCTGCACCAGCCTTAGCCAACATGTCCAACTGCATCACAGAAACACACAAATCAACCTCATATATTTGAATGAAACATCGTGGATGTTTTGTTCTCTAAGGATCCAAGCACAGAAAAACGGAAAAAAAACATTAGTTTACTTGACAACTGTGACATTGAGGCAACCTTTAATAGCAGGTTTTGATGTAAATTAAAAGTCACTAATTTGGGGCAGCCAAGTACAGTGTTATCTTTTATGCATTCAAAACTTTTAAAAATGTCTTCCAACTGTAGCTTTTGTTCTACAAAATAATTTGTCTATACATGCTGACAAATTAGTTTATGGGTGCTGTGGGATCAAATATGTCTCTTTAGTATGCCTTATGGATGTTCGGCAGCATGGCAAACACATTCAGCAGCATATGTTCTACTGTGAATTTGTAGTTCTGTGTGTATACCAGTTTAACTCTGTCGCCACTGGAGCGATAGTTGATGTTGAGCAGGGCACAGAGAGCGCTGCCCACCCTGAAGCCCAGTTGTAGGTTGGGATCAGCACCTCCATTCAACAGTTCTTCCACTGCCTGACCAAAAGTGAGGGTGAGGATTAGTACTTATGTTAATGGTTGAATTTGTGTGTGTATGGGAGGTGGCTGTACCAAGTCATTGCCACTTGCTATAGCAAGGGACAGGGGTGAGTGTCCACTCCAGAGGAGGTCCGTGCTGGCTCTGTGGGAGAGCAAGAGGGCCACCACTTCACTGGCATTCTGTAAAGAAAATTTGCAACCGTGTGGCTGTTAGACAAGTCACTGTTACTGTGTGACAATTAACTTAGTTGTATAACATTCACAATCAGTCTAAAATGTCCATACATTTCTCTTTGTCAGTGCTGATTAATTTATTACTTATCTGAAGCACATTTTGCATGCTGGGAACATCAGCAAAATGTAGCTTATCTTCTATCACTCGCATGCACGACACCTGGCAACATCAGTCAGGAACTGAACATTTATGTAAATATTAAATTATTTTTCATTAATGGATCAATCCATCAATATGTAAAAGTAGATTGTTTACTCAAAAGTTGTTTATAAAAGGCAGCAGTTCTCACTTGCTCTTAAGTAGCATCTCAAAAACAACTCTGAGCGGCTCATTTTGTCTCATAAAACACTAAGTCAGTAACTTCACAGGTCAATATGACGTCATTATCTGGATTCAGTTCTCCTGATCAGTGTGCTGGCGGTCTTACTTTAAAAAGTAATCCAGTCACAGAGGCTTAAGATGTATAGTTTGTCATTGTGTGACAATGGGTAAATAAATTAAGCAGTTACATCAGGTGCTACTGAGTCTTTTAGCATGGTGTTTTATATGAGTGATGGTGTGTACAGCTGGGACTTTGTGCACACTGACCTGGTGGTCATTGTCTCTCTGGCAGGCCACGTGCAGGGCTGTGCGGCCTCCCACTTTAAGATGTGGCCCATCA
The DNA here is from genome assembly GCF_027942865.1 of Odontesthes bonariensis. Taxonomy (NCBI): domain Eukaryota; kingdom Metazoa; phylum Chordata; class Actinopteri; order Atheriniformes; family Atherinopsidae; genus Odontesthes; species Odontesthes bonariensis. The sequence goes on along the minus strand of NC_134520.1, from coordinate 29,855,206 downwards.
CTGGTGCCTGGAGTTTCCTTATCCATGAAGGAAATCTGTAAAAGATCAAGACTAGCACAGTTCATTCACCAGTTCCATTAGCACCAATACAGTCACCACTATTGGTTCCAATACACTGTAATGTTCAAACATACGCGCACCTTATCTGGTTCGTAGATCTTGTCCTGATCACATGCCCGTGCGTCTGAGTCAGTGGCGGTGTGCAGCAGCAGCTCTGTGATTCTTGGAGCTGTGGGACCTGGAAGCTCTGCGGCCACATGCAGGGGGTACAGGCCTCTTTTCTACAGAAAGACACAACCTCTCTTTGGCTTAAAAATCCTCCTCAACAAATGGGACGTTATTGTCATGGAAGATACTTAAAAAAAAAAACTTTTTAGGAATTAAGGTGGAGATTTTTACCTCTGGTGGGAGAGGAACGTCAGTGCGAGCTCCACACAGCAGGAGTCTCTTGACAGCCTCAGTGTCAGCAGCCATGATGGCAAGAAAGAGGACGGGCATGGGGACCCTGGCCATGTTGGGGTCAGCTCCCCGCTCCAGTAACAGCTTTAATGTTTTCAAACGCACACTGGTAGGACAGGCAACCCATAGAATTGACATAAACAGGAAATATAGATAGAACACACAGCTAGTAACAAAAATGGGAAAGGAGAGAAAGAGAACTGACTCAGTTTTCACAGTGGCCACTTTGCTCACAGTCGCCCGGGTGTCACAGCGATGGGCAGTTTTTGTGCCACTCGGTGCTTCTGCTGAGCACGGCATCACTTCCTCTGAGACCTGGACATCATAACTGCTGACCGAGCAGGCGGAATCAAAGGTCTGTTTCGTGGTCGGTTCTTTGTCTATTCTCTGCCACAGAGAGTAGAAAGTATATCAGAGCAAGTTCCATCATTCACCAGGTTGTGGGATCAATGCGCTCTTCCTGTTACCTTTACTCCAGTTTCCTTCCACTGTACACTGCCCAGTGCACTGTGAGTGTGAATGGAGTGCTCCAAACTAGCCACGTCCTCACTTCCTCTTCTCTCCTCTCTCTCCGTTGTATCCTTCAAATTTTTCTCCACCTTCTCCTCCCGAACCATATTTTCATTTTTCGATTCTTTTCTGTTGTCAACAAGCTCAACATCTTTTTTTAATTCTCTTTTCACATCTGTGTCTTGACTCTCCGCATTTTCCCTTGCTTGATTACATCGGCTGTCTACTTGTCTTTCATCACATTTGCTCTTCTTCTCATCCTCCCTAATGCTCTGTTCTTCTTCCATCTTTTCTGTGTCCTGGCAGTCTTCATCCACTCCCACCTTCTCTTTTCCCTCCTCCTCCCCAGAGTGCTCTGTGCCAGCAGGGGTCTCAGGTTCATAGAGACAAAGCCCGCACCCGGTGGTCAGTTCACTGTGATGGGACACTTTACTGTCCTGATGTAAGTTGTGCTCATTTAGTTCTTTAGATGTCCTGATAAATACAGTAAATTAAGAAAAAAACATGGAAATGAATGCATCAGCTTTGTTTAGAAGCAGATTTCATAGCTAAAATGTGGTAACATATGTTGTAAGAAGTGACAAATGTATAAATGCAACATTTTAAAAACAAGTGTGTTTTGTACATATTCAATAATGGGGGATATCAGGTGTTCATAACAGGATATACTATATATGCTATTTATACTGAATAATGTTTCAGAGAGATGAAGTTAACTGGAACTGTAATCCAGGTATGGCATCCCTTAACTGGTTAACCCACCCACCCATCCTAGTAAAGTGGTATTTGCAGCATTCTTACTGCTCAGACCGGTGGCTGAAGTTTGATCGGTTCCTCTCAGTTGTGTCCGAGGTGTGAGGTCCGTTGTTAAGTATAGGTCCGATGGAGGTTAAATCATCTTGGCTGATCTGGTGACTGTTCCCACATGAAGGTGGAAGCAACAAAGTCTGACAACACATAACAGTAAGAGAAAGAAACTGTCAAAGGATCAGCAAACTCTATGGGAGCACCATCGAAACATTACATGCTAGATCAAAGCAAGGCACAAAGATTCATTCTATGGGGAACCATAAATTATTGTAATTTCAATACAATTCATCAGAGAATTGTTGATATACTTCAGTCTCAACCACAGTGGTAAACTGGCTGAGAGACTTTTCATTATACAAATACCTATTAACCACATTCACCATTTTCTTACTGGAGTTTTGGTGGGTGGTTCGGTTAAAGCCAAGTGAAGAGACTGAAAAGGGTAGTAGAGGACATGGCAGACAGCCAGGGCAGACATGCCTTCACCACTCAACTTGTCAATATCAGCACCCCTATCCAACAACATGTGGATCACGTCATTATGGCAGTTTACCTGACAGAGGAACAAACAGAACCAGCATAAAACAGTTAGAAGAACGACATGGAACTAAAACTAAAGATTAATTCTACAACGAAGGATTCAGGAATCATAGAAACTTATTTTTTTCTGCTGAATAATTAAAGATCAAATAATTACAACTGAATCGAGGGAGACAGAAAAATAAAATGATCAAACATTACGGTGGCGGCGATCAGTGCAGTGTGTCCTCGTGAATCTGCTACATCAGGATGGACCGAACCGGTCTGGAGGATTTGTGACACAGCCTGGAGCTCCCCTCGAGAGCTGTGCTGGATCATCAGCTCTGAACTGACTTCCAAAGGCCCTTTAGGACCAAAGCCTTCCCTGTTCAGAGAGAGAACAGCTGCCACATCCCAGCCCACATTTTCAGCCTGCAGCCTGAGAAGAAAAAACTCACACAATTCATTAAACGTGTGGGTATGTTCTCGATATACTGTGCTTTTTATTATTGCATATTTTGTACCTGTTTTTATGTATATGAGCCTGCATTCGGGCCTGCAAGTGAAGAGTGGAGAGCGGGTCCCTTTCATAACCTTGGTGTGGATGAGCCTCTGGCTCCCAAAGCTCGCCATAAAAATGCTGGTCCAATTCTCTTCTTCGGCCAGGAGGGAGCGGCAAGTGGTCGCCATCTGTGGAGTATCTCTCTATGCCGTTGGGAATGATGAAACTCTCATCTGACAGCAGATCACCATCTATATTCACCTGAAGGAAGCAAACAGATCTGAACTGAGTTGAGTCAAAGAAGCTGACAGTATAACTATTCATTATAGCAGTAGTTTACCTTAAAGTCTGTCCTGTTTTTTGTATGTAGACCACTAGAGGGAGACTGAGGCTGGTAGAGCACAGGAAGAGACATATTAAGAAATCTGAGCAGTGTAGATACATTTTGTGACTTCTAATTAACCAAATTTTCTTTCATAAACACCACATATTTTACTTAAGTCAAGTTAAAAGTTTTCAGCAATTTCAGTTCTACTTTGTGGGACAACAAATGGCACATATAAAAAAACTTGGCATGCATGGAGGTTAAATACAAAGCATACGGCAAGCAGCAGTATACATTCTAGACAGGAAGTCGGTGTGTAATGTATTAAATTATCATAATCTCATTATTGATTTTTGCCATAATTGAGACCTACAATAGCATGATCAATTGCCAATCATATTTTCTTACAACTTTTTATAAGCTAAAAAACATAAGCTCCACACATATTTGGGCTAACTTGTGGTTATAGATGGTTCGGAAAGGCTCTATGAGGCTTTATTTTGTCCTCTATCTGCAGCTGCTGCTGATATAAAAATCTGATGGAAGGGAACCACTAGGAGGCAGGAGCCTTCACGTTTACAAGGATACACCGCTACCAAGTCTTATGTTTGATTTTGGATAGTATGTGTTTTTTGTTGTATGCAAATAGAAAAAAAATAGCCACTTTAAATATGGTGGAAAGCTGAGTATCATTTTCAACGCACTATATAATTAGTAACTGTAATTCCACTAAATATATTTTCCTGCTTGCATTAAACTGACTGCATCTGCTTACATGTTTCTGGACCACTGACCAACAATGACAAAAGTTTGTTTTTAAATAGAGTTATACAGAGTTTTGATTGGGATTAAAAAATATCAATGGACACAATATCCTAAACCTCACGCTGTATGAAGAGGATGTTTTCAACTATTTGCCTGTTGGTGAGACAGTGATCATCACATACCTGAGCCAGGAAGTCTGTACTGGCAGAAGGCTCCATGTAGGCAGCATACTCAGGAAAGTTGTTCAAACTAAAGCCTTCTTCTACAGGGGTACAGAGCCTTAGCAGGCGCTCCCTGAGCCACAGACCCACATCCTGTCGCCCGTCTGGATAAGTAACCACACCTGGACCAAACCTCTGGTCGGAGTGGTACAAACCCTGAAAGAATGGCAGTGCCATTAACAGGTTTTTAAAATAATGATCCAAACGCCTGTCCCCAGTCCATCCAGTTTACCTGAAAGGTGGCTCCGTCTGGGAAGATCTGTTGACCATATCCCTCCTTTCTGTTCAGGTAGAACTTGCCAATGAACTTGTGACCTGTGGCCCAGCAGTACAGTCCGTCCCCATGCTTGTAGTCTTTGTAGAAAGAGCCCTCATAATACTAGACAAAGAAAGACTTCAGTGACTTGCTTTTTAAAAATTTAAATAAACCTGACAGGAGGAAAATTGTAGTATTAGGTACTAGTGTTGTATAGTAACAAAGTAAAAATACTTCACTACTGTACTTAAGTATATTTTGGAATACTTTGTACTTTCCTCGAGTTTAAATTTTTTTGACAACTTTCACTTTTACTTCACTATATTTCCGAACTTAAAGGGATAGTTCGGGATATTTGACATGAATCTGTATGGCATCACCATAACCAGTGTCGTGCATTCAAACTGACTTACCCCCGACAGTGTCCTGTGAGCCGAGTTCTTGTCCAGTGTTGGTCAAGGCGAAAGTAGTCCGGCTTCTTTGCTGGGGTCAAGAAATTAGCGCGTTTTTCTTCCCAAAACAGTACGTGTGCTAAAGAGTGATTTATTTCATCACAAAAACCGAAGCCGGCAAAAGTCACTCCTCGTTATCACTTGGGCCCTACTGTCTCTCGTTGTGTATCAGTGCGCACGTCATTCTGACCGCGAGCTGTGTGCACGAGTCGATTCACTTTGTTTACTGCTCGGGAAGATGTCTGACTACGAGAGCGACGAGGAACATATTGACTTCCGTTCAGAGCCAAGGGGGTATCTTTATGAACCCGTTTATACTGAGGAGGAAGTTCGCCAAATGGACTTAGATCAGGCAGACAGAGAGAGGGTGGACAGAGAAGTGATGGAAACAGAAGCTGGAGCCACTGCTGGAGCTGCGATACCCAGGGTGGCCGACAAATCCTGGTGCACTTGTTTGAAGTGCGAAGTAATGCAGACAGAGGTGGAATGTTACTGCTGCCACGAGTGGGATTTAGTTTTGCCCCAGATACAAAACCTTTCCATAGATGAGGATGTCGGCGGCCGCGGGACAGCTGCTGCCTGCATCACAAATAACGGTGACTTCCCTGCACTCCTGAATGCAGGCGTCTTGAGAACTTTTTTCCATGTTCCCAAGATCAACTGGAAGAGGCGTCCCAGACCAGCTGGACCCAATGGCCAGTTGTCTGCAGAGTAAGACAGTGTTGAGCACTGCCAAAGAACAGAAAGACTCGTGCGCACAGCTCGCGGTCAGAATGACGTGCGCACTGATGCACTGATACACAATGAGAGACAGTAGGGCCCAAGTGATAACGAGGAGTGACTTTTGCCGGCTTCGGTTTTTGTGATGAAATAAATCACTCTTTAGCACACGTACTGTTTTGGGAAGAAAAACGCGCTAATTTCTTGACCCCAGCAAACAAGCCGGACTACTTTCGCCTTGACCAACACTGGACAAGAACTCGGCTCACAGGACACTGTCGGGGGTAAGTCAGTTTGAATGCACGACACTGGTTATGGTGATGCCATACAGATTCATGTCAAATATCCCGAACTATCCCTTTAATTGCATACTTTTACTCCAATACATTTTCATTGTTCGGTTTAGTTACTCGTTACAAAAAAAGAGAGAGAGAGAAAGACAAACATTTTCTGTACTGAGTTATTTTATTTTTTAGAAAGGTTTACAAAAGGGGTTTCAAAATGGACCCCCTCTTCAGATGCCAGATAAGCTTCAGTTTTCTCCTATTTTTTTCGTTAACTTTTGTTTATAATGATTGCAATAACAGTAGCAGCCTCTTTTGTTTCATTTTTTTCTTAATGGTGTAATGTACGCCTCATTTTCAGCACTGACCTTACTTGAAGAAGAAAAACTTTAAGGTTCACAAAGTTTGTATTTTCTGTCTAAACCTGGTCTAAATTTTGCCTGCACTTGGTTGTGTGTAGATTTTAAGTGTATTTGACTTTCAAAGTTTACCAAAATATAAAAAATGTCATTCAAACTGCATTTGCCTTGTTTACTTTTTACTTGTACTTTTCATTACATTACTTAAGTACATCTATTTTTACAGTAATTCTCATACTTAAGTACAAGACGTTTCGGATACTTTAAGACTTTAACTCAAGTGACATTTCAGTCAGTGACTTGGACTTTTACCAGTCATATTTTGGAGGGGTACTTGAGTGTGAGATTTACTTTATACAACACTGATAGGTACATTCTCAAATGGCATACCTAACTTTTTTTCATGTTAATATCAAATTACCTCTCCATTTTTCCAGCTGTACCTTCCCTTGCCGTGTTTCAAGCCGTTTACAAATTCCCCGTCATATTTTGATCCGTCGGGCCACTCTTGAACACCGAGTCTTTGCCGTCTCTCCTCACCGACCTGTGCGACAACGTTGCCGCTGCAGCGTCTGCCTGCAACCGGCTCTGGGCCTCCTTCTCGCCCCGCAGTTACCGCAACACCTTCGCAGGTGGTCGTCGGCATCGTGACCAGGCCGTATTCTCCCTTAATATGATTCTGACTCTGTTTGAGTTTAACAATATCGTTTTACAGTTACAATAACCGTTAACTAAGATATATAGTTAGAGGAGGAAACTTCCACTGTAAGAGGTCAGATTTGAGTTTTCAACTTTGCTGACCACGTTGGTTGACATGGCAACAAGTGGAGCGCGAGGACGTTTGAGTTCACTGCTCACGCATGCGCAGAATGTTTTTTTTTTTTAAATAATTGTTTATTTGTATTGTTTATATCCATTGTTTTGGCGTATCATATATGCATAGAGTTGAAATCATATGCCAATGTTTTGTATTGAAATTAAACCACTCGATTTTATCCGTTAAAAGGACCATTTTTCCGATGTAGTTAAGATTGTTGACCTTAGACGAAGTTCAAACATATACTCAGTTACTTTAACATCTGGGTTAGCTTCAAAGGATAGTCATTGTTTTTCTGATTTTCACATTAAAAGTATTTTATTCATAATTAGGTTAATCAATTTGCTTCATTGTCAACCACTTTGTTGATGCAAACAACTAGAAATATGCAGTTGGCACCTAGTAGACCCCAGGCATTGAAACAGCAGCATGGGATGATTCAATATCAATAGAAGTGAAAAATGAAAGTGGGTCATTTCTACAGGACAGGGTTATCGTTGTAATTTGTAAGTGTTCCTGTATATAGGATCAGTGAACCACGACCACCTGAGTGCTTTGCGTTTATGTTACCTGACCCTTTTCTGTGTAACTGAAACTGCTGCACAGTGTTATGGAAGTTAAGCAGTGGAGGACTTATCAACACATAATCTGACTTGCATTCTACTAGCATATCTTCCCTGAAATATGTTACTTTCATTCAAAGTTTTCCCTTGAATGAAACATGTATATTAAATATTAACATTTTTGCTCAATAGCTTCCAGGTCATGTGATCAATTGACTCCAAATTAGTTTGGGATCATGTAACTACACTTGCTACATGAGATACGCCTTTTATTTTTACATTTTAGATCTGTTCATATTTTTAATGAATTTTTATATGTAAATTTTGTATACGTATATAAACTTAATTACAAGATGCATCCATGAAGCCAAAACTTCTTTTAAGAATAAGAAAACAATCTGCTTTGATCCAGAGTTTTTTTTTTCCAACCGATAAAACTTTTTACTGTCACATACAGACAGAGAAAGCATTATTTCAGCTTATTTCAACCTGTTTCATACAACCACACATCAAAAACGTGTCTTTTCTGCTGCAAAAGGAAGCGCATGAACCACATCTATAGGACAGCAGGTGCTACGATGGTGAAAACTGCTAAGAAATTATCTTTAAGTTGACAGCAGGAAGGGGAAGACACAAAAATCTAATTGTTACAAATCGCTATTTTCAATTTAAACTGGAGAGATTCAAATTCTGCTTTTTTAGTTAACCAATAGCCTCGTTTTACTCTAATCATCTTCATAAGATGACAAATGTGTAGAATAACAGAACTGTGATTCAGCAGGGGAGTTTAATAAAGACTTCTCAGTTCCCCAACCACTTCTGAGAAATTAACTCAGATTTGAAATAATTCAAAGGAAACAGCCACCAGAAAACGTAGCCACGAGTGAAAACGCAAATGAGAAATCTGTATTTTCAACATTGATGTCTTCCTTTTACAGCACAAGTGTTGACAAAGGCTGCAGATAACAGTGACATCCTACCTCAGTTCCTATCAGAGCATGTGAACGGAGCGGAGCTGCAAAATATAGTTGGAGCATGGAGCCAGTTTTGATGAAATGCGCTCCAGTACCGCTCCGATACTGCTCCCACCACGAGTCTCGGGCATGCAGAAATCCACCCAGAATTGAGCTGTGCCCATCACAGGACTATGGTGGGAAAGCGCCCACAATGGCCTTAACCATGGCCTGAACAGGCTAACGTTATGGTTCCTTAGCTAGCTAAGTTTAGCTCGCCAACACTAAGAGTCGTAGCAGTAATTAAAAGATACTTGGGTGATAAAGTATGTTTTCTTGTTATTTGTTAATAAATAAGAATAAGAAAAAGGCTAAAAAAGACGTGAGCATTTTCCAGTGAATAAAATGAAAATAGTGATCAGAGCTGCTGCTGGTTGACTGTTAGCTCTTCCGGCAGCAGCTAACACCTCGTCAATCACCGCCTGTCCCTCACAAGATAGACATCTGAGTTTGCACTGACTTATGGTGGACCTACATGGATGTATTTTTTTGTATATTGTGTTTGGTGAACGAAGTGAAAGTCGCGGGGGAAATGCCACGTCAGATCCACAGAGATGTCTATCTGTGTGGTGCTCCAGACAGCTAGCTCCAATCACCTGTATAAACAATGGCGACGAGCGCTATTTATAGTCCTCTCACCCTCTCTCGTTCACAGTGACGGTACGTGGTCAACACCGCTTTATCGATACACAGCAGGGAAAAGGGAGGTGAGTAAGGTGCACAGGTGTTATCACAACGTCATTACAAGTGCATTAAAAAGGTATGTAGCCCATTTTGGGGGTAAATTTTCTCTCCCATGAGTCCTTGTTGCATTCCCGCTATGCTGATTGGTTCTGGGCTGGTCACGTGTTTCGTGGACGCCATGTTTGCTACCAATATTCCTAGTTCATATAGCGATCCCCACAGTGAGCACTGTGAGCTATATCAGAACACTTCAAATACATTATTCAATTATTATTAGTTGTTATGCCAATATAATGCCAAGCTGCAGTGCATATGGCTGTAGTAAGACCGGGTCAGGGGAAACAACTACACCGTTTCCCCCGTGACAAAAAACGGAGGAAATGATGGGAGATTAAGGTCAGAAGGAAGAACTGGAAAGCGACAGATTTCTCCGTGTTGTGTGAGGTAAATTTTTTTCTCTGACTTTTGATAACAATTACTTCAAAAAATAAAGTCATAATAGCATTAATATATACCATGCTCTCAAAAACTCCTGACACCACTTAAGAAATGAATTAAGTTTGAAGTTAGTCAAGCCTTATGCTAACCTTATGCTAGTTAGAAAATTAGCAGCTACTGTCATAACAACAGTAACTCGGATGCAATATAACACCTACTGTGAAAACGACGTGTGCATTTAATTCATGTCGATGTAGACAGCCACATTTCGGTAACACATAACTTTGCCTCAGTTACTAAGTTATTACTGCTATCGCGCTAATATTATGGTCCTTTATTCCCGCGATTGACATCTGACTAAAACCTCATCCTGTACTTGTGAAAACACGTAACTTTGCCTCGGGTACTACCAAGTTATTATTGCTATCGGGCTAATGTTATGGTCCTTTTCCCCTGCGATTTACATCTTACTGAAACTCACGTCCATAGCCTCATCCTATACTGTCAATCGCGTTATCATTTTCTTATATATTTGGCAAAAAAAAAAACTGTAACTTTGTGAAGAATTCAGTAGTTAGTCATGAACATTTTGGATGTATTGAACTTGTGTGTATTTGGCCAATTTAGAAATGAGAGTTTGATTCATCCATGTGTTTGTGAAATAAGAGATGTCTGGTTAAGAATACATGATAACTTATTGATAGCTTTTGTAAATACATTTGCATTTTTCTTTTATCTGCAATTCATTTACTTCCATTAAAAAGTCACTGTCATTTTCCTTTTAGGACCACTTTGATGAAAAACAGTATGAGAGTGGCAGAGCAGATGGCCTGAGGAGACTCAAACCGAATGCCGTCCCAACCAAGTTCATCTTCACACCACCAGAGTGCCCCGAGAGACCCACCAAGCGCAGTAGGACAGAAGATGAATTGTGTCCCGGTGCACAGGAACACATACATGTTGACCGTTCCTATTGTTCTACGCAAAGCCATACATCTCTTGAAGTTCAAACAGGTAAATATGTTCAAGGTGTTCAAAGTGAGAACTGATTGAACTTAGTCTATTTTAAAATGAGGTATCCCCATAAGGACAGGAGTGCAAAATGCAGCAACAAAGTTAATGTGCCATATACATAAATGTAATTTTATTGGATGTTATAAATTATTGCTTTATTTTATATGCAGGTATTTATTTCCACTAAAAGTGACAATGCTTTTGGCTATTCAAAATAATAATTGACACCATTATTATTCATTTTGGTAATGTTTACTAAAGTTTACAATGCAAACGTGAAGTCTGATCATGACTGATATTATACCATTAAATCTTTCTCACTCTCTGTGCAGTCTGAAAACAATACTGAATTGATAGTGTCCGATTCAACCCATGTCTAGTTAGCTTGCATACATGTTTCCGAATTTAACGAGTGTGTGTGTTCTTTTCTTCTGATTCTTTTTCAGATATTCAAGTTGACCATTACCAGTTCGATCTGATGGACAATGCATGCACTGATAAGGCTGTAAGCGGGGAGACGGTCAGCAGGGAGACAGCTATCAGTGAGATGGTCAGCAGGGAGACAGCGGGAAGGGAGAATGTCAGCGAGGACACTACAAACTGGGACAAACAACAAGTGAACATCTTGAAGAACCAGGTATCCTCACTCCAGCGGGCTCTTGTTAAAGAAAGGAAAGAGAAGTGGAAGGTTATCAGGCAGAGAACAACTTGAAGCAAATATTTCAGGAGTCTTCAACACAAATCAGCTTTACAAACTTAGCCAAGCAAGTACACAGGGGACAAAATGGTCTGCTGACACCATCAAAAAAGGCACCCTGTCTTGGCACTGAGTCAGGTCAACCAGGATTCATACCAAGCTGCACCGTCACATCTGCGCTCGGCCATATGGGTGATGAAGAACATATCTGTAGAGGCAGGGATATGTTTCTCACTTGTCACTGGGGGTTATAGGTGTTTGTGTGTGGGCGGAGCTATGCATGTGTGTGTGGCTGTGGGTGTGTCACTGGGGCTGAGTGATTGCCTAATGAATATCACCTGCATCGGCCTACGAGTCTCTGCTCGATTTCGGTCACGGAGAGCGCGGCGGACGGTGGAAGGATAACGCTGGAAACCTTGGCCAGGAGAAGCTGCATTGGCGTTGGGTTTGAGGTGTGATCCGGGATTCACAGAAAGTGAGGTAAACTCAGGAGGCAGGATGCCAGGCGAGGATGAGGGAGAAGAAATAGATGACATGGAACAAGGCACTGACAAAACAAATGAGCCGATACAGGGTGCTGAAAGATGCACTGAAGGAGGTAGATAGCAGATGGTCAGCAATCAGAATAAGAAAAGGAAGGGACAATCAACTGAATCAGACGAAAACGGCAAGGAGGAAGGTAAACCACCTCAAATCAAAGTAATACTGCGATTTCAATCCCCGTGTACTGTCAATCCCATAAAGGCCAGCGAAGAAGTTCATAAATTGGTCGGAAATGTTTTTGCAGTTTGGCCTTTGAAGGACGGTAATTTAATGATTGTGTGTCGAGACAAAGATCAGCAACAAAGTCTAATGAAATGCAAAGAGTTTTTGGGGAAAGCGATTAAACCACAGGAGTGGGAAGAGAAAGGTAAAGTCTTGGGGGTGATTTCAGGTGTATCGACTGACATGTCTGACGATGAGATTAAAACTAACGTGAGGGGTGCACGAATTGTTAAAGTGAAGCGCCTACCTATCACTAGAAATGGAGTCAAGAGTGCAAGTCTGTCTGTTATGTTGGTCATGGATGAAGAGCAATTACCAGACAGGATTAAGATTGGATACGTCAGTTACAACGTTAGACCGTATATTCCCCCTCCAACGAGATGCTATAAATGTCAAAGATTTGGACACATTGCCGCTGTGTGTAGGGCTACACCCCGGTGCGCAAAGTGTGGGGGTGAACACGAGTATGGGAAGTGCGCCGAGGGAACTAAAGTTAGGTGTTGTAATTGTGGCGGGGAGCATAGCGCTGCATATAAGGGCTGCGAAGAGCATAAAAAAGCTGTGCAGGTACAAAATGTGAGAGTGAACGATAAACTATCCTATGCTGACGCTATTAAGAAAGTGAACAAAGCAAAACCAGTCGCCCGAGTGATTTCTGCCTCCCAGCCTTCCCCGCAAACATTGGTAGGCCCACAGCCCCCGAGACACATTGACAATGAGAACATCCTGATTGTTGACAAACAAAAATTTGTTGCATTTGTGGTGGAATGTATTAATTGTACAGCAACGATAGAAAGTAGGACACAAAAACCTATATAATTATAAGAGCAGCTAGGAAATATCTTGGGATGGAAGATCTGTCCTTTGCTTTTAATAATTCATTGATTGTTTCAAAGGTAAATGAAAGTCAGCAGTCATGTGGTGGTGGATTGTGATGGTACTGTCTATACTGCAATGGAATGCCAGAAGCTTAATAGCAAATGGCCAAGAGTTTAAGCACTTTATTGAAAGACAACACGATAAACCAAACATTATATGTGTACAGGAAACCTGGCTCAAACCAGTACTGGATTTTAGAATATTTGGATACACAGCCATACGTAGGGACAGAGGTGTAGGAATAGGAGGAGGAGTAGCTATTTTCATCCAACAGGGTCTTAATTATAAGTTGTTAAATGTAAATGCAGAAGTGGAAGCAATTGGGGTTGAAGTGTGGGCTGGGGACATAAAGTTTGAAGTGGTTAATTTTCATAACCCATGCTTAAAGATAACAAGAGAGCTACTTGAGGAAATCTGCAGTTAAGGGAGTAGCAGATTGATATTATGTGGGGATTTTAATGCTCACAACACACTGTGGGGAAGTAATCGAACAGATGATAATGGACGGGTAGTTGAGGTTTTTATGGATGATTGTAAGTTGGTGTGTATGAATGATGGAAAGGGGACGAGACTTGATGTGGTGCGTGGAGTAGAATCGGCCATAGATCTTCCTATAGTGTCAGAACAAGTAGCAGGAACCACTCAGTGGGATGTTCTTAAAAACTCTCTGGGAAGTGATCACTTCCCTATTTTGGTCAAGATAAGAGAACATAATGTTTACCTGGAGCACAACTTGCATCCTAGATGGAGTATGAGAGAGGCCAATTGGGGACTATACAGTATAGCATGACTGCGGATGCCAAATTTATGGGGATATTGCCGACTGTTGATGTTGAGGAATTTAACTCAGTGATCACGAATATAATATGTGATACTGCAGAGGAAATCATAGGCAAGTCTACTGGCCATAGGCAAAATAAAATGGTTCCCTGGTGGACAAATGAATACAAGGCAGCTGTTAAGGCTAGAAACAAAGCATTTAAGAACATTAAATGTAATCACTCTTTTGATAAACTAAAAGCATATAAACAAGCACAGTCTAAGGCTAGAAGGATTATTAAAGATGCTAAAAAGAGATATTGGAGGAACTTGTGTGGAACCATTGGATCAGAGACCAAAATAGAGGACATGTGGGGTATCATTTGCTGTAGCAAATGAATATCAAATGTAATGTTAATCTTGGAACAGCTGCAATGGCCCTGATGCCAAGGACTACATAACAGACTTAATGTGGTACAATATACAATAATATACAATAGCTTTAATGAATAATCATAATAATTTACTCTTACGGTTTCAGCAAGAAAATATTTACCAAGTTAGCAATACATGTTTTTTTTAACATTAAATGTCTTTAATTCATTCATCACCTTTTTAAGGTTATAGATCAAATCAGAAAATATAGTAAACGTCTCTCCAATCATTTCCTCATCATGTCAAGCCCAACCTATATACCTGAAATAAGCGAACCGTTCCGACCCGAACCGTACCGGACTGCATAGTGGGAACACGCCATATGTTGTCCGTTCCACATAATCTAGAACACAAAGCTCCCTCACGACTGAAAGGAATCAACTCCCCTCTTACAGTTTTTCTTTTGAAAACACAGGAACTATGTATTATTTTCTGTATTGTGTATAGTCATGAGCATGTTGTTAAGCATCTAAATGGCATGTAACTGGAGCACAACGTATGCAAGAAAATAAGGCCAGATGTGATCTATACCACTGACCATCATATCCTCCCTTAAAGTTCACTCATTATCTATTTAGCAGCTACACATGCAGCATGTTCACTTGACTCTTGCTGCTTATGTGGATTTGCCAATGTAATATGTTTTTTCTTTTGTTTATTAGATATTATCTTGTTTTAAAATGGAATATTATGGTATTTTTTTTTTTATGTAATGGGACAAGCTAACAGAGTTCTTTCACCATATTCTTTAAACAAACTATTAATCTATACAAAAATTTGTTTGGCTGCATCTTCTCGAGTTTACCTTGTTCTTAGAGTCCTAGAATCCTTTCTTTATATTGTTTTATTAACTGCATGGTCTACCTTTGTGTTGATGCGAGCTCCATTTTAGTCAACAAATGATGTAACATTATCATCAAAACGGGGTATGGAGATATGAACCACTTCATTCATTTATTTGTCAGTCGTTCAAGTCAAGGAGAATGTAAATACTTTTGTTAAAAACACTCCCCAAATTACATTAAGCGTTTATAAACAGTAGTGAAAAGTAACGTCAAAATCCATAGCAGGGACTCAGTGCATACAAACAATATATACATCAGCTTTGTGCTGTTTCCCACTACCATACTGTTTCTGACTCCTTCCTTGAGGCCTTTCACTTCACCTATAACATTACAAGCATTGTTCATTAAGGTTAAAGACAAACACAAATGTTACACATTGTCATTTGACAAAATGTGATTTATATAATTAAATCTCAACACAAACACTATATATGTCATAAGCAGGCCACATTCTTGAGGAGAAAAAACTGCTACTTGAATGACAAAGTTAAAAGAAGATGTGTCCTCATACCTTTTTCTATAAATGTGCACCAGATATGAAAACATTAAGATAGATAAGCAAAAGGTAAATTCCCTTCAGTATTCCATTTAGGAAGTTGAGTTGAGTGCACTGTGCTGAATGATATGACATGTAGGGAGAGTTTGAGGAGATGTTACATTGGAGGGGGGGGGGGCAGGTTTCTCAGGCGTTGCTCCTTTCCTCGATTGTAAAGGTTTCCATCGGGCCTTTGCTCAAGGCTTTGATGTTGTCCAGAAGACTGGTGGGGGTCAGAATGTGGGAAGACCCTGGACATAAATGATTAAACACGAGGTCAAAAAAATCATTTGCAAAATTCTGACTGGCTCCAGCAGGGGGCGCAAAAAAGCCAGAAATAAAACAAAAAACAGCCAATACAACTCAAAAGGAGGAAGGCCAAAAGGTGTTTATCAACTGAAGTCTGGAGTAATGTAGAAGTGGTATTAAAGCTCACCTATGATAACCTCGCAGGATTTCACCGCCTGGGTGACTTCATAGGCGCAGCGCATCTCAGAGTAGCTCATTCCTCCAATAATAAAGATGATGAGACGTGAGCCCGACCGGCGTTCGTCCTGAGCACTGGGTTTCGACTTCTGGCGAGCACTGTGGCATCAGACATGTATTGAGATGAAATTTAGTGGAACAAGTAGGAAAACAAGCCGTTAGCATCCTGACGTAAGACTAGGAAGATAGATACAGATGAAATAGATACACTTTCACACGAGGGCACAAACTTACCAGCCTCTCATTGTTGTCTATAGATTCAAATTGGGATTGTCCATGTGTTTTATTATGACTACTTTGATGAATATGACAAATAACTTTGAGCACATTTGTAGCACCAGAAAAGAAGGCAAGTGTCGGCTGTTGTTTTTTCTTGTATCCGATAGCTTTTGACATGAATTAAATGGGTTGAATGGAAAAAAAGAGCGTTTCTAAAGTACCTCTTGCAGAATTTTGCATCAGAAACTGTTTTGCACAATCACTTTAAACACCCACCTGACAGCCCCAGAGCCATTCCATGCGGCAGGACACTCAGACTGGTGCGGCCATTCTCTGGCGTCCAGTTTGTTCTCCACGGCATCCTGACGGTAACAGAGATTAAATGTCTCGGTAGTTAGTTACATGTTGTTACATGTTGTTACATGCGATTCTGTGAAGTAGACAGCATTAGCTCCAAAAATGTTTTGCCATTAGATCAAGTTTTCCCTTGAATGAAACATGTATATTATTTTGTATACGTATATTAACTTAATTACAAGATGCATCCATGAAGCCAAAACTTCTTTTAAGAATAAGAAAACAATCTGCTTTAATCCAGTTTTTTTTTTCCAACCGATAAAACTTTTTACTGTCACATACAGACAGAGAAAGCATTATTTCAGCTTATTTCAACCTGTTTCATACAACCACACATCAAAAACGTGTCTTTTCTGCTGCAAAAGGAAGCGCATGAACCACATCTATAGGACAGCAGGTGCTACGATGGTGAAAACCGCTAAGAAATGATCTTTAAGTTGACAACAGGAAGGGGAAGACACAAAAATCTAATTGTTACAAATCGCTATTTTCAATTTAAACTGGAGAGATTCAAATTCTGCTTTTTTAGTTAAGCAATAGCCTCGTTTTACTCTAATCATCTTCATAAGATGACAAACGTGTAGAATAACAGAACTGTGATTCAGCAGGGGAGTTTAATAAAGACTTCTCAGTTCCCCAACCACTTCTGAGAAATGAACTCAGATTTGAAATAATTCAAAGGAAACAGCCACCAGAAAACGTAGCCACGAGTGAAAACGCAAATGAGAAATCTACATTTTCAACATTGATGTCTTCCTTTTACAGCACAAGTGTTGACAAAGGCTTCAGATAACAGTGACATCCTACTCAGTTCCTATACCAGGGTATCCCTGGGTTTAACCACATGAAATTTAAGACCTTTTTAAGACCACAAAAAATGAAAATTAAGACTGGGGTCGAGACCCTGGGGGGTTCGATCCCCTCTAGGACACAAAACACCACGTACACAAATCAGTTTAAAATCTGTTATTTCACAGATCATGCAGAGCAGTCACTGTACATATTGTGGATAGGTCAAGTAATTGAAAACACAGGTAAAAAAACACATATGCTTAAAGTGTACTTTTGACAACTGTACTTAGTACAAAGTACAATATTTTCGGTGATTTAAAATGCGCTTCATTGCATTGTCATGCGTTTTGTCCCGAATAAATACTGCTAACGAGAGAAGTTGTCCTCCTGTGATTCACCGATTCATACGAGTTTTACAAAGCTGCCGTCAACATTCACCACTGACCTCTCATGTCACATAAATAAGCCACGCTAAGCACGCTGTAGCACACCAAAATACATCGCCATTTTCTTTGTAACATAAAGCACTGTTGTCATCTTAGCCATAGTCGGAACTGCTTCAGAACAGCTACGTTAAAGCTACTGTTGTGATCGATAACAAAATGGCATTCCATGTTCATTGCTAGTGCTCGCAAATATATCTGCTATGGCCAAGCTCAGCAAAGAAGGGTTGACGTTCTTGAGCTAGCTTAGCATGTTTTGCGCTCCTCATGTCCAGGGCAAGGTGACCTAATGTTGTAAGTTTGAATTGTTTACGACAGCACTTACATCTCGCCTCCACGTCAGTCTCTGGGGCCGCGAGCAACCAGCTGCTGTATTTTGGATCACTTAGCCATTGCGGGTTGAATTTGCACTTTCCCATCTTCGAAACAACTGACCACCAACTGCCGGGCGGGTTGGCTCATGCACGCTGTCACTGTCACTGTACTCACGAACTGTCAGGCTAGCCGAGACCTGTGTGCTCATGCTCCATATTCACGTTCGCGCGCTCTGTTATTCATGTTTGACGTTCATAGGGGCTGTGGTTCGTTCACGTTTTCTGCGTTGCTCGTAATTCGCTACAGATCGGTTGAGGGGGAAAAATAGACCAGAGAAATTTAAGACCTATGTATGACATTTTAGACCCGTGACACACATTTAAGACCTTTTTAAGGCCTAAAATCGGGGGAATTTTTTTAAAGACTTTTTTAAGACTTTTAAGACCCCGCGGCTACCCTGTATACAAAACTCTTTTTATCTTATTGTAATAAACTCTTTATGGAACCCTTTCAACATATGATAAAAGCAATTGAGCATAAGTACCGAGGGATGTTGGAATGGAAACAGAAGGATCACCTACCAGGATCTACACAAAAGTGGTGCCTTTCTGTGCCCTATAAATGCAACTGGAACATAATAACATATACAAAGATATGACACTGCCTATCAGGTGACCTGAATGTAATAACCTGCTTTTGTTCTGGTGGAGACTTGGCGTGGCAGCCCACTGAGCTACAACATGAAGCCGGTAAGGCTTAAGCTGTTTAAATATCAGTTAACTGTAAGAGAATAAAGATGTTAATGCTATGTGATCTCACAACAGCTAAAGGCATCTATTGTCAGAATATTCTTACTCACCTCCATCACATCTTTTATAACTGGGGTCCATCTTGACAGGTTGTACTTCTCCTCCTGGGAACGATCCCGCCGGGTAGCTTTTCGAGAAAAGAAACTCGGCTGCAACCAAAAGTATAAAAAGACCATCAACATGATTATAATAATAAAAAAAAAAAAGAGATTGTAGTGTAAAGGCCCAGCCTTCAGCTACAATCAGTTTTTCTGAATGAAATAATCCTCTTACCGATGTGATGATGGGGACGCCCAGTTCTTTCCAGTTCAGGATAAACTCTCGTTCGTCCTCAATCTTAACATGCTGGATAAGTTTGTTTAAGTTCTCATCTGTTGTTCCTGTTTTTACACACAACATGGTTTATTAGAGCTAACACCTTTTAATCAAATAACTAATTATGTGTAACTTTAGTAAATAAAAAAAGGTTTAACTACATTTTGTGTTAAACTGGCTAAAAGCTCAGTGGGAATTGAACATATTTCATTAGCAGACAGTGAACAGAGGTGGCCTTGTTTTTCTATTTACCGCTGAGGCTGAAGATGTAGAGCAGCACGGCTCTGATCTTGTCGTAGGTGCTGTATGGGTGCAGCAGCACAGGCAGCAGAGTCCTCATTGGATCTTTTACCTTCACTCCGTCCACATCTGAACCAACAGCGAGGTCCTTCACAGAAAATGCACAGCATATTTCACATCTGGTAGATTACCATTACGGCTGACACATTTCTTCTAAATCATTGAAGGTCAGTAGTTAGAGCTACAGAAAGCTACTCATCAAAAGTGACCATGAGGAGTCAGAATCTGACATTTCACAGTCTGTATCCAAGTCCAAGCTGTCAAACCACTCATTCTAGTAGAGCAATGTTGAATTTCAGACAGATCATAGTGGTCACTCCTTATTTTGCATACAATTGAGATTAATTTGTGTAATTTAAGGACGCCTTTCCACCTCCTTGCACTTCTTTTGGGAGTTTTCACTTCTGGAAACTCACAAAAAAAAACCTGCCCTTTGTAGATCTAAGATGTAAACATACTCATTCATCGAATGGATAACTTCTTGCCTCAGAGGTTTTCCAAAAAACATTTCACAGAACTAGTTATGTAACATAAGAGGTTTGGAAATGGGCCACCATGTAGGTCAAGTCAGAAAGCCAACGGCGTGCTCTGCGGACATGTACCATCCGCATAGTGCTAAAGGATAAGGCGCTTTCTGCTTGGAAAATGTTGCATATACACCCACAACTAGTTCAAGCAGTGGTAAAAAAGACAAAACAGAGTGCAGACAGACCTGTTCAGCTTTGCAGAGTTTCTCCACGTTGTTGGAAAAATGTTTCATGCATTCTTCAGCCAACTGCAGATGAATTGTTTTCTAGAATTAAGGCAGACAGAGAGACTAGTTAAAAAATATCTCCTTTGCTGCTAAAATCATGACAAAGCCATCAGGCATGATAACAGGCTGTGGAGACACCACACTCAACCACAACATAATGATCACCTACATCTGTAATCATCTCCAACAACTGCTGGGAAGCAAATACTGTTAGCGTTTCATTTGTCCTAGAACCAATCTCAAGGCATAGTCCTTAAAGAAATTCAGTAACAGTTTCAAATTTAAGCTGAATAGATAGCATTATGATAAGTGCAATTCAGGTCTTAAAGTTACTTTAAGTGGTGCCTCATACCTCTGTCACCTGTTTACGGAAAGAAGGCATCTTCTTCATCATTTGGGCCAAGTTGCCGATTGTGATCTGAGGAAAAAGTCAAATCAGTGTTTGATTAAGATATGATCTTAATATAAAGGGAATATTTAAAGATACCAGAGAAGCACCCAAGCAGAAACACCAGTACTGTACCTTCTCATCTGGCTGTTTCTTGCTAGCAGATATTTCCTTTAGCATCTTGGGGATTTGTCTATTGTAAGAACAAAACAAAGTTAAGCTCTGAGTGATGACAAAAGAACAGGATATTGCACTCACCTGAATGTTGCACACATACTCTGAAACCTCAGCGATGTGTTTGTGCCTGAGCTTCACCCAGAGCATGTCGTCCTCATTCAGCAGGGCCTGCTTCTCTGAGCCATCTTTGGACTTGTACCTGGCCACAAGTTTACCCAGATAATTAGTTTCAACTAGCTTCACGACAACATGGTGCAGTAGGGTGACCGTGTGTAGTTCTGAGTGCAGGGAGATACAGAAAAAGGTTTACTTGTAGGTGTCGTTCTCGATATCAATAAGGTCGTATGTCATGGCCTGGTAAGTGAGCTCATGCAGGATTGGGCTCACGGGGTCAAAACTTCTTTCCACTATCAACAGCTGCGCTTGGGTTTTTCCCTAGAGATGCAGGGAAAATCAGAGGTAAAATACAGCCTTTTATGTGAAAAATCTTTGATAATGACATGACTTTCCTCTGATTTTCTGTGATAATGCTCAACGGCTAACTTTTCAAATTTCGTGTCAAGGAACAATTTCATCTGCTTAAGGCGAAAAAAGTTTTTTTTTAATTTTCCTTTCACACAATGACTTCCGTTAAGCTGTAAGAGGAAAATAACACCAGACTTGAAGGTTCATATTTACTCCCAAGGCTAAGTCTCTGTTTGTCCTGTCAACATTCTTTGTTCAGCAGGCGTCTCACCTTCTTCTTACCGCTGTCATCCAGCTCATAATGTTTCACCAGCTTGTTGTCGACCAGCTCGGCAAGAGTTTTGGCGTTCTCCATGTTGCCGTCTCTATTTATGATATAAATTGAATTCCAAGAGTTATCACAGTCAAGTTAATCCATATTGATGTTTAAAGGGATAATCCGGAGTAAAATGCACTTTAGGTCAATTTACGGGATGTTGGGAGTACATACGCTGAGTTGACATCAAAATCATTTAATTCTGATGTGTTTTGAGAATTTTGATTTGACCGTTTTCAGCCAAAAGTCGTTAGCCTGGAGGAGAGTGGGGCATATGGTATCGCCGCTACAAAATGCTATTTTTACACCTCTTCTACAGCTCCAAACAACATAACACTTACGTGGTAGTGAGTAGAGGGTCCCTAAATCCAAACAGAAGTGTCCCGAGGTCTTCATGTGGTCGGATAGAGAGTCCAGAATGAATTTAATCAAGCCAGTATCTTTACGGAAATGCTCCTGCTGCAGCTGGCATCTTCAGCGTAAAGTCCGTATACTGTAGTAGAGAGCCGAGTGTGGAGTAACACGCTCTGGAAATTCACAATTTTGTTGCCGTTTTTTTTTTTACAAACATAGTCCAGTATTTCTTTCGAAAGCCAGGATAGGAACAAACACGCACCATAACTCCAAAAGTTTGCTCCGCTGTTTGTTCAACAATCTGCTCACACACCTCTCCTTCTTCTGTGATGGTCACTCCAGTCACGCAAAAGACGTCTTCCGTAAACAGGAGGCTAGGTCACGCGAGACGTAAGGTCACGTGACATTTTATAAAATTCCAACCTGTTAGTAAGCTAGGCTTTGCTGTTGCATACAACTTCATTTCACTTTCGAAAGAAATACTGGACTATGTTTGTAAAAAGAACGGCAACGAAATTGTGAATTTCCAGAGCGAGTTACTCCACACTCGGCTCACTACTATACGGTCTTTACGCTGAAGATGCCAGCTGCAGCAGCAACATTTCCGGAAAGATACTGGCTTGATTAAATTCATTCTGGACTCTATATCCGACCACATGAAGACCTCGGGACACTTCGGTTTGGCTTTAAGGACCCTCTTCTCACTACCACGTAAGTGTTATGTTGTTTGGAGCTGTAGAAGAGGTGTAAAAATAGCGTTTTGTAGCGGCGATACAATATGCCACACTCTCCTCCAGGCTAACAACTTTTGACTGAAAACGGTCAAATCAAAATTCTCAAAACACATAAGAATTAAATGATTTTGATGTCAACTCAACGTATGTACTCCCAACATCCCGTAAATTGACCTAAAGTGCATTTTACTCCGGATTATCCCTTTAAGATACCAGAACTTGTTAACCCAGCAACTGTAACATAACAGACATCAAACTGACTTCTATGGTGTTTTGTAGATGCCATTTAGAGAAAGATTTGAGTTATTTTTCAACATATTTTGGAAAAATCGCTGTCAGCTGTTTCTTGCAGGCAGTTCTGATTAGATATCAATAATTAGCTTTTTAATGGACAATTTACTTATTCATCTATTTTTTATTTTGTAGATAAATAAGAGCAACACATAGCTTTTCAAATATCTACATTCAAATATAATCTGCTGCCTATTAAGTTAAAGTAAGAGCAAAGTGAGGTGCTTTAAGGGGGAATGTCTGCTCCACTTAAGATGCTCAATGGACGATCAGTAAACTATAGAACCGACCACAACCTTACCAACAACCATAGCTAACCGGGGCTGCTAATTTCCAGATGATTTTCAAAACTTGTCAATCAGGATTACAATGATTCACAGTGCGGTCAGACAGCAAGTCATTCATTTTTTTTTCTAGCTTAACCCAAAGCCTAAATCTCATTTTCTGCTACAGTTAGGTAACACTTTCTAAGTTCTTCTCATAAAAAGCATCCTTCTGCTTTAGGGCTGTGATGTGCTGGAACCTGAGAAACTAAATCTTCTTTGGCTTACTTCTTGTATCTGACCCCTGGGTATTCGTCCAATGTAGCACAGAGCGTGACAAGCTGTTCTGCGAGTGTCTCCAGTGTCTTCTTTTTGTCCTGACTGTGAGGACTGTAGATGCTTTTGAATCCCTCTGGATTATCACATGTGAATACCTGGAAAATACACAGAAAATAATTTGTATGCCAGCATATAATGAATAGTTTTTAATCTCTGATGATATCCCCAATTTAAGGAATAAGGGTAATATGCAACAAATATTGAAAACAAGTAAGATGTTTTGATATTTTCAAAATCCATAAAAATGATCTTGACCTAACAAACTGCTACAGCCAACACTTGTGACTGATTCACTCAGAGTATTAAGGCTTTCTCTCTGTCAGCTGCAATAAACTAGAACAAACTTTGGATTAAAATGAGGAAATGGGACATTGTGAAACTAAAAGAACAAACTTTGCCAGCTGCAATCACTCACTTGTGCCTCTTGTGGCAGGAAGGAGATGTTAATTTCTTTGCAGACGCGGATGTACTTTGCACAGTAGAGCTTCATCTCGTTGAACAGGTTATCAGGGCAGTCTGTGGAACCAAAATAACTTTCAGTGTGTATTTTGATAATGTCCTTTATCTTTTTGTCTGATAATTTGTAATTAAACTTGATTCAAGAGACAATTTTAAGTCACTTACAGTCAGTAAAATAAACATATGCTGATTTGTATTTGGGTTTGGGCTTGAAGTCATCTATAAAGGCTTGCACACACTGTGAAAACAAATTCAGCTATCAAGGGAGAACTTGGCAGAACGAATCTGATCGTTGCAGGGTTATGATGACAAACCTTCGAGGTTGGTGTCATGAAGTAGATTGCCTTCATTTCGGGAACAGGCTCTCTGCTTTTGTAAAGGTCCTCCACAACTACAGAAACAAAACATTCACTTTAACAGTAGCTGTGTCAAAAGAATCCACATACAGATTATAATTAGTTCCAATTGATGCCTGTATTTTAGGAAACAATCTGGTTTTGCTGTAATGGAAACCTCTCAACCTACTTGTAATTTTCTCTGTCATCAGATCGGACATTTTGCAGCATGATGCCAGGAGCTTGGTGGTAAAGGGGTCCAGAATTAATATCTGTGAAGACATATTTGTAGTGGTCTGTAAATTAGGATCCACATTGATTGCACAGTTTTGTAACAGAGCCTGAAAATAAAGTCTCTCGACAGTCATAGTGCATGAGTAAAATCAGTCACACAAGACATTCAATCTGTAATGACAAGCTTTTTTGTTTATGCAGTAACAAACTTGCAGTTTTGCCCTACCTTCCATACTTCAGATTTTCTACAGTCTGTGATAATGGTGTCTTTTATTCCTGTAAGAAACACAAAGCACGACAACATGAAGAATAAGAGTAAAACCAGTAGGAAATCACATTCAACACTATTAAAAATCCATCTTGGATATTATGTTGAAAACCATGAGCTCAATATAAGAGATGGACACAGTCAGAGAACAGATTGCATCACAGCAGACAAAACATCTCAGATCACTCAAGTACAACCCTTTCAAAAAGCATCAAATACTCTTATGAAATAGCAGGACTGTAGATCTTCCCCATAACTCATAAAGGTTCCATCTAGATTAAGAGAGATTATTGCTTTTCCAATCAGAAAAGAAAGTAAAGGATCTAATGCAAATAATCAAAAAATAAATGTATGTATTAGTTAAAAACATTGCCCTGGTTACATTTAGTATCTTTGATCGAGTAGATTTAAATTATTAATTAGCTTGCTGGTGGAAATCAATTCTGATATCATTTAGAAAGCTATGAGATTTCTTATGACTCCTCCAATATCATAACTAACACTAGGCTATATCAATCTTAAAAACTTTCCTGTTAGACTTTATGGAGATATTAAAGATTCGCTTAGGCCAGATATAGAACTTAGTTAACGTATTGTGTACCATATTTTAGCGTCCTGCAAAGCCATTTTGCTCTACAAACGTAACCTGACTCCAACCAGATGAGAGTCGTTATTTGGAGCAGGTTTGTGTCAGTAATTGATCCAATTCAAACAGAGTTAGCATGCAGGGATGAGGTGGGGCTACAGGCGATACAAGTGACCTCACGTAGACAACTGCCACAAAAGTATGCCACAGAAGTCAGGAGAAGCATGGCAAACAACAAGTGTTTAACCAAGTTTAGTCGCTCGTTGTATACTCTATCATCTGATCCCAAGTTTGTGAACTTCCGTTGCAAAATACAGCAGAGTAAAACTGAACTTTTCCTGACACCCGCGAAATGCAAAGTCACTCAATAAGAAGTCATTAATAACAGCACATAATTCGCAACCCAGCAAGTTCATAAAAAAGCTAAACTTCACAAAGCCACGAAACGCTCTACGGAATGAACTTACTTTTCCAAACTATTCTTTTCAGCCCGTGATCTGAACCCGCTGCCATCTTGTTTTCTTTTTTTCCTATACGCCTCTTCTTCCTGTTGGTCCGGTGTCAATGGAATCTGACGTCAACTGCGTCAACAAGTGTGCGACGGGGCGTGGTTGTAGTTTTTATACTACAGATAGAAAATGCCGTTTCTGTCCAAAATGTGCGGTAGATGGAGAAAAATTAAAGCTGTTAGTGAAAGAGATGAACATGAAAAAAATTAACATCTTAAAAAAGACAAAAAACTACTGACTCATGGTAAGGCAGTTTCACTTTTAAATTCACAACTAAATTCAATTCAATTCAGCTTTATTGTCAATTCTTCAACGACGCTGAAGTTGGCATCCGATTCGCCAGCCTCCGATTCGCGCATTAAAGGGGTGGGCATAAAGGGCCATTTCACTGCTTTTTTTGCATTTTGATCGACCAAAACAAGGTCCTGTATGGAAACTACAAAAGTTACACTGATCAAATCTGGATGGAATTATTCTAAAGAGGTTTTAGATTCATTAAAATCTTGTTTGGGATTTGTGAAACCTTTTTCTGATTTGTGAAAATACAGAACAGGGCCATTTCACTGCTTTTTTGGTATTCTGATCACCCTGAACTGGGTCCTGTATGGAAACTACATTACTTAGACAGCTCAAATCTGGATGGAATTATTCTAAAGAGGCTATAGATTCATTAAAACCTTGTTTGGGATTTGTGAAACCTTTTTCTGATTTGTGAAAATGCAACTGATCTATGCTGTAGAACGAAATGTGACTCCTTACAAAATCAACACTTTATCACGAATAAGTTTTGTTTTGTTTTTGTTTTTTTCTTTTAAAGGTCTCATCAGAGTTTCTGCTGCATACTTTTGAGTATCTCTATTCCTATGTGTAATACATCTGAAACTCTAGTAAGGGGAAGTCCAGCTTCTTTGCCAAACCAATGTACACAGCAGATTTGGTTGCTACATCCCTGAATATAGAATATCTTGCCAATAGCAACAAAGATGTTTCCCTGTCATGCTTTTCATTACTACTTGTCCCAAGCTGTATCTCCCTGCTTCAGTGTGATTGGATATTTGCTCTTCACTAGGAGGAGCCAGATGCTGGTATTTCACCTTGCACGGACACCACAATGTTTAGAAAAAAAGGTGAAACCATCAAAGAGAATTGTTATTAGGAATCAATCAGAAAGTGTACAACCATTAGAGGAGTGTTTCAGAGACAAACCTGAAGAATGGGTGCTATGAAGTGGCTGGGAATTTTTATTTTGCTGAGCATATGCTCACAGGTACAGTAATGATTTTATTTACAGAGCTTTTTTTTTTTAAATCAGGCACACAAATAACCTTAAAAGTAGTTAACATAGCATGACTAGATTAGAGTAAGTATAGAAGAAAAACTTTAATTTGAAACATTCACATGCAACTATTATGTCATAATACCCTTTTCTCTACATTTGCAGGCTGCAGCCCAATCAGGTACTGTACTGTCTTTTTTTATATAAATGTTGATGTTTTATCAAATGAGAATAAAGAAAGATAAACCACTGATTGCATGGTCAAAATCACATCTCAAATAATATCTGTTTCAGTTTGACAAACATGTGGTATAATGATCTGTACTTCTTGCATCACTCTCATCAGATATCCAGGTATCCATCTTCTCTGCAACATCTAAGACTGTGATTCTCAGATGGACCAGATACGCTGGAGCTGCCTCATACAAGATCACTGCGGCCCTCAAAAGCTCACCAAGCAACACCATCGCTTTTGCCACATTTGGTCCAAACACAGTAATGGGCTCTATCAGCTCTCTGTCTCAAGATGTGTCGTATATCTTCACTGTGGAAGCTCTGGATGATTCCCAAGCAACACTGAGCTCTGCTTCTACTGAAACATCAACAGGTGAAGCACTCTTTCATCAATCCTGTACTATTTAAGCACCTGATGACATTTAGCATTTTTAATATTAATTCCTGTTTAATGCTTTTTAAACTTGTCTTATCATATTTTACAAAGTCCGTGTAGTGCAGTTTAGATTGCAATCTGCTGTCTCAAATATGTAGTGTACAAAAAAATTCAAATATGAAAAGTTAGGCTGGATCCAGGATAGTTAACACTGAAATGAAAATGTAAATAAATCCATCCATCCATCCATCCATCCATTTTCTATACCGCTGAATCCGGGGGGCTGGAGCCTATCCCAGCGGTCATTGGGCGAGATGTAAATAAATCTCAAAGTTAAATATTAGAGACTGAAGTAAGCAGCTGGCGGAGGACTGAGCAGAGGAGAACAAAAAGCGACTGCATTGCTCAGGCTTATATAGACTGCACTTATCAGTTATCATAGCATTTTCTTCAGTTACATCTTTGTAATAATGTTCAGTGAGTTATTTTCTAAAATGTACCAAGAAGGTTCTGTGGAAAAAGCTTGTCGAAACTTCTTAAAATTGGTGGATAACATGGGAGAATGGTAAGAATGTGGAGAACGTTCCTCTGTTTGATGTCATCTTTGTTCTGAACTGTTATGATTGCTGTAGCCCCTGATATGATGGATCCCATCACAACTGTTAAGCCGAAGGATAGCAGGACCTTGATGGTAGAGTTTAATTTGAAATCTGGGGCAACTCAGTACGTCATCCGAGTTCAGAACGCCAATGGCTTCTTCAGAGAGGACACAGTGTCGACCTCCCCTGCTGAGATTAAGCTTCTCACCCCCTACACCGAGTACTCGCTCAGCATCATGGCTATGAACAGCATGGGCCGCAGCCAACCATCGGCTCCTGTGACTGCAAAGACAGGTACTCTTGTTTTTCATATTACAGTATTGCTGTTTTGTTTTGAAGGATTTTCGCTTGTTTTCATTTTCACAGCTGGGAAACAAAATACAACAGGAAAAATAACTCCAGAGGGCTGGTCTATGTGAAGAAGAGACTCATAATTATTAAGAAACACAGAACACTGTTCTCATCCGTTCCCTTTGCCCTGCAGAAGTCACTTGATCTGACATATTGTGCCATAGAAGGGGCACTATATACAGTTTTGTATACACACATCATTGGTGAATATCTAGGTTTGCCTTACCCAAGAAATGCACCAGCACCCCTGAGGGGCTTCTCCTGTATCGGTGGTAACTCTACCTGACCCTCTCTATCCCAAACACAAAGAGCTGACCTCAACCTTAATACACAGCCGTA
Source organism: Odontesthes bonariensis (assembly GCF_027942865.1). Taxonomy (NCBI): domain Eukaryota; kingdom Metazoa; phylum Chordata; class Actinopteri; order Atheriniformes; family Atherinopsidae; genus Odontesthes; species Odontesthes bonariensis. The sequence goes on along the minus strand of NC_134520.1, from coordinate 29,825,897 downwards.
CACAGTTCATCTCCACCTTCTCCCCAAGGGAACATTTGATCCCTTACAAGCCAGAAAACAAAAACAAATCAGTTTGACTCTTTTATTCTCACTGTTGACATTAAAGAGCTTATATTTAGAATAGGAGCTTCATATTTCCAATGTTGCCTTTGTCACATACAGTAGGGTTAAAGCCCCTGACGACTTGGCTTCAAAAGTTAGTTAATTCTTTTTAGAATAATGATCAATAAAAATTGTGTTGAAAAAAACACGTTCATGTACTATTAAGCTTTATCATTACAGTTTGTAAAATTAGATTAACTGTTTAACTTGTTTATCAGAAATAGGTTCTCCCCCTCCTCCACCCAATATTACATCTGATCCGTGAGTCTTTCATACCAATTCCAGATACAAATTCAACTGTAGATGGAGCTTGTAGAGATTTTTACCACAGCCCTGTGAAGTTACACTTTTTCAGATTCGATAGATAACTTATTTTGACCTCTAAAAGTTAAACTATTGCTGTCATAATCTTTCATATGATCTCACTTAAGTTAAAACGTGTGAAACGTTCTTTTCCTCCACAGTTCTGGCTCCTCCTCAGCTCTCCACCTCCTCTCCCAGCAACGACAACATCGTTGTATCCTGGGCACCTGTTGCTAATGCTGTCCAATACACCTTGTCCATATTCAAGTTTGGCTTCAACGATCAAGTCACACACAACACAACCAATACCACTCTCACATTCCTTGGCCTGGATGCCGGTTCCGTCTATGTCATCAAGGGTTTAGCTTGGGACCCTGAGGGCCGAAAGGGAGAGGGCAGTTTGTACTCCAACCAAACGACACGTAAGGAGACACTGACACACTTTTATGTCCGGGGCATTATCGATGTGTTTACAATAACAAATTGCATTAGAATACAATGATGTGTCCATAAACCTTTATGGACAGGTAAGGCCTAAAAACTGCTCTAAAAAGGTTCTACCCACTGCTGTTACAATATCTGAGTTTCACTGCATATTTACAGTTAGTCATTATTACAGTATTATCACAGCATTTATACTAATTTTGAAAATAGCAACAATAATACTGTCAGTGCTTTTGGGCAAATGAATGTCAGAATGTGAGTGCAGTAAGGTTGAGTCCAACTTCCTCTCGATAAAAGAACATCTGCGCTGAGTGAAAACACAACCAGATCAACTCATGAAATTAAGATTTACAAGACTTTTGCTGTCAATACAGAGTTAAAAAACCCAAACATTCTAATCATCTGTGAATTACTACCACAATAGTCATAGTTAATTATCTATTTACTGGTTATAAACAATACTGTTATATCACAATAAATCGATAATGAACTTGAGGGGCGCTCCATCATGACATGCATTCAGTGAATACTTTGAGACTTGAAAACAAAAAAAGTAAAAAAAATGTTTTACTTTGTTTGGATTAATTTATTATTTCTATTGTAATGTAGGAAATTGAGCACACGTTAGCTTATAGCAAGATCTTAGTTTAAAAAGGCCGCTAACATCCACAGCCAGCTGAGAAATACATGGAGGAAACAGCAATATTTTTCACAAAATGCAAAATGTACAACCCTAAAAAAACAATCTCAGAAATATGTTAAACTGGTACCAACGTGTTTTCCATTTTCGTCCCTTATCGGCTTTGTCTTTACTGTATTTTTTGTCTTTGACCAGGACCACCGACGCCATCTTCTGTCAATTTGTCTGTGGTGATGAATAATAATGTTGCCGGACTCTCTGTGTCCTGGGAACTGGACACGAACGTTTATGGACCTATTGAGTATCATGTGATGAGTGACCAGAACATCACCTGCAACACCACTTCCAGCTCCTGTACTCTGCCGGCAGTGGGCTGTGGAGAAGTACACACCATCCAGGTCATTGCCTCAAACGATGCTGGGCCCAGCCATCCGTCCAACTCTGTGACCTTTATCACCTGTGAGTAGGAGTGATATGAATATATCGACCTGCGGGTTCTGAGATCAGAGAGATACTTTATCTACATTTAACTGGCTAGCAGTTGCAGTCGAAGGCAAATTTCATGTAGCAAGCTAAAGGGTAAGCAGTGCACTGCAGTGTGAAGCCAAAGTGACAAAGCCCCAGAACATTATGCTGGTAAGATCAGGCTAGCTTGATTCAGAAACATATATGCAACTCTCTGTGATATGCAGAAATGTTATGTACCAACATTGCAATAAGCAGACATACATAGATACACTGCAAATACACGGATTAAGACAGCCGGACAGACAGTATCCACACATGAGATTTGGCTGCAAACTGCTGAAATTATGATGGAAAACCTCTGAGTAATTCTGATGAACACAAATGAGTTTAAATGCAACTGTACTGTGCTGCAACTGTATTTACCAGGAGAAAACAATCATTTCTTTTCATCAACACATTCCCCTCAAACATCATGAAACACTAAATGAATAGTAACACTAAATACATTTACCAGTTGCTTGTTTCTGATTTCAATTGTCATCAATTTCATGATTTAAAACAACTACATTCAGGAATAAAGATGCTATACAATAAAGCAATTTGGTATAGAGAAGAATGCAAAGTTAAAGGCTTTTTTTGACACACATAAAAAAAGAAAAGAAAAAAAACCAAAACAACATCTCCAGAATATGAGTATAACTGAACTGCTGTGTTTTGCCATCAGTTCCCTGCCCACCAGAGTCTCTTGTTCTTGTGGAGTCATCTGAAGGAAACTGCACACTGATGTGGAGCACAGTACCCTATGCCGATAGTTTTGTGGCCTTCATCAAGAAGGGAGATGGCAGTGAGGAGTCCTGCAACACCACTCACAACAACTGCACCTACCACTGCCAGTGTGGCTACACATACCTGATGTCTGTGTTGGCGTTCAACAGTGCAGGGGGCGGTCCTGAGGGAGAGGGTCTAAACCATACCACCGGTAAGTGGCAGCAGAGGTGGCGTCTTAATGAGACTTTACAGTCATATGTGCTTATGCCTGTTTTAACCTCTGTTTTGCAGTGCCCTGTTGCCCAGAGGCTGTGTCTGTGACTGTGGTGAGCACTGATACTCTGGAGATCATGTGGGCAGCCTCACGGGGGGCCGAGCTGTACGAGACTCGGGCTGCAGACAGTTCAGAGGTCATCCTGTGTAACGACACAGCGCCAGTGTGTGCCCTCTCTGATCTCAGCTGCGACAGCGCCTACAGCGTGGTGGTGACTCCTTGCAATGAAATTAGTGGATGCAACCGTGCTTGCAAAGCTCACACCAAAGACACAGGTAGAAAACCATTATACACTATCCACTTAACATCCTGCTACATTTTTCTCTGAAGTCATGGCTGCCTCCATTGCAGAGTCACCTTCTTTCTAATGCTATTTCCTTACCGGAATATTAAATACTGTAGAAATGATTTATCTATATAGTACATTCAAACAAGCACAGAGTTCAGTACAAAAGGACTTTTACTTAATATTCTCATCTTGTGCACATTAGCGGCCTGCATGCCCACAAATCTGCTGCTGGACCGAAGAAACTCTTCCTCTATCAGTGTCAGCTGGACAGCAAACAACAGGAATGCTACTTACACTGTGAGTGCAGACGGAGATCACAGCAAACACACCTGCATCACGACTGGAAACGGCTGTGACATTACTGAACTTCCCTGTGGCTCAACCTACGAATTCAGCGTGATAGCAGCCAGCACCGCTGGCCAGAGTTTACCCAGCTACTCTGCCTCATTAGAAACAGGTGAGAATTGGGTCGATCAAATCAGTTGAAAAGTGTGACGCATTGGTTATTGTGGCAAGCTTGTGCCACCGTGGGTTCCCAACAGATGCAGACACTGGGTTCGAGTTAATCTTTTTATTTGTGAACTCGACAGGAAGAACTCAGGGGACGGTCTCCGTTTCTCCACCCTTTCCTGGCTCTCCTCGCTCCTGTTCTCTCTGCCAGGTCATCACCTGGCTCTCCTTTCTCCGCCCGGACCAGCACGCTACTGATAAAGGGGAGAATGATTAGCTGATGATGTGCAGATGTGCCCATCATCCCCCCCCCCCTGTCCTCTGAGCCCTTCCCACCTCTCCTCTGCACCTGATGCACCACGCCCCCCTCCACATACCTCCACCGCCTGACTTAGGCCGGGGAGCCGTCCGGCCTAACCTACTCCCCCCCCCCCCTCCTCGTGAGAGCGGGAAAGGAAGTCGGCCACGACCATATGCGTCCCCGGCCTATGGACCACCCTGAATTTAAATGGCTGTAAGGCCAGGTACCACCGGGTGATCCGGGCATTCGTGTCCTTCATGCGGTGGAGCCACTGGAGGGGAGCATGGTCCGAACAGAGGGTGAATGGCCGCCCCAACAGGTAGTACCGCAGAGCATCGACCGCCCACCGGATGGCCAGGCACTCCTTCTCCACCGTGCTGTACCTGGCCTCCCTCTCGGACAGTTTCCGGCTGATGTAGAGTACCGGGCGGTCGATGCCCCGCACCTGCTGGGACAGCACGGCCCCCAGCCCTCTGTTCGATGCATCAGTCTGCAGAGTAAACGGGAGAGAGAAATTAGGGGTGTGGAGAAGAGGCTCCCCACAGAGGGTCTGTTTTACCCTCTCAAGCGACACCTGGCACAGATCCGTCCACTGGACCGGATCTGAGGCACCCTTTCGGGTGAGGTCGGTCAAGGGGCTGGTCAGCTCGGCGAAGTTGGGGATAAACCGCCGGTAGTAACCAGCCAGCCCCAAAAACCGCCTCACCTCCTTTTTCGTCTTGGGCCTCGGGCAGGCTGCAATCGCTGCTGTCTTGTCAACCTGTGGACGCACCTGCCCGCCGCCCAAGTGGTACCCCAGATACCGTACCTCCCTCCGTCCAACTGCACACTTCTTCGGGTTGGCCGTGAGCCCCGCCTGCCTCAGTGACTCGAGCACCGCAGCCACCTGCTGCACATGCTCCGCCCAGCTGTTGCTGTGGATGATGACATCATCCAGGTAGGCGGCAGCATATGCAGCATGCGGCCGCAGCACCCGGTCCATGAGGCGTTGGAACGTGGCTGGGGCCCCGAACAACCCGAACGGAAGTGTAACAAATTGGTACAATCCGTACGGAGTGGAGAAGGCCGATTTTTCCCTGGACTCTGGAGACAAAGGAATCTGCCAGTAGCCTTTGGTCAAATCCAGTGTCGTAAAAAACCGAGCTGTGCCAAGGCGATCCAGGAGTTCGTCGACCCGGGGCATGGGATATGCGTCAAACCGTGAAACATCATTCACTTTGCGATAGTCCACACAGAACCGAATAGACCCATCCTTCTTGGATACCAGAACGATGGGACTACACCAGGCACTGTTGGACTCTTCTATTACCCCCATTTCCAACATGGCTTTTAATTCCGCCTGAACCACTTTTCTCTTGTGTTCAGGTAACCGATAGGGCCGTGAACGCACCGTCACGCCCGGGTGAGTCTCAACATGGTGTTGAATAAGGCTTGTGCGTCCGGGCAGGGGGGAGAACACATCCGCAAACCGCTGCTGCAACTTGGCTATATCTGCTTTCTGTGACGGAGAGAGGTGGTTTTCACAAAGGAGCGAGGCGGGATTAGTCGATTTTGGCACCTCCGGCCCCAACTCATCTCTCTCTGCAATGGTCGTCACCAGAGAAACAGACTCTGCCTCCCTCCATGCTTTAAGGAGGTTGAGGTGGTAAATCTGAGTCGCACCTCCCCTGTCAGATCGCACAAGCTCATAGTCAACGTCACCCACTCGCCGTGTGACCACGAAGGGCCCTTGCCACTTGGCGAGTAATTTTGAGCTGGAAGATGGGAGTAATACAAGTGCTTTATCTCCCGGTGAAAATTGTCTCAGCCTCGATCCTCTGTTGTACAGCCGCTGTTGACGTTCCTGGGCCCGGAGCAAATTCTCGCGTGATAACTGACCCAGTGTGTGGAGTTTTGCTCTCAGGTCCAGGACGTACTGCACTTCATTTTTACTGGGGCTCGGACCTTCCTCCCAGCTTTCTTTTACCAGGTCCAAAACCCCCCGTGGTTTCCTGCCAAACAGCAGTTCAAAGGGAGAAAATCCCGTGGAGGCCTGGGGTACCTCGCGCACTGCAAACAGCAGAGGATCTAGCCACTTATCCCAATTCGGTTTATCGTCGTGCACAAACTTACGGATCATGGACTTCAAAGTCTTATTCAGCCGCTCGACGAGGCCGTCAGTTTGCGGGTGGTAAACACTGGTCCGAATCGACTTGATGCCCAATAATCCATAAAGTTCCCTCAGTGTTCGTGACATAAACTGGGTGCCTTGATCAGTCAGGATCTCTTTCGGGATCCCGACTCGGGAGATAACCTGAAACAGCGCTTGCGCCACACTCTTTGCAGATATGCTGCGCAGCGGCACTGCCTCTGGATATCGAGTTGCGTAATCCACCAGGACTAACACAAATCGATATCCACGTGTGCTCCGGTAAAATGGCCCGATGAGGTCCATCCCGATCCGTTCAAACGGGACCTCAATCAGTGGTAGCGGGCGTAACGGCGCTCTCGGGATGGCCGGTTGGTTAACCAACTGGCATTCAGCGCAGGACGCACACCAGCGGCGAACGTCTGCTCTAATGCCAGGCCAATAGAATCGGGCCATTACCCGGTTTAGTGTTTTTTCGTACCCCATATGCCCAGCCATCGGGTTGTAGTGAGCCGCCTGGAAAACCATTTCCCGGCGGCTTTTCGGTACCAGCAACTGGGTAATTATCTCCTCATTCTGAGTGTCACGACTCACTCTGTACAACCTGTCCTTCCTTAACGAGAAGTGTGGATACGTTAACGCTGCGTCAGGGCGCACCATATGACCATCAATTCGTATCACTTGGTCAAAGGCAAAGCGTAGAGTATCATCACGAGACTGTTCAAGTGGAAAATCTTCCATGGAGTTAAACACGGGAGCCTGCGGAGCCTCCTGGGGAGGCGCCGCCGGTTCCCCCTCCCCGTCTGCAGCGTCGGACAACCTCGCGTCACCACTGAGCACAGCGCACATATCCCATCTCTCTGTCGGTCGTGAGCGCACCCCCACGCACTGCCCCACTAGCTTATCAAACCCCGGCCAATCAGTACCCAAAATAAGAGGGTGCGCCAGGCGGGAGCTAACCGCAGCCTTTACACTATGCTTTTTCCCCTTATAACGAATTTCCACTGAAGCAACAGGGTATCTGTGAATATCCCCATGCACACATCTAATCTCCACCCAGCTCGCTTCTATCAAAGCCCCGGGCCGAATCAGATTCTGGTGAACCATGGACTGCATGCAGCCTGAGTCCACCATCGCCTGATGTGTACCCCTTTGGATCCTTACCGGAACGCTGTACGTCCCTCCCGGACCGGCGGAGGGTGCTGCAGGGCCGACCACCCGGATCACTTGGCCGACCTCCATGAGGGGGCACTCCCGGCGGAAGTGTCCGGGCCGTCCACATCTCCAGCACTCCTGCACCGTCGCTTGAGGGACCGTCTGTGGGTTGAGGACTGGGTCCGCAGCGCGCTGGCCCTGTGGCAGGAAAAGAGGAAACGGCCTGTTAGAGCGGGGAAGCGGGGTGGGTCGGGTGGCCGCGCCGACTGGAGGCCCGGGTGCTTGAGGAGGCCTCCTGCGGGGTGCCGGCGTGGGGCGGGCAGCAAGCGCCGGGCGGACCTCCGGCGCTTGGCCATCGGGGTGGACGGCCAGGTGGTCCTCAGCCAGCGTGACGGCCGCCGCCAAGTCCGCCGGGCGGTGGCACCGCACCCAGGCCGAGGTGCCGCTCGGGAGCCCCTCCATAAACTGCTCCAGCACTATGGTCTCCAGCATCCGCTCCTCTCCGGCCGACCCCCCTGGCTGCAGCCACCTGGTTGCCGCGTCTTTGAGCTGTTGGGCGAATACAAACGGGCGGTCGTCTGGCTCCATCGTCGCCCCCCGGAACCTCCGCCGATGGTCCTCAGTGGAGCAGCCCAGCCGATCCAGGACGGCCCGCTTCACCTCCCGGAACCGCCCTCGGCTGGCGGCTGGCAGGCAGAGCGCCGCTGTCTGCGCCTCCCCCGACAACAGCGGCAGCAGGCGTACCGCCCACTCCGCCGCGGGCCAGCCACACGCCGTTGCCGTCGCCTCGAACATTTCGATGTATGACTGCGGGTCATCCCCCGCAGTCATCTTGTGCATTGTCATCGCAGCGAGCGAGGGCCCCGGTGCCCCCGCCTCAGTCTGGGAAAGCATCGCTTCCAACAGGCGTGTCTGCCTCTCCGCCTGGTCATGGAGGGCCGTCAGGTGCTGCCTGTTCGCAGCGGCCTGGTCGTGGCTCATCCTGGCCACCTCCCTCAGCATCTCTGCCAGCGCGGTTACCGGCTGTTGTGGCTCTGTCATCTCGTTGGGTTATGTTGGGCGCCAGTTGTGGCAAGCTTGTGCCACCGTGGGTTCCCAACAGATGCAGACACTGGGTTCGAGTTAATCTTTTTATTTGTGAACTCGACAGGAAGAACTCAGGGGACGGTCTCCGTTTCTCCACCCTTTCCTGGCTCTCCTCGCTCCTGTTCTCTCTGCCAGGTCATCACCTGGCTCTCCTTTCTCCGCCCGGACCAGCACGCTACTGATAAAGGGGAGAATGATTAGCTGATGATGTGCAGATGTGCCCATCATCCCCCCCCCCCTGTCCTCTGAGCCCTTCCCACCTCTCCTCTGCACCTGATGCACCACGCCCCCCTCCACAGTTATAAATACAAGGAAAATGCTTTTCAAATAATGATAAAATCAATGAAAAAACATGTCTAACCTTATGGCCATGACTTGTAACCAAGCTATAAATTCCTCAAGCCTAAATGTGAAATGATCTTGTGGAGATATTTAATTGAAAGAGTTTTCTATATTCAAAGACATAAAAATACATTTTTTTCATCAGAATTTTTTTTTCATTTTTCTGTAGCTGCAGTTATTGATATCAAATCAAACTAATGCTAATAATTTCCAACCAGTCTGATCCGTACATTTATTGAAAAGAGATGTTTTAAAGTCTGTAAATGTGAATTCACATGTATTATCTTACAGAGCCCTGTTGCCCGGTGAATCTAACAGTCGACCAGGTGACTCAGGCGATGACCAACGTCACATGGTCTCACTCTAAAGGGGCACACTCGTTCATCACCTCTCTGATGTCACCACGCGGTCATGCCCGCTGCCACACCCAGGATTCCCACTGCCTTATGGGATGCATCACCTGTGGCACCAACTACACCGTCACCATGGAGGCCTTCAGCCACAGCGGGCGTGTGTCTAACTGCACCTATCAGGGCTTCTCATCCAGTGAGTGACGTTTTCTACTGACTGTCCGGACATAACAAGAATCAGTGTATACTTTATATAATAGCATCTTTTTTGCTTTTTAGTTCCTAAATTTCAGAATATGTGAATGCAATAACTTGAAGTAATGAAATGAGGAAGAAATGAGGGTGATGCCTGGATGATGGATAAATAATTTCAAGAAAACATGACTATCAGAATGTATTCATTTTAAATTCAAGCATCAATAAGCTTATTCTTTTTGTCACAAAACAAAAAATATGTATTTAGTCATTTCATGAAACAATTTCTACAATCCTTATACACTAGATTTAGTTTCTTATGAGAATGTTTTAAATATTTTGGGTTTTTTGTCCCATATGACATGTATTTTAAATCAAATGAACATTTTCATTCTACAGCTATTTTTTACAGCTTAAATTTGACTAGATAAAGCCTTTTTTTGACGTTGCACAGATACCTACAAAGGTTTGAGTATGAAAACAAATATATCTGCAAAGTAATTTAACAGTTCCCCAAAATTCCTCAGCCTTTAGTGATTTGTTTCTACCTGTTTTGAGTGACTGTATCTGACAGCATTCCTTCTGAATTGTGAAAAAGTGACCAGAGTCTAAAAGCAACTATCTGTCATAAACACAATAACAGGTACTCTGCTAAGGAACCATTCTGAATCTATCACTCCGCTTGATAATTGAACGAATTATGATCTGAGGGGGTATGAATCAACACAGTATTTTAATTTTTAACGATATTTTGATAAAAAACAATGCAAAGTCAACAAACACGTCACTTCATCAGAGTGTGTCTCCCACAGGTGCCTGTTGCCCGTCGGGTATCAGGCTATACAGGATGGCCGAAAACTCCCTGAGGGTTTACTGGCGCAGCACAAGCAGCAGCCACAGCTCCATCGCAGAGATGGTGGGTAGAAGCAACAACTACACCTGCACTGCGTCTCCTGGAGGGAACAGCTGTGACGTTGACAACATCCAGTGTGGGGACGTCTATCATGTAATGGTGTCGCCTCTGACGCTAGAGGGCAGCAAAGTCCTGTTCTGCCCCCAAAGACTGTACTCGGGTAATTTAAAAGTTGTAATGTCTGAACCCTTTTTTAAGTTTTGTTTTACACATTTGAAATTAGAAACGTTTTCCATCTGGAAAATAATTTGGCTACAAGTGACAACAATTAACAGAATTTTTGTGTTTCTTCCCTTTAAGTCACTTGTTCAGGGAGCAATGTTGGCACAGGTGAGAGTGTTACCTCACCGAAGTTTTAACAGAAATGTCAGATTCATATTTTTTAGAAGACATTCACAAAAACATTTTTAAATGTTGCATGTCTTTTCTAATGTTATTTCAACCTCTTGTTCCCCAGTGATTTACAGAGGCAAGAGGAGTGTCGACTAGCCTATGGTATGTTTTATCTATATTTAAATTTAGAATGCAATGAGGCACCATTTACAGTTAAGCAAGAAATGTTTTAAAGTTTAAAGTTTTAAAATTTAAAAATTTTTTAAACTCTCGAGTAGTATGTTCATTGTTTGAACAGACATGTTTTGCCTTTATGTTCCTTGCAGATGCAACATCTTCATCCTGCATTACCCCTTCTCCACTGGATTGGAACCACGCTCATTGTTACTATTACAAGGAACTATTAATTAAAGAAATAAACATACCATGTTGCACAGATGAATAAATTTTGTTAAGCACCAGTAAAAAAAAACAAGTGTCCATGTCCAAAGAGCTGATGCTTGATTATGTACTGTGAAATTAAATCAAACATTGATTTGAAAAGGTATGTTAGAGAAACGAGGACTTGTGTCATTAAGGCAAAGAATTGGTTGTATCCCTCAGATATTTGATGAAAAATAATAACAATCACGATGAACCTCAAATTAAAAGAGAAAGATTGACAACACAGTAGCCATGTCCCAATAGACATTTTAAATAATGTGCATACATGCTCTATCAATGTTTTTTTTTTTACAAGAATTAACAAGACAGCTATCCAAAAAAAGATTTATTTCGTAGCTTCAGCCCCAAGTAGGACGCCTCCTGTTGATGAAGCAGTGGACACTGATCTATGCACTTTTAAGTAACTCTTCAGTTTGCTGTTTCTGATTCTTAGGATGTATTTTTCTTTTCTGAATATGTCATGGTTTCAACCTGATGCATGTTTCAGTCATTAAAGAATTCCCAGCATCAATGGGTTTGTTCCGTTTTGTTTTGCATCCAGACATGTTGTTCATGAAATAATTCACTTGAATACAAACTTAAATGAATTTATGGTCTGAGTTGTTTAAATCTCATTGATTTACTTTAATATATATGTATATATATATATATATATATATATATATTTAAAAATAACATGTTAATGTTTAAAGTGTGGTTTTAAAGGCCCATGGCACAGACACCATGAAAACCCTGACTCATCATGGGAAAACTCCTGTTCATTGTCAGACCACTTCAGGACCCCTTTAGTTTACCTACCTGCTCAAACAAGGAGTTGACGCCATCATTATCCCGCTTAACTAAATTTATAATCACCTGGACGATCATGTGAGCACTCCAGTATATTTTAGATATCCATAATACTATTCATCCTTTTAAAAATGACAGCACATTCTTACTCGTCAGAATGGTGATTAAAGTTTTCTGAAATCACATTTTTATTTGTAAAAATTACATTTTAAGATATATAAAATATGTATTGTGCTACTTTGTGCCAGGACACTTGCTTTTATATGAGTTTAAGATATCTAAAGTGACTTTCTCAACATTAAATAGATTGTCTGGATTTACATTTCAGATCCACAACACAGTTCGTACTGATCAAAATGTACATTCCAGACATTTGAAATGTCTCTTCCAATCATTGTCATTTCAGATTTTTCAAAAGTAATTCTTTCCAGAACAAATAATGTAATTTCTTTTCCATTTGTGTATCGTCTATCTTCACCTTATAACATTCAGCTGTGGACATCTGAATTGATATGCAGACATACATGGTTCTTCATCAAAATACCCCTTTGTGTGTTAACTTGTAACTGAGAGTAGCCTCTGTATTAACACATCACACTGGAAGTAGATTTTGCCCACTTCAGTGAAAAGCCTGATTCTCCTGCTGGACTGGATATGCTTAACCAAGAAAGGGAAATAATGTCTATTTTTAACCTGCTGTTTTGTTAAGCTTCTTATGTAAGGGCTCTTTGTACACTGCGAAGTTGTGTCCTATTGCATGTGGATACAATGTACGTTGGAGTTGGCAGTGAGAGGCTGTCTTTGCTGTGTGTTTAAGTGCCTCCAGGTACCCAACTCTCCCTTCTTCTCCCTCTAGTGGAAGCATAGGGGATCAGAAGTAGGAAGTCCATCGTTCCATTTAAAGTTTAAAAAAATTGTTGAACTCAAATGGTATGTTGAGCTTTACCATTGAAGTCTATCAAAGATTAGAGACAAATTTTATGAACATTTAACCACTGCTTCCATTTTATTGTGTGTGTCTCTGTGGCTATTTCACAAAATGGCATTTGAGACTGGAAGCAGCGAAATGAGACACTTTCTGTATCTAATCCTGCTCAATCCAAGATGTTTGGCAGATCCAAGGTCCTGAACAGAGATGACAAGGCAGTTAACTTCATCAATCACCTGAAAAAAGACAGATGATACTTGTGTAAAAATTCAAATGACAACCCTTTGCCAAGACAGAGTTCATATAAACAAATCTGTCATTATGCACTGTTTGAAATTCCGCTTTACTTTGCAGAGAGACAATGAAGGAATCTTGAATCAAATCTGCGATAACATGCCCAGCCAGTAGCTTCAAGAAGCCTTTTTCATTACACAGGTTTCAGTTGGCTGAAGTCCCTCAAAACATAAAAGGATTATTTCTGGTATTATTTACAGTGAACAGTAAGTGCCAGCGATAACGATACTGTTTCCCTCTGTAGGGAATAGTTGCCATTGAAGGCTAATCCATGGGAGATGACTAAACCAAAAAGATTGCATTTCTTTGAGACAGACAGAACCTCTGGGATATTTTAACTAATGTAACATGAAGGCAAGGCAAGTTTATTTGTAGAGCACAATTTGTACACAAGGCAATTCAAAGTGCTTTACAGCTACATAAAATCACAAAAGGCAAATAAAATCAATCCATAAAACATAAAACTAATCATTAATCAATTAAGTTAAAAGCGAAGAGTGCAGATAAAATACTTTCAGTTGTCATATGCACAGCTAAATAGAACTGTTTTCAGCCTGGATTTAAACATTGTCAGAGTTGAGGCCTGTCTCACATCTTCTGGAAGACTGTTCCAGATTTTAGGGGCATAAAACTGAAACGCAGCCTCACCTTGTTTAGTCCTGACTCTGGGCACCAGCAGGAGACCCCTCCCTGAGGTTCTCTGAGTTGGTTCATATGGCTCTAATATGTCAGAGATGTACTTTGGCGCTAGACCATGAAGAGACTTGTACACAAGCAGAGCTGTTTTAAAGTCTATTCTCTGAGTGACAGGAAGCCAGTGCAGAGACCTGAGCACTGGACTAATATGGTCGTATTTCCTGGTTCTAGTCAGGACTCGAGCAGCAGCGTTCTGGATGTACTGCAGCTGTCTTATAGCCCGTTTACAGAGCCCAGTGAGCAGGCCGTTACAGTAGTCTAACCTGCTGGAGACAAACGCATGGATCGGTCTCACTAAGTCTGGTTTGGACACTATTCCTTTGATTCTGGCAATGTTTTTTAGATGGTAAAAAGGTGCTGATGTTATTGATTTAATATGGCTGTTAAAGTTCTTTTTGCCTTAGAGGAGTATTGTTTTAGGAAAGTTTTAAATGTTAAGATGGATGACTTTGGCAGCTAGTAGCTTAAATCCACAGGTATTTCCTTCAACTCATAGACTGAATTGTGACTTCACTAAATGGCTTGCAAGCATCCATTTTGAAGCCTTGAGCTGACCATTGTAAATCCCCATATTTGCATGGTTGTTCCCAGAAGTTACCATATTTGAACAAGTGGTTGAAGCAGCAGAAACCTGATCGAACTAAAAATATGTCCTCTTACTAAGACACAGACTAATAAACAAATAGATTTGAAAATATTATCTCTTTGGTGAGGGGTCTGACCATGGGCTCAGAGTTGGACTGGGCTTAAGAAATGGCTGAACTTTTTCACCCTGTCTGACCCACTACAATCAGCCACATGGTTAATTCACCCCTCCTGCCCCATCCATGCAAATACACAAGCTCAATTCAGCATGCCAGCTATTAATATTAGGTACTATTAATACTTTGGGTCTTTGGATCTATGGAGCTACTGAAAAATTGCCAATTTGACTTCTACAAAAGACCATTAGTCCTGAAGGCCTGGGTATCTCTGGTCTTTCCTCTGCAAATGCTGAACAATGCCTAAACATGACATTAATAAAACACAAATAAATCAAAAGTTACATGACTTAAAAAAAAAAAGGACTTTAATAAAATTCAGAAAGGGTCAACTTTAATCCAAACTGAGATATTTTTAAAAACGTAATCAAAGAGATAAATCTGTGAAAACTGCAAAAAGGAAAACTTGAAAATAAAACGTCTGGAAAATAACATAACAGAAATGAGTACTGTTTGAGGGTTCGAAACGGTTCACAAATTCCGGTCTATTGGCGGAAATTCCTGTATCTAATCCATTCATCCATCTTCACTTTGTGTTTACGTGGACTTGGCTTCCTGAAGATACACTTTTCCCACTGCTCTGAAAAGCAGGTGTGCTGACACATGACCAAAGTGAGTCGATAGCTTATCTCTCTCGCTTTTGTTGAATCTGTTATGTGCTGCCCATTGGGATTTCTCACAACAGCAAATGTGGCTACACCAAAACTTTGCCTAACGAGACGTCACTTGATTTTTCTTTTTAGCGATCATATTCAGAAATGGTGGCTGGAGACAATCTGCTCAGAAAACAGTGTACAGCCCTCAGTTGACCCAGAGGGTTTTCACAGTATTTATACAGCCAAACTGCTGTGAAATTTTACTTCTAACGATTCATCAGCACAAAACAATATAACCTTATTGTTACTTCTGTTGCGATACCTGTTGGAGAAAAGTATCACAAAAGCAACTTGAATGACTTGGATGACTTGAGAAATTTCTGGGAAGTTGCGTTACAGGATGCTCAAAGCTTGTGACCTGTAACACAGTCAGGACAATAAAACAGTTGCATGAAAATACAAGGAAATATCAAGGTGTTCGCATCGCTTGTCCTTATTCAGCAAGGTTCAAAATTGCTCTTTTGTTTCCATGGGGAAGATAAAGTTTCCTGCAAGCCCATATCCATTTTCACGTTGACGTCCTTTTTTTTTCTATCACTCGATAAAGAAGTAAGAGGTGAACTAGGAAGTGATAGGCCTTTATTCTTCTGTGATAAAAGATCAATTTCAGCCCAGTATGTAGCCTACATAAAGCCACTTTACGGATTAGATTATCGAGGAGGAAATTAACCTCACTTTTCATCTATAAACAAACATCTTGAAAAGCTTATGAAAGATACATGTTCATTAAAGCGTGATGTGTTTTGCCCATTCATACATGAAGTCCCAATTCCCAAGATTGCATTCCTGACTACAGTTTCAGTGGTGCTAGTCTTCTTTGCTTAGAAACAATGCTCCTCCCAAGCCTTTATGTCTGTGGGTCAGGTCATTCACTGTGTTCTCATGTATTGTTACAAAGATGACACAAAACTGTGAAACCATAAACATGTGTGAAGTCACATGTCTTTAGAGTTCATGTATTTGCTGTCACTTGAATTGGAAAGGGTGGAAAAATAGGAATTAACATGAAGCCATGTGGCTTAAGAGAAATAATAAAAATCAAACAGAATAATTCGATTGCATTTGTGATGTTTTGAGAGTACACAATGTGCCCTTGCTTTTAGGTTGATGTTATATGTGATGTGACATGAAGGGGGAGGAGTTGTGTTAGTAGGTCAGTAAAGTCTAGTTGAATATAAACTATGACCTCTCAGGACTAAAGTTATGACATTGCTTTGATAAGATCAGTGAGGTTTAAAATGGATATTTAATCTTTTAACCCTTCAGTCTTATTACCATTCATCCATTTTTTACACCCTCTAAATCCAATTCAGGGTTGAGCATCCCACCTGCTATTGGGTAAGATGCAGGGTAAACCCTGGAAGGGTTGCCAGTCCATCACAGGCCCACAGTGAGACAAACAACCCTGCACACTCAATCAAGGGTCAATTTAAAATCACCAATTAACCTAACATGCATTTGTTTGTAAGGTGGGTAGAAACCAGAATATCTGGAGGGAACCCATGCATGTACTGGGAAAATGTTAAAAGTTCCAGTAGGTGCTTTCTTGGCTTCATGCATCCTATGACACGTGTTTTTTTAAACATGTTGCTTGCATGTTCTAAATAAACAATTAAGTCTCTTAGTTTTAGCATTTGAAATGTCAGTCAAGTATGGATTTTTCATTATTTGCCAATCAATTAATTATCATTTACAATAATTTGGAAAGATTATTGTAAAAATGTATTTATCAGGTGAAATAATGAAGAGGTTGTTTACGAGCATCTGAAAAGGCAGTAGGTTATCCAGGTCTCCAAAACTTTAAATGGACTTATCATCTCAAACAATAAGTCCATTTAAAGTTCTGATAAGTTATGTTGTTTAATCTATGTTAGGTTGCAGTTGGAAAAAGAACACAAACTGTTACGTTTTTAGTCAGAAATAATAAAAAAATATATAGACATTAGTCCTTATGGAAACTACCAGGAAAACAGTTATAAAACAAAACTATCTAATAGAGATTATGCAAACTTGTGAATCCATCTGAGGTAAACTCATCAAACCCTCATCCATCCATCCTGCCTGCCCTCCATACCTCCCACCTGTTGTGTTGTTAGGGCAGCTCTGACTGCCTGGGGCTGCTGGTGCGACCGCCTTTCCCCAAATGGGGAATACTGATTGGTTCCCACTCAAACTGAGCTGAAGCTCAAAAGTATCCAGCATACCTTTTGTATTGGACTCCCTCAGAAACTAAACTAATTTTAATTCCTGGGGTGATGTCAAAGATGGGATTGTTGGGAGCCGTAGGCTTTTCTTTAGCTTTGGTATTGCTCACACAGGTAAATCTAACTTTACTTGTTAATATTTATAATATGTATCAACTTCATGCTTGTGAATAATTTGTAAAATATTTAAAGCATATTATTGATTGCATTTTGTTGCATATTGTTTTATTTACAGATCCCTAAGTGCAGTGGAGAAGGTAAGACGAGGAAGAAAGTCAGTTTATTTATGTTGAAAAATAAAAAAAAATAAGCATTACATTGTCAAATAAAATAAAAAATAATGCTGCCATGGCATAATTGTGTAACATTACTATATCTGTATTTATTCTCTCAGGAATGTTTGATGTCTAAAACACAGCTTTTTGTTATGTGTATCCATTTCTTTCAGGGTGCAAAATCTTGTCAGCAAATTCTTTAAGTGCCTCTACAATTCTGATAAAATGGGAGAAATATCCTGAAGCAACAAGTTATCTTTTGGACATCAGAAAGAAAAATTCTTCAGAAAATGCACCCATTATTGTTATTGTATCGGGGCAAGTGACTGAAAGGACTATCCAGGGTCTATCACCAGGAACAGAGTACAATGTGACGCTCAAAGTCATTCGTTTCTACTTTATGGAGTGTGTGAATACGACTATGACACTCACAGGTAAATTCAACCCTCGCATAACAGTGATAGTAGTGGTAATTAAAGATTTTGTTATTTTTGTGTTGGATCTCTCAGAAGCATATGTAAATATACTCAGAAAGATTTGCTAAAAGTTTTCATTAAACGGTTACATATCCATCATGCGAGCTGCACCAAGAAATAGTTTATCAGAGCTGCACCTTTATGTGGAGGAATGCACAAATACGCTTGTGCACTAAGGTATGTTTTGCTCTCTGCTTTTTCTTATAGTGCCAGACACATCGCAAATATTAAGAGGTTGGTCATCATCGAGTTCTTCAATCACTGTACAATGGAGTAGGGTACCTTCCGCACAGTCCTACCTCCTGCAAGTGTACTCTCAGGCCACGGGAAACACGCGCAACTTCACATTAAACAACACTGAAGCTGTGATACCAGACCTGCAGCCCTCTTCCAACTATGACTGCTACATATACACAGTGAACCAGGCTGGCATGGGAGGCAGAAGCAAAGTCAGGACCGTTTTGACATGTGAGTGACCACTTTCATTCCATTAAGAAACTGGAAAACTGTGGATGCATGTTATATTGTGTCCTGTTTTTGTCTGATAACAATTAAACCCATAAGTCTTTTTTGTTTTCTAAATCATCCATAGTTGTTCTTTCTCTTTATGATTAAAAAAGCTACATGCAGTTATGTTTTATTCTCATGACAGCAATTAAAGGACTCCATATGTGAATAAAGTCTACTGAACTATTACAGAAACATACCTATAAACTATAACAGGTTTATAGAACATCATTGGGCCAAAATCAAAACAAAAATAAATGAAAACTTTGAAGTATTCCGAGTAAATCTTTCATGGTTTTGAAACATTTTTTCTCTTTCATATGTATCCAGTTTCTCTTCTAACTCAGAATACTAGAATGAAAAGACTCATACGATTTTAAGAATTTAAATCACAGCAATCGTTGTTCGTCAAGTTTTAATATTTTCCTGAATAATGCATCTGTTTTTAGTGCCGGGGCCGCCGGTGGGTGTTTCAGCAATGCAAATTGACAAAAAAACAGCCAGAGTAACGTGGCAACCGGTGGAGTTTGTCATGTTGTACCAGGTCACCATTCGGGATCTTGATGACCCCACCAACCAGCTTTCTCAATACAATGTCTCGGGCACCAAGCTGGATGTTGGAGCTGTCCGCCCATGTTCCAACTATCTGATAACAGTTTCCTCGGTCAGCAAGTTCCTGGTGCCAAGCGAGCCCACAAACTTCACGTACACCACCAACAGTGAGTCAGCAGTCAAACCAATATCAATAACTTGAGGATAAGGATCTAGGTCAGCTATTGTCTCTGAGGGCTTTCTTTCAGACGCACAGAATATGATCCTCAGGCTAAAAAGAATTCAGATGCTCTGACAATCTACTTATTGTTATGGCTCTCACGAAAAACACAGACCTTAGAAAATGTCATCTAAAGGACACTGTTTTGTTCTTAGTCACATTTTTCTAAACATGGAATATACATTTGAATGTCATTTTGGCCATTAGACTCAGGTTTAAAAAAAAATGGTCCAATCAGTATTGCTTTCCAGGGTGTTTCTGATGTAGAATGCAACACCAAAATATCTAATTTACCATGCTGTGCTATTTGTAGAACTGTCACCAGTTTCATCGGTATCAGTGGACTACACTTGCACCACTAACGCCGTCAGGGTGTCTTGGTCGGCTGTTTTTGGGGCCGACTCCTACATGGCAACAGCGATGGACACAAATGGAACACAGATGGAGTGCAGAAGCCAGAGCACCAGCTGTCAGATCACCAGACTGAGCTGTGGTCAACACTACGAGGTGTACGTAACACCCATGTCAGGCAACTGTAAGAACTCGGTCAACGCCACCAGGGCCACATTTCAGACAGGTGAGACACAAAAAACACACATCACCAAAAATGGAAAAGAAAGAAACAATGATATCCAGTTTATCCAATTTTTTTTTTTCCAGCAGAGAATGTAACAGAGAATCATAACTGAGTGGATGTTTTCTGGTGAATAAACCGTAATAATCCATCTCTCTTTAAAACCTTCAGGATGCTCGGTATAAGACGGACTGAGAGCTTCCTGTTTTCAACAACAAAATAGCCTGACTGATATAATTACACCAAACATGAACTGCCAATAAAAGTTGATAAACAGAATCATCATCAAACAGAGACATCTCTCATAAAACTAATTAAAGCCTGTATATTCAACCAATCCAGTACCTGGCCTTTCTTTAAGTATGTTAAGCCATTTCTCATTTGAATTCAGTCAAAACCTTTGTTCCGCAGTGTTAAGAATCCTAAACTCCACATCAACAGTTATTCTCTCCTGCTGACATTGCTCATCAACTGCATAATTTGTTGTCCGTGCTTTTCTTTCTTTACTTAATGGCATCAGCAAGAGACACAGGAGTAAAACGTCAGCTTTATGGTAACTTTAACATGCCCTAAACAAAGAATGAGCAGGTGTCTGGCTCTAGTTAGGTTAGAGTTAGGAGAATGTGTTTTAGCCAGAAGGTGACAAGTGATGCTGCAGAGAAGTGATGCTATGTGAAAAGTAGTGCGATTTTTAAACTTTAAAGCCTAATTTTAGTGGATCCTCCCAAAAAGATTACAAGCCTATAAAAAAGCATGATATGGACTCTCTGAAAAGAACTAAAAAAAGCTGAAAAATTAGGCTGAAACAAAATGTGAAGATACGCCAAAATGGGTATTTCAATTATGTACAGATACGGTAGCATTGCAATTCCACAGAGTTGTAGAACTTGTCACAGGCATTTTCATGAGGAGAAAGGTTGAAAATTAAGACAGCAGAGACCAAAATAGCCAAAGGACATCTTTCATTAAATCTTAATGACTGATAAATGATTCCATCTTTCAGCATCCACAGTTCTTCGCACAAAAGTGAATAAAAGATGCCCAGTCAAGTAGTCTATGCTTGACAAAAAGACCAGTGTTACCACATCAGTAATTATTCAATCTAAGTAGAAAAAACAATCTGACCCTTCAGTGCCAGACAAATGAACAATGATGTTCCTGTAAATTCTAAGATGATGAATGTTTTCACTGCTCCACCCTGGCATCTTTTTGAGCAGGCAGTTAATCCTTTCATCTCACGTATCACTTCATTTTGGTTTGAAAGCCTGGTCGAGACTTGCTGTCCAGCCCCACCCACCTGGTCACACAGAGCAATTCTAAGCTGAATCTGAATGATTCTCAATTTAATTTTGTTAAAAATCAATAATAAATTGGCATTAAATACCTGAAACTGAAACTAAAGATGATTCGATTTTGTGAGCGCAAATCCTGCTTTGGAATCATATAGCTGCTAATGGGCGTCTGTTGAAAATTGGAGTTTTTCAGGGAATCATCAGGGAATACTTGTATACAAGTTTAAATTTCCAAGTTTTGTTTGTTGTCCAAGTTCACACGTCTCTTTGAATGATCTTCGAAAACTAGGACTCCCATTGAGCTCCACTGTCTATGTCATATTGTATTATGTGCAGTCTGCTAAGAATAGGGCCGTGCTTGAAACCTGAATGGAGTGAAAAGCAACACTGGAGTGTTATCTTCAGTATCAGGGTGTTTTAACCTGAAAAGGGATGTGAGACATTTGTCTTTTATTGGTGATATTTAACCTCATTTAGTTTTTTGTTTGTTTTTCTCTTTACACATCCTGCCATCTTGTCATCCATCTGTCTGTACCCTACATAGAGTATATGATGCATCTCACATGATTAAAAATGACTGTGTGGACGTCTCTTCCCTTCAGTTCCCTGTCCTCCCAGCAACCTGATGTTGTTGCGACAATGTAGCAGTGACGTCGTCGTCTTCTCATGGAATCACACAAGCAATGTCGACCACTACATGGCCAAAGCAGTCGACTCCAAGGTAGTAGTCCAAGCTTCATAGTGGAAAAAATAACCAAATAGCAAAAATACTAAATAAGGTACTAAAAATACCCTTCCTCAGTAAATAATTATTAGTGGAATGTATGTACTATGTTTTTGGCAGATTTTAGTTGCCACTGGAAAGATATGAAGGCTATTTCTGTTTCCAGCCTTGTGCTGAAACAGACAAACTTACTCGTCCGGGTCGCCAGTCTATCGCATTCAAACACGTCTTAGGTGTCACAGTGCATTTTTAAAGAGTACCATTGGTGCTAATGGGTTAAAAATGTAACTTAGTTTAGTATATCAATGTGAAACATCATGTGTAATGACAACACCATCTCTCCATTTCTCAACTCATTTGTGATAAATGACCAAATACTTCAATTTATCTCATTAAACATTTTCTTTATCAAAGCATTTGTTTAACTTTATTCCAGTATACTTCGCTATCAGACTCTAATGTGAAGTTGTGATGGTGATATTTCCTAAAGAGAACCTCTGTCTGGGGTCTTATGACATCTACTTCAGACACTAAGCCATGAATACATCTTTTTGGAACATGAAAAATATCCTGTCATACAGCAGTACACTTGTACCTACTTAAACCTGAATCCCAATGTTTTCCTCCACCATTTTGTGATTTCTCTGTAACCAGGGAGTAGTCCAAAACTGCCTGACCCAAGACAACTCGTGTTATTTCACACATACAGAGTGTGGACGACACTATTACTTCACAGTCTACTCTGTCTCAGAGGGATGCAGAAGTGAGATTAGCTCAACTGTTGATATCCGAACAGGTAAGCCAAGATACATCTGTATTACAAATATATCTTCTTAAGCCCTTAGTATAGAAAAAAATATTAAAATGAAAACAAATAGAATTATAGCAGATTTATGACCACAGCTTTTGCGCAGCACAGTTTGAAGCATGTTTATAGCTTTAGGATAGGTGTTAACTGTCATATTAGCGCCCTCTGGTGGAAATTTAATCTAACTTAATAGGTCACCCTTGACAATGACAGAGATTTCTGTTGTGTTACAAAAACCATCAGCGATAAATAATGCTCAAACTTTATTTCACCTCTTTTTAACTTCTACACATAAAACATTTGAGATTTGGTAAAATAACTGAAGTTTTTTCATTCTGTGCCCAGCACCCTGCATGCCCACAAATCTACAAACATCCGCCAACTGTAGTACTGACGTTCTACTCAGTAAGTGGGACCACGCTGAGGGAGCCCATCGGTACACTGTAAGGGCAGAAGGAAACTTTCATAACAGCAGCCACAGCTGCAGCTCACAGTCCAACAGCTGTGCTATGCCTGGCGTCCACTGTGGAGAGAGCCTGACAATCACCATCACTGCTTTTGACGATGAATGTGCCAGTCCGCAGATGATGGGGCTTCCTGCTAAGACAGGTGAGGAAAATATGTTAGTGGCTGTTAATTTGACATGAACAGTGGTTTGGGGTGGCAGTCATATGGTTTATCACTTAGGATAAGCAAACCAAACCAAATCTTACCAAAGCAACACAAAAATGTGCCACATAGAAAATCAGAGAACAGAGTTATACCTATGCACAAGATTATCATTAATGATACTTTAGTGTAAACCGTCCCCTTTCTTCCAGCCCCGTGCACCCCTCAGAACGTCTCTGCTGCGAAGCAATGTGGAGCAGACTCCATCAAGGTGACCTGGAACATGAGCAATGGTGCACTTTTCTATGTCGCCATAGCAAAAGACAGCGACGGCATCATTCATAGCTGTAACTCCTTTGGTGTGTCCTGTGAGATCAGTGGCTTGAAGTGCAGCACAGACTACAAAGCCTATGTCATTGCTTCCAACTTCATGTGTAACAGCTCTGAGAGTAAGATGGTCACCGTAGAGACAGGTACAGTGAGGAGGCTTGTTATCTTTGTCTGACTTGTTTTATCTGCATGTATGTGTGTTGGAAACAGTGAAGACAGATACCAATCTTTTAGGAGACAGTAAAAAAAGTCTTCAACTAAGTCTACATAGTTAAAGTCTTGTAAAAGCAAAACTTCAGATTCTTGAATCCTGTTATTTCAGCTGCCTGCCCACCAGACAACCTCACTGCCACTCTGGATTGTGCCACCAACGAGGCTCTGATCTCATGGCATGGGCAGCCTTCAATGAACTCCTTCACTGCCACTATCACGGATGAAGGTCAAGGACTTCTCAGCTGCAGTTCCACTGCATCCAGCTGCAAAGTGCCCAACCTCAAATGTGGCCAGTGGTACACTGTCACTGTCAGCCACTATGATGGCATCTGCCCCAGTATGCCCTCCAAGCCCATCTACTTGGAGTCTGGTAGGAACTCGCTCTGCCCAAAACACATGTTATTAGTACAACATAGCTTGAACAACATTTCTTCTATCCACAGTAAAGATTTCTAATGAACTTGGAGGCTGTAAACAGCACAAATACAGCATTCAGCCTCTTTTTGAAATTTCACATTTCAACATAGCTGACACATAGGTATTGCAACGCCACATCCCAACATACAGAATATGTGAAACATCTGTATTGTTACAAAGCCCAAAATCTACACTTAAAGGAAAAAAAGACTACTCATGAACATTTTGAATTGCATTACTCTCAGCTCAAAGCCATTACCATGAAACACAGGGCCACGATGCCTACCAAACAAGTTCAAACAAAGAATGAACAGCTGCCTCATTTTGACCAAAGGACTGACCAATCAGAACATATTAGGCCTTTTCAAAGGAGACCTTAAAGACACAGTAGACGGGGGAACCATACTTGTGGATAATATAGACAATGATAAAACAGACTAATTTGTTCGGTGCCTTCACTCAGCCTTCTTCTCTCTATCCAGTTCCTTGTGGGCCGACCAATGTGCTTGCCAACGTGGACTGTGCATCGGGTGCTGTGAACATCAGTTGGAACGCACGCAGCAATGCGCAGGGCTACATCACTGTAATATCAGACAGGGACAAGAAGATGACTCAGTATAACACCACAAAGCCTAAATTGAATGTGAACATGAAGAAGTGTGGACAGGAGTACAGTCTGAAAGTGATGTCCTTCAATAAGAGCTGTATCAGTTTTCCATCAGAATTACACTTCAAAGAAGGTAAGACAGGTGGAGGACTTTTCATTTCTCATCTGACACTTGTCTGTACACTGCATGGTGCAAGGAAACTGTGTACTGATGGTTCTTAATATAATTAAAGTGAGAATAAAATGTAATTGGGGGTCCTAGCAGCGAAGCTGCAGGAACCCATTGGATTAGTAGCTTTTCCTATTATTATTTTTCCGTTTCCGCTGCAATTGAAGTCTATGGCAGCCCCATGAACGCTATGGTAAAAAGTTGTGAAATTTGGCACACGCAATCAGCCAAGTGCCAAATTAAAACTCAAGAAATTTCATTGCCCAAGAGCTTACTCTCTAGCGCCACCAACACGCCAAAGTTCAAAGTGCATTCAGCCTAATAACTTTGGACTACTTGGTCCAAATTTCACAAATGAGGCATCGTTGGAATCCTTGGATCATAACGAGTCCAACGCACCCTATGACGTAAATTTGCATATACCTAGATTTTCCGCCCAAGCCTTCCCTATTGTGCCATTCTGCTAGGACCCCCACATCGCTGCTTGCAGCTATATTTTCCATATATGTTGACAGTAATGGTGCACTATAAGACTCTACTTAGAAGACTTGTAACTTAACCGGATAGCCTAAATGTGTTGAGCTGATCAGAGGTTTTCGCTTCCCCAGGACCATGTGTGCCCACTAATGTGGTGGCAAACAGAAACTGTGGACAGAGTTTTGTGGAGGTGACGTGGCAAGCAAGCCGTGGTACCAAAAACTACACCGCAGCTGCCCTGGATGGACATGGAAATCGCTTGGAGTGTGTATCCAATGAGACATCATGCAGGCTGGTGGGCATAACATGTGGCCAGGTTTACAATATCAGTGTGGTTGCTGTGGATGACACGTGTACCAGCATGAGTAGCACCACAGAGAGACTAATGATAGGTACAAATTGGCAGAAATAAGTGCTCTTTGTATTTCTCAAATATACAGTTTGAACGTGCTCTCACTGTTTAACTCACACTCTCCTCTGCAGAACCGTGCCCTCCCTCTCAGCTAACTGTCTCAGTTAACTGTACCAGCAACTCTGCCAAGTTAAGCTGGAGCAGCAGCCCAAATGCTGCCTCTTACACTGGCAGAGCAGTGAGCGCAGATGGGCATAATGTGACCTGTGCAACAGAGCTGCAACAGGGTTGCAAGTTGGAGGGACTACATTGTGGCAAGAAGTACACCTTCACTGTGTCAGCATCAGATGGTGACTGTCAAACGTTAGACAGCAAAGCAGTCATCCATACAACTGGTGAGAACCGTCTCTGCTTTCTTCTTTCTAACTCTTATCCCTAATTTTTTACAAATCTTTGTCGGTGTCTCGCACTCCGACTTGTGCTCTTCCTCTTCTTTATTAGAAGTAATCAAAAAGTCAGTGGGTTGGGGTTTGTTTGTTTGTTTGTTTGGTTTTGGTCAGTCAGTCTTAATCAAAGTAACAAAGCAACATAGCCAGAGATCTTGCACTGGTTGTTGCAGCTCTGTGACAACAGGGCTGACATTTCAGAAAAGTTTTTGTTTATTTCAAACTGTAAATGCATAAATAGAAATAGAAAGCTTCATAACTCCATCACATCTGTCTAATTCTATCAGCTGACCAATGTTGTGACATAACTGAAAGCTCTGAAATCACCATATACATATTTAAGGAAAGGCAATGAATAAGATGTTAGGATTGTGTACACAACTGAGTCTGACTCTTTGTCTTTTGTGTCAGCCCCATGTGCTGTTCAGAGTGTGATGACCACCCTAAATTGTAGTACCAACATGCTGAGCATCAGCTGGGCACCTGGAGCCATTCCTGTAAACTACAGCGCCGTCGCTGTGCCTAAAAATGGCACTGCGCTGCACTGCGTCACAGAGGACTTCAGCTGCACAGTGGCTGGTTTACGATGCGGTCAGAAGTACACTGTGTCAGTGAAACCTGTCAGCAGCACATGTGAAGGCCACAGTAGTGTCCCAGAGACTGTAAATTCAGGTATGTTTGTGAGTTAAAAAAAACATAGATATCAGTTTTTCCTTCCTTCTCAAACACCTTTTAATGCAAAAATCATTTATTTTTCTAGGTCCTTGTGTTCCCAACAATGTCCAAGGGGTTGTGGAGTGCTCCACTAACACATTGCAGGCATCCTGGAATGTAGCTGCCGGCGCCGTGTCCTACGTCTCCACACTGAGGGGAGAAGGAGGCTTCTC
This sequence comes from Odontesthes bonariensis, assembly GCF_027942865.1. Taxonomy (NCBI): domain Eukaryota; kingdom Metazoa; phylum Chordata; class Actinopteri; order Atheriniformes; family Atherinopsidae; genus Odontesthes; species Odontesthes bonariensis. Next base: position 29,798,649 of record NC_134520.1, on the reverse strand, counting down.
TGCCTCTTGTCCCACAGCTGGCAGAAGCTGCCTGTTCCCTGCTCTGCAGTGTGCTCAGAGATACATGTTCAGTGTGGTGGCCCTCAATGACGGGTGTAACAGCTCAGAGAGCACCATGGTCGCAGCAACAACAGGTAAGTGTAACATGTTTAAGTAAAACTGACCCGTTTATATATTTATGTGTATGGACTAACAGTCTTGGTGTCTGATGTTTTCACAGAAATGCCAATAATGTTAAAAAGATAGAATTATATGGAGAAATGGTTGGCTTACATCTCTGTTTCTTTCTGCTTTCTTTGTCACTTCTTATGTATTACACTTTACAATAAGATTTAGGCATTTTTTCAATTTTTGCATCATACTACAAGGATCAGTTTCAATCAAACAGCTCGAGGTTCTTTTTATTAGGTCTACTGTTGAAGATGAAGTTCTTTTTTTTTTTATCTGTAAAGCATTTCGAAGCCCTTGAGTGCTTGTTATATGTTTTATGAGATACCAAAAAATATCAAAATTTAGCTCAAGCAACAGTATATCAGACAAAACCGAGTAGCTGCGACAGGTCAGTTTGTTTTGGAGAACTTTTGGGATTCAACTTGATATTCATTTGAGCTGCGCTTTCAATGTGGTGTTATTTAAAGAAAAATAAATAAACTGAAAAGAGAATGCTTTACAGACTTCTTTTACATTCATAATATATTTCAAGTTGAAAATAGTTTAAAGTATTCAGTTTATTAATGCTTGTTTTATTCCATCAACCTCCAGCTCCCTGTGACCCCACAAATGTGTCCGCTTCTCTGAACTGCCTCTCCGATGTGGTGACGGTGACTTGGAGTACCAGCTCTGGAGCAAATTATTACACAGTCCTCGCAGAGGCCAGGGGACACGCTGACTCCTGCAAGTCTGCTGGTACTTCCTGTGAGCTGACCCAGCTGAAGTGTGGGAAGAACTACTTGGTGACTGTACTGGCTGGGGACATGAAGTGCAACAGCTCCATACTTGCCAAAACCAATGTGACGACAGGTGAAAACAATTTTTTAGGTTTACCTAATGCAGACATGCACGCAGATGAATTTTAGGATAAACTGAGTGGATAATCCAAAATTACTCAAGATTAGGAATTTTAAATACATCCAGCAAGACACAAGCATTTATCATTGAGTCTGTTGTGCAAAGGTATGTTCATATGTTGAGGTGAACCAGGATTTTATAAACATTGATGTCCCAAACCATCATCAGAATTCTCACAAATCAAGAGCTTTACAAATCTAAACTTTCTTTCATTTATTTAGTTAAGTGTCAATCATAGTGTATATTAGCCAAAATAAAAGAGATAAATGCTAAATTATTAACCTATAGGTGTCTAACATAAATTAGAAACCTAAATATCCACCAAAATCCATTTATAAAGAACACCTGTATGTCTAATTTTATGCTTTTAGAAGCTTTCCATACATGATAGCAGCTTGATGAAGATCTGCAGGAAATAAAACAAGAGTGTGGTCTGATGAGTCCTTTGCAGTGCTGGAATTATTTTTTTCTGGCTGTAAGCATAAAGTGGTTTTAAATTGAGGAAAATAAGTCAAAAATAAAAACTTAAAACAAACACAAATTGACATAATATTATTAATAGTTTCATGGTGGAGCTAAATTTTTAGCTTTCTTGCAAAGGAAAACAAAGATGGAACAATTTTTTTTTATTATTCTTAGACATCCTCTGAGATTTGTAGAGGTCTGCAGACTATAGTGTGTTAAAGGGAAGTTTTTTTTTTTTAAAACCTGGACCTTATTTCTGGCATGAAACACGTTCATATACTCACTTTGGTGAAAGTCGGCGTCCTTTGGAATAAATTAGATTACTCGAGATCAACATATATCCATGTAACAGGAGTGAACGACATAAACAACACAGCCTCTAAATAAGGCATTATCTGTCTTTATTTCACCAATACTTTAAGACAAATGAATGAATGAACGTGTACTTTTGCACTGTTAGTTCAGAGCTGCCATGTTGTTGTTATCCGGGCTATCGGGGGGCTTATAGGGGGTTTTATACCAGAAATAAGGTCCAGGTTTAAAAAAAACAACAACAACTTCTCCTTTAAATGAATGCGCTCCATCTTCCCCAAATCTTTCCTTTAAATGACACTTTTGTATTGTTTGCCATTCATCCAGCCCCCTGCGCACCAGTGATCCAGGATCACTCACACTACTGCAGCCACCACCACACCTTGGTCACTTGGGCTGAGGATGAGAATGCTGTGAGCGTGACGGTCAACGCGACATCCAGCCTTGGTCACTCGCTGTTCTGCAGCTCTTCCACTAACAACAGCTGTGTTCTGGAAAATCTTCTGTGTGGACACACCTACACTGCCCAAGCTTTGGCACAAGGAGTTCACTGTTCGAGCAAACCCAGCTCTGCTTTTCAGATTGTCACAGGTATGTTATGAGGTAGAGAATTTGTATTTTGTACCAAAGAAATGGCTTTTTGTGCTCTATAATTATTTATTTTCATAGCTGCTGTACAGATGTTATTTTATGTATTTTATTTTTGTTTGCAGTTTTCTTGCTAAAGAAAAAAAGAAAAACAAAGCTTTTGTACTGCAGGACAGAACTAGTCAGTTTTTATGTCCAACGAGGACATAGATAGTGAGGGTTAAATTGTCATTTCCTCTTTTGGAAATAAAAATCTTCTATTAATTAATGACCAAATTTGCATAAATGGTTAAAAAAAAATTGGAAAGTCTTCAACAGTGAGGACAGATATCATATGGTTCTGAAAAACGAGGTTGATTTTAATGCAAGGTAATCAGGAACTGACTGTCCTGTCTTATATAGCACCCTGTATCCCTGCAAACGTGGAGTACCAATATTCCTGTGGAACTGGCATTGCCTTTGTGAGCTGGGATGACTCTCTGAGCAGGAAAAGTTTCTACGTCCACGCCCACTCTGGAAACCACTCAGTCTCCTGCAGCACCAGCCAAGAAACTGACTGCTCCCTGCCTTCACTAGAGTGCAGTCGCAGATATACTGTTGAGGTCATCGCTGTGGCTGACAACTGCAACAGCAGTGTGCCTGGCATAACGCACATACAGACCGGTAAGAGCAGTAGACTCTATAGGTTGTGTTTTACAGGCGATGTTTGGCTCATCCAAAGTGTCTATGTGTTCATTCTTCTCTTTTCTAAATTTCAAATTATTAATACACATTTTCAGATTTTTATAATTTGTTTTCTCCTCATGCCAGTATTCTATGAAAATCTACTAGACTTTTAAAACATAAATATACATTCTATAACATAAAGTTCTAAATATGACATTTGGTGTTATCTTGCCATTGATTCCTCACATTTCGCTTGTAAGTGTTTTTTGAAAACTTAAAGATTTAAAGTTTTTTGTAGCTGCAGATTACACTGACATTCATGAACACCAGTGAACGTGCAACAAAAAGCTTGTTTTGAGGAGTTATTATTTGTAAATCCATATATTGCTGTGGGCTAAAATAACCAAAACCACTGGTAAGGTCTTTTATGTGGAAAAACCCGCAAACTGCTAAGGAATGTCACACTGTATACACAAACGTTAAGTACAGATTATGGGTTCGGTGCAATTTGTAGATGTTTATGTATTCATTTAGGTATACTTTCATAAAATATTAGCACTCGTGTGGGCTCAGTATATTAGCGTCAATCTGAGAGACCATAAAAAAGAAAAAAAATCTAATATTATATTTTGTATACCTACCTATGTAGACTTAGGTGTGTTTCTCCTTTTGTCTTCCCATCAGCCCCATGTCCTCCCATGAATGTCACTGCCTCCCTGTTGTGTGAAAACAACACAGCCGAGGTGAGCTGGCAACACAGTCCCGGTGCAGTGTCGTACAATGTGACTGCGGTGGGCAGAGATGGAGACCTGAAACGTTGCAGCACAAACAGCTCAAGTTGTCAGCTACCCAACATGCACTGTGCTCAGACCTATATTATTACCGTCGCCCCCTTCTCAAACCGTTGCAGGGGCCATGACAGCCAACAGTTCACCTATATTGCAGGTAAGGACGAATCAGCAAAAAGCTGAATTAACAGCCCGATTTTATTTTGAAAAAGTACTGATATAAGATATTATTTAAAAAAGGAAACAAGAAGCAATAATACTTTAAGCGTGGTGTGTCATTCTTCTTTATAAATGTTGATGCAGTTCCTCCAGCCACTACTAAAGATGCTCTTATCTCGCTTCGGATGTGTTTGTGCTCATTTTGAACTGAACTCAAATTGAATATGGAGTAACTGCATTACACATATACACTGTTTTTTTTTTTTTATACTTAACCCCTTTCTGCAGTAGCTGTTTTTATCTCATTTCAAAAAGTGCATCATCTCATGTAAACAACACAGAGCTGAGGTTAACGGCTTTAACTAAAGAAAACTTCTTTGCCAATAAAACTATAAATATAGATTACTTCACTTATCTGCATGAAAATGTAAGTCATTGAATATATTTTTCTAATAAAATAAATACTCAGTGAACTTTCCTTTAGATAAACTTGAATGTGATCATCTTGTTCACACTTGAATAACCACTCACTGGGAACAAAGAAAAAGGAAAGAGGCTAATATTAATATACCTGGAAGTTTAGGCAACATGACAAATACTTTTCAGCATTTTCGAAGCACACTTCCTTACTTTTTTTTCAATGGTTTTTCTTGCAGGTCCCTGCCCGCCCACCAATGTCCATGCAGCTCTGCAGTGTGTTGGTAACGTGGGCCACGTGACCTGGGACGCTGCCCTGTATGCAGATATATATGTGGCCATGACTCTGCCTTCTATCATGGATGAACACGTTCACAACTGCTCCTCTAATGGAACCAGCTGCTCCCTCACTGACCTTCACTGTGGCGAGACACTCGCTGTCACCGTGATCACCACAGAGAGAGGCTGCCAGAGCAAACCCAGTGAACCATTCACTTTCAAAACAGGTCAGTAAGCTAAACTATGGACACTTAAGGAATAGTTTGACCTTTCACTTCCTTTCTAATACTGCAACTCTGTAACAACAGTATTTCTTAATCATTTATCCATCCACCCAGTTCTTCTGAGAAGCAGATTGTTGTAAGTCAGGAATGGCATGAAATTCTGATAGTTACTGTACGATAACCCCCTCCGACTGACTTCAAAAACACCATTGCTGGTTGTTAATCCTGATCCTGAGTTAAGAAGTTAACCTAATTTAACTCATCACAACTTGTGTTTTAAAAAGCATTGGAAAACCTCAGGGGTTTCTGGAAATTTGGAGCTGTCCATTAAAACCATTTATTTCTCAGCCTCTGAAACTAGAGAGAAGTCTTGCAGTTTTTTTAGACTTGGTTCACAAGAAAACACCTCATTTCAACAAACAAAAGATGAAGATTTAAGATATTTTTCCTTGTTATTAGAGGGTTAATCATCAAGCAATAATAGATCATGTTTTCTCTCTTTATGCTAAGTAAGAGAGTGTAATTCTCAAAAACGATCTATTCCTTTAAGTGGTTTTGATTTATATGTGATGATTTTTAAAACAATATACGATCCCTCACGTTTATCTTTTAGGTTTTACATATGACTTATGACTGTAAGTAATCTCACATACTCAGTTTTTCTTGAAAACAAGCACGAATTATAACAACATTTAACCACAGTACTACATCTGCATTTGAATATTTAAATTATGCTAAATGATCCAATTATCTCTTCGTCTTTGTGTCACGCTCAGTAATCTGCCCTCCTACTGATGTGACCGGGGTGACAACTTGCAGCAACAATGACATCACCATGAGCTGGAACCAGAGTCCAGAAACTGGAGTTGACTACTTCATCCACTCCCAAGACGATGGTGGAGCCGATGTAAACTACACCACAACTCAAACGTTCCAAGTGCTAACCGGGCTGCAGTGCGGCGAGCTGCATACGTTTGCAGTCGGTGCCAAAGACTCTGAGTGCACCAGTGTCTTCAGCAATCAGATACAAACTGAAACAGGTTAAGATCTGAATATATTGTGGTTTCTTACCAACAGAAAGGGCTGTACAGTAAAATATGTAATTCCCACGGTGGTTCATTGGAAAATTACGAAAAAGGACCGACACTTTTTCAAGTCTTATAATCCAACAAACTGTTCAAAATCCAAATATATCCCATTAATGATTATATCAAATAGGGATAAGCAGCAAAAGTTTACATTTAAGAAACTGTTAAAAATGCTGTCATTTCTGCTTTATAAATTACTGAGTGACTCAGCAAAGTTGTTGGCTATCATTACAAATACTTGATTTTTATATGTACAGTTGATTTTTTTAACTAATTGTGCAAATTCCAATACCATGCCATACCATGTCATTTTTCCCAGCTTCATCTGAAAAGCTTTTTTTAATTTATGTAATTATTTGCTCATCTTGTTTCTCTCAGCTCCGTGTCCTCCAACCAACCTGACTGTGAAAACTGACTGTGGCACCAACTTGGCAATACTGACCTGGGCCCCAAGTACATACGCCATCTCCTACAAAACTACTTTAACTGGCACCCACGGCCACGTAGTTTCCTGCACTGCCAACACAACCTCTTGCTCTATGAAGGTGGACTGCGGACACCAGTACTCGGCAGTTGTGGTTGCTTCCACTGCGACATGCAAAAGTACTGCATCACCTACTTTAACTTTTTACTCAGGTAAATGACACCTGCTTTCAGTCCTTTTTTGTTTTCAACAATCAAATTAATTACTCAATCGATTAATCGATTATATTTGCCTCCAACAGCTCCCTGCCTGCCTGACCAAGTACAAGCTGAGTTGGACTGCAATGTCAACTCCTTTTTGGTGCGGTGGAGGGGGAGCATCGGCGATGTAGGCTCGTACACCGCAATCGCCATCGGCAGTGACAACACACGTAAAAGCTGTGACTCCACAAACACAGAATGCACCATCCAGAACCTGAAATGTGGCTTCCTATACAGCATTGTTGTCACCACATCATCTGTCAACTGTGGCAGCATCGACGGCTCCGACTATCAAATGTATTCAGGTAGGAAAAGTTCTCTGTGAGATGGAAATGACTGAATAGTTACGAACGTAACAGTGAAGTTATGGCTGTGCATGCACATGGTCACAAGTGGGAGAGGTCTTAAGAAATGAAGTGTGCAGAGATGGGATAGACACAGACTTTTCAGCCTATTTCACTACAAATCAAGCAGTGCCACTTTTTGGTGTCATTGTAGTACAGAACATGCATATCAATGGATGTTACAGTAACATATAGGGTGCCTTAACTATCAGATCACCTGGGCACCATGCTTTGGGAGGGATTGTTTTAACCTAAAAGAAAGTATGAGACCTTTTTATTGGTGGATGAATATGAAGCAACATGTGATAACTTCATCTTCAACATAAACAGCTAGCCTGGCGCAGGTCATGAAATCCACCAACCATCAATGCTAAATCTTGCACACTTAAAATAATTGTTAGGGACTACCAAAGGCAAAACAAGCAGTTTCACTTTTGTATCTTAGATTACACTTTATTAGATAGTTAATTCGATAGTTCTCACTTAATATTGCACATTTTAGACCTGTTTCTCACTTAGATCTTAAAAGATGGTAATATGCCCAAGTTTAAAAATGCAGGAACTGTTTCTTTCATCCCAACAACAACTGTGAATAAAACACTGTATGGTTTAACTGGTGTTTTTATATCTAACTGTTACTTCAAATACTCTTCAAAGTAGACAAAGAAGTAGTAAATTAGAAATAAAACTGACATAATCCTATTTTTCTGTCTTTTGAGTCAAGGGATCATCATAATAAATCATAATAAATGCAGAACATGACTTTTTAAAGTTTCATTGTATAAATTAATGAAAGTTCTATTTGCAGAAATGGAATTAAACATCTTTAATAAGAACCTTTTGTTTTTGTAATATTTGGATGAGCCATTCATTTCTGCAGGTGGGATTGTCATTTTTTATGTATTTAGTGGCCGCTGTAGTTTTTCCCACATGCTTGAGATTGGAGAGTGTGTATTCAGTTGGTCTCAGTCCAATCCTTCACAGCTGGATGTCAGTTCATCCCTCACTCTGCTCCTTTAAGACAATTATCCTCTCGCCATAAATAGTTTGAATGTACATGAATGGGCGTAATATCCTTTATAATAACTCTTATATTTGACAGACTTGTCATTTAATTATTTTGAATTACTCTTACACCATACTGTTGTTTATCCTCCTCTTCATCACCAGCCCCATGTAAGCCAGACAACGTGTCGGTGAATTTGCAGTGCAGCTCTAACACGGCGAAGGTCACCTGGGAAAACTCTGGCCCAGACCAGACTCAGGTGGTGACAGCAGTGGACAGGAGAGGACTAATCACCACCTGCAACTCCAGCAGCTCAAACTGCACCTTTGATCAGCTGAGCTGTGGGAAGACATACGCTATCAGTGTGGTTGGCCACACCAACACATGCAGCAGTGAACCAGCTGTTGGCCAACAGCTAATAACAGGTACTTCGTTCTTCAAAGAAGGGTCATGTACACTTAGAATTAGAATTAGAAGCACTTAGAATACTATACCATGATATAGTATTATAGAAAAAATCCCATTCATTATCTATTGAGCGTTTGATGGAGGAGCTGGGTGAGAGAGGTGGGGTGCACGCTGGACAGCTGACATGCAGACTGCACACACTCACATCTAGGGTCAAATTTAGGGTCAGCTTAACTTGCACGGCTTTCCAACATGCTGCTGATTAGTTTGGAGATGTACAACAATCATAGCAAAGCACTTTCAATCATAGAACAAATTTGCTAATTCTTTGGAAAGATTTTTTTCTCCGACCACGATCAGACTTTTTGATAAAGAAAATTTACAAACTGTCACGGAAACAGCTTGATATTAAATGTATTGAACTAAAACTGTTTGAATATTATTGATTACGTATTTTTATGTTGAAGTTGGTGAACATCACATTAACGTCACTGGAACAAAAAGAAGACCCAATATGTATAAATTGCAGTATATTACCAAGCTAAGGGATGCATGATGTGTATGAAAATAAAGAAAAAACTTCTATCTGTCCCCCACCAGCTCCATGTGTCCCAACCGACGTCACAGCACGAGTGGACTGCAACACTGGTATCACCGTGGTAACATGGGATGCCGGACTTGGCGCCAAATTGTACACTGTCTATGTTAAAGGAAACCTCGGCCACAACGCTGAATGTGAGAGCACGGACACCTTCTGCCACTTCCTCAACCTAGCATGTGGGCAGGACTACAACATCACAGTGGTGGCTCGCCATGACACCTGCGTCAGTTTGGCCAGCGAGTCCATCACTGCCACAACAGGTGAGACGATACAACCAGATTTGAACAATTGTTGAAAACTGCCTTATCTTCAGATAGCCAGGAAATGTGATGTCTGAAACACCTGGACCGTAAATAAAGAGAAAACATAATCAAATCCTGATACGAACAGATGTTTATATGAATGTGTATGACTCCTACTCACAGACCCAAACACAACAAAATCAACTTTTTCTGTATGGTAAAGACTTGTTATGAGTTTAAGACATACATTTTTCAAACTGGCTTTAAAGAATTTGTAAATCAAAGCTCACTTGTTTTTACTCCTGAGAGGACAATTTTGGTTGATTATGACAATGTGACATACAAGGTGAACAATATGTAATTAGTGCTTTTAGTGCTATGGTCCTTTAGCAAATACAGAACCAGGAAGCATTACTGATTTGTGCTAATCATATAGCATCTACATTTGAAGAACATACAGTGAGACTCTTACATTAGCAGAGACTCCTTTGGGAATGCAGGATCTTCTACGGATTTGTCTCTTGAGTCCAGCTAAATGATTGATGTTTTATTTCTGTTCCATGGGAAGTGTAAAGGCACAGTAATTCTGAAAGGATGTGGTTGAATGTTGAGACATGATGAGATCTTACTGGCTCTCTGTCCAGGTCCTTGTCCCCACAGTGGACTGAAGACAGCACTGGACTGTGACACCAACACAGCTGTGGTGTCCTGGACTCCTGGCAGCGGCATCCTCTACTATAACGCCACAGCTGAGACGTTTGACGTCACACACCAGCAGAACTGCGCAACAAAAAGCTCATCCTGTAATATCACTTCTCTGCGCTGTGGGGAAACTTACAAAGTCAGCGTCAGTGGACAGGGCCAGAACTGCCCCAGTCCTGCTCAGGACTGGAACAGGATCAATACAGGCAGGTTCACTTTTATTTTTATGTGAAGTTAAGTGGAGTAACTTAAGTGGAAGCTATAGAGCTCGTGTTTTTCTTCACTGATTTTAATGTAGATGTTAAGTTACACTTAACTCGATACTTACATTCAGCTGAATCGTCAACTTTTCATTTCAAATAACATTTCTCCTGCAAAGTGACAATAAAAATCTGGACTTTTCAAATACTGATTTAATTTTTAGTATCAATTTCAGCTGTGCACGAGTTGCTTTTAGCTATTATTATACATGATATAGACTATTATTCAATACTTAGAATACACCTGGTAACTATGTATTAACTGCACAGATTGTAAGCTGTCCATCTTGACGCAGATAAAAGGATTCTTCCGTTACTTTTTTTGGAAAATGTTGAAATTTATTTTCCCCACCTGACTCGCCTGTCCCTCCTCCAGCTCCCTGTCCTCCCACCAAGCTGAGGGTAGACTCCTCCTGTAAATCAAACAACATCTCTGTGTCATGGGAGACCTCACAGGGCTCACTCTCCTACATTGCGATGGCTGAAAATGCACAGGGCCGCCGGTGGTCCTGCAACACCAGCAGCAGCACCTGCCAGATACCAGGTCTGCTGTGTGGACAGGAGTACAAGGTCTATGTTGCTGGTGTAGATGAGAACTGTGTTGGAGCCAAGAGTGAAGAGAAAACAATTCACACAGGTGAGTAGATAAACTCAAGTTATATCTTACGTTGCTATGGTTACAGTGAAAAGCAGCTTCACTACGTTCATTCACAAAGAATATTGTGAAAATCGTGATTAATTCAAAAATTTACTTTTATGGCAAGTAGTATTATTGATTCATTCATTTAGTTGGTTAATTAGTTATTGTTGAGGACAGCATAAGTTGGTAGTTTTTCATAAAAATGCAATGAAAAAGGACTCTAAAGGACTTTTACAGACAATAAAGCATAAAAGATGAAAAATTAGACAAAACAAAACTAGATTAATCTAAATTATGTGTGCATCACATCTTTACATTTTCCTTTGCCAAGAGATGTCTGATTTACCAGATACTGTGGGAAAGATTTGGATCCACAGATGGGCCCTCTTCCTCTTAGGTCGCCATGCTGCACCACCATGTTACTGTGGCAGCCTGAAACAGACAAATCTCTGGCAGCTCTTTCATACTTTTGGTTCCAGTGTAGTTTTTCCTAAATACCTAGAAGAGGAAGATCATGTGGGGACGCTGGGTTGGTTGTAATCTAACATTTTCCCACTAGATATCACTAAATCCTGCATACTGGCTTCCAGAGGCCTCCAGTGTTTAAGTGAAAACCGACATGACTTTTTTTGTTTATTTATATATTCCCTTTTTACATCTATACATGTGCAGAGAAATAAGTAAACAGAATGAAGTGAATACACCATAAAGTAAGCCTAAAAAAAGGCAATTGAACTAAAACATTTTATGGAAAATTATGTATTAAAGTGGGCTAATAATTTGTTATTGTATGGCATAGATATAAACAGTAGAAAAAGAAAGTTAATACAGCAACATTTGAGATTAATCAGATAATAATTGTGTCCATGTAAAAATGTTCAGGCTAATTGATTAATTTCTATTTTTTCACTGATAGTTTGATTTATTTTTTTCTTATTCACTCTATTACTCTCATTGGGTAGCTGTTTGAGCGTTATTTTTCCTCCTTGTTGCTATCATGATCAGAGATTAGCAGGCCACTATCTACCTCAACAACTCCTGACCACACAGTGGCGGGACATCGTTTCTAACCCCTCTCTTTGCTCTTTCTCTCCAGCACCATGTGAGCCACAGAATATACAGAACCACCTCGACTGTTTGTCTGGTGTCCTCAACGTTACCTGGCAATCGACAGGGTCCTTCTTGAAATTTCGCACCTCTGTGGTGAGCAGCAAAGGTCACGTCAGTGTCTGCACAACAGATAAGCATCACTGCCTAGTACGTAACATGCAGTGCGAGATGGTCTACAATGTGACAGTGATGGCCCAAGATGCCGCCTGCAACAGCTCCATCAGCCCCATAAAGCAAGTTACTACAGGTAGGTGGAGGTCAAGCTGAATACATACTAATAAAAAAAAACTGTCATTTTTTTGTGCTGACTGATTGTTGTTTCCCCCGTTCTTATTGTACATAACAAGATGTTTTAATGCGTTAAGAAATGATCTTTACTTCTCTCTGATAACCATCTTTATCTTCAACTCATCATCTCTTCTTCCACATTTCCACTTAGCTCCTTGCCCGCTCTCCTCCTTCCTTCCTGCGGTGAATTGTGACACAGGAGTTGTGTCTGTCACCTGGAACAGCAGCGCGCCAGGGGTTGATTACACGGTGTCCGCAGTCGACGCCATTGGTGGCAGACATAACTGCAGTGGCACAAACAGCGGCTGTGATCTTAGCACACTGGAGTGTGGGACAGAGTACAATGTGACCATCACACCATCCAGGAGCGGATGTGTGGGCAGAGACAGCCCTACAAAAGGGATCAGGACAGGTAAGGATACACAGGATATTTCATTTAAATGAAGAAGCTGATTTACAGTTTTTCAGTTTTGTATTACCTGTTTTATCAGATTGACATATGTATTTAACCTTTTTTATTATTTAATTTCCCCAAAACCCTAATTACATGCCTTTTGACATTCAACTTTGCATATTATCTTTTGCTTATTGTAATACTTTTGGATATTGTTCCTACTGCACTGTATCGCTCTGCCACACAGTTCATTCAGTTTCATTCTTACAATTTAAATTTAAAGTAATTATTTTAACAGATTTTACCCAAACTCATGGATTCCAGATTTTAATTGTTATTCCAACATCTGAATTTCCAAATTGAAATTTAATGGTTCAGTATTTAATCGTTTACACTTTAATACATCTGCAATACTGCTACATGTTGCAAGGGAGCTGCTGTCTGGGGCAAATAAACTTCCAGGTTCTTCTTTACTGCATAAACCATGTAGCATAGCAAAAAACACCTGTCACAAAGAGACAGTTCAAGTTTTACTTCAGTTTTATTTCAAGTTTTATACCTATATCTATATCAAAGACATTTACGAGCTGCTTAAAAGACTCTTCGTTGGGCTGGACTTTCACATTGTGTTTGTTTTGCTTTGGCTTGAGACTTTTTTATTGCTTTTTGACAAATATTTGGACCCCTATTTTAGGATCCCTCATCATTTCTGGAGCAGCAATGTTTTTTTTTTTGACATTTTCATCCTTCAAAATTGATAATTGTCGCTGTCAGTTTATGGAACAATATCCAAAAAGTACTCATTTATACTTGTAATACAAATAGATGTTTTACTGTGTTTTGTTTTAAATGAGGTTCTCATTCAGGTTTCTCTCCATGATCTGGGATACCAAGTGTATTTGTTTCTAAAACTACCAAACTATTAATTTAACTCTACAATGGGGATCTAGACATCTGTATAATATAGTTTAAATTAAATATGCTGTACTCAGTAAGGAAAACTTTAAGATGTCAAAAAGATAATAAGATTTGTATGACTACAAAGGGAAATCTGTGTATGTGAGAACAATGTCTAACTGATTTTCTGATCTGTCCCTTGATATCTTCAGTTCCCTGTGTACCTTACCTGTCGGACGTTGAGATCGACTGCCTGTCAAACTCAGCATGGGTGATGTTTGATGATTCAGCTGGAGCTGACGACTACATCATTGTGATGACAAATAGCCAGGGTGATAACCAGACATTCGAGTGTAACTCCACATCAGACTTGATGTGTGCTCTGCTGCCGCTGATGTGCAGCCAGAATCTCACCTTTAACCTGAAGGCACGCGACCAGCAGTGCACCAGTGCACCCAGCAATGCTGTCACCACTGAAACAGGTGAACGAAAAATTAAAAAGAAACCTTAAGAGTAAATGAAGATTTAATCACAAGAACACAGGAAGTCAGTCAAAAAACATCACTGTACACAGATCAATTGTGCTTCAAGTTTAGATAGAAGAAAGTGTAATATATCATGGAATTATTTTCAGTAATAATTTCAAAAGGTCAAAAATCTGTCAACAAAAACTAACTTGTAGCTGTAAAATAGAGCTGCAGAACCTAATCTGTGTTAATCACCTCTGTCTGCTTATGTGAGCTCTTTATTCACAAAACGTGATGTTAAGTTTGATTGGACTTCCATATTTTCCGAGAGGAACGTTTATTTCCAGGAAAGGTTTTGTGAGATAAATGGATTTAAACTATCCTTCTTTTTACTGACGCAAAATGATATATTGCCCCAACTTTTCTATTTTTATTTGTATTTAACTAACATGTACGACTGTGTATGCATGTGTTTTCAGTGACGCTTTTTATATCAAACACTTTAGATAGATAGATAGATAGATAGATAGATAGATAGATAGATACTTTATTGATCCCAAAATTCAAGCATCCAGCAGCAGACATAATAAAGCAATAAAAATGTTTATACAGTAATAAACACTTTAAAAACAATCTAAGAATTTAAAAAAACTGTTTAAAAATATAAAATATAAAAATATAAAGTAACCAGTGAAGTGAGACGGAAGTGAAATATAAAGTGATCAGTGACATCACTTTACAACTTACCTTAAATATAACATTTCATACCCACTCACACATCAAACTTCATGTTTGTTATTTTCTATTTGTATTTGGTTTGAAGGTTAGTGAATAATAAGTTATGTAAATCTTCCAGAGAGCTTCTCAACTAAATGCTTGTTCTTGTCTTGTCCTCCATGTTCTTGGCCTTTGTGGCTATTTCTGATTCATGCATCTTGTATTTACGGTGCCTGAAAAAACAACCACTGTTTGTTCAGGAGCATGATAATCTAAACACTTTCTTTAATGTACCTATATTTGCGTTTCTTTCCACAGCTCCATGTCCCCCCAAGGATGTGAAGGAGTCAGTGAACTGTGACAACGGAACCATGATGATCACCTGGTCCGCTGTTCCCGGAGCAGTAAGTTACACTGCCACGCTGGAAGAGTTAACTGGAGGCCCACCCAGCTGCTGCACCACATCTGGAACTGGCTGTGATATCACTGATCTGCCGTGTGGAGAAATGTACATCCTGCGTGTCATAGCTGAGGGGCGGACCTGCAACAGCTCAGAGAGTGAAGGGCACATCACCAGGACAGGTGAGACCAGGGCCGCCGATAGGGGGGTATTTTGTCCCGGGCCCAGGAATGGGGGGGGGCCCAAAAAAAAAAAGGAATATGCGCATTAGTCCGCAAATATGTCCAAATGTTTCAGGCATGCACACCAATCAGGCTGAATTGATTTGACAATCATCCCCGGTCAGATGAATGGCAGCCAGTGTAACGCGGCTCTGGTTTAACCTTATTTTGTTTAAAATAAGCCAGTATAGACATGGCAACGTGTGAAATTGCCATTTAGATAGAGTTGAATGTAACGAATGGGTTATAAACGTGACGTTTTGGGGTAGCCTGTAACTTTCGTTTAGACTGATTTAACTTGACACTCACCAGATGAATGGGCTCCGCCTTGTTTCCCGAACATTCTCAGAAAGTTCAGCGGACATACACGCGGGTCTGGCGATAAATAAAAGTAACCCTTAACATGATTCCCTTGGTCAAGTGAAAAATAGTTGATGAAATGTGCAGTTTATGAGCTCTAAATGAATAAAATAGCGTGAGTTTTATTGTGGTAGGATTTTGAAAGCCATAACTCCACTCAGTCCATATCCATATCCAGGCAAAGTGGTAAATAATCCTTTTGGTTTATCCGCAATAAATGAGAGACTGGGAAAGTTGAGGTGGGTGTGGGTGGGTTGCGTGGGGGGGGGGGGGGGGGGGGTATTTTGTCCCGGGCCCAGCCAAACCTGTCAGCGGCCCTGGGTAAGACACATACAGGGCATGACACTTGTTCACACACACTCCCGTTGGGAAGAAAACAAAGGCTGAACATTTTTAGAATCTCAGAGATAGATTTAGATAATAAAAGTACAATTCACTTTGTCTCCCTCTTTAGTGGCGTGTGTCCCAGAGAACCTCAAAGCGAGTCTGAGCTGCAGCGATAATGTGGCCTCCATGTCGTGGGGCTACAGCAAGGGAGGACAGCTTTACCGTGTGAGAGCAGTGAGTGCCGATGGCCACGTGCACGAATGCAAGTCGCCTGACAACGAGTGTGATCTGACAGATCTGCACTGTGGAGAGCTCTATACAACCACTGTGACTGCAGAGAACATAGAGTGCAAAAGCAAACCAAGTGACAGTGTGACGATCAAGACAGGTATGTTCCAGACTGCTGAATTCAGAATGAAGTCAATAAATAATAAAAGATTCCCTAAATGTCGTCCCCCTGCTGTCAATATAAAGAAAAGCTACGTTCTGCACACACACACCTATCTCCAGTGAACTTATGAACAGGTTTTTCCTAAAGGAAGTATCCCTTTGAAATCTCAAATGAAAATAATGAATTAGACGATCCTTTATTTATTTCTAAGCGTATTGAGTTTGTGCCTGGCATTTGAAATCTGCTTTTCAAACAAGTAATGACTTCTGATAACATGAAGTTCAAAAAATAAAAAGCTTTTGTGACAATAACTTTTCCCCTTCAAAGAGTTTTCAACAGACAGTGTAATCAGTCAAAATAAAAAGGTCTGTTCTAATTCTCAACTCTGTCTTTTTAACAGTGCCATGCACTCCTGAAAGCGCCTCCTCTGTGATGGACTGTGAGGCCAACTCTCTGATTGTTTCCTGGTCTGAGAGCGCAGGAGCTGATTCCTACATCGCCACACTGCAGGACAGCAGCGGTCAGAGTACAACCTGTCTGGGCACAACAGAGCACTCCTGCAATGTGACAGGACTCGGCTGTGGTCAGATCTACCACGTCTCTGTGGTGTCCTCTGATGGACACTGTGACAGTCCGCCCACTCCTGTGGTTGACACACCTTCAGGTAGGACAGAGTGTGTTCAGGAAGCAGGCTAGAAACAGAAATGAAGAAGAAATGAGTGTGGTGATTGAGAGAAACTAGACTACAAAGAATGCATGTTTATTTGAAATTGTCTATATTGTTTTGCTTTAACTGTGTTTGCTCTCCATCTCTCAGCCCCCTGTGAATCGAGACGTGTCATGGCAGTGATGGACTGCTACACGGAGACGGCCCAGGTGTCGTGGTACCCGAGTGATGGCGCTCTGTTGTACATGGTCGTGGCCACCACAGCATCTGGCCACAATGATACCTGTGAGACCAACATGACCTCCTGTGAGCTGGAGGGGCTGACCTGTGGTCAGAGCTACTCCGTGTCTGTCAAATCTGTAGGCGAGACCTGCAGCAGCGTTGCTGAGATGACAGGAAAGCTGGTCACTGGTGAGCAACACAAAAGTTTAGTCTAAATTCAAAAGGTTTAAGTATTTAACAAGTTTTAAAAAAATCTGCTTGTGTAGTAAGGTTAGTTTTTTTTATAGTGTGTGCAAACTTCTTAAAAAAAAACTAAAATATGGAATGTTTCTGGAATATGTACAAATAATATTTTTTAAACCTCACTGAAATAGGACAATCATATAATTCGGAAGGAAATGTAAGAATGATTTAATGCATATTAAAGTTAAAGTATGTTAACTTTAAAGTTAATGACTGTTGTCATTTTATTATAACCTCCATCCAACTAGAAAAGGTCTGAAATCAAAGATCTCTTTTGCAAGCAGCAGAAGCACAGTTGGAATAAACTACACCTGCACAGTATAACAATCATGTCTTTCAAGGAGATCAGCTTCTTTCGTTTTAAGCAATTTGATTGCATGCAAAGGGAGCAGCATAATTAAAGATTTCCTTTTTCCAGTTTAGTACAGTCTCTGGGAAGAGAACACAATAAACCTTGAAGATGAGTAACTAAAGCTACTAAAAGTAGCTTCCCAATTTTTTTGGGAAAAAATGTTGGTCTAAAAATGTAGAAAGTAACAGCTAAAAGTTGCTTAAGTTTGGGTAAAAACAAAGACATTAACAGTTAATATACAGCAGCTTGTCTTGGTATTCACAACATAAATACAGGACATCCCCTTATTCCAGGCAGTCAGTAAGATACTCAGTAAGATCTTAGTTTTCCAGCCTGTGGCACATCGACATTTAAAAGATTTATGGGTGTCTGTACCAGAAAATTGCACTATTTGACAATGAAAATATTTTTACCGCATTCAAATATGTATCTTTTACACTTTATTTCTTTTAGAGCCTTGCATCCCTGAACACATCACCTCACAATACAGTCTGACAATCGGCCAGGTGCAATGGGACATGACTGCTGGTGCTGATAACTACACGGTGGAGGCAGACACAGACCAGGGCCTCGTGGTCTCCTGTACCACCAAAGACACCTACTGTGCACTGTATAACATGGACTGTGGGCAGATGTACAACATCACCGTCACAGCACACAACCATGTGTGCAAAGATTTGTCCTCCTCTACTGAAGCAGTCACAATTATGACAGGTGTGGAAACATGTTGATTTCTATACTTTCCCTATCAGAGAGAGGATGTGTCTTTGCGGTTGCTTGGTTTGTACAAGTGGAGGACATTTGTTGGTGTTGTTTAAAGTGATAATTAGAAGAAATAAGGGTTAGGATTTAAGTAGAGCTTGAGAACACTAAAAGGATAATTTGAGCTGGCTTAATGTTTCTCTTTTAGCCTGTTTTGTAAATATGTAAAGTTTAGGATAATATTGTATATTTCAGATTCATTAAGCATCATAATGTATCAAGTGCATGAAAAATAATGTTCATTTGAATGTTCTTTTTGTGTTTCTGTATTCAGAGCCTTGCCCACCTAACAATGTGCAGACAAATGTGAACTGTCAGAAGGATCAGGGAACCGTGTCGTGGGAGGCCAGTTGGGGTGCGGTGGGCTACGTGGCTCAGCTGGCCGGGCGCGATGGCCACTCATTGACCTGCCACACTAACGACACTTTCTGCAACGTAGAGGGCCTCCACTGTGGAGTCATCTACCACACCAACGTCTTTGCTATTGGGGAGACGCTCAACAGCAGCAGGTCCACCACTGTCTTGCTGGTTTCAGGTAATGTGCACTCACACACTGGCTTCATTTATTCAAATGCTCTGAATCCTTTTTCCAACACGTTACGCCTGCAGTTTTGCCCTCAACTAGTTTATTTCAAATCATTATCAAATAAAAATTTCTCTTTAACATCCGTTTTGTTCTGAGTTTTTTCAAAGTTTTTTATTCAACAAACAAAATACAAGCTTATCTTGAACTGCCAGCCAATGACAAGGAGAAGGGAGCCCCATTCTCACTAGTGAAGCCCAGTTGAGCCCAAACTGTTGATTTCTGATAATTAATATAAAAATGTCTTACGTCATGAGAAATTAATGAGACAATTAAGTTTAAGGCCACAAAATGATCAATCCATGTGAGGGAAGCCTGAACATGAGTAGGAACGATGATCTGGAGCCACATCTGATATGTATGAAGATCTGTACATCTTTGTCATGCCTCTTCTGCTTTCTTTAGCTCCCTGTGCAGCTGCAAACACGGCAGCTAACTTGGACTGCTTCAACAACACGGTTGAAGTGTCCTGGAGCTCAGCCAGTGGAGCCAACTCCTACATGGTGACTGCTGTAGGAACAGATGGTGACCGGGTGTCGTGTGAGACTGCTGAGCTCCAGTGTGACTTGACAGAGCTGCAGTGTGGTCAGATTTACAGCATCACACTCACGGCCATCAGCAAGCACTGTCAGACTGAGACACACACTGATGTTGCCTTCAGCACACGTGAGTGGAGCAACATTTCAGGAAATGTGATTTTAAATTGTAAATTCATTAAAAACAAGTAATTTTGTCTTTACAAACTGACTTTGTTGTCCAGGCCCCTGTAAACCACTGCGTGTTGGAGCAGACCTGCAGTGTGGAACGAGTACAGCCAACATGTTTTGGGAGGAGAGGGACGACGTGGAGCTCTACATGGCCACTGCCACCTGCAGCACGGGAATGACTTTGCACTGCAACTCCACCAACTCCACCTGCCAGTTCTCTAACTTGAAATGTGGAGAAACCTATGAGTTCTCTGTCACTGCATACAGTAACATGTGCTACAGCCAAATCAGCAGCACTGTGGAGATTCAGACAGGTGACTGACATTATCTGATTACGTAATTGGTTGATCGAGATATTTGTGGTTTAGTTATTAATCTGAGATAGTTAAATCTCTTAAATTTTTTTCCTTGTCTATTATTTGACCTATCCATTAACTGCCCCATGTTCAGATATAGCTTTGGACTTATTTTACTGATTAACCAAGTCCATCATCATCACTCATTTAATTGTTGTTATGATTTTTAGTTTTAATCGTTGGTCCCTCTTATCTTCTGAGGATTTCAAGATCAACTACATTAAGCAAAAATTAATTCAATTATTCTATTTAAGTATGTTGTCAAGACATTTTTCATATTGACAGTTAATATATTGTTATATCCTACATCAGGTGTTATTATTATATAATGTATTTATCCAGCATTACAAATTTTCTACAACTCATTTTTTTACAAGAAATTCTTCATCAATTAGATATTCATTAGAAAATGTATCTAAAACTTTAAGAATGAATATTTTTTCAGTCATGGACAAGTAGATCGTCATCATGTAGCAGGTGCGTTTATGATACTAAAAGAAATCCTTCTATTTTCAGAACCCTGCCAGCCTGCTGGCCTGTCTGCCACTGGATCCTGTAACAACGAGACAGTTGTGTTGGACTGGTCTGAGGCTGAGGGGGCATCAGTCTATGTGGTGACAGCCACTGGAGACCTGGGATATATCACATCTTTCCAAACAAATGACACAACCATAGAGGCTGTTTTGCCCTGCGGACAGCTGTTCACTTTCACTGTAATAGCTCAAGATAATCGATGTGAGAGTGCTTTAAGCCTGCCTGAACAATACAAGACAAGTAGGTGTCTCTGATATTTTTGTTTCATACCACATAGTATGTCATGAGTGGTGATTCAACAAATGACACTCTCCTAAGGTCCCTGCGTCCCTGAGCACGTGCAGATCTTCACACACTGTGAGGACAGTCTGGGCTCAGTCAGCTGGGCCATGAGTGCCCGTGCAGAGTCGTACTTGGCCATTGCGACGGGGCAGGACGGCCACACCCACGAGTGTGCCTCAAACACCACCAACTGCACCTGGAATGACCTGCACTGTGGAGAACTGTACACCGTTCATGTCATTGCACTTGACTACATGTGCATCAGCATGCCGAGCAACAGTACCACGATTCAGATGGGTAAAAACATTTACAGGCCATGCATGACAAATAACTAATTCACAAGCCATAGCACATTTTGCTTGATCAAAGAAAACTGACTTAGTGAATAAAGAAAACATGAGCGTTGCTCAAGAGTGTCATTGCAAAAACAAAGGTACAATTACTAAATAGTCCAGTACCTTCAAGTAATGTTTTTTCATTATGGTGAAGTCTTTATCTTTATATATTTTTATACTAACTCATTTATAGAGTAGAAAATAAGATAATGAGCACAATAACTGACTGTAATAATACACTTTTGCCCTCTCTTTTTAGCACCATGCATACCCCAGAACTTGATATCATCTCTAAACTTTTCAACAAAGGTGACTGTTTTTTATCCATTTCTCAGTAAAGTTTCAGTAAATATTAAACAGATTGTTTTTTTTTTTAGCCCTCAGTAAATTTCACAGGTTTTTCACAAATCTAGGGACTAAACAATATTCTTATATCTTTGTAAGGTGGGATCACTGACTTGGAACGCAAGTGAAACCGCTGAGTTTTACATTGTGACTGCAGAGACCAACAGTGGCCACAAAGTGCAGCTCAGCACCAATGACACCTGGACTTACATTTCTGAGTTCCTGTGTGGTCAGGAATACTTCTTGTCTGTTCAGGCGGCAGACTCAGTTTGTACAAGTCACCCCAGTCCACCCTCGAAACTCATGTCAGGTACATTATTGTTGCATACCCCAAACCACTTCTTTCCAAGAAGCCTATTTATTCCCAAAACACAGATGATCTAAGTTTATGTAAATATAAATAAGACATAGTTTAGTACACAAATGCAGGTTTAAGTTAAAAATAAGTAAATTGTTCTTGATTTCAAAGTCATTTAGTCTAATTTGAATGGTTCTGGGACACAATAGAACTTCAAAATCAGAGCATTTTTAACTCTGTTCAACCTGCGATCCCACTATCTCGGAGTAAACTCTGCAACTCTAACATAATATGACAGACAGACAACCACAAACTGATGGATTGTGCTCCAGATTTAAAATAAAATAAAAATGCCAACATCTAACACTGATTTGAACCTTTTTTAACCTTTAATCTATACACCTGGACACTTGTGCTTACTTTGCTTTTTCCTTTTCCACAGAAACTCTTTGTAAATAGGTCACATACTCAGTATCATGTCCTCTTCATCTTCACTGTTCCTTACTTCCCGCAGAGCCCTGTCCACCCACTGGAGTGTCCGGCCTCATGAACTGCATTTCCAACATTGCTTTGGTGTCATGGACGGGCTCAGCTGGGGCACAGTTCTACACCGCCACAGTAACTCCAGAAGATGGTCAATCAAAGAGCTGCTGGTCTGACGACGAGCGGTGTGCCATGCCTAATGTCCCCTGTGGACAGAACTACACAGTGACTGTCCTCGCCTCAAACAAAATATGTGATTCTGACCCCAGTGATGCTGATATACTGCAGTCAGGTGAGTTATTACCGTCTTATTTGCATTCTGTAAACTTTTTCTTCCTTTTCACTCCATATTCCATGTTATTTCTATGCTGTTTTGCCCTTTGATTACCTTTACCCTGATTCTTCAAAGAACTGAACATGACTTATTCAAAATAAAGGCTTTCTATTAAAGACAGTCGTTTAGATTTTGATAATTAAACTGTCGCTGATTCCCCATATTTTCATCCAGTTCCTTGTGTTCCCACTGATGTGGAAGTGAAGATCGACTGCTCCAAAAATCAGGCTGTTGTGTCCTGGAGTGCCAGCGATGGGGCTCTGTCTTATAAAATAACAGCTAGAAGCACACAGGGAGCTGAGTCCTTTTGTGAGACTTCAGACCTGGTGTGTACTTTGACAAACCTCACCTGTGGACACCAATACTTCGTCCAGGTGGTGGCCCAAGACGATATCTGCTCAAGTATGCCCAGCCCACCTATAGAGTTCAACTCAGGTAGAGCAACTGGATTTACATGACTTTGGATTTCATGAATGTGTCTAACTTGTTTTTTTTAACATACCAAAATATCACTTCAATCAATGTTTCTTCAATGTGTGTCTCAGTTCCCTGCACACCTGACATTGGCTCAGTGATTTTGGACTGCTACACCAGCTCGGCCCTCTTGGATTGGATGTTTTCTGAGGGTGCTCTCAATTACATGGCGACGGCCGAGTCCTTGAACGGTCATGTTTCCAATTGCATCTCCAACTTCACCAACTGTGAGCTGCAGAACCTGCAGTGTGGGCAGTCCTACAATGTATTCACTGTTGCCTCAAATGAACAGTGCAACAGTCCCCGCAGCACCAGTCTTCAGGTGGAGTCAGGTAAACACAATTCTAAAAACTATTTGCTATACTGTACCACTAACTCTGTCATTTTCAAAAATATGCTAATACTCACTGAAAATATTGTTTTTTTACAACATCAAGCTGCAGAAGTTTTAATCTTGCAGCTGTAACATGTTCTAAAGGAGTATAAATACATGATACAATCCTGTACATCACTGTTAAGATGCCCACACTTTTCCTCGATCGGGTTAGAAAGTGCTCTTTATAGTTCTGCCAAGTCCTTAACTTTACAGACGATCCAACATTTACGTGCACTCCACAAAATCCAGCTGTGAGGAAGTGTAAAGTAGCCAATAACACCTATTCCATTTTTCCCGTCATGTTTCTATCAAACAGTCATAGATCAACAATATGAAAGGGGTGGCTGTAAATGTCTGTCTTTATCACCCTATTATCCAATGTCTCCATCTCTAGTCTCTGGCTGATCCGGTCAATACTTCATCATAACCAAAGTATTTGTACACTGAAAAAGGTGACTTTTTGGTGAAGTAAACTCTATTAGAGTAAATGTCATAATTTCTCCCTTGTATTTTTAAGATTCAGTAAGAACTAGAGCTTCTTAAGTAAAATTAAACATTTTATTAACGTAATACATGAATTATGGGGGAAGAGTAAGTTTTACTTAGGTTTCCTCATACAATTTAAATGTTTAATAGTTGTATGTACATAAACCTACGACATAAACTTTTCTCTGAAAGTGTATCGTTAAAATCTACTAAGTTACTTCATAACAGCAAATACTACAGATATATAAAATTTACTTAAAATTTTGAGTAAAATGATGTTCCTGCCTATGAAAAACAAGTAGACTTTACTTAATTTGTTTAAATAAATACAACTTAAAACTTAGATGTAATAAAGTAAATGTCACTTAATATCTTCAAAACTGTTATGTTTTATGGTAAGTAAAATTAACTTGATATTGCAGCATTAAATCTTACTTAAATCATTTGAGTGCAAATACTTACAAAGGGTTTTTTAAGTAAATCTTATGAGTTGTTTTTTTCAGTGTAAAGACTAAAAACTACCAAACCAGTATCTCTACCCACTTTGTTGCGTTTTAGAAGGTCACTGGAGTTAATCCCAGCTAACATCAGGTTATTGGCATGCTACATCGTGGAAGTCAAATAGTCAGTGAAAACAAAAGCTGACACAGGGAGAACATTAACACAGAAAGGCCTCGGAGGGTCAGCAGGTTTTAAATCAAGTGACACCATCCACCACTGCTCACTTTAAACTGACAAGTTAATTGATTGAGTATTGTATGATGACTGTCCGTAGAAATTAAAAAGATAAAGGCTTCACATACAAAAACTGTTTAGTTTTGTCAGAAACTCATTGGACTGCAACCAGAAGCGGTCATTCAGTTATCTTTTTTAACTTGATGTCATGGTATGTTACACTTGAAGGTCAGATGAATCATTTAAACCCCAAGATTAGCAATTGTCTTTCTTTTAAGCAATTGAAAGCCACAAGTTGTTACACCTGCCTAAATAAATAGATGGTTACCAGCGCTAATCAAAAACCTCCTCCTTCCCTTTCTCCAGTGCCTTGTCCTCCTGAAGATGTTGTTCCTGTACTGGACTGCTCTAGTAACACTGCACAGGTGGAGTGGCAGATTGGTAGGGGGGCTGACTCCTACATTGTCCAGGCCTTCGGCATCGAGCAGGATGAAACCGGCTGCGAGACAGACTCACGGTCCTGCGTCGTCTCAGACCTCAAATGTGGCTTCACCTACAACATCAGTGTGATTGCCGTCAACGACGTGTGTAATGTGTCAAACAGTGACGTGAAACAGTTGAAAACAGGTGAGAAACAGGTTGATTCCTGGCAGCATGACAGTTATGTTACAGATTAAGCTTCAGTAAATGCTTTTGTGTGAGCAGCTACAAATATTCTGGAAATCTATAATGAATTGTTTGTACTATTTGGAAAATGTATTCTGTATTTTATGCACTCATCAGAAAATACTTCTGCGTTTTATATATTGCAGATTTGGGCAAATACTCTTCCTGCTATAGTGTTTGTTCTGCCTGCACAAGTGATAACTGGATGTGAACTTATGCAAGGCAAATATATATTCTCCTGTGTTCTCGTAGTACCCTGTGTACCTGAACAGGTGGAGTCTCGGGTTGTTTGTGAGTCTGGTGCTGTGATGGTCTCTTGGGAGCCAAGCAAAGGGGCGTCATCCTACACCACAGTGGCCCAGGGTAGCGCCGGCTATGCTTCAACATGCAACAGCAGTGAGACAACTTGCCAGTTAAATGACTTGCTGTGTGGCCTTAACTACTCAATCACTGTCAGTGCTTCCGATGACACGTGTAGCAGCGCTGGAAGCTCTGCTGTGGAGATCGCCACAGGTAAAATAGAGATTTATTTTATCAACACAGGCCTTTGAATAGGCAGCTCGTTTAAGCATTTGCATTTCAGCTGTTAACACTCCTGCTTATTTACACCTGTGTGTCTGTAGTACCATGTGTACCACAGAAGGTTACAGCGGAGATGGTGTGCAGCAGTGACACAGGTGTGGTGTCATGGGAGGAAGGAGAGGGTGTGTCCTCCTACAAGGTGCTAGCTTTTGGACCTGATGGTCACAAAACTGAGTGTCACAGCACTGAAACCAGCTGCGAGCTGCCCAGCATGCATTGCGGCCAGCTCTATAACCTGACAGTCACAGCTCAGGATGGACGATGTGATAACAGCCACGCATACCTCAACCTGCAGTCGGGTAAATATCACCGTTTAGATGTGTTTGAATAAAGTGTGTTTTGGTTTTGTTTGTTTTTTCATTGGGAAAAAAGTGTTTTAGGTCGCGGCTGTTATGAGCTGTCAGGGCAGAATATTGATGGTATCACACTTTTTTGGCCAGATGTAGTTGGTCTCATTTGGTGGAAATAAACACTTAGAAGTGTAATAACAGAAAATATTACAAGAAATTAAAGTAGAAGCTGAACAAAAAAAAATCCTTTGTATATACAAACATCAGTCTCAGAATGTAAGTCTCTATAAAGGCTGAATGAAAGCACTTCTGCAAGAATCTAAAAAAATAATAATTCCTAATTTGAGCCATGTCACAACTCTGGTGACACTTTCTTACTAATCAGTCGTAGCCTGGAAAACCAGCGCCAACTGCTGGACGGCAAAATGTTTTGCCTGCGGTTGGGTCTGGCCTCGAACCACTTTTCATTTTGAAAATACTGCCCTGAATCTGGCAGATGGCAACTAAACCAATCACAACGCAGAGATGTGTTTTGAATCAACGCGGGCGGGGCAGAGGGTTCTGGTGCGGGGTTTTGAGGGAGTGACGACAGAGCAGTGCGACGTTGGGCAGTGGAAGCGAACATAGACATCATATAGAATTCTATATGATGTCTATGGAAGCGAAAGCACAACAAGAAAGATGGCGGCGGCAATGGAACAGCGCTCGTTTGATTCAGCCTTGGCATCAGTTTTGGAAGAGTCCCCTCCCACCAAAGCTTTCTGTCGCGCTTACTACGTCACAGTCAGTTGCGCTGATTGGTCAGAGCGTTGGCCTATAGGCACAGACACGGTTTGAAAGACAACGGGTTGTGCTCATCAACAATGTTCCGTTGTATCCATTGATCGGAGCCAGACTAAATTAGACATCCAATCCATTTAGGCTGGTTTATCAGGCTAAATCAGTCGATAACTTTTTGAATAATGCAGTTAACAGAGAGACAAACAAGTTGTACCAACAACATGATCTCCATGGCAGAGCAAGGCAGAAGCAACTTGATTGTAAACAAATATTGAAGTACTGCTTTGTGTATTCGGTGTTAGCTTGACAAAATATTTTTCGTTTTACCATGAATGTAATCTTAGTTACAACTAAAGATAATCAGAAATGGGCTGACATTATATCTGACATTGGGTTTCATAGCATTTTGTTGAAGCTTAATTCACATTCCCTTTACTTATTCTTTTCAAATAAATTCTTCAAACTAATTCCACCTTGTTCTTATTTATTGATTTATGAGGGTCAAATCTAATTCACAGAAAAATATTCCCATTAAATCTCACATGTTTACTGCCAGCTAGTGGAGGATGCATTTGGAGTTAATGTAACAAAAGCATTTAGAGAAGTTTGTTGTATTAAACACATTTTTAGAGAATTATGCATTGTCAGTGTATGATTGTCGTTGCTCTCATTTACAATATGGGCATTGTGAAGCAACAGTTCCTCAACATATATTGTACCTATTTTCTTTCCCAGTTCCTTGTAGGCCGACTAGTGTCAAAGCTTCTCTACGCTGCCGCTCAAACTCTGCTGCAGTCACATGGGAGCGGGCCAGCGGAGCGCTCTCTTATGTTGCAGTGGGTGTAACGGCAGATGGAAGCCACCGAACTGAGTGCAATAACACCATGACCTTCTGTGATCTGAGCGACCTCCAATGTGGACAAACCTACAACGTGAGCCTGTTCAGCCAGGATGAATACTGCCCCAGTGAGGAGAGCGACAAGGCTCGTGTGCAGACAGGTAAAAATGTCATGGTCAAATATGATCTTTGTGTTCCTTGTTGTGGGCTCTTTAGTGGAGTTTACTTATTGAAAACTCTTTCATCCCTCAGCCCCCTGCCCTCCCCAGAATGTGGCTGTTGTTGCACAATGTGCTGAAGGTAGCATGGTTGTCTCCTGGTCTCCGAACCCTGATGCCCAGTACTTCCATGTAGCAGCAGTGAGCAAAACCGGGGCGAGACTGTACTGCAACTCCACTGGCACCATCTGCACTTTTAACAACTTGCCATGTGGACAGCACTACAATGTCACTGTGCTGTCTATAAGAGATGCTTGTGAGAGCAAACCAAGCAAAGTGGTGAAGACTTCTTCAGGTAAACAGTCAACCAACTGTTTGAATTAAAAATGTACACGTATAATTGATTTGGAGACATGATACACTTCATACATGTCGAGTGGGATATAATAGAACCTGTTCTGAAAGTTCTGAATCCTTGCATGTCTCGATGTGTAATACTTTCAGTTTAATGCGTCTGAACTCTATAGACCCTCACAACCCAAGAAAAAGTTTTTCACAGGATGTTAATCTGCATGGCCTACAGTAGACAAACAGCTGCAGCACGACCTTGAGATATAGACATGTCAACATCTTCAGGCTTAGATGTTAATAACTCCAATGAGAAACAGATCATTCTCCTGTTATCTGACGTATAAACCGTCGCTGTGGTCAGTGTTCTTACCTACACAGGTGGCACAGGCAGTGGGGTTTGTAAACTGCATATATAGGTATCCATCCAGCTGAGAACTCCACATTATCAGGAGGATTTTTAATGCTGCCAAAGAAGAAACACATTATATTTGGTTTCTTGGAGTTTGAATTTAAAAAATAAATGCACAGCCCTCTCTGATTCTTTAATGGTTGAAAGCTAGACATCTTCTCAGGCTGCATGCTCATCCATCTGCTTGTCTCCCTCCACAGCTCCTTGTGTGCCCAAGAAGCCCAGCGGCCATCTGGACTGCGTGTCAAACGCTGGTTGGGTGTCCTGGGAAAACTCAGCAGGAGCAACCAGCTACTTTGTGCTTGCCCAGGCAGCCAGCGGTCACAACTCCAGTTGCACTGCGTCTTCCTCACCCTGTAGTGTCCCAGATCTGAAGTGCGGGACACTTTACACCTTCCATGTCACAGCTGTCAACAAGCACTGCAGCAGTAATCACAGCACTACCTTTGAGATTAAAACAGGTATTCGGTAATTCTATGAAGCTGTTTGAGAGGGCCAACTTATTGAAGACTTGGTAGAAGGGTAGAGAGCATAATTTGACTTGGTTTTAGTTGATACTGGCAGCTTTTTATAAAGTATTTTTAGGTCATTTTCTGCACGTTGTATTTTCCTAAACCTTTTTTTTATTTTTTATATTTCCTATACTTTAGGTCCTTGTGCTCTAGAGTCCGTCAGCTTAACTACAGAATGCAATAGCGACACAATCCTGGTTGAATGGGAGCCATCAGTGGACACACCCCTCTACCTGGTGACAGCAGAGGCTGACGATCAAATCCAGATTTCCTGTAATAGCTCATCCGATTCATGTGTCCTCCAGGATATCCGCTGTGGCATGCACTACAGCATCATAGTATCAGCTTCCTCTGATAAGTGCAGCAGCCTCAGAAGTCCTCCAAAAAAGATTAAAACAGGTATTTTTCAGTCCAGGAATGTAGTCTGAATTGTTTGATTACACATGGAGTTTTCAGTGGTTATATTATAGTAGTAACACTATTCTGTCTTCTTTAGCACCATGTGCCCCAAGCAATGTGACAGTGATGCCACTATGTGAACAGAATGGAGCTGCAGTGATGTGGGCAAACTCCGCTGTGGCCTCACCCTACCAGCTGACAGCCACAGGACAGGATGGACACGTTGCAACCTGCAACACCTCAGTGAACAATTGCTCCCTGGCTGGTCTTCACTGTGGACAGACCTATGGCTTAAGCGTCACTGCCAGCGGAGACGCATGCATCAGCAGTCCCAGCACATCATCCTTCACAACAGGTATGGACAATGACAATCAGCTGGTGCTTTTAAATATTTTCATTTCATGAGAAAAAGATGTTTGTAGTTATCTCAGCCTTAAGGGACATCTACAGAATAATTCAATTATCAGTGGCAACACTTTCAATGGGCACAATGCACTTTGAAGTACTCAGCAACTGTTTCTTTTACTTTTCATTTAAATTTCAACAACCATGATTTGAGAAAATCTAATAACCCAATTAGGAAGCAGCAGACTGGCTTCAGGCCTGATTCCCTGACTGGAGTCCTTGTCTCTCTTTCCTCTCAGTGCCCTGTGCGCCCTCTGATCTCAAAGTGGATATCGACTGTCACAGCAACTCTGCTGTCTTGTCTTGGAATGCCAGTGAAGGTGCTGTTGAGTATTTTGGCCTCGCGCAATCTATGGATGGAGACGCTCTGTATTGTGACAGCAGTAATCCTTCCTGCACATTCGACAGCCTGAAGTGTGGTGACACTTACAATTTCACAGTTAAAGCCTCTGACAGCATCTGCAACAGCTCTTATAGTGTACCTCTGCAGGAAGGAGCAGGTAATTATTACTCTGAAAAGACATGGAAGCGGCATAGAGTTACAGAAAAACAACATTTGCATTATATTACTTCAGTGTAAATAGTTTCACACAGTACAAAGTCTTGAGTGACCCCTCATTTCTTTACATTTGGTTTGCATGGAGCCAGACTTTCTCGTAATCTTTTAAAGTGGTCTTGGGCAATAGTTCCCCAGGTTTTCTGTAGGTCTTTTACAGTCAGTACTTGACCATTTTTTGAGCCATTTAACACTTACCTATGAATCAATCAAGCATAACAAAGGCATTAAACTCAAAGAATGAACCAGTGTTGTTTCTACTCATAACAGACAACTTAGCAAAGAACCAATTTTTAATTGTGCCTTTAAAATCTTTGTTACTAGCACCCTGTTGCTAAAGACATCATTTGTTCCCCTATCTTTAGCTGCATCCATGAAAAATGCCAAAGATAACACAGTTGACACAAAGTAATGTTTTTGCACTAATAAGGGGTTTCCAATGAGCTGTTAACTGAAAACTTGGTATATCTTGGCAAAGTATGCAATGTCTCCAGCAAAGACCTGATATAAGAATGAATCTGGACCCCTCAGTGGATCCATCTACTGCTTACTGAAGCCTCATCAGAAATGGCCTCCACACAGGGGTGGCTGTCGTAACACCATTCTTAAGGAAGAGACACGGAACAAAAAGGCTAAGGTATGCCAAATTACACAAGAACTGGACTGAAAATCAGTGGCAATGGGTATTATGGAGAAATGAACCCTCCCTGGAGCCCAAACCTCAAAATGATTGAAGCAGTGTGGGATCATCTCTATGGAACAAAAGCATTGGGATGTCCTTCAAGAGGCCTGGGAAACTATTACTGAGCACTATTACAAGAAAGCTTATCCAAGAGGGTTCAGACTGTGTTGAGGACTTTGTTTTTCATTTTTTCCTCTGTTTGGTTTTCCATTTATGTTTGGACACATTTCAGTTGGTCTCAATATCCATTTCCAGTTTTCAAGAGAGTCTATAAAGAAAAAAGGGCTGGCTCAAGACTTTTGCACAGAAGTGAAAATTTAAATAATTTGTTGGGAAACAAGTACGAAGAGTTTATTCATAGTTCTACATAATTGTAGAGTTATTTATATTGAGTTTCCAATATTACTAACTAATCTCTCCTTCTTTAGCTCCATGTCCTCCAACTCATCTGAAGGTCCACATGCAGGCGATAGGCAAAATGTACTGGGCCATGATATCATGGGACACGGTCCTCTGTTCTGATGTCGAGTACTTGGCAGAAGTAAAGGGTCAAATCAGAAACAACCCGCAAACACTGATGGCTGTTTCGTCCTACTGGCTACACAGGCCGTACTTTGAGTTCCCAATGCCTTGCAGCACAGCTTATAATGTGACTGTACGTTCCAGAAACTCAGCTGGAGTCAGCAAGCCATCCAGTGTCTTCACCGGGGTCACAGGTAAACCTTTGTTCTAATTCAGTAACATTCTTTCTTTTTTGGGTAAAAGTTGATGTACTTTAAACCTTAAATGTTAGCATTAATAACCAGTATACAAACACTTTATTAACTTTATTAAATATATTTGTTCATCATTGTATTTATTAAGAAAAAAGGATTTTTTTAACAAAGCAAAATTTATGTAATTGCTGTCCCAAAATATGATTTATTTAACTTTATTTGTTTAGATCTACAATTCAGTGTGCCTTAAACATGATGATATGAAATAACATGCAACCTAAAATTTGGCTCGTGGCTTACTCAGTCTCAGTGCATGTTTTGAATATCACATCTCCCAGTTGCTTTGTTAACAGAACTCTCTTTGTTTCTCTCATAGTCCCCTGTGCTCCACAGAGTGTGAAATACTCTGGTAACAGACAGTCAGCTGTGCTGTCCTGGGATGCGTCAGTGTTTGCCACAAAGTACACGGTCTACAACATGTCAGGTGGAAGTCGCGTGCAGCTCTGCAACACCACCAAGCTCTCCTGCCAGTTGAGCAACTTTGATCCTAACGTCACTGGAGTGACAGCTAGCAATCAAGTGGGGGAAAGCAACCCCAGCCAAAATATTACAGGTCAGACACAGCACTACAGGCTCCCTCCAACACAGAAAACAAGAAAATAATCTATCCATAAATTGGTAACCGTTTCTTGATCTGTGTAAACTATGTAAATCCCACTTTATATTTATTCAAAATATATTGTGCACTATGGGAACATAACAAAAGTGGTTGCGTTAAAACTTTGAGAGGCAATCATCAAAGGTATTGTTTTCCATCGTATTGGTCTACATGTACAGAGCTACAAATGTAAAGAAATATTTGCATTTAATCAGAACCAGAAATCTTTAAGTTGTAAGCCAAGCTATCACTAAAATTATAATCAAGTTTTCATCATCACAGGAAACTGTAAAACACCCAGTCATGACTCTTATTCTGCCTCAGGTCCGGTGGGAGCGCGACGACGAAGAGATCTAAGGGCCACTCCAGTCTACACACATTTAATGGAAGGTAAGTGTAATGTTTGTAATGTTTTACATGACTTACACATTGATTTATAGATTTGATTAGTTAGCTGTTTCCTCACTTGTCTTTCTCTCTGTTAGATCTTGAAATCCCAGAAGTGTTGACTGTAACAGTGAGCAGAGGTTCCTTGCATGTGAAATGGAGGAAAGTGAAAGAAGCGACTGAGTACATACTGGTCATTGAGGAGGAGCAGAGAGAGGAGCAGGCGAGCCGGCCACCGAGAGTGAGAAGTGTGGAAGGTGACTTTTACACAGAGACTGACCTCAAACCCTGGACCACCTACTGCGTCAGGGTGGCAGCCAAGAACGCCATCAACCAAAGCAACCACTCCCGGCCAGAGTGCAGAAAGACCGTCGCCTCTTAATGAAACACATGCACACATATTTAGTCTCCAGACTAAAGAGAGATATCATTATTTGGCTTTGTCTTTTCAACTCAGTAGCATGCATCATGTTGTTACTGGTTTGATCTCGATGAACTTTAGAAGAAAGTAATCATAACTAAAATACCATAACAAGATTTTTCTGTTTGGAATGCATCTTACATATGAGAAATAAATTATGATCAAACTTAAAAAGAGTCTTTAGATATGAATGCCTATGAATAATAGCTTGTTATAGTGGAATTATAGCTGTCTATCAAGGCATTGTTTAAATTATATTTATCAAATATTGCTATATTTTCAAGATAAGTCATTAGTTTCCCTGAATGATTGTCAAACCAAGAAAATGTAGTGTAAAAAATATTAAACAGATCATTTATCGAGCCATGTCTTTAAAACCATGCAGTATATTTTCTCTGTGATGTACTATTACTTTTCATTTTGTGAAATACATATTTTTAACTGTACCAGAAACAAGAGAAATAAAAAAATATGACAAACATTCAGTCACATCTCTGTGTTGAAATGACTTTTGTGTACAACATATACAGTATAAATAACACACTATTATTTTGTTGGGGTATTTTTGATTCATGCTAAAAAGTGGAGCTATAACATATCTTAATTATATACGTTTAATTTTCTGATTCTGAATATCTTAAAGCCAGCAAAGAAGGGGTCGAAAATGAAACGGAAACTAAAGTTGCGTCTTTTGCTGAGGTTAACCATTTAAAATGGGTTCCTTTCTAAATTTTGTTATTGGTAGAGACACTAGTTCATCACTTGAGTTAAGTGTCTTTTTTATGCTTTAATTATTCATATGTCAGTATTAAATGGGTAAACAAGCAAAAAAAAACACATTCTTCCCAAATGTTCAGGTTCAAGGATGACTAAAAATGCATGAAAAAGCAACTTATGTCAAAAGAAAAACTTTGAAAGCGCCTCAGAAAGCCTGGAAAACTATTGCTCAAGATCACTTCCAAGATTCCAAGAAAATCGGACTGTTTAGAAAGAAAATGTGAAGAAATGAGGGGTGGCACAAGATGAAAAATGAAATGAAAAGAACAGAATTTGGTAGATTGTGATAATAAGCAATTAACCAGGATACAAGCAAATCCATGCTTTTCGAACAACTTGAATCCTGCATTTTTATATCTAAACATATAACAAAATTGATCTGTTGGAAAATTATGGACAAACGATAAGATAATATTAAGAATTGGAGATTGCCTCCTCTATCAATGATTGGCTTTGTCAAGTTCCTGAATCTTTTCCAAAAACAATATATGTATATATATATATATATATATATATATATATATATTGCCATTATCCATTTATTGGTCTGGACAGATAAACTCACTCTTATGTCCAAAGCTAATTTAAAGAAAGATGTTAACAGAGCCACCTGAATACAGAAAGGTCCCCTAATAGACGTATATTAGGTCTATGGGTCACCTAACAGAGCTGCTAATGGAAGAGCTCTCAGTTTCTGGCAGTGAGACTCCCCTAATGATGCCTGATTATTGACCACTTTGGTTAAAAATACATGTTAGCTGTTATAAACCCTCTCGCAATTTGCTCTTCTTAAAGGGATAGTTCGCCTCTTTTGACATGAAACTGCATGACATCCCATATTAGCAATATCATTTATGAACATTGACTTTACCCCCCGCTGCGTCCTGTGAGCCGAGTTTTGGCGCTGACGAAGGTAGTCCGGGTAAGTCAATGTTCATAAATGATATTGCTATTGCTAATATGGGATGTCATACAGCTTCATGTCAAAAGAGGCGAACTATCCCTTTAAGCAGCAGAGCGCCAACGCTCGATTAAAAACAGCGCCCCCTGGTGCCCGGCGGGATTAATCGAAAGCACAAGATGAATCCCATTTTCAGTCCGCCACTTTACAAGCAAAGACAACAATTTGTCATCGATTTTGTCAAGGAGAACAAACCCAGAAAGGTAGTTGATGTTTATGTTAAAGAAATATAGTGGAGCAGCAAACTTTTGAATCAACATCACCGAGTTAGCCAACGCGACACGGATTCATTACAGTTTTCAAAATAAATCAGTAGCTCTGGATGTTCGCCGTGATCTGGGTTTGTTTACTGGCTACTAAACTGAGACACTAGTTTAACGTTTGCTCTGTCTTTTCTTGCAGGTGATAGATTTGGGCTGCGGCGAGTGCAGCCTCCTGAAAAAGCTCAGGTTTCACCGTGAAATTGAACACCTGGTTGGCGTGGACATCAATGGCGCCAAAATCAAGAAAGAAATGTATGTAAAGCAAAAGTGCTGCAGTGAAAACTATTTCACATGGCTGAAACTAGTTGTCTTTTTTTTCCCACAGATGTTATTTAGGGTAAATCTGCATGTACAATATGAGAAAGGAGTTTACTTCTTTTAGGTTTAAAGTAACCAACTGTGTCTGCTTTATTGCAGGGACGCAATTTCTTTAAAAGTATGTAGAGCAACAATAATGTTAAGTCCCTTTCCTTATAGGAATATTTCACCTATTATCTAACTGTTTCCACGTGTGATAGGAAAGAACAACACCCGCCATCTCTTCTATCTCGTTTTGTGGATACTGAACTATAAAGATTAACTGATGACCAAAGCAACTCTTGACCTTTGCTTCCTCATTAACTGCTTTTTGTTTGAAAGCTGTTTTTGTTGGGATGCCTTGGAAATCCACTGACTGTGCTTTGTATGTTCATTCAGGCATGAATTAGCTCCTGTATCAACGGACTATCTCCAGCCCGGTTATGAGCAGCTGTGTGTGGAGGTGTACCAAGGCTCGGTCACGCGAAGAGATGCTCGCCTCAGAGGATTTGATCTGGTGACCAGTATAGAGCTGTATGTGGATGTTGGACCTTTGAGGCCCATTCTTCTTCTATACTTTGTTAATCAACATTAATCTTCGCCTCTGAATGTTTTTTTTCTTCTTTTTTCAGTCATTTTCAGTTTCTGCTCAACCTTGTTCACTTTGTGCTTTTTACCTTTCACAATCGGCCGTGTACAGCATCGAACACCTCACTCTTGCTGATGTGGAGCACTTCTCTGCAGTGGTTTTCGGTTACATGACCCCAGTGACTGCTATTGTCAGCACCCCAAACTCTGAGTTCAACCCCCTTCTGCCCGGGCTGTCTGGTTTCAGGCACAGTGACCACAAGTTTGAATGGAGCAGAGCAGAGTTCAGATCCTGGTACAGTACAAAACTTTGAATCTGTCGTAAAAAAGCACTAAATCACCTCTATAAAATGTCTTTTATTGAGCATCTTTTATTGTACACATGCCCCTGGATGGTGTGCCACTTGTGTTTCGCCTGCCCCAAATCAATTTCCAGTGGCAGTGTGCTGGCTCTTGTCATCACTATCTGTCCATGTATTTTCTATATCTGCTTTATCCAATTCAGGAGGGTTGGGAGGCAGGAGCCTATCCCAGCAGTCATTGGGAGAGAGGCAGGGTACACCCTGGAAAAGTTGCCAGGGTATTGGCCACAGTGGCTAGGCTCATCTGAACAAAGGGCTCTAGAAAATTAGTAGTATATATATGTTCCACTCATACGTTTTTGAGGCATTAACGATGTTTTAAAGTCGGTCAGCTGCAGGATCTGCTCTATTGGTGGTCCATTCATGGGCAGTAAGTGTCAGATCAGTATTGTTTAATGCTCGATATATGGATATTTAAAATTTCTACTGTTTGGTTACATGGCTGAAGCACTTTGCTGTCAGTGAAACAGTCTGGTTGGGTGTGATGAAGTCACTTTACAGTCTGACTTGTCTCTGATCACGTTACTCTACAACAAAGTGGTGTCATTTATTACTTAACTGAAGCCTGTTTTACAACACTCTGATTATATTTGTCATTGTAATCAAATATTTGCTTCATGCCCCCATCTAAGAGCAATGGGCGGTCACTGCAGAAACGGCACGCCCTTACAGTAGAAGCAGTTTACCACCAGGCACTTTCAGACCTCGTGTGTCTCGTATTTTTTTTAATGCAGCATGTCTCCTCAGGGCTCTGAAGGTGTGTTCGGGGTACGGCTACGAGGTGGAGTTCACCGGTGTTGGAGAAGCACCGCAGGACCAGCAGCACAGCGTCGGCTTCTGCTCACAGATTGGTGTGTTTCAGCGGCTTGAGGGAAGAGATCGTTGCAGAGCTTCACTTAGTGATGATGAAGAGGATGTATTCTCATACACTTTGGTGAGTACATTTCTTTTTTTTTTTTTTTGTGGACACAATAGGTTCTTGTTTTTGGTTCTTGTTGGCAACGGGAATACAGTAAGTGTGACACATGAATTTACTAAGAGTGTCATTAAAATTAGGCATTTTTTATATTATGAATGAAAATCGTTGGTTGGGACTCTTTTTAAAAAAAAAAAAAAAGTTTTTCTCTTTTACTCTTTGGACGTTTTCTATTGTAATCATGTAACATTAGAATAAACCTTTTCCTTTTGATACCCTGCTAATTTATTATGATGCAAAGATAACAACTTTTGTCAGAGATGATGGTACTGAGCCTGCAAATCAGCATAAAGTCATTTTTAAGCTTTAGCTCCCTCCACTGGTGGCTCTGTAAACTGCACAAAGAGATGGTTCTTAACACCAGGTTCACACTGGTCTGGGCCGCAGAGTTTCAGTGTGGTGCCTATCTTTCATGCAAAGCAACAGGATGGTGTGGACCTAAACAGTTCAGTGAAACAGATGAACAGTACGAACCTGACCCTAAATTTTGAACCTCCTACAAGCAACACTTAGTCACAGTTAGGTTGTCAATACAGAGATGAACTTTTGAGGTAGTCAGAGCAATTATAAAGCATCTGTTATAGCATTAGATGTTTCCTCATGTGATTACTTCCTGGTTTTGATCACAAACCTTAAAGGTACGGTGCCAGTCAGAAGTTTGAAAGCAGGTGTGTGCAGACTTTGATGGGAACTGCTGTGGTCAGTGGATGCTGCAAGGCTGCATGAATCTCACCCATATTTCTCATACTTGGTAAATGTTTCTGTGGCGATTCATGTTTGAGATTCTCGGCTCTAAATTCTCGATTTGTGTCTTTCTCTTACAGCTGTACTGTATAAACTATCCCAGCCTGCGGGACAACAACATCTTGCGCAGAGCCGTCGTGAGCGAAGTGTTGTACTGGGCAGAACAAATAAAGAATAGATGGATGGAAGAGAAGACTGGGAAGAAAAATGATGCCTTTACTCTTTGCCAGACTGAGGGAAGGATGGAGGAATTGCACTTGGAACCGCACATGGAGATGGAGGAGAAACACACAGGTAGTGAAATGACGTGAACACCTTGGATTGTCTTAAATTTGTAGCACTGGTTTAAGGTGGTTAAAATATCTGTTTAAACGCATGATGCTTTCTACTGCCGCCATATGCAGAAGAGCTGACTAGTCCAGTGCAGCATTGTTGGAGAGCTTTGCCTGACAATGAGGGACCGGAGGGGGATGAGGTGCTCTGGACAAACTCATCAAACAGGTGTGTTTCTTTAGGAATGATGATGATGATCCATGGCACCTTATCAGAAGGTAGGGAGTCTCTGTCTCTGTGTGATATGTGGACACTTTTTCACAATCGCTGTAACCTTAAACAATGACACTTGCATATTCCCTTGCTTTGATCTAATGTGCTTTTTTCTTTGCTTGGTAGATGCGTCTCAGTACCACTGGCTGTGCTGTGGTCCTTCTGTCCAAAAGTCGGAGAATTGAGTGGAAGTCTCGGTAATCTCAGGCATCTGCTGATGGATGAACCTGCCGTCAAACTGAGTCAGGACGGCTCCTCTGTACTAGTAAAATATCAAGAACAAGGTACCCTGTAATCACTGTAATCTCTTCTTAAAGAGAGCTATATGATTGTGTATCATGATATGTGAAAATAAATAACTTGATGAGAAGTGCACATCTATTGCATAAAACGTGATGTATGTACTTTCTCAGCCCTGGTGCTCAGAGCCAACACATTTATACAATGCTGCCCAAGAGGCCACAATACCACAACACTTGTACTGCAAGTGCATCCTAACCTGCAGTGTAGTCCTGAATACATGGTGTTTTATACGTGCCCCCCTCTCTGCATTCATGAACTTTTGTTCAGTTTAGTACAAGTGTAATACCAAAGCTGCCCAGCAGATGTCACTGTTGTGGCTATAGTTTCTGTCCTAGTGACCCATTATTGGACAGGAAAGCTGGGCAGAGCTGAATCTGAGGGAGAGGTTGGCATCTTCTCATTAATGCACTATGCATTGTGCTGCGTTTTCGGGTGGATGTTTTTAGTCACGAGTACTTTTATATGGAATGGATGTTGGACAGTTTTTGTGCCCATCCAAAATGCATTCAGTGTCTGAAAATCTCAAGAGTTGCCCAAACATTGAACTCTTTCTGCTCCAAGATGAGCCTGTAAACAGGCAGACATTCCTTGGCCTCGGCAGCAGGTTGAAATGCAAACTTCAATGTAAAATGATCTGATATTAAGGGCTGAGATTTTTTGCTTATAAATATGTAGAAATAGATTTTTTTTTTATATCACAAATGGTTTCAATCTTAACTTTAATTCCAGGGAATTAGTGAATCTTACCATCCCGACCGCAGTGATCCAGTCAATTCCCCTTAGTTTCTCTACACAACTCAGCTGACTTCCATCTCATATTTCTTATCTCTTCTGCTCATTTTGTGGATGTGACATTGTCCCTCATTCATTATCTCAGATCAGGAGGAAGAGGCTGAGGATTTGGAAGACAGCAATTATGCAGAGTGCTCCCACAGTGCTGAGCAAGAGGAAGACTGGGAGGTTTGATTTTGAGGGTTAGTTTTGTCACGACATGTAGGTGACTTGTTTAAATCTAACAAAGGGAATTAATGAGAATGTAAACTGTTTACACTTGTTACTGCTGGATAGTACGGTTTGTGAGAGCAAATCCTATGCCTCCTGTTAACTTTCAAATGTTGCATTTGCTAGTTTTGAATGTCTGAAGATAAGGGAAAAAAAGTAAAAGTTATTTAAAACTCTACATGTAAATGGTATAATAAACCTACAGATGTGAGAGTGGTTCAGTTATTGCTGCACAGGCTGAATTCAGACATACTGAGCATTTTAAACTGTTTTATTCAACAGTGCCAGGTAGACATTTTAGGCATCAAGTACAGTTGTTTAGGGAAGCAAATGTTGGTCAAAAGAACGAGTCTGAAACAGAACACTTGACCGTGTCAGAACAGGACAGAACATCACTTTACAGGGGAATACAGTTTTATATAGACAACAACTTCACAGAAGAGAAAAAGCAACCATGTTTGTAACAACATGTTAGGTACCAAGATGAACATACCTGTGTCACACAGGTAATAAAAGTTATTTTTATTACAAAAAAAAAATAAACCCAACAAAAATTAAAACCACTCAAGACATTTTGTAGCCAAAAATCATACACTTAAAACTAGGTTACTATATTGTGTGGAGAAAAGACGATTCTCCCAATAACATTTATCAAAAATATGGCACAACATCAGCAACAGAAGATTAAAAACATAGACAGTTATATCCTATAAATATGATTTTCGATGTAGGCGTTCCAACTCAAAAACAGACGATGAACACACTGATTTGTAGTTACTTCATACATCAACGTTTGTGCAGATTTCTGCTTTACATGAGAGCGAAAGGAATTCAAACACTAAAAGTAGGCAAGCAAAATAGTTTCTTTCGGTGTGAAATAGATTTTTTTTTCCTTTCTCTAAAATGGCAGAACACATAAATAGGAAAAGCCATTAAGATGTGTCCAGCTCTGCAAACACAATGTGGAAATCTGCTGAAGCAGTAATCTTTAGATGGGCACCATATTCACGCAGAAGATGGAGAACACTGACGTACAGTTAAAACAACAAACACTGACTTGTGCAGATATTGATGTAAAATGTTTATAGTTTCTTGATGAGGTATTTTATCCGACCTCTACCATGACTTACAGCAGGAGACAGAAGGTTTAAGGGTGCTGTGCGGTCTGTTTTCACCAGTTGTGTTTTTTTAAGCATAAACCAGTCAGGCTTCCAGGTAATAACAGCTTTTTGTGGCTAATTTGTTCTCATACAATATGCACTTAAAACTCCTAAGAGGCTAGAAATGCTTATCCACATGCAGGACACTATGAGGATTTCAAAACTCTGAATATAAGTTATCTGGAGCACTAAACAGAGACGTATTTGACTGCTTCTGTGGATAAAGGGCAATCCTCAGCTCTGACCTTTAATGTGAAGCAAGGAGATATACACATTAAAAAAACTGCAGTATTACTCTGGACCTTCATAAATACAGGTTTGGTTGAGTGTTTTCTTCTTGGCAGTGGATCACTTAACTAGTCCTTTTCTGTTCAATGC
This sequence comes from Odontesthes bonariensis, assembly GCF_027942865.1. Lineage (NCBI taxonomy): Eukaryota > Metazoa > Chordata > Actinopteri > Atheriniformes > Atherinopsidae > Odontesthes > Odontesthes bonariensis. The sequence goes on along the minus strand of NC_134520.1, from coordinate 29,756,455 downwards.
TTTTTTTTAAAACAAACTACAGATTATGGATCCGATGCATCATAAAGGAGCTCATCTGTTCACTGATGTAAGCTCCCCGATTAACAGGCCAGCTCACAGTGATGTAGCACAGCTGTTCATAACTGCACAGCTATAGAAATCAGTTAAATACCCTTCAGTGTGAATATCCATCATAGAATCAACAACTGTTAGCATTTACCGCCCTCTAAATGCAGAGTGCAGTGACAACAGGAAAATAATGTTTGTATAATGGACAGAGGTTATAGCTTTACATCCTTGGCTGTCCATCCTAATTGTTGTCATGCCCTCCCTTTTTCTCTGTGCCAGTACCAACATAATATTACTTCCGGGAGCTCGTATCCCTTCACTCACCCAAGATAAAAGGAATTATGGCGACTATGAATGAAAGTGGTCATATCACACAGTGAACATATAAGCACATACACTCACTCAAAGTCCGTTTTCACACATCAAATAGCTTCAGACTGATGTATTCGTTTAAAAATAGTCTCATCTTTAAAAACACAAACAGCTGTCAGACCGCTAACAATAATTGCTTTTTAGCAGCTTCCAGGCAAATTTTTACGTGGAACATCCAATTTGAAAAGCAAGTCAAAAATCAACAGATAAAGGAATGTACTAAAACACTTTCTTCAGTGTAGACTTAAGCTCATTTTGATGTCGCACCCACGGAGCTCATCCTCCTGTCGCCAACAGAAGCGAGGTTATTAATATTTTAATTTCTGTTCAACTGACAGGAGGTGACGTGGGGCTTTTAATGCATTTTCGAGGTTCTTTGAATGATTTGATATTTATTTTCTCCTGATCTTCAGCCGGTGGGGTTTACACTGAGATGATATCTGTCCGCTTCTTGCTCCTGAAAATATCTGAGCAGCTACAGTGTTTTGGAGAAGATATGAACACAGGACGGCACTATCGTAATGTGGAAGGTATCAAGAGTGATCAGACTTGATACAGCGCTGATCAGGTACTTTGTGTTCTCTAGGAATGAGGGCGAAAATGAAAACTGACTTGTTTCCATTTTGTTTTCTGACATAATCACCATCAGGAAGTCACTGAGAGGCTTTAACGCTTAATCACCACCTGCTCGTATGCTCCAGCTCCAACCCTGAGAAGACACGAGAACACTTAATTAATTGTCGTGTGTGATGATGAATCCACATGTTCCAGACTATGGCTGAAGAATGATGGGAATTCCCTCTTGCACCGCACCAAGAAAGGTCAAAGAGAAGAAGTGTATTACACCTAATGTAGCTTATTTATAGCTTTTCCAAAAGTCAGCATATTTAGAAACCATTCTAAAGAAAGATATTGAAATTATATTTATCAAAATTAATCAGAGAATATCAATTAAAAGAAAAAAAGATGCTACTAATGTTCTGGAATTCTGACTTATTGATAAATGTCAAAATTCTCCAAAAACCTAAAACACGGGTGCAACTACATCACACCGGAGGCACAATATCACCCACTGTTCTGCATACCATTTAAGGAAAAGGAAAACCAGTATTTACACCACCTGGATTTAGACTAAACAAATGATCTGGGGCTGTTTCAGTCGGTCATATCATATCATGTGTTCCCAAAAGAATGAGGTCAGCTGACTACCTGAACATAACGAATGACCAGCTTTTTTCACCTGATAGCTCAGGCATATGGAGTATGAGATGGTCTGAACCTTGACCCGGTTGGGAATCTGTGAGATGTGCTGGAGAACATTTTCCACATGTCTGACTCTTGGAGAAAAATCAATGCAACTCTGGATGTCAATGAACATTGTGACATTGCTTAAGTTTATCAAAATGACATCTTGGCAAATGCTTGCTGTAATAAAAGTTAAGGGTGGAACAATGAAATATTTGTGTGAGTTTTTACCCAGATTGAATATTTTTCTATTTCAGTAATACTGAAGGCAGAAATGCTATTTTTATTAGAGCAGAATTACTTTAAAAAGGAATTAAGTTGGAATGAGTCTTTTATATCTGGATGCTGCTGGTGCTCTTCCACAGAGTTCAATGTGCCCAGTTTTCTTTTCTTTTTTACAGTAGTGCAGAACAATGGCTAGAGTTGGATTTTTAACAGCCGTTGTATTTAATGTATAACTAGAAGGGAAATCCTACACACTGTCTCTGTAAGAGTTAAAAACAAATCATGGAGAGACTGCACAGAGTGAGATGAAGCTGCTTCAATAAAAATTGTCATTGCAGTTTATTTTTAGACCTTCCCACAGCCTTTGCCGCCATAGATGTGTGTATAAGAGTGTGTGTGTGTGTGTGTGTCAGTCGACAACTGTTCGAGCTTGATGCTCACCTGGTGGGAAGGTGATGGCTTCCAAGGGCTGTACTTCCTCCAGGCCCAACAAATAGACGCAGGCCTTCCTCTGAAGTAGACAACAGTTGCAGTAACATTCAGTCACAGTGCACAAAGCACCCAGCCTCCTGTATAATTCTTGTTATGAGGAGCAGCCAGTTGCTAGGCGATCTAAAAATAATCATGTATTGACAGCAATTCTCTTTTCTTAGCTTTGAGCTGGATGAAACCTTGGATAGAAGCACAATGCCCTCTTAAAAATACACACACTGACTCGTAAACTAACACAATAGTATCAGCCTAATTATTGTGTTATGCAAATGAGGTGCACTTGGCACAGATGGTTGTATTCCACAACGGGGCTGAAATGTTTCTGTTTTTTCCTTTTGAAGCTTACGAGTGTAACCATTTCTGAGGGAATACATTATGGGGAAATATGCCAGAGAAGCTTGAGGCTCAAACTTACACAAATACCAGTTATGTATTGGATGTTTCTCACCTTCGGTGCTGGAGTCCAGCAGGCTGGGTGTAAAATCTTGGCTCTGTAGGATTTTTTCCACAACATCGTCAGCATCAACCCTTGTATCATCCATTCTCTTTAGCTGAGACTCCATGGAGTCCTGTTTCACAGGGTGTCTGAGGGGAAGGAACCAAGGAGTTCAATGCAAACTGAAAATGCTGCTTTATTCGTGCCTCTGACATTTCACTTTGTGTGAAGAAATGTTTGTTTAGTCATGGAGCCTTAGGCTTGCATTTAATTAGACAACGATAATTTGATTAAGTCATTGCTATCGTGTTTTTGGAAGCATGCGTACACTTGCGACCCTGGCAATTTGTTTTGGGACCCATAGAGCTGAAAATGTGTCTTCCGGTTGAGTGAGCAGATTTGAAAGGAAACATACCTCGATCTAAAAGGTTATCCAGTTTCCTCGACTTTATCTCTGCCAAGCTTCAAATTCAGATGATGCCACATTCACTACCTCCGATGTGGGAAGATGAACCAGGAAATCTGACTTCTAAGTGGTCTTTAATCTTTAACTAGACGGATGATGGGCATTCAGATTTAAAATCAAGTCACTGAATGCATCATCGGTACAGCATTGGCAACTGCCGTAACAAAAACAAGCATCTGTGAAATATTGGCCAAAATAGAGGAATGGTATAGCAGTGAAGTCTAGAGTTTATTGAGCGGATATGTGACGAAGGAATTATGACGAGTTCTCAACAACTTGGGTCGGCTCAACACATGCGGCGAGATTGCGCCTTAAAGAGGGATCAGTAGCCTACCAGCTGTCCCTGGTCCAAGAGGGCAAATGTATTTAAGAAGAGAAAAGGCAGTCAAGTATTTTTCAGTTTGATGTGTTGTCTGAGCTGTCAGGCTATTTACTGTATGCTCCCTCATACAATAATAAGAAGCTGTAGGGTTAAGTAGTCCAGATCTCAAAAGAGGCAGACCCTGAGGAAGACAGTTGTGAGGGCCACTCCATGGTTTAATAATCTCTTTGAAAAACGTTGTGATTTCGTGTCAGTTGGGTTTGTTGTTTCATGTTTCCTCTTTTAATGTTTGTGAGTTTTGGCCCCGTTTCTGCTGTAGAGGCAGAGACAGCTGATCGTCCACATGATTAGAATCCCAGATCATTTGCTTGGTTAAATAGTTTAGACAGGAGGAAGACAATTTCTGCATATTATTTTTAAAATTTATAAGGGATTGTTTGTTTAGAAAATTCTGCTTACTCGCTTCCTCCTGACAGTTTGATAAGACTGCTCACCCTGAAAGTGTCACTTAGTAAAGATGTGTTAATCTTGGAATAGTATAGAAGGACTAAACTGTTGCCTCGCCATGTTAGAGGAAAACATCTACAGACAAAGACTTCTTATCAACACATTCAATCACATCTGTTTAATCCTCACAGGAATAAAAATTTGAAAGAGATATAAGTCCAATTGTCTTGTTGACACTAACGCTTTCAGCAACCAGTTATGATTCTAGCTGCTTTTATATTTACATACACATGAATGGAATCAATTTTCAATGGAAATTTCCTGAACTCAGAGTTTAAATGTGAGGCTATAGTAACACAAGAGCTGTATGACAAGATGTTTCACAACATCATAGTTTGTCCTATTAGTACTTAAAACCATCCCCAGTGAATTATGTAAGAAATAAAGAACCCCTTTTGATGAAAACACAAATATGCTTCAGCTGCTCTGCCACACAGCTTTAGTCCCACTTGTGACTTATGGTTTTGGAAAGTTCAATTTCTCTACTTAAATAAAAACAACTTTTTTGCTTTTCATCTCCGTGGGCTAAAATGAATTACATGGCTTAAATATATAGCTCCATTTTTAATTTTTTTTTTTTAGCTCCACTGCTTACAAAACTACCCAAAGACTGACCTGTTCAGACGTTCATAGGACGAAGCACTCCGCACCGGTGTGCCTGGTGGGTCTCTGGTGGGGGCTGTGGGGACGGGGTATTCAGGCAGAGCTGGACAGGGTCTGGACTCCCGGTCCTCACTGGGCTCAGGTATGCTTCCGATGCCCGTTGAGGCGCTACCCACAGAGTGATTTCTCCGGTGGCTGAACTCTGACATGCTGGACGAGCGGGAGTGACCTGAACTGTAGCCTGAGACAGATGTGCAGTGATGTTATAACCACACAAGAGATTAATCTATTCATATCTTACCTCAGGGGTGCTTTGACATTTTCAGATTAAATACATCGTAGTTTTCCCCTCTAAAACTTTTTTTTTTTCCTTGCCATTTGTCAACAATGTTCACTGTAAACCTTAAAAAAAATACTGCACCGGTTTTTATGGCATTTAAGAGATTTCAAGGAACTGCAACTGAGATGGATTAAAGGTCTAAACTAATCTGATATAGTTTTAATATAACCGTTTTTAATGAATAGAATTTTACAGAAATGCTACTGAAATATAATTAATATTATGTCCAACGCTGCAGATGTGCAGCTTGTGATGTGATTAGTTATTCAGCAGTTGATGCTGCATTCATGTCTGCAAGAAGCCTGTTAAAGCGAGAGACATTAGATCACTGGCTCACTGCTGGAAGAGGAAACTTCCCACAAACCAATGTGAGGTTAGAATAAATCTCAATAAGAGATGCATTTGGCAGGAAGTACATTTCTAAATTCTACATGAGAGGGCTATTAGAGCTGACTGACTTAGAGCATTTCTCCATTTCCTCCGATCTTTTATTTCTGTCATCCGATCGGCCTGTAATGGAAACTCGAGCCCCCAGTTTGAACTGAACCGTCTCTCCTCCACAGTCAAAAGACTTTTTCTTTTCCCAGTTTAACCTTGTACATCTCTTATTCTCGAGTATTTGACTCAGCTGGGCAAAGGATAAGCTTTGTGTGGTTTGGCCATCTGTTCATATATATTATTATCTGCATCACAGGACAACAGGGGATGAGGAAAAACTTTCACAGTTTCTAAAAATGTGGGATACCTCTACCTGAGAGCTTGGACTGTTGACTGGCATAGCTTGATGTTCGGGAGTGGCCGCAGCCCCCCAGCTCGTCCGACACAACAGGACATTTCCCTTCTCGACTCTCTCCTGGATTAGAAAGAATGGAGGGGGTGACTAAAGCTTGAAAGCTCTGCAAACATCCAGTGTAGTGATGGAACCTGCCAACATCTGAATAAAGAGCCTTATAGAGCTTTATAAAACCTCCTTTCAGAGTCAGAAAACATCTGTTACAACAGCAGAAACAACAGCTCAACAAAGTAAAGCACTGTTATCTCTGAGGGTCCTATAGTTAGTTAGAGGAAAAAAACGTATACAGCAGAAACACAATCCAACTCTGCAGAACGTTTATGTTATATATATATATATATATATATATATTTATTTCAAAGTAAATTCAGTCCAAGCACGGTTGTGTTACTGGTTGCTGATTTCTAGCTTATTTCATGTCAAGTGGCAACAGCTACAACTACCTCCTCGCTATGCCTCCCACGCAGTGTTTCTCAATTTAATTTCGCATACGAGTTAATTAGCAGGTGACCTCTGATGGCAAGTGCGACGCCAAAAATAAAGCTACTTAGAAAATAAATGAATGGAAATCGCTTGGCAGTCTTGATACAATTAAATGCTAACTAAAGAGAGAAAGCAGTGTGTGCAAATCACTTAAGTTTTAGCCATCAATAAGATGAACACACAAAGTGCTATTTTAGTGTCAAACAACCCATCTAAGATACAAACTTGTAACCCCCCCTCCCCCTCCTTTTCTCTGGGTGAATCAATGTGTGTGTAACTATCACACTATAGTATATCATATCTACTATAACATTTACTAACTAAATTATTTGAAGATATTCAAACGAAACCCATCTACAGAATAACATCTGTGCTTATAAAAGACCAAACCTCCCATCTGAATGAGTTCTGCACATATAACAAACATGTTCCTGCACATAAACAGAAAGAAGAGGTGGTGATAACAGGAAAGACCATCGTCATACTAACACACTTTATACACATATCAAAACACAACACCCCCCCCAACCGTATACAGTCCTATTTTTAACCACAGATCAGAACAGATTGTGGTTCATTTTAAAGAGAGCCACTTTAAATTATACATGAAAGAGCTCTTCTACTCTGAAGCTTGCAGGAAGAACAACCATTCAACATTGTGACATGCTCACACATGAACAACAGAGGGGAGAGGAAAGAAGAGGTGAAACAGCAGAATGGGACGGCTGGAGCAGCAACGTTAAACTGTGGTGGTGGGTGGACAAAAAGCTTAACTTTAAGTATGAGAGACATGAAGCAAATTCATATTTGGACAAATACACTTTAGTTAAAACAAAAAAAAAACAAACAAAAAAAAAAAACATCTTCCATAAGGATTTTGAGCCATTAAACCCTTATAGAGATTTACTCACATAAATCCTAATATCTATAAATATTAATCTCTTAATATTTAGTTTATTAATGTCCTGAACAATATTAAGAGCTACCAAAAATGAGTTGCATCATATTCTGGCTATTTAGACAGAATAGCCTCTTAAGACCTCTGAGTTTTTAAGTTTACTCAAATAAACTCTTATTTAGTTTGTATTTATCATCAGCATTTTTAGATGAGGTAATATTGAATGAATCTTGACACATATTGAGCTTTCTCAACAGTTCACGGTGCAGATTAACCTACCTCGCCAGATGGTTTGCTACAGAAGATAAAATGCTTTGGCCCCGAGGTTACCGACGGTAGCAAAATCCATGGATTATGAGCGTGTGAATGGCACTTTTATTTACTCATCTAATGAAACGATTTAGCAGATTCCTCTGAAAAGCAGATCATTTGCCAAATTAGGACCAAACCTTGCTGTGCATGCATAAGTGACTGGTGTCTGAATGACTGGCCGTCAGTATCGCTTAACAAACACATGGAAATGGAACAAAACTCCAAATCCTGAGACAGGTCTGTCACAGTTGAAACATTATGCGCCAGGTGCCTGCAGATGTTCGGGAAACAGAGAAAACAGAGACGATGAGTCGGAGCTGACCGGTGTGATTGGCCTCACCAGAACAGGCTTTCTGCGAGTCTCCTCCCCTCCTCTCCTCCAGCAGGCTTTCTCCGTCACCCTGAATCCCAATCACTGTAGCTGTGGAGGGAGGCCTGATGACAGAGGACACATGTGTGGCTTTAGCTTTCCAATTTTTTTAATAATTCAAATTGTTTAAAGACAAAAAAAGGTAAAGAAATAATTAATTCAATGCTGATGAAATATTGGAAATGACAATCTAAGAAAGGGCAGTCAGGTGATAAACCATTAGAAATCAGAACTAGGGTAAAAAATGAATTACTTAGTAGAATCTCCATATTCTTCCACATGCTGAAGAGATACAGCTTGCAACATCAAAAGATTGTCTCTCCAGTGTTTTTTTAGGTCAAATTATATCCTTGGGTTAAGAAGCACTTCTTTTCCTTTACGCACAGTCTTACTGACAAGAATATTTCTGCTGGCACACAAGTCGGTCAACCATGAGCGTACTACCTTCTAGATGACATCAGCCACAGCTTTTTATATAGAAATCTGATTGTCTAACAGTAACCTGACCTTCCAAAGTCTGACTTAGCACATTTTTTAGTTAGTTAATTGTTGACAGCTTTAGTTCAGCACACTCTGAACTAAAGCTGTTTAATTAGGAAAATAGAAATCAGACAGAATATCACCAACTAATCAACGCACTGGTGTTCATAATGTATTATTAAAGAGAAGTAAGAAAAATGTTTTAACTCACGTTTTGAAACAGGGATCCCCGGACATGAGCTGTGTACTGATGATAACCTGTTGAAACAAGCAGAAAACTTTTGTTTAATGGTTTTATTTGCAGTCAGTGTTCCAATTAGCTTGTATTCATGTTTATTTTTTAATTTATTTTAAAAAGGAGAGGTTACACAATAGCCTGCTTTCCATTAATTAGTGAATGAAAGGGTTCGGGGGTTAGATGCTGACAGTCGGGAGCAGGTGAGTCGTGTTATTTTAGGCTTTGTCAGTTCAGGTGCGGTTTCTCAAAGGTGTTTCCATTCCCCTGATGTTTATTAAGTCTTCTTCAAAACATGTAATAAACTCTGGGAAGCAGAAGTTTAAGTGACAGTTTTTCTATTTCTACTATTTCCATTAACCTTCTCATATTTACACCATCTAACTGCAGATAAGTGAAGCACAAGAAAATGTGCACACCATCAAGGATTGTTGTAATCTTAATGACATACAGTAGTTAATGGCTAACGTAAGCCCCACATCTGCATTCTACTTTTATTTACCACCATCTTTTTAATGTCATTTGATTAATTCTGACCCCAATCCAACCAGAGGTCAGTACAACAAAGCAGATTAAACATACCAAGGGTATAGTAAGGTGAGATCTAACAAGGTGGGACTATGGTGCTGGTTCAGCTCAGGAACTCAGCTCTTGATATGTGCACGTTCTTGTAAAAAGGGTGCAGCTGTCATCAGATGAAAAAATCTAAATGATATATTTTGAGCAAGGTGACAAATGAACACAGCTGCTTCAGCCAAAGCAGGAAGTTCGGCAGCTGACAGTGTGAATGCGTGAATGAACAAACTGATCAATATCCCTGTGGTGGCACGAGTAGGTCCAAAGAAGATGCAGCTGTGCATCGTGTGTAGTTATCAGGTGTGGAGTCCGTAGACTCGGTCTGATTCTGCCAGATACAGCCTGGACAAATGAGGCTAATGAACAAGCATAAATCAAGTCGGTGGGCTTTTTGTAAATGTTGCAAACAAAGTTAATTTTCTGTCATCCAGGTTTCTAAAATGCCGAACAAAAAGCCTTTCGGGCGGCTCGTGATTTTATTTACCATTTTTAAAGATGTCTGTGGATACGAACGTTCACATAGAAACATCATTTGACACATTTTGTAAGTTTGATATGCTGCACACACGTAATACGTGAGAGAAAAGCAAGGACGTCCTTTGTAATTCAATGATGATTTTGATAAGTAATTTATATAAGTTGCTAATCCTTAAGTCAGCTGGAACAAGCTTTAGAGTAACCGCTCTCTGTTCAGACTGCAGTTGGTCAGAGTGGGACAGAAACTCGTTCACCGTCTCTGCATATGCTGATTTCTTATCTCAAAACCCAACCTGGAGCAGCTTAGGTTCACAGCAAAAGTTGCCATGGTGACACAACCCAGTTAGAAGTAAACTAGCTTTGTGATACTAAAGATCCAAAGCCGAACATGAAGTTTCCCCAATAAGCCTCTAATCCTCCTTTGTTGTACAGGCCGCTGGACAACTTTTAAGTTAAAAACCTGTTCGGTACGTACTTCCAAGGCTGATGAATAATAACAGGCTTTTATTCACAGCACCAAGGTGTCCTCACTGAAGTCAGGTCGTTGTGGGTGCTCCAATGTTACCTTGAGAATGGAGTTATCCTGCCGAGTATTTTTGGTATCATAGCCTTCCAGCAGACATCTGCGGGTTGTATTCCCTGAGCCGGCAAACTCTGCTAAATTCAGATCTGCAAAACCAAGCTGAAAGAGAGAGAATGACACAGGGTGAAGCCTTTTTTCTCCCAAAAGACTGTTTTTTTCTCTTCCTATCAGCAAAATGATATCTGGATGCAAAAATGACAGCATGCAGGGACATGAGAAGAATTTAAAATATTCTGAAGGATACCAACAAAGTTTAAAGCCAAATTTTCTTCAATGACATGAGGATAATCTTCTGAAATGGTGATTAAAAAAAGGGATTTTAACAAGTCTAGAATGTGCAGTAGAGGTTCAGTGTGCTCAGTAAATAATCAGAGCAAGCAAAAGCATGACAGGATGGGGAAACCCACAGGCACTGAAAGCCATCTGTTAGCTGCAGGCTCACGAAGCTATCGGCATCAATAAGGCTGCTTACTCTAAATCAGGGACACTCGGAGGGGTTTTTCGGGGCGATCTGGGTGTGATAAGATAAACATGTGAGAAATTACCTTTGCATATGCCTTTCCACCCTTCAGCTCCTGGGGAAAAGAAACAAACATTTAAATTATAAAGATTATGTTAGAAATAGTTTACAAATAAGGTTAGCATAGACAGAAAACACTTTAGAAATATTTTGAATTGTCATTTGTGTCCCTTTTATCATTCAAATGTCAAATGAAATGATTAAATTACAAATTTAAAGATTCCGTTCGCTATTATTGCTGCTTCTTCTGTTGCTTTATACCTTTCTGACAGACACGCGACACACACACGGGTCCAGCACACCCGTTCCCGCATTGGCGCTCATCTTGCAGGGGAAAGAGAACCGCTTCCTCCATCGCACACAGTTGGCCTGAACTGGCTCCCTGGGAGGGTAAAATCACAAAGAATTAGACCCCCTTTAAGCACCATGGAAGGTCAGATAGAATTTGTTTGTGAGCAGGGGCTACATGCTGGAGTCTTAAAGGCCAAATCGCAACCGAATGTTGACAGAGATTTAGATAATGCTCACGTTATGGCGCGACATCAAAAATATAACCCAACATATTATTTAGATGTGGAAGTAATGGAATTTTGTATTTGTTACCAACAGAAACTATTGCATTGGCAGTAGTGTCAACCACATAAATTACAACCACGTTTTTTTTTTTGCAGTGTTGGAGAACTTCATTAATATATTTCTTAGTGTCTTATTACATAACAAATAAAACCTCTTAGACTGAACGGCAGCCGGATTAACATTTCCCACACCTCATAGCTGCGGGCACTGATTCCAGCTGCCAATACAAGCTTATGTGATTATCCTCCTTTTTCTCTGGGTGCTTAATACACAAGTTAATTAATTGCTGTCCTGATTTCTCCAATTGATTCTTGTCACTGATGAATTCAGGGGTTACGACGGCAGGTGTGCCGCGTATTAACGTGAGAGTACTAGAAAAAACACACATCCTCCTCCATCTTGTGGTTAAAATGGATGTGACTTCCAGCCTGCTCTCAGTAAAAGGACGAGATGAAGTGAAAGAGAAAGACTGTGCGTGGGGAGAATTACGATGCCACAGATGGCCTCTCTTTCACTGGCATCCTCTCCTCTCCCACTCACCTAACCAACTCCCATCTGTTTATAGAGCCTACACGCAGTACATTTTGCAGGACTTTGCTGGATTTAAATGCCAAAAGTGTCGAGGGGCTTCAGGTTAAATGCCGTACAAAAGAAAATGATGCAACAAGTAAAAAAAAAAAAAATAAATAAACCGTTTTTAAGGCTTTGCTACTGGAGCAGTGACGTGGAATAACAAAAGAAATGTTGCCGTTAAAGGCGTGTTGGGGACATGGGAGACCTAAACGATTTGCAGGGTGAGCAGATCCTTGTTAAGACCTTTCCGACCGGCTGACTGAATATGCAGGCTTGTGTTTTGAACCACATCATTGCCTTACTATAAATAAAAAGCAGATGATGTGCAAGTAATGTTTTGCGAACGCTAACTTCATTTGAAGGTTGATGAATTTCTGAGAGTGAACTCCCAGAGTCGGAGAGGAAACTCCCAGCCAGTTGGACATTGTGTGCTTCGGGAATTCTGGCTTAAGTTCATGTGCGGTGGCTCACAGCTTTTCTCTGCGCTGCGAAATCCAATTAGTCAGTGTGAGTAAGTCTTGTTTAAAGCACAAGCAGAGGCCGTCTCGCTCTCATCTCTCTGCACGGTTCAGAGATCTTGTTAAACTACAGCTGCTCTGTACTTAAAAGGCAGCTGGAGTCAAACTTAAATGCCTACATTTGAAACAATGCAACAGTAAATGCTTTGATTCTCCTATGCAGGGCTTTCCCATGCAAAGCAGCAATCAAAAGATTAAAGCAAGATTTTAAAAGTCTCAATGTGCTTCAAGGTTTATATAATCGCAAAAGAGTAAATACATTTAAGAGAGAAAACAAAAAGCCACACACAAGAAGGGGAGGCTCACAAAGCAATGACGGCTAACTTTCCTAACAAAAACCAGGATCGTAATGAGCCTAAACAGAATGCATCTAATAAAAAACACAATTTTAGTATCTAGAACTTATTAAAGTCTCTACAGTGACAAAATGATCCCTCTGCAAATTGTCCAGCATGGACTGAGACTTTATTTAACAACTGTATATGAAGCACAACAGAGGGTTTGTTACATTAAATCAGGGTGAAGCCATCTAATCCCTGCAGCCTCACTCCCAAACAATGCTTTTCCTTTGGTCCAGTGTTAGAAACCAGTCTCATTTGGACGTGACAGCTCAAAGCCGGCTCCAGAGAAGACAGGACTTTGCTTGTGTTATCTTGTCATCGATAACAACATAACCATGAATCAATTCATTCAGGGTTACAGTGAATAATCGGAATAGGTCATTTCCCCTCATGGCCAAAGACTGAAATATCATCTTTCAACTCCTCGTAACAAACACTTTTACAATATGCCCTCCTGGATTATATATCAAGTACCCCTTCCATGTTTCCACTTCCTCTGTTCAAAATATGTCAATTTCAATCAATTTCAGCATTGAATTACATCCACGGATACAGTCTCTATGCCAACATGTATGATGGCATAGAGAGAACCTGTAAATACATATAAGTTTCATACAAGTATGAATTTATATCAACAGCCACTTTAATTGATGAAAGCTGCACATTTAAGGCATTACATTCAGTATGACAGGTATATAAAATGAGGATGATACTCAAGGTAAATAGGGACTGTGATGGTCATTACTCTGTTGCTCAAAAGAAACATCAGAATATAAATCAGCAATAAAAATAATCAAAGCTGCAGCCTTTACTTCTATATGATTGCAAGTTACAGGAGTGATTTTAACAGTTTCCTCTGAGTGTATCATGTATGAGCTATATTTAGTCAGGCAAAACATGTACAGACACAGTGTTTCGTATAGGAAATGGTATAAATTAGTGGTGTCAGGATCCTGCCTCAAAACACCACCATCAAACCTTCCAATTTCCCATCACAATGCATCACATCTGTTTTTTCTTAATATTATATTGAATTTCATAGCATTCATTTACCAGAAGCCTTTATCCTAATCAGCTTACAAGTTAGTGGAGCAACGTGGGGTTCAGTGTCTTGTTTACAGATACTTCAACATACTGGATGCTTCTTTATTTAGAAACGTACTAGTACAATTCTCATTTTGCATTTTATTTGGTGACTTAACGAATGGTTAAAAACCACGAAACAGACCATTATTAGCTCCAGATATTATAGGTACACATTTCTGTATGCCATGCTGACAAACTTGAACCTTTAAAAGGAAGAATAATTTGGTTGAATAAACTGAATCAGCGGAGATGGGTCACAGACATGAAACTATTAAGACGGAAATGCAATTAAACACGATCGTGCTTCCGTAAATGACTTTTAAAGGGCTTACATTGTGCAAAACTCTTGCATGAAAGTCGATGACAACACAGCCAAAGGTCTTCCAACTGTTTTGGTAAAAACTTTAGGACCAAACGGTGACAAAAAAAAGCCAAGTCAGGTCTCAACTTACACACAAAGCACCATAAAGCTAAAGGAGTCATTATTTAGCTCAATGGCCGTAAATGCTAGCTTCACTAAACGCCTTAAATGCAAATACCAACTAATTAAAGCGATTGTGCTTTCAGAGATACAGGCTTGAAATTAGCATCGACTGGAAGTAAAAACAAAGGTTAGCATTACAATCATTATGTTACAGTAGACGAAACTAGCTTGTTTTTTTTTAACGTTAAACGTTTAGCTTCCTAGCTAGTTAGCGCCTAACGTTTCCAAACAAGGTAAAATGACTAGTTCAACCTGCGGACTGAAAACCAAAACCTTAAGGTCTGCTGGCAGCATTTAGGCTAAACATCCTCACCGAGAAGACTCCTCGGAGAACCCGCCGTCCAACAGCCTGACTTTACAGAAGAGGACACCGTTCACGAAGGGGACCGACGACAGCTCATCCAGCTCAAAATCCACCCTGAACTTGAATTTCTTCTTTTTCATCATCATTAGATCCATACACAGTCTCAACGCGCTCGAGAAGATGTTCCGATGTCAAGCGTCGCTGACATTACTGCCCCATTGTGCTGTGCCTCCGATTTAATGTAGTGTTGTGTTGTGGGAGGTTGGTGATGCTACGGATGACAACAAAGCGTAAATGTGTGACATTAACTGGGAGACGAGCGGGACCACTTCCTGTTTGTCCTTCCAAAATAAAAGGCCGACTGCTTTGTTCCCGTGTGTTAAAATCTCCACTGCAACTAGTTAAAGGATCTTAAAACCAGGGGTGGAGCAGTGATTTTAAATGAGGGGGTGTTCCGGGGGGGCACACGAGCGCCACATCAAGCCCATAGACACGACGCTGAAGTTGACCTCCGATTCGCGAATTAAATGGATGGCATAAAGGGCCATTTTACTGCATTTTTTTGCATTTTGATCGCCCTAAACTGGGTCCTGTATGGAAACTACAATAGTTACACTGCTCAAATCCGGATAGAATGATTCTAAAGAGACTGTAGATTCATTAAAACCTTGTTTGGGATTTGTGAAACCTTTTTCTGATTTGTGAAAATGCAGAACAGGGTCATTTTACTGCTTTTTTTGGTATTCTCATCACCCTAAACAGGTCCTGTTTGCTTAAAACTATATGTAGTGACTATTTGTCTATGAAAAAAATAAAAACTTTTGTCTTAAAGGTTACCTACCAAACTAAAACATAATAGTCACTTGATGCACTGTGGGTTTCTGGTTTACGCAGTAAAAAAGGTCCAAAAATGTAGTTCATCGTGGGTTTATTCCGTGTTTGCTGGCAAAACAGAACATGACAAGCTTTACAGGATCCCTTCTTGCCTCACCTGTTCACCCACGAACTGACAACTGAGAACTGCTAACTGGTAAAAAAAAAAAAAAAAAAACATGTGACCACCCACGTGGCCCAGAGCTCCCTAAAACCCAAGTATTTATGTGCGAAACAATTTAAGTGTCAAACAAAAAATGAATTAAATTAATTACAAACCAATTTATCCTAAACAACTCAAATTAAACAAAAATGCTAATTATCAACCAAAAACTAAGCAAATAATATAAAATAAATCTAAATTCTAATACTTAACTAGAAATAGAGAAATAGCTCCTACACTATATTCATATGCTCACAAATACATTGCATTAATCACTCCTGCTGCTCGTCTTCTTCACTTTCAACCTGTCTAATGGCGACATAATCGACCAGTCCAATCCAACCTCCTCATTAAAGAGGTTAATAAAGCTTCAACAGGCTTAATTAAAACAAAGACAAAGTTGCAGCCTGTTTTTACTCCTCGGAAAGTGTTGGCCTACTGTGGCAGAGCATGACACAATAAGTTCCTAGTTAAAAGACTGTAAGATACCCAACTGACATGCCTCATCACTTCAGCTGGAAGATCCATTTTCGATACCCGCTTAAAGGTCGCCAAGGGGCTGGAGCCCATCCCTGCTTCAGCTGGAAGAGGATTTTCAATTAACATTTTCAACAGGAGGATTGATTCTAGCAAATAAAACCTGTTCCACAGTTCCTACCCCTCGAATACTAAATCAATACATGCTCTGAAAGAACATTAATCATTAATGAAAGAAAAATCTATTATTCGTCCCTCAAACAGGGAAACTTGCACTCTCATAGCAGGACTACGATGCACCAAATATAGAAATAAACACAGATTATACAAGTTAAGATACAAAATTAAATTATCATGCACAAACATATAGAATGTTAATATTATTTTGGATATGTAATTTGCAAGTAATATACGACATTTTTTTTATCATAAATAAAAAGTATTGTCAGGTGAATGAGACAACTAAGGAAACAGAGTGACTACCAAACAAACACAGATTGATATGAAGTATATTGCACAGTTGGATGTAAAGCAGTTTAAGTCTTTTTTTATGTTTATGTGGGAGCACTGCTGATTGTACAGTCTGATAGCAGCAGGAAGCAAGGCTCGGTCTCATTTGGGGTGTAGGAGTATCAGCAAAACCTTTATCGGGTGTTATTTTCAGCTTAAATAGTTTTGCCTGAATGCATGACTGATTAGAAGAAACCAAATCAGCTCAGCAAAATGTGGACATTTTAAAAAAGTGCACATTTCTTAGAGAAAAAAAAAACAATAGATCTTACTCACTAAGACATAAACCAGTATTTACTAACATCACCTTTTGTAACTTATATACAATGCTTTAATCACTGTATTAGGGATTATTAATCTGTTTTACTACAGGCATTTGTTTTTTAAATATACTGAACTTGCACATTTGGTTACTCTTTTTCTTATATTTACTTAACGATTCGAGAGTGTACGCTTTATACCCAGTGTGGCCAAATGTTTCCATTCCAAGGTGCCAGCCTTTTTTCTTCAGCTTTACTGGATCTACTCTTACTTTGAAGCAAGGGCTGATTAAACAGATATACAGCAATGGCAACTTTAAGTGAGACGAGCTCTAAATAAAGCCCGCCTCTTCCCTTCATTTACCCCTGGCGGTCAGACAGGACACAGCAGCACTGATTGATCACATTACAACAAAGTGAAACCAGCTGCGGACACGTAATGTCGCCATCACGTGGTCTAGATTAGGTACTGCAACATAAGTACCGGTCAGAAATTTTATACTGTATTCATAAATGGAAATTTGCTAATAAAACGCCATATTTTCCCCATTTTATTAAAGATATAGAACTATATTTTAAATCAATAACAGACTCTACTAATGAAAAAGCTCTAAGGGCAATTTCTATGTACATCTTTGTTTTCATCTAACACCCCTGTTTGTTTGTTTGTTTACATAACTGTCATGTTATATTGTATACTTCATTCTTTGTTTGTTGTATACTTATGTCTGTTTAAATAAAGTATTTAAAGAAAAGAAAATAAAAAAGTACCGGTCCGTTCCGGTGTAGGTACCAGCATCAAGAACTGCCTGCTCTCGCCCTGGGCCACTGTATGTAGTCAGCCAGGCTGCATATCACATCAAAAGCATACGCATTAATTACATGAAAGAGATACATGCAAGTCAGACAAATTTAGTTTTAATTCAGATTCTTTATTTTCTTAAAAGCATAATGCTGTGGGTAGGGAGGCTGATGGGATGCGGCCCCACCCCTAGTTCCGACGTCTATAGTGTTAGGTTTTTTTAATGGAGACATATATTGACAAAGATATTCACAATACTGCACAATTTCATATGTGACATATGACCTTTTTAGATATTGCGGGATATTCCCAATGTGTTTTATAAATTCCTTTGAACTTTCTATGCAGTTTAGACTCAGGAGAGCAGGAGTTCGGAGCCTTTTTTGGACATACAAATGTGTCTGTCTTAACAATTCTAACCGAACTATTTTGTTTACTCTATCCGCATTTTTTCCAGTTGGGCATACACTTAGTTGGAAGCAGCTGTTGGATTCCTTTGGGTATGACTCACTGACTAACACAGATTAGACATATACTTCGAACCACAGAGCCAACTATGGGGCAAGATGATATTGCACATAGAGCATTTTTACACAAGTATCCGCTCGTTTGGTGGTTTACTTCCACATCTCAGTGAACCACAACGAACCGCTAAGTTTGAAGAAGCACAAATAACTAAGGGGATCATTTACGGAAAGGAGGTGAAGCAGGTATTTGCTCCCCTCACCTGTGGAGTTTTTGGCGGTGCATGAGCCCTGATAAACAGCAGCGGTAGTGTTGCCTGGCAGGGTGTGTCTCTGTAATTTGTGCGCAGTAAAAGGAGGAGGTCCTCTCAGGCGAACTGAACCGAGTCTCTCCACCCTTCTGATCCGTCCTGCTCGCCTACCTCATCCACACACGATTCCCTGTAACTTCCTCTATACCTCTCACCGTTTACCGTCCGGATTCACACTCCATGAGGATCTGCTTGGACTTTTTCTTTAAGCTGCACCGCCGAAATCATTTTGCAATCACACGGGATTGCCACTCTGAAACCAAAAGTGCCAACCACGGGAGGCGGTTTGCTCCTCCAGCAGCGTAATCACCCAGTTTGTGTGTCTGTAGGCCTCTCCGTCTTTTTGATTTCTGTTTAACAATGTATCCGATCGCGAGGAAGCTGTTTTTTACGGAATGTCGGTGCGCAGGAGATACGTCGACACCGTACGAGGAGCTTTTCGCCAAGCTGGACACCAACAAGGATGGAAAAGTGGATGTGTCCGAGCTGAGGGCAGGCCTGGCTGCTATGGGCATCAAAGCCGGGAAGGGGGCTGCTCAGGTAGAGCAACCAAAACACTACACACAACATACAAATGACTCGCATTTAGAGACAGACAGTCACAACTATTCTTTGATATAGTGTATCATGTTTTTAGAGCGGGGAGAAGTTGTAGTTTCTCAGCATGGACCCTGAAATAGCTTGAAAGTATAGGCCTCAGTGGAGGTAAGGCAGCACATTTACTCAAATATTGTCTTTAATCAATTTAAAGTCAGTAAGATGAGAGAAAGGTGACACAAAACAGTCTTTATCCAAGTGCTTTATCCATAATAACTTGATATGAAACTTCATGCATTAATAGACAAAAGTAGCCATATTTATCATATTTGAGCAGCTGGAACCAGTAGTTATGTTTCTTTTCCTGATGGAAAACTTCTCTGAACTGTCATCAGTTATTTGTGTCAGATCTAATGGTGTTTAAAGACGTTATGACATTTATTTGATGGCTATATTCCAGACTATGAAGACACAGATTCTCAGTTGAACCCCATTTCAAAGTGACCATAAGAATCTTGGATTGTATTGCTTTCTGAAGTCTTGAAGCAGAATTGAAATAATTTTCTGCTGGAGGTCCGTGTTGGTGAAGTTTGCCCAGTTGTCACTGAACAACAGATGTGTAAATGACCACGTCTCAGTGCTCCCTGAAGACTGGTTTGTAGAGTTGAGCTTTGAAACACTAGCTGATAGTTTCACCTCTGTGTTTATTCAGAAGCAGCCCTGAAGCTTTTAACCTCTCTCTGAATGTGCCCTGGAGCAAGGCAGTAACTCTCAAGCTGCCCCAGCGTGCCTGATCAGAATCCCGCGATGTGACAGGGGCCCTTGTCAGGTTGCAAACCAAATTTTTTTTAACCAAGACTAAATGTTTTACAGTCCCTTCAAATAGAGTATGAGACTTTAACAAATGCAGATGGCTGCTTTTGAGACAGCCTCGTAAATCTCCTCTTAAGATTTTGATTAACTTGTATTGACTAACCCTGGAGTTGTTATAATTTACTCTAATTTAAGAAAAAAAAGCCTTACAATAACTTTTTAAAAAATATATCCTAAAAATCTTGGGAAGCACGCATCTTAACAATGTGCACAACAAAGAACCCGTGTTTCTCTGCAGTAACAGCAGCAGGCTCAGACTGGTACATGTGGGGGGACTAAAAGGATTCTCAAGAATTTCTGAAACTGTCGCAAAGTTCAAGCTGCAGGTGAGCTCTTATTGTGACTCTGAAGAGGTGCGTTCCACCTTTGCTTATCAAACAATGCTGCATTCCTCACACTCATCAGTGAGGCTGATAACTTTAATGGTTTGGGTCTGGAGGAAAGGTAGGGAGAGGCCATGTCTGTGTTACCAGATGCTGTAAAACTGGAGCGTTCCCTTTGCATGCAGTGATACGATAACAGGTAATAAATGTGCACTGCGGCTGCTTTTGAGACAGCCTCATAATTCTCTTCTTAAGATTTTGATTAACTTGTATTGACTAACCCTCGCAGTTTTATTTTAATTTGACGACAACCAATTCAATTCTCTCTTGTCCTCGGAGAGTCTCTACAAAATGAAGATCATCTGTATTTGCATAACACTTGACAAAAGAATAGGAAAACCTAAAAAAAATTCAAAGCAAAGCAGAACATTTAGAGTCCGTATGGAAATGGGAAGTGACAGATTAATTAATGAATTAATCCAAATACAAGATGGCACAAAGAAAGTGAGTTGACAAGAAACATATTTGCAGTTTTCTGCCACCTACTGGCGAAGTGAAGCAGCTGCTGGTGGGGATGAGACGATAGAGCCCAAACCTCTCCTTTCACCCAGTCAGATGCTCGGCAGCACATGAGACACTGCTGCATGACGAAAATGGGCTGCTAATACTCTGTCTGGTTTTCTTCAGAAAATCATTTCATCAGGAGACAAAAACCAAGATGACGAACTCGACTTCGGGGAGTTCACCAAGTACCTGAAGGAGCAAGAGAAGAAGTTGCGACTAACCTTCAAGAGCTTGGATAAAAACGACGATGGTACAGTACAGCATGGCGATTTCAAATTTACCCAAAAAGTCAAATGGATGCTGTGAGTCTCATTATCTGTCTTTACATGCTTATTCACGTTAGGACCGCTCTGTTTTTGTTTTTATTAACAGGTCAAATAGACTTCATGGAGATAAAGCAGTCACTCGCTGATCTGGGACTGGAGATCAGCCAGGAGGATGCAAAGAAAATCCTTAAAAGGTATTCCAGTCAGACTGTTAATTTCTTTTAAATTCAGTCACGTCCTTTTCTGGTTTTAAAGCAAAAAGAACTCAAACTAAAAGCTGCCTTAATTGAATTGAATAATACATTTTAATCCTAAAAAGGACATGGTTTTTGCAGCATAAAGAATCAATAATTGTTATTAGTAATTATGAAATAGTGTTTGTATGGAGTCATTGCTGTGGGCAGAAAAGACGACTAAGCACCAGACTTTAAGGTGGAGACCAGTGTGAGGGACTGATAAGTAGTTTTTTGGGGAGCACGTGATAACGAGCTGTTGAGATGGAGACAGAAAGAACTGCATCATCTGAGGGAGGGCTGCACACAAACTGTTGACCAAACCATGTCAGTTTGTGATGAAAATCAAATCAAATCAAATCAAATTTATTTGTATAGCACATTTCATGTACAAACAGTTCAAAGTGCTTTACATAAAATAAAAGCATTGCAGCAGGGAGTGCAAGAAGCATTAAAAATACATAAAATAATATAAAGAGAAACAAATAAAATCATTTAAATGAATTTAAAATCAGGCAACAGTCTAGATAAGTTAAAAGATATTTCATGCATAGACACATGAGAACAGAAATGTTTTTAACCTGGATTTAAAAATGTCTCCATTTGGTGAAAGTTTAATCTCCACTGGCAGTTTGTTCCACTTGTTTGCAGCATAACAGCTAAATGCTGCTTCTCCATGTTTAGTCTGGACTCTGGACGGGACCAGCTGACCTGAGTCCTTGGATCTAAGAGCTATGCTGGGTTTATATTCTCTGAACACATCACAGATGTATTTTGGGCCTAAACCGTTCTGGGATTTGTAAACCATCAGCAGGCTTTTAAAATCTATTCTGTGACTGACTGGAAGCCAGTGTAAAGATTCTAAAACTGGTGTGATGTGTTCAGATCTCTTAGTCCGGGTTAAAACTCTAGCAGCAGCGTTCTGGATGAGCTGCAGATGTTTAATGCTCTTTTTGGGAAGTCCAGTTAAAAGAGCATTACAGTAATCGAGTCTACTGGAGATGAATGCATGGATGAGTTTCTCCTGGTCTTTTTGCGAGAGGAAACCTTTAATTCTGTTGATGTTTCTGAGATGGTAAAAAGCTGCCTTGGTGACAGCTTTGATGTGGCTGCTGAAAGTCAGATCTGAGTATCAACACTCCGAGGTTACCAACTTGGTCAGTGATTGTAAGGGCCCGAGTCTCAAGATATGTACCAACGCTGACCCTCTTCTCTTTGCTACCAAACAGAATGATCTCAGTTTGGTCTTCATTTAATTGTAGAAAATAGCAAACGCTGCACATCTGAGTATAACTGCTATTTGAGAGTAGAGGGTTTTTAATGCGTTTGTTAAAGTTGTGAAATAGAAAAATAATAAGAATAGGACGTGCATCTGTGACTGAAAGCTTACAGTTCTGTTGGATGAACTGGTGATGTTAGAGGATATAAGACAGATATTTTAAGACGGATAACACTTAAAGGTGATAGAGAATGGTTGAATGGGGCATTAATCCTTGTTCTGTGATGTGATATGTAGCCCAAAAAAAATTGGTTGGGTCTGTAATGGCTCAGAACCTCGCAAAAAGGCTCTCTGAAACAGCTGTTACTATGCTGGGTTTAGAATGCGTCTTTTGCCCTTATTGGTGTCGTTTCAGAGCTTATCTGGCAACCTCATTATGAAATGCAGGTAGGTGTTGGCGCTATTCGGTTGCCGTTGCTTGATTGGCTGCCCTTGCTCTCACTGAAAACAGAGCTATAGAGTAATACACTGACTGGAAAGCAAGCTCATCAGAATCAGAATTTGTTTTATTGCCATTGTTAGTGAACAGTGTTCACTAACTAGGAATTTGCTGCGGCGTAAGGTGCAAACATGTAACATAGGATATAATAATAAAAAATAAAGAATAAAAATATATGAATATAAAATGTACAAGGTGTGTACAACAATACACAGTATCCAATGTACAGAGCAACAACAGTGCAGCTTCATTAGTGCAATTTTAATGATGGTAAAGTGACTGGGGCAGGTTATGAGGTGATTATGAAGTGTTCATAAATCCAACTGCAAGGGGGAAAAACTGTTTTTGTGACGGGAGGTTCTGGTCCGAATGGAGCGAAGCCTCCTGTCCGAGGGGAGTGGTGCAAATAGAGAAGGGTCAGCTGTGATCCGACCTGCTCGCCCCATAGTCCTGGAGACGTGCAGGTCATGGATAGATGGGAGGCGCACCTTCTCAGCGGAGCGCACAGCTCGCTGCAGTCTGTCTGTCTCTGTCGGAACTGACCATCTACTGAGCAAAATTCCGACTGAAGCCTGCTCGGAATCGTGCAAGCTTTGTGAAACTGTACTCCGTGAAATGCGCAGCGCAAAGGAAAAGTCGGCGGTTGGGGATGCTGTTAAAAATAAATAAAAGCCATTGATCGCGAACATTGCTTTCCGGGGGAAGAATATGTAACGATCGTAGTCCGCTTTCACAGCCTTGGAAGGCACACCTGTTCCTGTTTCTCGCCGAAGGGGCGTGTCTGAAACGGGGTGGCTGTGGACTTGGGTGTGGGGGGGGGCGATTGCTGAAAAAGTGACATCACTTTTTCACAAACACGGATTGGGGGATATTCTGGGGGCTATTCAAAAAAGGGAGAACTTGAAACAGAGGTTCTGACACTTGCTGGCACTTCGTGTGTACTCCCCACAGCGGGGAGACTCAGAACTAACACCAAAAACATGAAAAAGATGATTTTGATTCTCTATCCCCTTTAAATTTTTTGACAGGTAATTAGTATGCTGGACGCAATCAGTAACTTGTTGTGTCCCAGAACCTGTGTCCCAGTCTTACTTCACTATTGAGAGCTCTTTTGGAAAATGCTTAAACCTTTAAATGGTTTGTTTTGCAGTGAGCTGCACAGCCAGTATTTTATTTGTTCGAAAAAAAAAAAAATACAAAGCTGAAAATATTCCGTTTGACATCAGAAAGGAACCAGATGAGCTAATGAGGATACAGACTGAATATAGAAAAGGCCTTTTAGAGGTTTGGATAATTAATTAGATGTTGATTACAGAATAAGTAGACAAATTTATCATATCTTTTTCTTTTTGTATGTTAGATTAACATCAAAATGAGAATGAATTAAAATCATCCTCTGCTAAAATTGATAGGAGGCTTTTTTTCAACTATTGTCTTTATGACTTCTGACCTGCTTTTTACTTCATGTGCGCTGCATCTTTTTTTGCAAATCTGTCTTTTGCCTCTACAAATTAGGTAGCACTTGGATGTGTTGGTCATCACTGGTCCTCACTCACTCATACAGATTCCTCTATTTAGGACTGATTTTGTTAGAGGAATTCTATATAAACTCTCCCTTTTATCCTTTTGAATTTTGTTTAAACTTGTTTTTACTTTCTCCCTTGTCCTCTTATGATTGTCCCAATAATTACAGCATGTAAAAAACCAAATTGAGGAGTGATTTGTTTCCTTGACTTTTGGTTAGATGTCACTGTTTTTTGGAGCTCTTCTCACTTTTGTTTGAGATTCAGATAACATTTTAAAGAAAAACTGCAAGAGTCCTTCTGTTGTCTGAATGGGTTGGTGGTCAGATATGCTGCAACATCTGCATTTAAAGACAACACTGTTGCTATCATATATAGACTGATATATCAACTTTATTCTTACATTACTTCAGCTTATTCAGTGCTTATAGACAAAAGAGGTATCTATCTATATCTTCTGGAAATGCTGTATCTTATCTTTGGTCTAAGCTGACTCGGTGTCCAAATAATTTCCTGGAAATATCTCCTCTTACCAACATACAAAAGTACTTTAATTTAACATTCATTCTAACCTTATAAAATCCTATTTGCAGTTGTGACAGCTACAAAGTAGACTGTTATAAACTCATAGTTCCTGTTAATAATAAATGGGTATAAAGTCCATGTTATGAAAATTGCAACTTATTCTACACCCAAATTGGCTATTGAGTCTTCCAAGTTTATTGGAAGTTCAGATTTTTAATTTTTAAATTTTTTTTTTTTTTACATAAAAATTTGTTTTCCTGTTCTACAGCATTGACGTGGATGGCACAATGTCTGTGGACTGGAATGAATGGAGGGAGCATTTCCTGTTTAACCCGGCCGCCAACCTGCAGGAGATTATTCGCTTCTGGAAGCACAGCACGGTAAGGCGGGGGGGGGGGGGGGCGTGTCACTGTAACTGTCCTCTAGTGTGTGTGTGTGAGTGAACACTGGCACTGTTATGATAAATTACTCCAAAATGTTGCCAACAACCAATATACAGCAAAAATGATGAGGCTCTCCGTACTTGAAATAATTCTCATTACAATGTAAGTTTCTTGGAAGCATCAGAATGAACAATAATGAAAAACTGTTGACCATACCTTAAGTATAAACATTTTAAACCCTTCCCTTGGTTAAGTAAGGCTACCATGAACGATTGATATGTTCTCTGAATAAGAGCAAACATGGGCTGTTTCTATCACAGTTATCTTGCAGTCACTTTTGGCATTGCTACAGTCCAAATGAGATGAAACATGAATCCTCAGCTAAAAACTTTGTCTGAATGAATATCTTAGACAAATGATGGCAAATGCATCACTACCCAATCATGGCAGGGAGAACGTCATGAATGACAGTCGTTAGCTGGTGCTGGATTTGTTCGAGAGCTTTGGCAGCAGATTGTCTCCTTTGCGTCGACACTTTGAGAAAGAGGAGAGGTGGAGGCAGCGAGAAGAGAGGAGGAGACTGAGGCAGCTGTCATTACTAAATAGGTTCAACCCTGTTTAAAAAAAAATTACAGTTGACATTAGAAAAGAAGTTGGAGGTGACTAATTCATGGGGTTTTTCTATATGTAAAAGTGTGCAATTTTTTTCCAGTTATAGAAATTTGATAACCATTAACAACAGAAACGAAGACACTTCCAGTTAATGGCTAATCTCTGACGTATGCTTCCTCTGGCTCAGCCTTGGCGGTTACGTTAACTTGTCGTTTCTTAACTAAGCTGAGATGAGCTAAATTTAGTCTGACCTGCGTGTAGATTAGACCGTCAATGGGATTTGGTTAGGAGGAGGAGAAAGGAAGTGAGAGCAAGAGAGAGGGCGCTGAGATGAGGCATCAGTCAGGCTGTGGCAGTTGTTCGTGACATCTATGACAGCTAGAGCTTCCCATCACCACCTGTATTCAAACCTTGGGTTTCTGGCCAATCAGGATACAGCATTTGGATCTGCAGACGCTCAGTGTCTGTTTAGACTCTTTATTAGAATTGGTGTGTAGGATCCTCGTCAGTCCAAAGTGGATTTTGGGAGGGAGATTAAAGCACAGTGGGATTGTGTTGCACTGCGGCTTGATCAAAGGCTTGGGATGGCCATGGCTCTGCTGCAGCCTCAGCAGCTGCGGCAACTTCAACGAGCAAACTGGTTTTTCATTGACTTTGAAGACGATGGGAGAGTCTATGAGATGGAAGTGGACATGGTAGGTCCTTGTATTGGAGTGGTTAAAGGACTGGCTGACAAAATAAACTGATAGAAAGAAATGCTTTAGGTAATTTGGGAACCATATTAGCATAATATATCCCTGATATATATGATACTGGGAGTATCCTGATCAGTAAATCATCAGTTTGTCAAAAACAAATTGTAAGTTATCCTTATCTTTTTCTCTTGTGAGGAAAGAATATTGGTCGACCTTTTCAAATTTTGTTTATTTTTATTTTGGGCTCAGCAACAGTAAGTAAGTGTCTGGTTTCCTATAAGCTGAACCTTACTGTGTTCATTATATCGTCAATGGCTTGTCTACAAAGAAAACTGGTTTACTAAAAACTGAAATGGTTAAAAAAACATGTCGACACTCGAAATTAAAAGCTTTTATTCCTGCTTTGTCTTGTGTGAGTTAAGACTGAGGATGTGTTGCTCTTCAGTTGATGGTTTAAAACGTTCTTTATGTTTAAAGTTAGCATTTATTATCTGTGGTTTGACAGGAAACTGCAGATAACATTGACCCACATGTTCTTTAGACTGAACAGATGAAATCGAGGAGAACTTCGATATACGAGTTTTTTTTTAATTTTTAATTTATTTTTAAACTGCATCATCTGCACTGCGCTGTGATGTAATTGATGGCACCGCATTGACTTGTTGTTATGCA
Source organism: Odontesthes bonariensis (assembly GCF_027942865.1). Lineage (NCBI taxonomy): Eukaryota > Metazoa > Chordata > Actinopteri > Atheriniformes > Atherinopsidae > Odontesthes > Odontesthes bonariensis. The sequence continues at coordinate 29,729,006 of NC_134520.1, read as the reverse complement.
AGGTTTTGGATAAGGAGATGCTGTGTGTACTGTCCTGACAGGCATTAAGTACAAGGTGAAGCTGTGATTATCTTTATTTGTGAAGCCTTGTTAAACAAAAGTTCATCTAATCTCAAAAGCAGTCCAGTTTACAATTGTTTGATGTGAGTGAATGCTTATATGAAAAAAAAAAAAAGCAAATATTTTGTTAAGCAGCCCTATTGGAACAAGCTCGTTATGTTTGGGATGAATTTGAGAGTCTGCATTTTCTTTTCTGATTGTTGATTTGAAGAATATGTCTTTATTTTAGTGATATGACTGCACTGTATCGCGTCTAGGTTCTGGATATTGGCGACAGCCTCGCCATCCCAGATGAGTTCACAGAGGAAGAGAAGACAACCGGCATGTGGTGGAAGCAGCTGATGGCAGGCGCCGTGGCAGGTGCAGTGTCCCGAACAGGAACTGCCCCGCTGGACAGGATGAAGGTCTTCATGCAGGTGGGCCAACATTTAGAATTCAGTTTGTCTTTACTTTTAGATGTCTGTTATATTGCTGCTGCCTGGCCTAATTAATAGTATTTCTGATAATGTTTTAAATGATCCCAGGATTAGATTGATATGGCAGTTATGATATTTGTGTTGGCATATACTGTTAAATTCAGTAAAAACTGCTCAGATTTAACACTTCACTATCACAACTGCAAGGGTCTTGACTTTTATATGAACACGACTGCCCACCGAAACTGCACAAGTGCACAAGATACCTTTTTCTGCAAATCATTTGTATTAGTAACAACATCAAAATAATTATTTTTTGTTATACCACTCTTTATAATGGTGAACACAAGTGGGTGTCCTTGTAAGAGCTATGACACATAACACATCTTTTTTTTTTTTTTTTTTTTTTTGCAGGTGCACGCTTCTAAGAGCAACAAAATCAGCCTGGTGGGTGGTTTTAAGCAAATGTTAAAAGAAGGAGGAGTGGCATCTCTGTGGAGAGGAAACGGTGTTAATGTGCTGAAGATTGCCCCCGAAACGGCCATTAAATTCATGGCTTATGAACAGGTAAGGGCATTTCTCCCCTCTAAATAGATTCCAGTCTGCAGCTCAGATTTTGTGTTTGATGATTCTGAATACACGCCTAGTTTTCATGTACCATGTGTCACTCTCTCATCAGTTTAAGAAGCTGCTGTCCAGTGAACCGGGGAAGATCAAAACCCACGAGAGGTTCATGGCAGGATCGCTGGCTGGAGCCACAGCTCAAACCGCCATCTACCCCATGGAGGTGAGCGGAGACACAGCTTTAACAATGTGAAAAGACTTGGGTGTAATACTAAAAAAAAAAAAACACCCACAGTGTGTAGATCCAGTAAAGTAGTCCATCCATTTTCTTCTGCTAACTTGGTATGGGTTGTGGGGACAACAGTCAAAGCAGGGATGCTCAGACCTCCCTCTCCACCACCAACAGTCCTAAGCCAGCTTAGAGACCCATTCTCTTTAGCATGTTGTGGGTCTGCTCTGGGGTTTCCTCCCAGATATATGCCCTAAATACCTCACCCGTAAAGTGTGATGGATGCATCCTGAACCACCTCCACTGACTCCTTTTGAAGCAGAGGCGGAGCAGCTCCTCTCTGAGCTAAAGGACTGTTTCTGAAGGTGAGCCCCAGCAGCCTTTGGAGGAAGCTCAATTCCACTCCGTGCATCATTGAACTTGTTCTTTTGATCACTATCTAGAGCTCATGGCCAGAGATGGTAACTTCACCTTTTGGCTTAGTCATCACTGCAGACTGTGACAGTCCCTGCATCACTCCAAACACCCCATTTAAAAACGTCATAAGTCTGAAATCTCTAACCACTTTTGCAGCAAAACCAACTTTTGAGTCATTAACTGTTAGAAACTTTTTTTCTGTCCAAAGTACATCTTCCTTTCCCTTACATACAGATCTGGTGCAGTTGTATGTAAAATAAAGTATTCAGAACAAAGCAGAAAAGTTGTGTGTGAGTTTGGGGAAATCTGTAAATTGACATGGATGCAGTTATATAAATCTGAAATTAGCCTCATTTGTTGGAGAAATAAAGTGGGGAAAAATAAAAGCTTTGCTAATCACTTTTATCTCTGCAGGTGATGAAAACCCGACTGACGCTGAGGAAAACTGGACAGTACGCAGGAATGTTTGACTGTGCCAAGAAAATCCTGAAGAAGGAGGGGGTGAAGGCGTTTTACAAAGGCTACATTCCCAATATTCTGGGCATCATCCCCTACGCCGGAATAGATCTGGCAGTGTATGAAGTAAGTGATGATGAATCATGTTTATCTGGATGAATCTAAATCGTTGAAGATTCAGACAAGATGCCAGACTTTCATGTTCAGCACCATCTTCATTTCTAAATATCACATGTACATTGATTCAGTCAAATACGATGCTTCTACAGTAACACTCTTTTTGCACACTTCTGTATATTCAGAGCTTGAAGAACTTCTGGTTGTCCAAATATGCCAAAGACACTGCAAACCCAGGTATTCTGGTGCTACTGGGTTGTGGTACCATCTCCAGCACCTGTGGCCAGCTGTCCAGCTACCCCCTGGCTCTGATCCGCACCCGAATGCAGGCACAAGGTAAGGGGAACAAAAGCTCTAATTGAAATAATTAATTTAGCTTAAATTGTCAGCATTTTGCAGTTCGTCATATGGTCAAGTAAATAGATTGCACAGGGCTTTATGAAATAAAAGTGAACCGTAAACACCTACATTTAAAAAAACAAAAATAAACAAAACTCTTCAGAGTAATTATGCAGAAACACAAATGCACACGAAACAAACCAGAAGTTGAGACACTCCCAATGAGCCAAAATGGAACATTTACACACTGATATTGAGCCTTATACTGGATTATGTTCACATTCACAGCTGACTGTGTCAGCAAGACGATGACGACATCTATGCGCTACACCGAAGCTTGTAGAGTTTTAATCCAACATGGCAGCGGAAACAACGTTACCGTTCAATGCAGCCTTAGAAAGTGTTTTAAGTAGCTTAGAGCGCAAGTTTACTTTAATTTCTTCTCTTCCTAGTCGAATTTCTGTCGTCATCTGGTATAAGTGATACAATTGGCTATGAATCGTGCGCAAAGCAGCATGGGAAGAACCAGACGCCATTTGATAGACATTCAGAGCGCCCAATAAACGGCTCTAGGCATTCGTAAACCACGCCTCAAATACGAGAAAATGCACACCTAGTTCCCAGACCACCATCTCATCGAGATTGTGGACGCGTCAGCCAGGCTAGTTCTAAGGTGGAAATGCTCCATCATCGTGTTGACTGCTTCTTTCACTCGTGATATAACTTGGCTAGCTTAAAGAAAACATCCATATGGACACGTTTTAAAAAGTTTAAAAGCGTGTCTTTAACTCATTGGCTGCCAGCCATTTTCAGTTCAGAGACACCCATACTGCCAAGTGTTTTTCAGTATTTTGACTGATTTTTCCAAGACCCACAGAAAAGTGTGTCTTATGACTATGTACACACCGAAATTACCAAAAGAAAGAGTAGACTCTCTTTTTTGATCAGGAAAAAAAAGTTTGTTTCTACCATTTTCAGTCTTTTAGTAATAGACAGTAGAACATAGGTTGGTTTCACCAAAAACAGAAAACGAGCTCTTTTTTTTTTTTTTTTGTGCATAGTGGCACTGCTGCCACCTAGCGGGTAATTTTGCCAGTATATTCTCTGTTTAGTGTTTACAAGCCTAAGATTTAGTGACGAACTCCGCTAGATTGTCCCCCAGCCCGCTCCGTTAAAAAACGCAATTGACGTCTATAGACGTCTTTGGCAGTGAACGTTTTTTTTTTTAAATTGACGTCTATAGATGTCAATGGCACCGAAAGAGTTAAAAGCACAAGTGCTCATTTTGTAGTTAAATTCTTAGGAGTATTTTTTACTTTACTCTGAACTTAACTACTCAGACTTTGTGTTATATGTGAAGACTCTTCTTAACATTGTTACATGGAAAACTGTGATATGTAGCCTTTTGTCTCACAAGTCAGTTTCACCTGAGTAAGCGTCCTCGATGAAGTGAAGAAGAAGAGTTTCTTTCCACTGAAACTCTTGAAGTCAGTCTAAACAAACACGAACTATGTTACGTTTCCGACCCCATTAAAAAAACAAAAAGTTTGATTTCTATTTTACTTCTTGAGAAAACTCTGTGTTCAGTTTTTGTTGACCATCTGACATGAACTCTTGTCTTCTCAGCTTCCATCGAGGGTTCGGAGCAGATGCCGATGAAGCAGATGGTGAAGAAGATCCTGGAAAAGGAAGGCTTCTTTGGACTTTATCGCGGTATCCTGCCCAATTTCATGAAAGTCATACCGGCTGTCAGCATCAGCTATGTTGTGTATGAGAACATGCGATCAGGCCTGGGTATCCAGAAGTAGGCAGCAGAGCTGTCTGTCTCCATGAAGAAGTGCATCAGTCTTTTTATTTCACACATTTTTTTTCTTATTTCATTCAGCATTTTAAAGAAGTTCTTTACCTGGAAGTCACCAAAGTCTGGCCTCAAGCAAATGCAGATGGAGTCACTGTAGAGCGTTTAAAGTGACAGCAGGACCTGGATAAACTTCAGGGCCTCTATGAGATACAGTGTGATTTGAAAACCCTGCAGCACTGACGCAGGGGTGACAATAACATCTCTACAGGGTTTCAAATGCATGCTTTTTTCCGGGCTGTGTTTACAATGCACCCACGAGCTTAAAGTGTACCGTTACACTTTGGGCCAAGTGGCTTTAAATTTACAAACACTTATAAGAGGATACTTTCTATTTGGTTTGAGTAGAAATACCATTGTTTCATATCAGAATTATTTTTTGTAACATAATGTGTCACGTGTTCTTGATATTTATCCAAAAAGCACCTTATTGTACCAGTTTTGATCCCGATGTGAAGTCCAAGCCATCACCTGCGAAAGTAATCAGACCAATGGTTGAGAAGTCGCATTGTTTCACAGCGTTATGTAAGCACCCTGGACATTATGCAATATCAAGAAGAGCAAATCTGAGGAAACTTAAAGTGCAATAGTGTGTTTACGCATTAGCTGAAACTTGGAATAGATTTTACCAGCTTATTCCAGAAAACCGGACATTGTTGCGCCTCTTCAGTTAGGCTGTTGAAAGGAGAAGAAATGTGCCTTATGTTTTTTTTTTTTTTCTCATATCTGTGGACTCTCCCCTTTTTCTTGCCTTTCTTTCCAAAATTTGTTTCATAGATGCTGGTGTTTACATGATAAATAAAAACACTTTTAAACAAAAACAAAAAGAAATTGTGGGCATGTTTTTAATTTATTTTGAATATTTATCTTTCAGTGGCACAATATAAATTCTGATGCTCAGTCAACGCCAATATATTCTAAACCGAGTACTCTATGACCCTTGAGTCAGACGATGGTGTGCAGTTAACCCCTGAGGATCTAAGAACAGATTACTCTAGTTTAGATGTTACATAATATCCTTTTCCCCAGTGATAAGGTCACTCTTGACTTTAGCCGTCTGATCCCAACCCAATGGATCTGCTAATTAGTTGAACAATAAACCAAATCACTGCCTTACAGAAGCATAAATCCCATTTAACGACTCAAATCCTGTAGTTTGGTAAAACTGCTAGTTGTCTAGGAAAATCATATTTGTTATAGTTGAAGTGTGTTCTCTTTTGCTCTTCCGTAAACTTAATTATCTTTGCAAATCTTCATTAAATAGACCAATTTAAGGAATCCTTGGGATCAAAACGTAAGATAAAAAAATCTAGTCATTTTTCTTTTATTAACAAGTTGTTAGTCTTAGTTAAATCCATTGTTTACCTTCAGGTTGCTATTATTGTTGTTCAATGTGCTCTATAATCGGAGGAGAATCCATTCCACTTTGTCCCAGACCACAATCCAATCTAATACAGTCCTATCACTTAATAATTGAAGATCCTTGACTAGGGGAAACTTCTATTGATAGTTTTTAACATCACTGGGAAATGTTTTTCCCTCTCTGACATGAAAGCCTACATATTCATGTTAACAATTCCCCATATAGTCTTTAATAAATTGCTTTGAAGTGGAAAAACAAAATGTTTCAGCTAAATAACAGGAAGCCGAAATCAGCCACCCATGACAGGATCAAAGACAACTTGAAGTCGAATCACCCAAATAAAAATAACTTATAGAAGGAAATGCTTGTCAATCTCCAAAAATGTACTTCTCTGGATATAAACCATTCATTATGACCATACCGAGCAGAGAAAAAAATGCCACAATGGTCAGGATGGCACGCAGGGCTTTAAACCAGCTTGGGTAAGTTGGAAGCAGAGACAGATCATAATGCAGGGAGATCCCCAGTCCCATGATAACCATAGTGGCAGCAGGAACAATGCTGTCGCTCATCAGCATGGTGACCCAGGCTAACAGGGAGGGAACCACGCTGTTGGTCAGATTTATCCAGTCGGGTTTGGCTGGGCTGCTCTCGGGAAGTGCAAATCCCCACCGAGCTCCACCCAAGAAAGAAATGATGGAAGCGGCGTAGGCTAACTGTGCATAAGCCAGCTGCGGGTAGTAGGTCTCTGTCACAGCCATGAGCAGAGCGGGGGAGACGAAGGGGATGAGCCCCGCGAATCCCAGGTACAGGGCAGGTTTGGGACTTTTCCACAAGTCCCTCATGTCATAGCGCAGCAGGTCTAGTTCTCTGGGAGGAGGTTCAGGCTGCACTCGCTTCTTCGACCTCACAGCAGAATGGTGGAAATATCGGTTCCTCGCCACCAACAGAGCATGATGAGTCTGGGCCCTTTGGAAGAGTTCAGTTCTCCTGCAACCACAGACAGCAGGAGGTTGAACTTGTTCAGTGTATCTTTCTGAGAATGGGGGCCTGATGAAAGAGGTGAAGCTGAGGGAAGCTCCACCATCAGTCAGGGCTGATGTCCAACTTGGACCTGCCCATTGCAAAACCTATAAAGAAAATAAAGATTAAAATTTAGTATCAAAAGGATAAAATACCAAAATATGAGTAAACAAGTATTTGGGGCTGTGAGATCACGTGTGTGTGTGTGACCTTCTGGGTTGCAAAGGTGCTTCTTCTGAATACAACAGACAGCATCTGAAGGAAAATGGAGGTAATTTAAAATATAATTTTCATTCATTAGAATTTCTATTGATCAGTATTACATGCAGGTAATAAAAAATTGTAATACAAACATATAATATTAAATAACAAACGTTTGAATTTAAAAAAAAAAAAATGTAATAATCCATCAAGTCGAAACGGGATTGTAAGCAGCTATACAATTATTCCTTTAATCATAATAGTTGTTTTATACACCAGAGACCACAGACAGAACATAAGCGGAGGCGCTACAGAAACGTCACAATTCTCTGCTTACGTCAGACTGCTGAAGCTCGACCGTTTGCACGATATAAAACCCCATTTATCACATTCAGACACTTGATATTACCTCGCTTTAGTGTGAAATCTTCATACTTTAATCTGTTATTCCAAACCAGGGTCAGTTAGCCAGTGTTGACCTACTGTTCAGCTTGTAACACACTGGTGCGCGATTTATTTCTTCCGTGTTCGTCAGGCTATCGAACTTCCGTTCCACTACAAAGACGAGACGTATTATCCCAACGTTTCCATGTTTGCTTGTAATGTGGAGTGCGGTCAGAGTGAACATCTAAGAAATGTTCAGTCAGATGTGAGTTGTTGCAGATCAGCAGGAACAGCTGAGAACAGGGAGAGGAAGAAGCTCTCAGCACCATTCCCTCTACTACTTTGAAGTTTAGTTTCAGCCCTGTTCTCAGTTGTTCCTGCTGATCTGCCTCAGCTCATGTCCCACACTAGAGATACGCTCAAATCCACAACTTCTGTATCCCCACATAAAAAGGGCAAATTGTCCCTAGAAAAACCGCAGGGAAGGGTGCTGGCCTTCCCTCTCAGCCCAGTCCTAGTTCCTTCTGTTGGCCCCATCTCTCTGATCAGCAGAGGTAAGTTGCACCTTTTAGTTTAGGAATCAAGGAGCAGTGGGCATCATTGTACGCAGCATCTGTAACAGCCATTTAAACAAAAAAAAAAAAAACATTTTAAACACCATTTAAATGTAAACAGCTCATAATCTTAGCTTTGAAAAATGTAACAAAACACAGAGAAACGGACCAACAGTGCCTTCCTATAACTAGTTGCCTTCTTATCCATGGTCTACACGCTTTAAATCTAAAGAAAACATGAGAAAATAACCCATCTTGTTGATATAATATGATTTTAGGGATGTGTTCTTTCTTTTTACAATGAAATAAATGTGCCTAAACACCATAACAAACCTTAGAGATTCAGTCCCTGTCTAAAAATGTAGATTTCCACCACCAAAGTGGCCTTGAGGTGGTCCTCACCTTCCTCTGCTTCCACCTCATTATTCACCAAACCGTCAGTTTTCATTTCAGCATGTTAACTGCTGAAGGTGACATTTTCTACCCACACGCTAGACCATTGTTTCTCAATTCCGGTCTTCGGGACCCACTGCCCTGCATGTTTTCGATGTTTCCTTCCTCCAGGATACCTGATTCAAATGATCAACACGTCATCAAGCTTTGCAGTGGCCTGATCAGGAGCTATTCATTTGAATCAGGTGTGCTGGAGGAGGGAAACATCGAAAACATGCAGGGCAGTGGGTCCCGAGGACCGGAATTGAGAAACACTGCACTAGACCATCCATCCATCCATCCATTTATTGATTGTTTATTATTGGGCTGAGATTTCTCCAGTTTTAGCTTCTTTTCATTGGTTCCCTGTTAAATTCAGAATAGAATTTAAGATTGTTGTCCTTGCATATAAAGCTCTAAATGACCGAGCTCCATCATGTCTTAAAGATGTCATAGTTGGATATTTTTCTAACAGAGTTCCTCTTTTTCAGCAGGTATCCCTGGCCTGGTGTCCCCTTTCCTGTCCTCTCAGCCTCCAGCTGCCCTGCGCTCAGGATGGAGGATTGGACTGAAGAGAAGTTTCTGTGCAATTTGTTGGTTTCCTTAGTTAGGAAATAGTTTTTGAGTTAGCCCTGTGTGAATGATTTCAATGAATTGAACTATATTATTTTTGTGTGTTGAGATGACATTTGGTGCTGTGTAAATAAGACTGAACTGTTTCCAGAGGGAAACAGTGTAGCTGTAAGTTAGCAGCAGATGCTGGCGAACATGCTGGCAGACCAAGCCGGAGACGTACACAGCGTAACTCGTAGTAATGCACATGTACTGTTAATTATTGTGTTTAAATATGCTTCTTGATTGGTCAATCATTCCTTCCTGATTGGGTGCTTCTTTGTCAAATGTATGGCCTTTTATTGACTCCAGCTTTCTAATGCTGCTCCATGCTTGGCGTCTAAAAAAAAAACAACCTAAGACAGCACCAGGCAGTTTACATTATAGACACCAGATGGCTCCATACGCTTAATAAACTCCAGCGTACATTTTTAGGGCGTTTCAGATACAGCAGACGTCGTGGAAAAGTAGAAGAGTTGTGACTGATTTTGGCTATTGATAGAATATTATACAAAAAAATAAATAAGCAACAGCAAATCTGGTACCAAAGTTATAAATGCAGCAGCATCACAACAAAGTCTGAAAAAATACAACTACTTATAAGTACAATTTGTTTTCATGGCACTTTGACTATATTCACAGAAGGGACAAAAAGGTACTAGTCGTACTAGTAGCAAGTAGTTACTTAAGCTTGGACATGATTGATGAGAATATCTACGAAAAAATTAGAAATAAAAGTTGTGTAAACACACCAGGATGGTTACTGTTGATAACATCAACTTATTGTTTTAGATTCTTCCAGACCCCTGTTCTTATTCAAGCAGTGTCAGATATGTCTTTTTATTTATTTATATGACTTGATCATGTATTTAAACATTTGGATGCATTTTAATCTCATTTTTCAGATCCACCCCCTTTAATTTCCACAGCAGTGCTTGGTGACAAAATATCTGCAATAAACACTGACTGGTTGTGATGTGTTCTTGAAAGTCAGTCACCTTTCCGACTGAACCAATCAGAGTAGAGCTGATATGAATAAATTAAACGAAAGTAAAAAATAAATAAATGTGGAGTCTGAACATGAAAATGTCACATTGTATATATATATATATATTTGGATACTTTAATAAAAAAAATACGTTAGTGTTAAATGAAGATAAAAATTGAAATAAGGCAACTTCTGTAAAGGAATTATTACTAATGCATTAACTTGTGACTAGCAGTGACGCCTTATCAGGAGAAACTGCCTTTAACCATTTCATACCATTTTCTAGGTTAATTACAAACAACCCATCATAATTTTATCAACTGATAACTTGTTTTCAGTGTAAAAAAATGATTTTCAACAACAATGATTTTCTAGTTTGATTTTCCTTCTTTAAAGAAAAGAGACAGCAGGTAATTCTAACGTGGAAGATAAACGAGGTCAGTTGATTTTTTTCACTTTTCTTGGACATTTTTTTCATTTCAGCTTAAATTAAAGTGTGGATGAAGACTTCTTTAAATATAACTTTATGTGTTGCCTGGAGAGGATTCAGTGAAATTATTCATGAAAAATAAAGGGGAGCTTTACTCTGCTGCTGAGCTTGAAGGCGAGGCCCTTGATTATTCAGCTAACTAACGTTCCAGTCATCACTTATGGCTGCAGCGGTTCTTGTCAGAGACAGCACAAAATGAGACTGTAGATTCAGCTGTCAAAATTCAAAGGTCCTTACTTTGCTTCTGGGCAAAAACCGAAGGGACTCGTATGACTTGTATTTTTTCTATCACTTTTTTTGTGAGACTTCAGCTCTTTTTTTTTATAGGTACGATGCCTCTGATTTTAGGGCGTAAAACAGAGCTAGAACCAGTGTGTTAGTTTTTCATTTTTGCTGTAAGTAGTACTGACAGAAGCCAATACACACACCATATTTTTGAATCAATTTGTGAAATAGCATGGCTTACAGAAAGATAAACTTTATTAGCACACCATCAGGTCAGAATCCCTTAAGAAGGCAGAACTTAACCAAAAAGAAATGGAAAAATTCTTACAATGTATTACATCATGCAAATAGTGTGACTATATGCTGAATGCATTCCTACAAGATTGCAACGTACTAACAAAACAAAAACACCTCAGTTCTTCCCTGACGCCTCTAACTTAGAAAATACTGTGAGATATGATTGGTGGTGTGGATACCAAAGGGTCTGTCATACATCAGATTCATGCCAAGGACCCAGAAGGGGGAAGCCATGAAGCTGCTTGAGTACACAATATAAAAGTATAACCAATTAAGTTACATTTGTATAAAAGGTAGGATCTATAAATTAGAAAAATGAACTCACAAGACAAAAGGAAAAAAAAAGAAATACATTTTGCAAGTGGGAGATTTGTAACTACAGTGGTTAGTATTGGAAATTTGAGATTAATTCATGTAATAATAATGATAAGAAGAAGACAGATGAGACAGTCCTCAGTGTTTCCTCAGAGTAAATCAGAAAGCCTTAAGAAGCTCATTTCTGTAATAATTCATTCACTGTAATCGATGAGCTCTTATCCAAAACTATGGTAACACAGCAAGAAGATTGTTGTGAGAAACTGGTCCATTGGAAGAAGACTAAATACAGGAAAGACCAACCCCTTCAGCCACCGGAGGCACTTCACACAGCTCCATCATTCTGAAAGACAAAAATCAACATTTTCATGTGTTTGGCTCTCCGAGTAGAATGCATTTTGTTAACGTGGACACTAAACCTTAAGCTTACAGATAAGTTCAGTCCACAGACAAAGTGTCAAAAGGTGATGAAAACATTCATGACAAGGCGATTTGAAAGAATTGAGCCGTTTTCGTTGGTATAACTCAACTCTACGCATCAAGTCTTCATGTTAATATTTTTAATAACATTTTCTTTTTGTTGCTTTATCAGAATCTTCCTAATTTCCTTTACTTAATGATATGGAAATATATACTAATTTGATCCTTTATTTGTTTGTAATATACAGCATTAAAACTGCGTAATAATCATCAATGTACTATATTATCTGTTTTCTGACCAGAAAAGTATGTATCAGATATTTGAGTTAACAGCTTTTCCTCCACAATATTTTGTGTTAATCTCGTAAATAGAGTCAGTGCAAATGAATTGAGCTCCTGTCAGACTGGTTACTGACCCCACAGCAGCCACAGCAGTCTCCACACAGAGCTCCCACAATGCCGTTCACCACCTGAATGGCACACAGTGCCGCCTGGATCAAACCCATCACAAGCAGCACAGCGAACAGAGACAGATTCCAGGACACCACATTTTGTGGCTCTTGACATATATCCCAGATAGACTTGTCAGACAGGTAGTTTCTGCAGGGAGGAGATGAGAAAGAGACAGATTTTATTTTTTAAAGAATTTAGACACTGCGCAAAATAGCAAATTAATCAATAAGTAGTCTACCATGACAAACTACATCAACAATTAGCTTATGTAGGTCCTTTGCTGTCTTTCTATTGGCTTTTTTTTTTTTGTTCATTGTCTTAAAGTTTTTTATTTCTCATATTGTATTATACTGTGGAGCACTTCTGAGAGAAATGCTATAAATTTAACTTGCTTTTCAGCTGAAAGAAACTGCAACCCCATTATTGGTGTCTATAAATACACACAAATACATGTGCTTTAATACTTCAGATTATTTTCTGTCTCACCCATCTGAAAAGGGATAGCCCCAGCCTGTTCCGTTGAGCTCAGTGCCGTTGAAGAAACACAGAGGTCCTTGATTGATGGACACAGCAGAAATTACGACTGAGTAACCAGCTCCTAAAACACCAACAGCTGCAAACAGTACTGAGCTCAGCATCTACAGAGAGCGGGTGGAGAGAAGAAAACAGTCAGACATATTGGCAATCAAAACATTCAACAATATCTCTTTAAACTTCTTAAAATAATTTAACTATTCTCTCTGTGTGATGAGGCCAGGTTCAGGGCCATGAACCCAGCCAACACGGATGAATTGGGATGGTGTGAATGCATGTGTTTAATCTGGAGACTTATGTTTGCTAATTCTTCATCATGCCTACAGGTTCCCAATCGACCAGTGTGTGTGTGTGTGTCTCTCTCTCTCTCTCTCTCTCTCTCTCTCTCTGACAGCACAATACCACCTCTGTGAAAGAAATTCATGTGGAACTCCCTTTGGGGGAAATGGCTTGTGACAGTGATCAAATTCTCATTATTTGTGAGTATGTACTTGTTTTTCTATATTCACAAGGTCTAAAAATACAGAACCCACGATACTTGTGGGATCAAACGTGTTTAGTGGGGACCAAATGGTGTGCTCTACATGTTTAGATTGATTTTTAAGAGTCAAAAGGGTCAATTTTGTGATTATGGTTGAAATTAGAAACTATGGTTAAGTTTAGGGAAATGGCAAGTGTTAGGAATTGAGTTGTGATGGTCAAGGTTAGAATGAGGGGCCAGGGAACACATTATTCCAATGGTGAATCATTATAGAGATAGAAAAGCAAGTTTGTTTTAGTGTGTGTGTGTGTTTGCATTTATGGCTGTGTAAATCATGAAAAGTGTGTACACAGTGTCATTGTGTTTGTTTTCCATTACATCCTTTGGGTGATTAGGCTGTAAAGTTATCAGGTGATATGCAGTAAAACATCATCTGACAGAGATGGTTTGTACAGAGCAGCTCCACCTATAATACTGGCTTTTATTCATTCATTCATTGTTAATTCTGGAAAATAGTGAAAAATATTTCCTGGTGTTTTAGAAAGTTGCAACAACAGGAAATTGTGTCGCAAAGGATATTTTCCAAATATGATGTTCCCATATACTGTAGTTCTGACGTAAAACTCACATTTTTTTACTTGACTGTAACACCAGTTAACTAGAGGGATGTAAGATTACAAGTTATAACCACTCAAATTATATTCTAGATTGCAATTATCCAATACCATTTGAACACTTTTTCTCCAGTGTAAGCAACACATCTGGAAGAAAAACAACCTTTTGGTGTCAGGTGATCTTCATTTCTAATTGTGGCTGTATCTTACAGCTTGTTCTGCAAGAGTAAATAATGCCCTTCCACAGATCAAATATGGATTCACACACTGGCTTCATTCCATTTAGCTTCTTCACTTTATGGAACCTGATGTTGTCATACCATCTAGGGAGCTGCATCCTAGTTTGCCCAGAAATTGCAAGGCTAATTGTTTGATGCCCCTATATGCACCCCTTCCACAGTATCCTTGTGAAAGACGTAGAACCTCAGGCACTGACTGAATACAGATGGGCGTAACCACTGTGACATGATTCGTAGATTGCCATTTTGAAACCTTGAATTCAACTTTTGACACTCAGCCTCTTGGGTTTTTACAACCGCACTAACGTATAGAGGATTACTCTGAGGCCATTTTGTACAATTATCGGTATAATAAAGCATCTTGTGAAGTATCATAGTCTGCATTTGTTTAAAATTCAGCAAAGGCTGTTTTGAAACAAGATGAGCCACTGAGGGGATATTTACTAAGTCTGAGTCAAATAATTTTCTTTCACTGAGACCAGCGGCTTGAATGCACTTTACCAGTCACACCCTGTTGCAAGCATGCGCCATTCAGGCCACGGTTAAGACATAGCATCAAATGTTTTACCACAGCTTTGTAACTGCTTCTCAGTCATTAAGCTGTTTAATCTTGTTTGACTTTGTTGGCAGCAAAGTAGTGAATCTTTTGGCTTTAGCATCAAAAAACTTGATGTATAATTATTATTATTAGTCTGGGGACATTGTCCAATCTGGGTCTCCATCTAACCTTTCAAAAGCCACTGCTGTAAATGATAATTTCGTTATAGTGAGATGTTGAACTGTGAAACGTCTCCTCACCGCAAATCTCTCCCCACAGCTTTTGTTTCCACAGCAGCCGAAGCAGTCATTGTTCTTCAGACCCAGGAACACCAGAGCTGGGAAAATCATCTGTCACGCAAAAAAAAAAAACACCCCGCGTTCACACATGCACAAACACAGACAAAGAGTTGAGCATTTTTTGATTTATTGGTTCCTTTATTGTCTACTACTCTGCTCAATGCCCCACCAGGATGTAACAGATTTCACCCGGATTGTCTACTTTTTCTATAAATGCAGTATTATGTTCATTTGACACATTGGCTTTAACCCGGTTCATACATACTTGAAAGGCATTACTTTGATATATTTAGCTATACTGAAGAGGCTGTCGTTTAAACCAAAAATGTTCATAGAAATGAACTTTGCTTCCATCTATTTAAACTTTTTCTGAAAATTAACTCATGTTTCTATCAAGTTATCAATCTAAAATTGTTGAACCTCTAAGTTAAAGCATCTCAAATATAAGACTTCTTGTCTCAGTCATGATTTTTGTAAATGGAAACGGCATGAATTTCACTTTGGATTGCTAATGAAACCAGAAACTGATACATCGTCCCACATCGTGTCTCAAAAGATTTCCACATTTTATAGAATAAAGAAAATCAATTAATCAATACAGAAACTGTCAGCTCAATGAAAATGATTGTCAATTACATCACTAAAATGCAAATAAGTGAAGACACCATAATATCAAATGTTGCAGATAATCATTATCTTTCTAAAAACACAAACTCACCAGCACTCCTGATCCAAGAATGCCTCCAAAGTACCAGACCTGTTCTGTGATGTGTTCTTTATCAACAGACTTTCCACCCGGGAAGAAGAGTAGGATGTTGCACAGCACGCAGACAATCGACAGAGGTATCAGGGTGATGCCCAGACATTTGGCAAAGCTGCCTGAACACATTCTGACACTGATATTTTGATTGCGTCGGACAGCAACAGCAAACTTTCCACTGAAACAGTGGAGTTATCTGAAAGATATTGGGAAGTTGATTATAAAGTCCAGTCGTTGTCCAATTCAAGCACTCCAGGAGATAGAAATTAAGATGGTGGATGATAACACCCCACCTGTTAGCGTAAACCCACGATTTATCTCCAACTGCAGATTAAGCTTTGCTGTTTTTTTTAGGGAAAAACCCCCTCAGAATTCACTGAATGACGCCGCCTGCTTCTCCTGTTCTAAATCTGAGGGCGGACGGCTTCATTTGAGCTTTTATATCTTACCCCCGCCTCTTTCCCTGTGTGATCTCATCATTACCTTTTTACACCGACCACCTGTAGTATGGCAGGATCTTTCACACACATACACACAAATTACAAACACATATGCACATGCTTGTAGCTGAATAAAACACACAGAGAACCATTAATATAGGAATACATACCTGCGTGTGCACACAAACCAGTGGGGACAGTGGCCACAGTGGTTAATGTTTTACTTTGGGTTTTGTGTGCATGGAGACAGAAGGAAGTGACAGACAGTTGGTCGATACAGCAGGACCTTCATGCTGACCAAAAGTTCAACCTCTTCATTAGTCAGGAATGTCTCGTGCATATGCTGACAAATGTGATAAATCAATAAAATAGTCAGAAATATCACTTAGGACATTAAATAATTATTTAACGACAACCACGCCTGGTGATTAATCAGGTGTAACTAGAAAGCTTGTCAAGTTGTGATAAAGTCAAAGCAATTGCAGATCTCTAATCTCATTATTCATGCAGGCAGTTGCAGCCAATTATTATTTTCAAGATATATGCAATCTTTAGTGGTCATGAGAGCAACTAAAAATAGCATCGATTACAGTGACGGTCGCCTTGTTAAAACAATGTTTTATGGTCCTAAACATGATTATTCTCTAACCCTACCAAAGTAGTTCTGATTTCTTAACCTAACCAAGTGATTTTACTGTCTAAAGGCAACCAGAAAGTGACAACATGTCATTTGAATGTGTTGCGTCTGCATGCCACCAAGGCAACCAGTAAAATGGTGTCCATGTTGATGAAGGTAACGTTGATTTGTCATTGATGGAAAGTAGGTTGTTTTGTATCTCATGTCACGAAAGGCCCATGGTTTAAAGCTTGGCGCTTAGGTGCTCCATTCAAGCCCCCTCGATCCTATCCATGTGAACTTTGTGGTTTCTTACATTAAAGGCTCGAGAACAACGTCTTCTCTGATATGAAAATGCTCATATGAGTTGCATTTCTCTTCTGCTCCTTGAAGGGATGGTACTTTACATGACACCATGGACAAGTGTATAAACAAATGATCCACATCCCCCTTTCAGTTTCAGTTAGGGGATTTGTATAATGATGTCTTCTGTATTCCTCTCATAAAGTGTTTGGTGTTAATGATGATTTAATGATGCATTGAGAATCTTGCTCCTGCTCCCAAGATAGACTAGTGCAAGCCATATATTTATCTCAAGTAATGTTTCTACTTTTCATGCTACAGAGAGGAACTTTAGAGGGAGGAGAGGAGATTTAACTTTGACTTGAGGGTATTTTTCTTGCTTTTTGAAGCAGTGGAACAAGTGTCTGTAGAACCCATAACTCTAGATTTAAGAACTGAGATGTTGTTCGACAGAGAGAGAGGGGGAGGACAAGCAGCAAAGCGCTCTGAGCCAGGACTAGAACCAGGACTGGAACCAGGACCGGAACCAGGACCAGGACTGGAACCAGGGAAATGCTGAATCGAAGAGCTTCAGCCTCTGAATATGGAACATCTGCTCAACCAGTTGAACTAACCAGCGCCCCATGATGTCCGTCTTTTGCATGTTGTTTTTACTTGTTAAAATGTACCTATATGCCATAAATGAAACCATATAATCTGATTCAGGTTTCTGTGGAACCCTGTTCATACCTCTGACGGCAATCGTTTTTCTCGTTAGCCTACTACTAGTTTGAAGATAAAACAGGAATAAAAAGGCTCAGGGACATTACTGAAAACAATTGTCAGTGACTACAGTTTGTCACCACATCCACAACTGTTAAAACTCCATTGTGCGTAAAGAAGATTAAAAAATTTTGCCACCTTCTCTGGGCCCGAACTCATTTAAGATGTACTGGGTAGAATTGGAAAACTACCCTACGTCCTGACAAATTCATTTTTAAAATAGTTTTTGGAAATAATGGAGAGATTATGATGCCATTTGTACAACATCTTTCTCAGGGAAGGCGCTGGTTATCTCAGAAAGAGATAACACTCTGTGTGCACACCAGCATGGCCCTGTAGTAGAAAAGTCTGGGTGCTCAACTGGCCTGCCTGCCGTCCAAAGATGTCGCCCATTGAAAACACAAGACACATTATGAACAGAAAGTACACCAGAGGAGACCCTATTAAGCAGCTGTATTATGTTTGAAGGATGGATTGGAAAACATTTTGCTTTCCAGACTACAGAGGTTGGTCTAGGTTTCAGGATGAGTGTTATGCTCTTAAAACAGAGCAAAAAGATTATGCAATCATGCAAAATAATGGCAAATGTACGTTGTCCTATTTTAACAAAGAAGCAGTACAATTTCCCTCTTAAAAAGTTAATTAAAGTAAAAAGTGATTGGTTAGATATAGAAAAGGATTTGCTAATTATTTCTCTATCCCTGCTTCTTGGAAACAAGTTTGATAGTTTCCTTAAAAAGTAACCTGTACTACTTGGTTTCCAAGACTAAACAAATTCATATATTGTTTCAGAAATTAAAACAACGTTTTTATATTTGTAGAATAATAGTGTAAGCTGTATGTGGTTATTCCTCTCATAAAACTAATTCGACGATCTTTTCAGCTATAACCCACTGTGACTGTGTGACTGAGTACATCGATGAGATCTGTGATCTCTCTGCTGCCGTCCTTTTTGAGCCAAAATCAACCAATAACCGAGAAATCGATCTGAGGTTGAATGTTCAGTACAGGTTAATTTTATCCCGTTGTTTTGCCCTGTTTCTTGCCCCTAGTTGATGGTAGCTACAACGGTATGAGCACCGACTTGAGCTTCTCCTCTCGTCGGTCTCCTGTGGTGTGTTTGCACGGCTGTGTGGCGTCCAGTCAACCGTTAGCCTCGGGTGTGGGACTGGGTGAGTGGAAAACTGTTGCCATGGAGACTTTGAACGGACGGGTAGCAAAATATCAATCTTCTGGAAAAGTTAAACTTTTTCCTGCGCAGTATTTTCATATATATTTCGTTTTATATCTTATATTTACCAGAATATTGTAATAAAAAACGATACAACCAGTACCATGTTAGCTAACTTTTTGCTGTTCCTCTATTTCATCAGCTGCAGCTGGAGCTGAAAAGCGTGTCTGAGAAAGATACAGAAAGTGTCAAAGTGATGTGAAATGACTGGACTTAAAGACATTTTATTTACTTACCTTTCCTACTTTTATTCTAATTCTAAAGCTGTAGGATCACGCATACCATAGTGTAGCCTACCTTGAGGATCAACGTTATTTTTTATTAGATTTTATTTCTAGGTATTTTCTGATTAGTTGTTTTTCTAATCCAACTACGGTATTTAGATTTAAATTCAGTTTACCATCATATACGTTTGACATTAATTAGATTAGATTACCACTGATTATCTGTAATAAAATCATTTCAGCTAGCCAAAGCTTCAAACCAAGGGTATTTAAGAATTACTTATGTTGATTGTGAAGTAAGGTGCTTCTGCTGCTGAAACTGCAGATTACTGTAAAAATGCTTATACATTTCTCAATATTTATATATAATAGAATCAGCATCTAAGTCTGCACACCCTCCTGTTATAGAGCTATCGGATGTAATTTTGTTTAATTTGTGTTAATGGCTCTGAGATTCAAGATTTGTAAGTTAATGTAATGAAGTCTATGGAACCCAGAAGCTACACCCGAGCAATTTGAAGAGGTAGATTTCTAAAAAGCTGGACTGGAAGCCAAAGTCTGTGTTATAAAGGTTGGACACCAACATGAAGGATATGTTTTCTTTATTAATCAGGTATAAATTAAGGGAAAATTTGAAGATTTTTCAGCGATTACTTCAAAACTGTGCACTGGTCCTAATCCTCCTTAATCCTTTAACCAAGGAAATTATTTTACTTCAAACATTTTGATTATCATATTCTACTACTGGCTGTTAAACAAGTGTAAAGATTAAAATCAAAATGAGTCATTCACAGAACTGTCATATAATCATTAACGCGGGTCATCAAATACCAAGAAACAAACATTTACTGTTTACTGTTTAATGAAATATTTAATGAATAAGTGCTTCATAAGGTTTTTGCTAGGTGAGATAATATTTTTGCTTACAATTTGATCTTTATCATATCTGTAAATATGATATATCTGGTCTAATGTTCTTTAGGAATAGATTTTAAAGTAGGTGTACATTTGTTGTATATGAAGTTGTTAACAGTCCTGGCTGCGCGTTTGTGTCCAGATGTCCTAAAACGAGGTGGAAATGCTGCAGATGCTGCCGTTGCTGTCGCAGCAGCTCTTGCAGTAACGGAGCCGTGCAGCACTGGCCCTGGTGGTGATGCCTTCTGCTTGTTCTACAGCGGAGACACTGGAGATATCAGAGGGATTAATGGCAGGTGGAGACTTTTCTGTTGCCTCTGTTTCTCTTTCTTTCACAAAGAGTCATTATCTGAGTCTCTCTCTGGGATTTTAGTGGTCGTTCACCTCAAGCTCAAACCCTGGATTTGCTGGAAGGACGTGGTTACACTGCAGAAGCCCCTCCTTCAGCATTTGATGCTTTAAATGCCACGGTGCCAGGGGCCCCTGCATGCTGGTGTGATACTGTGCAGTTGTTTGGAAGCCAAAAGGTTTGCCTCTTTTTGTTGTCTGTCTAGCTCTTCATATACTGCTTTGTGTTTTATGCAACACTGAGGTAACCAATGGCCCATCTAACATGATCATTTACATAGTATAAACCTTTGAGTGTAAACATTGTAAAAGTTACTGTGTTCACAAGCACAGATACGCACAAATAGACCTGGATGGAGGAGACTTGACTTTGAATCAAGAAGAAGAGGCCAAACTATCCTTGGGCTCTGTGGATTTTTCCTTTTAGTCAAAGCTGAAGTAACTTTGTCATCTAAGGTGGAATATTTACAGGTCCTTGAAAACATTTGGCAAGCTTTAAAACAGTAGTCTTAGTTTGTAATTACCTCCAAAGTAGTTTCCTCCAGATTCCTCCTTTCTTCTAAGGCAGGAAGGTTTCCCCCCACTCAGAGGAAGAAAGAAACTGTGAACTGTGACTCTTTCTTATCATTTTTTTAAATAAAAAACTTCATTGATAATGAAGTATTTACTTTATTGTGTATCTTATTACACTGAAATTATTTCACAAGTAAAGCATCTGTAACCCAATTCCATAAGATTGCATTAACTGCATTAGATGAAGCACTTTCTATGGAATATATTTCAGTGATAATCTGGTTGGGTTCTTGTTGTAGAACAGCTGTGTTTTCTCTAGTTATTAATTTCTCCGGCCGTCCTTCCTTAACCGGATGTTTTCCAACAAAGTTAAGGGAAAGTGGTTTGGAAAAGACTTTCAATCCTGGTCTCATTCTGTTTAATTCCAGAGATTTTTTTTTCCAAGCTCACAATTTATATATTATGAATCAACATAAACTGTTTCACCAGCAAAACTGTCTCCAGGAGATCTGCTTGCATCATTTCAGTTTAAAATACAATAAAATGAATAAAAAGATGTTTATTACCATGTTTTTTCTTTACCAAAATATATTTGAAAAAATGTGCTGATCAACTTAACTTTCTAGTAAGTAGGACGTACATGTTGACAAATTAGAACAATTATTAAGATTTAATTTTAAGATAATTTTGTTAGTGTGTCCTCATACTTTTACAGATTGCTAACAAATAGATAAACTGATAGATTTTCCTTTCTACCGAAAAAACCCTCAGTGAAAATTGCAAATCAGTTTTAGTGTCTTTTAGTGTTTTAGACATTTCCTCTCGACACAATGACTCACCCTTCCTCTTCAGCAGTGTTTCCTGTAAGACACATCTATTTCCTCTGCCTGTTTTCCCAGCTGTCCTTGCAAGAGGTCCTGAGTGGGGCAGTGCAGCTAGCAGAGGTGGGGTTTCCTGTTGCGGAGGTAACAGCTCACCACTGGGCGAAATGGGTGGCTGCTCTTCGAGATGCTAGGAAGGAACTAGGTGGAGACTTGCTGATTGGCGGTCATGTGCCTAAATCTGGACAAGTATTCAAAAATGCTGCGCTTGCTCAAACCTTGAAGGTAAATCTTTAAACTGGATGCAAAATAAGAAAAGAAAAAGAAAAGTGAATGTGTCATGCTATAAGCACTTGGCCATTTTTTATGAACTCCAAATTATTCAGAGCAATGTAAAATCTCAGCCTTTATCAAATCCAGCAGTGGCATTTTTTGATTGCAGAACAGTGTAATTTATACATCACCCTATAGATCATACATGACTATTTTGATCTTATTTTTCCAGCATTAAAATAATAGGTTAGCACTTATCAGAACTGGTCAGAGTGGTGCACAACTATGCAATATCAGGCAGATGGTTTTAATGTTGTTGCTTACAAGCGTGTAATTCAACATATCCTAAATGAGAATTTCACATTAGCGTGGAAAGTGCTCTTTTACCATTCTGTGTTCATCTTCAAAGAATTTACTGTTTTAATCAGCAACAGTAGAATAAAGATGACTCTAAAAGAGTTGAAAGTGAATGTGTGACATTGTAAAAAGCCTCTGAGAGCTTGAAAAAAAAATCATTTGAAACACAATTCTTATGTTGTGATGTAACATTACAACTTCTCACCTAAACTGAGTTGATTTGGCTCTTGCTTTTCCAAATACTCATATTTCCTGTTTTGCCTCGATACATAATGTTATATTTTTAAAGCCAATCGCATTCTGCAGTTTCCTGCCAGTGAGAATTGTCCAGAACTGTGGCTAAGGTCACTGTGAGTGTGCGTCAGCGTGTGTAAGTCTACTTGTGTATCACAACTAAAATATGCATTGATACATTTTCTACAGTCTTACTACAATACATCAAACACTCAGTTGTTAGTAATGCAGTGATTTAGGAAAACAGCTAAGTACACCCATGACAGCTCTTCATATTTCCACACACACACACACACACACACACACACACACACACACACACACACACACACAGGCGCTTATGTTTTTGAGACAGTAGAAACAATAGGAATTACCTCAGCCCCATTTATGGGTGGTCATTCTTCAGCGATGATGGTGTGTGACTTCCCTAATCACTCATTTACACACTGCGTGATTGATTTGATAACATTGATGAAAACATACAATGAGCAATGGTAAGCCCCACCATACACAGGATCCCTTTAGCATTACATCATACGAACCATCATATTTTAAGTTCTTGATGGACAAAAAGACAAAATGCAAAAAAATAAACTCCCCATAGTTTGATTGATTAAAGGACTGATTTATAGATTGATGGTAATTCTGCTTAGACTGTAAAATGAACGGATGTATCAACAGGAGCTTGCTGAACATGGCAAACCAGGTTTCTACAAGGGCAGAGTGGCCCAAGCCATCGTTGACATCATCAACCAAAATGGAGGGGTCATGACTTTAGATGACCTCAGCCGCCATGACAGCGAGGTCGTTACCCCCATTAGTACGGAGTACAAGGTCAGCAAGCAGCCCCCTTATCATATCTGTGTTTCAATAATGCAGTCAGCAGAGGGGATGACTTTATTATATGTTCAGGGTGTGCGTCTGTGGGAACTTCCTCCAAACAGTCAAGGACTGGCTGCCTTGCTGTTGCTCAACATCCTGGAGAATTTTCCTCAACTCAAAGGTAACCACTGATAAATATCTCTGAAATGAGATGAACCCCCGTCTGCTTCTCAAATGTTAAGCAGACAGGGGTCTATGGAAGTGGATTAAATAATATTTAATCAAAAAAAATCTCATGCAACCTATTTTACAACACAATGCCGATAGTTCCAGTGTTATGTGCTAAGGAGAATAGACTTCTCTCAATAGCAGTGTTTCAGCAATTATTGTAGGGGTTATTTTTCCTGCAAGGCTTCTCCCTGCATCTGCAGGATACCGTGAAACAAGCCAGATCCACAAAGGCCCCACCCTGCAACTCTTTGGCCCAAAGAATTCCTTGTTGACATGCCATTGATGATAGACATCACAGAACACCAAGAACAAAGGGGATTTACCCAGTATTTCACAACATGGTTTAAAGGCTGCGGCTGATTTGCGTACAGTGTGTATATACAGAAATCTGAAAATCTTGTTGACTGCTTTTGAGGGAAAAAGAAAAAGAGAATTGATCAATAAAATATTAAATGTTTAAGGAAAGGTGATGACATTTGATGTGTGCTATGTATAATATATTGGCCTGTGTGTGTGTGTTTGGCTGTGTAGCTGTAGGCCATAACAGCTCTGACTACATCCACGTATTTGTGGAAGCAGTGCGGTTGGCACTAACAGATGTTCTGCGTTACCTGGGTGATCCAGCCCATGTGACCATCCCTTTGGAAACCTTACTGGACAAGAGCTACAGCCAACAGCGAGCGCAGCACATCAACATGGACAGGTGTGTGTTACTGTGTGTGTCTGCTGGTACCAGTGTGTACCAGGTATTCTCTGTTGACTTTAGATAGGACTGTAGACTTTTACTTCCCGTGACCTTAACGGCAATCCCTTTATGTCTCGTCTCTCTCATACACAGGCTGTGTGGTTTTATATTTTGACAGCAATGTGTAATGAATGATCAGTACTTTGGACTTTAGTCTTTATTTGTTTAAGGACAAACTGTAAAAGTATAAAACAACATAATCTGGTAACATGCATTCATGACGTGTGTTCATACAGATACTCTGTTGCTTTAAGTCTTGATGTATATTTACACAATGTATATTATATAATATTTAGATACGTTTCTGTTTTGAATTTCACAGGAATGACTTTATATTACTGAGCTGGACAATATGTAAGCTTTTATTAATTTGTTGGCATCTCACTCAATCCAATCGTGCTATCACACGGCTACCTCACAGTTTCTGTGTTAACAAATCATAATAAACAAGGCAAGTAAAAAAGAAATTTGTTAAAACAGGAAATTACAGATAAGATTTACTGCACTGCAGTAATCTGCTTATTGGAAAACATAAATTAAAAGGTGCCTGGAAAGGTGTTTGAATCAAGGAAAACCCCTCATCCTTCATCTCATGTTTCTGGCAACAGTTGTTTCATTAGATTGGAGGTTTGGGTCTTATTTATTGACATAACACCAGAACTCTCAGTTTATCATTATTTACAGTATGAAAGCTGTCACATTAACTTATTTTATCCTTAACTATCAACTTGTGATTCTGCAGGGCCAAGGAGCAAATGGAGCCCGGCCTGATGACAGGAAGTGACACAGTGTATTTCTGTGTGATAGACAGTCAGGGAAACGCATGTTCATTTGTCAACAGCACCTTCATGGGCTTTGGGACCGGGCTGGTTCCTAAGGACTGTGGATTCTCACTACAGGTCTGTGTGTGTGCATGTGATGACATGATCATTTGTACCTTTTGGATTGAAAGTATTAAGTGTTTTTGTAAATCACAGATCATATGAATAATCAGTTATTCTAGAAATATATTTGAAATAAAATTGAAATATTGTTGGACTTAGAATATTAAGATCAGGAGACAAATGAGAACTGAGGTCACCCCACACAAGCATTGCCAGCTGTTCAGCTTCTCTCTACATGATACTCAGTATTATTAAATGTTTTCTTTGGAGAAAAAACAAAACATGTTTGAATAAAAACATTTAGCAGAATTGGAGAAAGAAAAACCCATCACAGCATATAAAAATGCCCATGTTCTGTAGAGTGGAGATATTTAACACAGAACAGATTACGAATGAAGAGTTACAGCAAAATAAGTGCTTCCTATGTTGTTGTAGATGTGTGAAGCTGAGACTAAAAAGGTAATGTTGATCCTAGAATGAAAATATTTTCATATTATCACCCTGTTTTGCATGGTAACATGCTTTAAAAGAGCAGGAATGAATGGATTGCTTGTGTTTTGTATGTTTATGTAGTCATGAGGTAACTACCGAGATGTAGATACCTTATTGTATGTAATGAGCATTACATTCATGGAACACAACTTTTTTCTCGACTGTTTTCAATTACATTAAAACATTAAAGAAAAGGTAAAAAAATGTATGCTTGAAAACTTTTTGCTGTGCTGTTGAAGGCTCTTTTTCCCTCTCTTAGAATCGTGGTGCCAGCTTTTCTCTGCGTCGTGACCATGTTAACTGTGTTGCTGGAGGGAAGCGGCCATATCACACCATAATTCCTGCACTCCTAACTGCCTCTGCAACCAACGCGCAAAAACCACAGCTCCTCGCTGCACTTGGGGTGATGGGGGCTTTTATGCAACCACAAGGACACATCCAGGTATGCCGTCATCGATACTGACAGGCAGAGGAAGAGCATCAGGAGGGATGGACATTTAATGTAATACTTTTCTGAGTTTCCCTCCACTGATCCAGCGTTACTTTCATTTTGAATTGGACTGAAATAGTTTTTAATCACAGATAAGCAACCAACTTGAGTGCACCCTTGTGTTTCAGGCTTACCTTTATGTGTTAACTTAACTTAACTGTATATCATGCCTTTGTGTTAAGGTGCTGTTGAACATGATGGAGTTTGGAATGAATCCCCAACAAGCTCTGGATGCACCACGAGTCTTTGTGCAGTATGACTACAAAAGTATGCCTGATATTCCTCATATTTAGTCACTAATACACACAATTCAAACAAAGTTTGTATCATTTCAGTGTTTAAACTACAGCAGAGCCATAAAACATGTTAAAATCTTTGTTTTCTAGACCGTAGAAAATGTTGCAGCGGGATTATGAAACAGCTCACAGTGAGCCGGGCCCCTGATCATGTCAACACATGTAAACACACTCTCTGCCTTTCTGGCACAACACTTTTAAAAATCTCTTTGCCAAACATACTCCTACAGAGTTCTTGTTGTCATTCCAAACTGTGGAGAAAAAGTATTTTTAGATAATTCCTGTGGCTATCAACCCCATCATTTTTCTAGCATTTTTAAACAATTGACAAACATTTGGGAAGCACTGTTCCTCCAGAAACTATTTTTTTTACATGAAAAACATTCATTTTATCATGATAATATTGTTACAGAACAACTAGATCTGTTTTTTAGACAAAGAATGAACGGTCACTTGCAAAAATGTAAACTGAATGCATGTGAAATAAAAATCCTTGCACCATTAGGCACCATTAGGCAATACTCTGCAGGCAGATGAAATTAAAAAAAGTTTCCTTATGCACCAGTACATTTTGAAGGTGACGTTTGGTTTTATGACAAATATTCAGCGATGTTTGTTTTATGTACAAAAACAAAACTTTTGCTGGATATATTTCTAGTATATTTCTAGACCGTAGAAAATGCGTCGGTGTACGTTACTACAGCCAAGTGTATTGGTCATATATATTTGTCACTTAATCTGTGACAGTTCATGTCCCATGAGGCACTTTGAAAAAACTGAAAATCATAATGAATTTGGGAATGTGTCTTTGTAGCTGATCAGTGGGTGGTTAATTTGGAAGAGGGGATTGACCAGGAGGTAGCCGAGGAGCTGAAACGACGGGGCCACAAAGTCAACTGGCCGGTCACAGGTACTTTGTTTATGTATACAAGTAACTGTTTTTAATAGCTGCATAGTATTTTAGTGATACTTTTTGGAAGAAAAAAAGACAGAAAACAAAAACAGGAGAAACAGAAAAAATAAACCTTTTTGCAGCCACAGTAACTCATTTGTTTCAGTTGTGACAAATGTTCGACACACAGGTTGTGCACTCGAGTTAATGTGTCACATTAATTGTTTTATGAAAAGTACAGTACAATAACTTCCACAAACAAATGTTAACATTGCTAAAACAACTCATCATAAATAAATGGTAATAGACCACAGTTTCCAGAAAACGTCTGGCTTCCTGTTGCAAACAGGATGTATGCGTTTGTTCCTCTTCCCTTCCCTGAGTGAGATACAGGAGCGTGACTGCTTTTCTAAAGGGTGAGAACATATTGTGTGTGTAACAGGTATTAGTGGTTTAGTCTCTCTGTGATCTGCTCTGAGCTAATTACCTTTATTAATTACCTAAAACCAGCACACCATTGTCATTTGTTCACAGGTGGATTTCTTTTTGTGCATTAAATCTAATGGCTAAGCTGCTATCATGTGCCCTATTTTGAATTAATTGGAGCTTGCTTAATACTTAATATTAACTGTGTGTATCTTACTTGGTGCCAGAGTGCCACTTTCATATCCTCATCTGTACATGTGTCTATTTTCAGACAGTTTCTGCTAAAACTATGAAACCTTCATCGCATGACGTTAACATACTAATGAGATGGGATATTTTGTTTAACTTTATGGTACCATGTAGATAGATTACTGAACAGTTTTTTCAGTGTAGCTTTCTTTTTACACACAGGCCACCAGAGGTCTCAGTTTGGGCGGGGACAGATCATCGCAGTGGGTGATTGGTGGAATCCCAATCAGTCTGTGACTCAAGCCGATTGTCTATCCAGGGTGCTGTGGGCAGGATCAGACCCCAGAGGAGATGGGTGTGCTCAGGGATACTAGTAACACAATGATCAGATCAAATCAAACCGGATAACTTTGTCCGCACTTATTTTTCTATGATGTTTTTTTTTTTCTCTTTAAAAGTCAGCCACTGATTTAAATGTTGGTTGATATTTTGGCAAGTTTAAAACAAAGTAAAAGTCCTGTGTTTTAACTGTGACCTTGCACCCTCACGAACGGCCTTATTTCATCACATCATTAGTTGTTCCTGTTGCATATTACAGTTCACACACATTTACTGGATGTTAATCCATAATATATATCAGAAGAAGAACAGGACTTCAAACAAGCATTGTGATTAAAAATCTTAAAAATTTGAGCTGATTCTAGAGATTGTTAAAAGCTTTTTAATTCTGAAGCAACACATAGGATGATAAATGTGTTACAATACTGTCATATCAGTACTCATTCTGTTCATGTAGTTCATTTCATGAATAAGTGACTTCCTCAATAAATGAGTGGGTTAATTTTTTACCCCATTTTTACTAATGTGGTGAAAATCATTGATGTATCTCTGTTCAATTTAATTGAGCAAAACACTAACTGTATTTATTTCTGTTATTGTTGGAGACTTTTAAAGCAATGGAAATTGAATCTATTAACATTGACTTCAGATATGTTTTCAATGCCAAATAGATTTACTGTTGATGTACCCAAGTTATTTGCTATAGATATAAACAAACTGCAAGCAGTCCTATTCCTTGGAATTAGTAAACGGTGGTTGAAAATAATCCTGCCTTGAAATTTGTGGTTTTTTTTACTTGGTTAGCTGCAGTCTGAAAAAATAAATGCTAATGAGAAGGATACTCATGTATTCAACACTCCTAATTATCTGGTCTAGTTGTCAGCAAACTGTTTGACAAAGAGCTTTTATGTGTATACTGTGACAGATAATTGTTAGTGTTGTACAAAAAATATGAACAATTGGTGATTGCCTTTTAATACAAGATTGAATCTAAATTTATATTAATATTAGTGTGATTGTGAAGCGACAGCATCAAAACTTA
Organism: Odontesthes bonariensis; assembly: GCF_027942865.1. Classification (NCBI taxonomy): domain Eukaryota; kingdom Metazoa; phylum Chordata; class Actinopteri; order Atheriniformes; family Atherinopsidae; genus Odontesthes; species Odontesthes bonariensis. The sequence goes on along the minus strand of NC_134520.1, from coordinate 29,699,443 downwards.
GGGACATCATTTCTTATGATCACACTGATTTCATCTAGAACGCTGGAAAAAAGTTTGTATTTTGTGTTTGACTCCTTATTTCCAGTCAGGAAATGCCCCCAGGATCATCAAACAAACAGGACGCATACATGGAGACGCACACATACAAGATATTATGTTGGAGCTGCAGCATGATTTGCACTAAAACATGAATGTGTTGGTAAACAGCTTGATAAGCATGTGGACCCTGTAACCCGCTGCTCAAACATTTTCTCCGTAAACACAAATCTCTGTGTTGGACTTTGTTACGGTGTTGATCTCCTTACAGCTCCAGGCTTACCACCTGTTTGCACTTGTAAGGATGATAAATCCTGTCACCCAAACACATTCCGTGTTTTTTGGTATAATCTACCTTAATCAACGCAGCTCATTAGCAGAGGGCATAAATGGTAAGTTCTGGCTTAATTTGCAGTTTATCTGGATATGTTGCGTTCCAGCGGGATTATGAAACAGCTCACAGTGAGCCGGGCCCCTGATCATGTCAACACATGTAAACACACTCTCTGCCTTTCTGGCACAACACTTTTAAAAGTCTCTTTGCCAAACATACTCCTACAGAGTTCTTGTTGTCATTCCAAACTGTGGAGGAAAAGTATTTTTAGATAGTTCCTGTGGCTATCAACCCCATCTTTTTTCTAGCATTTTTAAACAATTGACAAACATTTGGGAAGCACTGTTCCTCCGGAAACTATTTCCTTTTACATGGAAAACATTCATTTTATCATGCTAATATTGGTACAGAACAATCAGATCTGTTTTTTTCATAAAGAATGAAGGGTCACTTGCCAAAATGTAAACTGAATGCATATAATGTGTTTACAGTGGAGTGGGCATCTGGGATTTCTGTCACAGTAAATGTGAAATAAAAATCTTTGCACCATTAGGCAAGACTCTGCAGGCAGATGAAATTAAAAACCAGTAGATTGTAGATAGCACCAGTGAATTGTGTGACGTTTGGTTTTATGACAAATATTCAGCGATGTTTGTTTTATGTACAAGAACTAAACTTTTGCTGGATATATTTCTAATATATTTCAAGCAGTGGATTATTAAAGATTGGCAGAGATCATTTGTAATTTCAGTATACTGGGATCCATTTTTCAGGGTGTCCAGACAAGACCACACGTTATAGATCAAAAGGTGTGGTCTGTAAACAAAACCAACCCTGGTAGACTTGACATGGAATGACTCATTATGACTCTTTGTTTGTGTCATGGGTGGTGGAGGACTTTAAGGCAGACTTTGAGCTCCAGTTGACGAAAAACTAAACTGAATTCATGAAAAAAAAAAAATGATGGACAAACCGGGACACCAAAAACCAACTGTGATGAACAAATCTAGATATCGAACAGGCTCAAGACCACTAACGAGTGGGGTACGAGTATATATGGGGAGGATCTGGCAAAGACGGAGTGAGTGAAACCAAGGTGAATATATACTGAGGGGAACTAATGATGAGGTGACTGCAGCTGAGAGTAATTGACTGGGAAGCAGGTGTGTAAATAGAGCTGAGAACCAGACAGGAGAATAAGAATAATGACTGGGATAAAGACACAGGACCAATAGAATGTTGTTATAATTATTTAACAATGAAAAACACCAGAAACTAAAAAGACAAGAACAACAGAACATGACACTTTGACAAGTAAAACAGACACAACTCTGTTGAGTAATAACTGCACATGCTATGAAATTTATGAGTGAATTTAGTTGGTTCTGCGTCTACAGAGTTTTTCAAGGAAGGCCTTGTTCATTTCAAAAGTACAATTCCTAACAACATTCTGCAGGTATTAGAGCTCCGAGGTCCACGTGCTCGACCTCCAGTTAAAAAAGTTTGTCACATTATGACGGCACAGGAAGCTTAAAACTGAAATTTATCAAACAAGAATGGAAAAATATTTCACTGTCAAAACTGAGGTAATTGATTAAGGTAATCATTAAAAGAAGATATGCAACTCAGTGATAAACATACCCTCTTTTTCACTTCTTCCTAACTTTTAGTATTTCAGAATTTGTCAGTTTCAGCATTTTGAATCATGTTTTTTGGCAATAATTTGAATTTATTATATGGTTTGAATGTCAGCAAATCTTTGCATTCTGTTTCGGATCAGCTGTGATCTGATCTGTTTCTGTTAAAAATGTTAATTGCTGGACGTTTGTATATACACTACTACTTAACAAGCGTGTACAGCATATAAACAAAAGGGATTAGGAAAAAATGCACTCTGTGTTTAAACATGTCGACTGGCTGTTGTGACTGAGTCACTCTGAGGGAAATTAAGTCCTTCGAGTGCTTTGTAAGGCCCTGCTGTCTAAGAGGCTGTGGGAAACACAGTCACATGCACACACACACACACACACACACACACACACACACACTCACTGTTGTTGGATTTTTTTTTAGATTTGTGAGCTCTGTTCAGCCATTGGTCAGACATCCTGTGAGTGTGAGTTTGCTTCCTCACGCACGTTTGGCGGAATCCCTCCTTGTAAGAGAAGGAGAATTTGTCATACACACTAACTTGTATACACTATTACACATACACGTCATTTTTTTGTTTCCTGGCTCCACAGCTGCTCTGACCCTTTCCTCCGCCCTTGCGCTGCCCTCCTCAGCCCATTCTAACTCTGTCCTTTCCTCTCTGTGGTTGTGATTGTGTTTTCGGGTTGGCAATGTGTTGTTCGGTGGGTTTTGCTCGGTCCCTGGGCCTGGCTCTGCTGCCGCTGGCCCTTTGCTGTATCCTGGCCAACCTGCTGCTGCTGTTTCCAATGGGGGGAATCACATACATCGAGCAAGACCGCCTGACCATCTACATCTGGTACTTTGGTGGACTAGGAGGTGGGGGACTGTTGGTAAGTAAAAGGGTTATACTGATCAGATTGAACATATACCAAACTTTTTTTCTGTTTATAATGGGGACAATAAATTGAGGAGGATAACTTTGATGCTAAAACCCACTTCTTCCCATTTTACCAAAGCAAGCATAGTATGAGCATTTGTTGAATATTAGGTATTAACTTTGAATATATCCAGTCAGGGGTCAGTAGTTTTTCCTTACGATTGTGTTTTAACAAACTAAAGAAGCGTGTTTAATGGCTGAATTTTCTGGAATATGTATTGTTTGATCGTGTGACATAAGATTTTAGATATTTTTTAGATATTTTTACATTCATCGTCCTTTTTTAAGCGGGTCAAATGGGTGGGTGCAGTAGTAGCAGTAACAGTAACAGCAGTGTAATCTGGACAATAAACCAGAACTAAATGAAAGACTATCAGTGTGTAGATAAACATTTTATTCTGTGTCTCAGACGCCCATTCATTACTTCATGTTGCATTTGCCAACAATTCAGAAAAGTATGAGAATATGAAAATAAGTTGTTATTAATGAAATATGTGACAGATTCATAAGTCTTTAACCGACATATCGTAATGTCATACTAGTTTTCCTTTTACTCAGAAACTTTCACTGTAATAGGATACTTTACGTAAGGGTGGTGGTAACTCTTTGCTCCAAATGTTAGTCATCTGTTAGTCAGTGACTAACTATGATGAAATTCACTTTACATCTGGAACCAAATAAAAATCAAATGAATTAGATTCTTTGAGAGGATTAAAGTCATGTGACTCTGAGTCTCTCCACTCAACAAGCACTAATGACAAAATCCTTTATTAGAGCTTCATGGTTCCTGCCTTATCCAATGGAGACTGTTGGTACATGCAGATACAACAGTAGCTTTGTCAAATTGCGTGGACTGACCCTTCTCTTTATGTGATTTTAACTCTTTCTTCCACTTGAGCAGTTGACTTGTTTAGTCAGTTTGCAAAATATTGCTTATTGTTAATTGTGTCTCCTTTGACACCATTCAGTCTGAGTGAGCTTGCACTTGTTCTTAGAGAACAATGGAGTGTTGTGTGAGTCCACAGTTAATCCGTCTGCTCTGCATGCTGCTGATCTGATGGGTTTATGCTCTGACTGAGCAGAAAGGAGCTGTTCTTTTAGTTTGTCTCATTGACCAACAGAGGATAGATTGTATATTTCAGATACAATTAACCTTGTTGACTTGTACAGAAAATGATCACGCTATACTCTGAAAGTGACAGAAGAAGAAGTAAATCTTAAATAGTCCACTTTATGAAGAAGCCTAACATAGTGCGATTAAAGCTTTTAATTTCTTTATCAACTATTTAACAGGTTTTAAATGAACAATGCCGTGTTATTCCTGCTGTGTGGAGAGCCTTATTCAGTAATGAATTGGTACAGAAATGGGTGACCTGCTCAAAAACCTGAGAATCCAAGAATAAATCAGGATAGGGTGCTAAAATAATATCTATTACTATCGACTCACTTCTTTTGTTTTTACTCAGTTACTTTCTTTGTATATCAAGGTGCTGAAAATGTATACATTTTTTTATAATGTTGAGAGGATTTGTGATGTTTTCACTACATAAGGGACAAAAAAATCAAAAACATTTAAAGGAGGGAAGTTTAGAAACAAAGGCCTATAGAATGAGCCGCTCCCACGTATTGACTTAAATTTTTAGGGAAATAAAAACATTGCTTTTTACAGGAGGAATGCAAAGATTATAATTATAGTAATGATCTAAACATTCAAATATCTAATAATGATAATCTAAGACTGTCTTAAGTCCCCTGATCTGTGTTTATAGGAGAGGTTTTCATGCATCCATCTTTTTTCCTTTATCTGAGATAACATGTTGTCAGTATTTTTTCCCTCTTTGGCCTTCTTATTTCTTAAGGAAATGACAGGATGCCAAAAAGTCAAAGAGCAAACTGAACCCCCCTGAGAGAAAATCTATCTTTAGCTGACTCCCTTCCTCTTCTTCATGTGTCCTCCCTCTTTTTGCCTTCTATCTCACTTTCTCACTGTGCTCTTCTCTTTGAGTCATCAGTCTCTTTTTTAACCTCTGCTTTAGGGTGACATCCAGGATATGTAACTGTGCTCTGATGTCTGTCCATCTGCAAGAGTGTAAAAACCTTTAAGATTTCCGTCCTTCTGTTAGGATGTGATTTGACGTCTATGGGAGAGAAAGATAGCAAGACAGGGAAAGAAGGAGAGAAAAAAGGGGGAGGAAGAGAATAGAAACATGGTAAACACTTGGAAAGTGGGTATGAGGTGCCAGGGGTCCGTTAGTTCAATAACTTGAAAAACTACAGTGTTGTATTTTCGTCATAATGTGTAAACATTAAGTTAAATTCAGTTGTATTTATGATGTTTTCAGTTCACATGAAAATATGTACATAAATGTATGTATGTATATAGAAGTGTACTTAACATAAAAAACATTCAAAATTCTATCCGTGCAAGTTCTTGGAAACAGTGGGAAGGAAAAATTTCTCTTTTAACAGGAAAACACAGACTCTCGATGAGCTGGGGGAGCGGGAACAGGAAGGAAAAAATAGATTTTAGTGACAAAATCCACTCATTTGTCACGTAACAAAAACTATGATCCACCTGCGGGGACTTAGTTCAGGGTACCTTTAAGTCAGCCGCAGCTCAACTTTGTGACTGTTGTTACCATAACAAAAGAAAATACGTAATTAACACATTTTAGCGTTTTGGTGAGTTTGGCTATGAACAGTTGACACTGACAAATGCCCTGCTGTAGTATCTGAAAATAAAAAGATGAACTTGAACAAGTTTGCAATATAAAACTACAAAGTATAAACAAGGAGAGTTGGATTTTGGTGAGTCACGAGCATAATAGTTTCATACAGCTTGTGTTGTTATTGACATTTTCCCTTTTGCATCACGGATAATTTTGCTTTATGAAAAATACTTAACAGAGTGTAAGGTTTCTGAGACAAATATGTGATTTCAAGTGCTGTATAGATAGAACTGACATGACTACAGTGCATTCAATTATTCTAGCAGCTTTGCAGCTTTTAACCTCTAAAATATGTTATTATTCATTGCATTTAAGCAGCAAAAAAAAACAGGAACAGACATAAAACTAAAAATGAACAACAACAAAAACAGAAATTCTGTTGCTAATAAACTGCAGTGAAGTAATGTATCGTTCTGTTCTTCCAGATGCTGATTCCAGCTGTGGTCTTTATCACGCTGGGGAAATGCAAATGCTGCTGGAATGAGAGTTTAATGGTAAGAGACTTTTCATGCACTCAGTAATGTAAAAAAAAAAGGACAGCACAGATATACTGCACCAAAAAACTGTTTGTACTATCTATTTATGACATTTTGTTCACAACACACAGGCCATCCTTGTTATTAAGCTGTTTCTCAACTGCTATTTCTTCAATATATGTACACATATACTTATATTTACAACGCTGTTGTTTCACTACTAATAAACCATTTCTCTTTTCTCACCTCTTGGAGAATAACACTCTGAAGTTGTCATTAAGCAAACCAACACTGTGTTCTTACGAGCTGGAGTGCTAATGCTAATCCGGCTATGGGTATTCAACAAGGGTCCCATTGTTAGGTAACATGCAACAAAGTAAGCTTGGCTCACACAATTCAAGCCACATGCACAGCTGCACTTGTGTATGTTTAAGTGTGAGTGTGGCAGCTGCCTCTGTGTGTCACATAGATAACATTCACTCATGCAGACAGAATGACACAGAGGTACGCATTCACTGAGGTGTCAAAGCATGTGCTAATTCTTCTTAAAAATCTCTTTGTGTGTTGCTCCGCAGATGTGTGGGTCTGTGCTAGCAGCTGTCATTGGCCTCGTGGGTTCAGGCTACTGTTTCATCATATCAGGGTTCGCTTTAATGCAGGGTCCCCACTGCTTCACCACACTCGGGTGGACGAATCCCTTTGCAGACCAGGGTGGCAGGTAAGGACATAGCATACTGTGGGGCCGATAGAATCATGCTACTAATGAGATAAATAATCAACGAGGGCACAGTATACTTTTGAGGTTTTTTCGCCTTTTCTTCAGTATGTTTTGCTCATGTAAAACATAGTTAAAAGCTGCATTTCAACCAGAAGTTCCAGTTACTCTTAGCCTTTTTTCAAGAAACTAACTCATTGCTTAAGAATAGGGCTGTCTGCTTTTTCAGTGTGATCTAAAGTTCTAAGAAAATTAAATAAATTACTGCACATCTGTCCGACAAGCAGGACTGAACTACAGTGCACACAGAGACGTAGAAAGGAGGAGGTGCACTTCAGCTGCAGTCATACAAATTGGCAATGTGTATAGTAATGTGAAAAACAAAGTACACCCTCTTTTACTTTGAAGGTACTATGTCTACTTACCTTCTCTATTGCTTTTGCACTTTGACAAAGTTTTGGTACCGGTACATGATTAATGTCACAAAGCAATATGTAATGTTTTGTTGTTCATCTGAGGTTTTATTGACTTAGTTTTAAGTCCTGCTAAGGAACATACAACACAAACAACAACAATGGCTGCTGTGGTACAGCTTAAATTAAGCAGCTCAAGAAGTGATAGTGGAGGGTGACCGAGATAGTGGTTCACAAAAAAAAATAATATGACACTGCTCCACCAGTCCGAAATGTTCAGCGCTGCAAGCCCAACCTTAAAAACGATCTCAGAACTGTCCCTTGACCAAGACTGTTTTGAGGGGGTAAAATATCTCTACAGGATTTTGCTCAGTCCTTGGTCCTCTCCCTAGTTGAAATGAATTTATTAAGAACTGAATGGGGGCGGGAATCTATAAGCTTGTCTTCGTCCCACTCCTTTCCAAGCTTATTTGAATCTAAGTTGTATAAATGTACTTCTAAAATACTACGAATAAGTTCAGTTTGTGTATTGCACAAAAATTGTAATGTACTTAGCCGCTTGTTCTGTATATTATTTTTGCTTGGAATAAACTAAACTAAACTAAAATTGAAATAAAATTCCTTTTTTTTTCATGGGAAAATTTCTGTGATCAAAACACAGCTATAATCTGGAATCTACATCATTATGCATTTGTCACAAGTCTTATTCTCTGCTTTATGAGTCTTATTCTATTATTACTTTGAGAGTGATTCTTTACTGATCATGTTCATTTTGTGTCTCAGGTATCTTTTGCAGCCAGAGACTTGGTCACGGTGCCTTCAGCCACTTCACATCGTAGAGTGGAACATCACTCTGCTGTGTGTGTTACTGGGCCTTGCTGTGCTGGAGTTCATCATCTGTCTCCTACAGCTGGGAAATGGTTTAGTCAACGCTATTTGCCGACCCTGCTGCTATAAGCAGGAGTACAGTCTCAATGCTTAAAGAGGCACATATACACGTAGACTCACCTACACAGGCACACTCCACACACGCATGTGCATCACAAAAACAGAAAAACACACAACATATACAGTATTAACACAAACAGTTCATCAATGGACATGTGCATTCATGGAAGTCTGCAAACATGGATTCATTATATCACCAAGTGTATTTGTGCGAGTACAGCACAGACCTTCCACTGAGACACACAAGCAAATGTGCTATCGTGAACATGTAACAACCATGTTAGCTATTTGTAATCATTGTATTTTCAAGTTTCCTGTGAAAATTGGCACAGTACCTTTGCAGTTAACAATGACAAAAGGATATTGGTGAAAGGAAGTTCAACCAGCAAATGTGAAAGAAAGGAAAACAACATCCTTGATCATTCATAATAATTATTTAAAGTGTACTGGATCGCAGAGTTGTGATATAACAGTGTGTTAAACATAGTGCATACGGGCTCCCCTCTCTTTTTATTATTATTTCATACTTTGTACAGTATTCTTAAGACCCAATAACTACACTACCATTGTCACTGCATGAGTAGAGCTCCAAAACTTCACCAACATGATGGAAAACCCCAATCAGTCACATACAATGGCATCAAGTTATTGTTTCGCTGCTCGGAAAATAGATTAGATTCTTCAGGAATTTCTTTGTGCTTAGAGATATTGTTTTATTTGGTTGTGTTTCTACATGTGAACTTCCCGTACATTTTGTTGTAATTTTTTTCTTTGATGTCTTACAGTTGTTAGTTTTGTCTGAACGGACATTTTATATCTAGTGACTTATTTTTATAATGTGTGTTTTATTTGCGCTGCCTTGAATAAAAGATCTATTTCCAGATTATATATTCAGCATTTGATGATCTTATTTCTACTTCTCCTCATCCAAAATTAAATGTCAGACATATTCTAAGCTGAATAACCCTGGAATCCCCAGATGTTGTGTTTCCATGAAAGATAGCTGTGAATGTATGTTTGTATGGAAGCTTTACTCCTGCACACTTTTAGACAAGCAGACTGATGCAAATACAGTATTATTAGTTATAATTCTTCAAAGTACTTTATGAAAATTCTATCCCATCTGTCCCATATTTCCAAAGATATATAACAACAAAAATAAACAAAAAATAGGCAACACAATTCATTTATACAAATGCATACATGGAAAACCATCATTATAAAAAATTATAATAAGGTTTTATGCACCCGTAAATATACAAGCAGAAATACACATATGAAACATGTACTGTGTGCATGCGTGTGTTTTAAGCCAGGTCTTTTTCTAAAGTGCTGCTTATATCATAAAGTAACTGTAAAACAATAATTAAAGAGTTAGCTGAGAGATTAGCTGTGGTGAAATATGTTGCCCATAGCTTCACATGTTTCAGTTAAATATTTTTGCAGACTTGGATGGTGGTAAAATTAATCAGGAGATTGGTCAAAATGCAAGTTTGTTGATATAGCTGCCTGGTGTGACATAATCAGTTCCTGGATAATGTGCAGTGCTGGAATTTCCAGACTTGCCTGTTATTGATTTGAACCAGGTTCCAAAATGAGTAACCGTTGACTCTAACCTTGAGAGCCAAAAAAGTTTTTACCACAATGTGGCGCAGGAAGGTATTTTCTTTCATGATCAAGAATAACATTGTTTTACAACTATTTGAATATGGATAAATCTATCTTAAGTGAAGAATAATTCCAGATGGACACTAAATATCAGTGGTTAGGAAATTCTATAGTTTATTATTGAAATCCAAAAACACTACTGATTAAATTAAAGGGTCCAGTATTTGTATCACTGCCTTAATGTTTTGACTCCATTCTATTGCTACATATCTGCAAGCACAGAAAAAAAACTTATTTTCCAAAGAAAACATGATGAATACATAATTTATTTAGAGCAAATCCTCTTTCAGTTTAACAAGTTTTAGATTCAGTCAACCTCAGGTCGAGCACAGGCCCAGGAAAAATTCAGTGGCTGTATTTTGAAAGACAGTGGTCCACTTTGTGTTTGACAGCATAAATAATTTAAACATGACAGACCATTTAAAATAGTCTGTGGATGTTGAGGGGTTAATGTTTGGTTGTCTTTTCTTACGTAAGCCCAACCTGGCTATCGTACCTCTTTGTACCTTTTTGTTAGTTCAATACCTTTTGATGTCTGTGACCCTTTTCCCCTATTGGCTCATTTTGGCTATACGCCAGCTTCAGCTTTTAAAAACACACAGAGAGTCAAAATTTTTGTCACACTGATTGACTAATGACTGTCAGTGGTCTACACCATCGTGTCTTCATCTTTCTCATCTGCTGGAGTACTGGACAGAAAATAGAAATAACTCATCGTTGTCTCTGTTAGTTTATCACTGCATTTGTATTGAAAGAGGCAGTAGCACTATATTTTCAAAATGCGAAAACTGGAGTTGAGAGCTGTGTTACTGCTGTGCTGCTCAGTAATATGTGTTTCTAGCATGAGAAGAGATTACTTTTTCAGGATAGAGGAGGTGTCTTGGAACTATGCACCAAGTGGGATGAACATCATTCAGAACCGCTCAATTCAGGATGATGAGTAAGTTCACATACCACACTGTCTTGACTATATTTAAGCATAGTTTTTTTTGGTATTATTTGTCTATGCTTAATTACTGTTAGAGCATCCTAGTATACTGCAGAACGTGGTGTCATTTCCATGAACCATGTTTGATTTTAATGGATCAAAGTGCTGATGAGATATGGACTCAAACTTTGGTTCTGATTGGTTCTGATTGACATCTGCTTTTAAAAATTCAGAATTCATATCAAAACCCTTGGGATGCTTGGTCTGATGATCATCTGAGCTAGTTTGAGTGAATGTTGGAAAAAATGGAGACACAAAAAATATTTTAAACCTTCATAAAATCCAATATTACTGAAGGTTATTTCACATGATGCCTTAAATACAGCTTAAAATTAAAAAAATACATGCATAAAGGTACTTCTATATTTTAACCACTGGTGGTACTATTGTATTTGAGGAGTAGAGACCAAGTTGCTTAACACTTCCTTCTCTCAAATCCAGTTCTCCTAGAACTTTCATGACAATTAGCCAATCAGTGTTTCAAGGCCCTTGTTTTTGTGATGAATCACCACTTTGCTTGCCAGGATGTTTAAATAAAAAGTTGTGATTGTCCTTCTAGTTATTATGCCTATGCTGGAAAGAGCTTATTAGAAAATAATAAAAACCTAGGGGGAACTTTTAAAGTTAAAGTCAAAATAAAGTTCACCCCCATATAATTTGTTTCCTCCTCTTAACTAAAGGAAAGAAAGTCACAAGGAAAACTGGTCACAATAGTTTGTGAAACTCCTTGAATGAATGATGATTTCTGGACAGAGATTTTAGTTTTCAAAAGTTTTTTTTCTGGGATTTCAGCCATCACATGCTAAATGCCATCCATTTCCATTATATTCAACACAAGACAGACATTTTCTACTGCTGATATCTCCAAAACACAGTAGCTCATACCAACACAATGTAAATGGAAACAGCCTACGTGATTAGTAGACACACAATTTGTTTCCTTTCTGTCTGTATCTCTTTGCAGAGATGCCTCAGTCTTTTTGGCAAAAGGTCCCCAGCGTATCGGCTCCATCTACAAGAAGGCTGTTTATAAGCAGTACAGCGACGCCACCTACAGAACAGAGGTGACGAAGCCAGCCTGGCTGGGTTACCTCGGACCTCTGTTGATGGCGGAGGAGGGAGACACAGTTTTCATTCACCTAAAAAACTCAGCATCCAGACCTTTCAGCATCCACCCACATGGATTTAACTACAGCAAAGGCAATGAGGGTGAGAAAAAAACCCAAACTGATGAAATATCAGAGATATTTTGTTAGTTTTATGAATACATAACTCTGTGTGTGGTTTCCCACAGGAGCCCTATATCCAGATGGCACAAGTCCCTTGTTGAAGAGGGACGACTCAGTCGCTCCTGGTGCAATGATGATCTATGAGTGGACCCTCCCAGAATCCCACAGCCCAGTATCTGAGGACAATAACTGCATGACCAGGTTCTACCACTCCCACGTTACTCCACCAAGAGATATCAACTCAGGGCTGATAGGACCCCTTCTCACCTGTAAGAAAGGTACTGTTTAAAGCATACCATATCCAGTGGAAAGGAAATTCTTTTGGGATGCTTTTCAAAGGCATTGTTGAGATATTTAACTTTTTTTTTTTTTTTTTTTTCAACTTGTGACATTTCTATCATTTTAATCCACAGTGTTTTGGAGAGAAATAATGTACTTTCATGCCATCAAAATAGTATGACAACTATAGCTACTGTTTCCCATGTAGATAAATGCTTGTGATAGAAAAAAAATCATGTAATAAAATATGCTACTTCATTACACGTGAAAATCATTCAAGAAGAGTAAAAATGAAAATTATAATCGGCTGCAAGTCAAAATGGTTCAATGTTAAATTGTTGATGTCTAAATAAAAAAATATTCATGCATATCTGTAACATAGACAGAGTTCCTTCTCCCTGATAATTAGTCATTTCATTTTAATACGTTGGGACATGTCACTCACTGCATTTTCACAGGTAATGTAAATGTAATGGAGAATTTCACCTAAGTACCATGAAGCCAAAAAAAAGGGCAAAGTCTTATGCCTTTCGGATTTTATTAAACAAATCAAAAGCTAATCTCTTAGCTGTCACAACATGTTATCTCCTCTTCTTTTGCTCTGCAGGAACTCTGGATATAGATGGCGACAGGGCAGTAGACTACACGTATGCTTTGTTGTTTATGGTGTCAGATGAGAACTTCAGTTGGTATCTGGATGACAACATCAGGACATACATCACCAATCCTGCAAGAGACCTGAAGGAGGATGAAGATTTCATTGAGAGTAACAAGATGCATGGTAAGGGGGGGATCATTACTTACACACACACACACACACGCACGCACACACACACACACACACACACAGACACACACGCAGATACACACGTGTGTGCTTGTGAATAAACAAATACACTATTTAACACTGCGTATCTGTGTTATAGGAATAAATGGTTTTCTGTATGGTAATCTACCCGGACTGAGCATGTGCCAAGGCAACAGGATCAATTGGCACATGATAGGCTTAGGAAATGAGGTAACAATAATCATAACTATAAACCAAACAACCTGAGTCTGCAGGGACTTTTTGCAGGGAATTTTAGGGCCACGGTGAAATTTCAGTGGAACATAATTTCCTACAGTTTGCAAATAAACAAAATGTAATCATGTATATTGTAAATAAACCTGTTTACATCATTTTTACACATTTTTTTCTACCTATAATCATATCAATGATAATTTGAGAAAAGATATTCAAGTGAAAAAAAAAAACATGAAAAAAAGTTGCTTGTACCTTATTTGAACTGAAAATGTGATTTACATAAGCACAAATAATTCTGATGCAATCTATTTATAGGTGGACATGCACTCAGTTCATTTCCATGGCCAGATCCTGACCACTCTGAACCACCACACAGACTTGGTCAATCTTTTCCCGGCCTCCAGCGCTACTGCTGGAATGGTGGCTGACAACCCCGGGCACTGGCTGCTAACGTGCACTGTCAATGACCATCTGATGGGTGAGATCACTTACTCCAGACTCAATATAAGGCTGATCTCTCCATCAACCTGATGGAGCTTGATTCAAGACAAGACTATTGAGACCCCTTTTGCTAATATTCACAGTTTTTTTGTGTGTTTCTGTTTGTGGTTGAATTTAGCTGGAATGCAGGCTCTATTTGAGATCAAGAAGTGTTTCCCCCATGTCCATAAACCCCGGCCTTACGGTGAGCTCAGACAGTACTTCATTGCTGCTGAAGAAGAGGTCTGGGACTATGCTCCTACAGTGCCTAGTGATAGGTTGGTTACTCCTGATATCCACACACAAAGTCACACAGAAATTATGCCAGTTTTTCTTTTGAAATCTAACCCAACTTATATCTGAACTTTTTCATGTGGACAGTGAGGCAAAAACATTTGTAACCAAAGGTCCAAACCGCATTGGAAGCCGTTATAAGAAGGTTCGCTATGTGGAGTACACCGATAAAACCTTCACAACAAAAATGCTACGCAGCCCAGAGGAAAAACATCTTGGAATCCTGGGTAATCATACCTGGATTATTATTCTTTTTCTTGTTCTTTGGCCCAATCCCTTTTCTGGTTGCACGAATAGATTAATCTGCCAAATCTCCTCCAACTCCACAAGTTGTACTTGAGTATTTGTTTGCTAACTTAAAGTTTGTTCTGTATGTTAAATATTACCCAATTAGTAAGTCAGCTATCATCTGAATTATTGTTCTGAGACTTTGATTATATTTAAGACTTCTTTAATTTGACTACTCTCAGATTCTGTGTTAGATTTAAGGTGCAGCACAGATGTTTGTAGCTTTTTTATTAGTTCTAGAGACTGGTATAAGAAGTACTCAGAGGTTATACATAAAAGTAGAAGTACCTGTGCGTAAAAGTACTTCTAAAAGTTACAAATTGTAGTCCAATAGAAATATAGAATAGTAGAAAAAGAAAATACTCAATTAAAGACAACTACAGAACATGAGCACAGATTATGGCAACATTTCTGAAACTTGACATATTTTGACGGATTGTAAATGCTCTGCAGACTTTTATAGCACAAAAATGTGCACAAAAATTTAGTCTTAGTTTCTAGAAAGATATGTATAAAACTGCCACTGTGCCTGATACTGATACTACAAGACAACCCTTCTTCTACTTGAGCCACAGCCACTGTTTTTAGTTGTGTTGATAATCCTCTATTGTCTTGTGATGATTTCTTAATTTTCCTGATTTTGAAAACTGTTTGTTTGAACCATCTAATGGGCCTTTGATCTAAATTTTCAACAACCATTTTGTGTGTTTGTCTTTGTTTGTTGGTGTTCCTCAATGTCTCCAGGTCCTGTGCTGCGTGCTGAGGAGAAAGACACTATTAACGTGATGTTTATGAATAAAGCCAGCCGCCCTTATTCAATTCAGCCCCATGGAGTACAGTACAGTATAGAACAGGATGGGACGCTCTACTACAACGAGCTGGAAGGTTATTATATGCACAAAATACAGTGATCAGTTTACCAGATAAATCTTTATGTTTTTCTAATATTTACCACATTCATCTGAAATCCTCACTCTTCTTTCTGTTAGAATCACACACAGAAAAGAAACTACGGGAGCTCAAGAAACAGCCAAGTAAGTTAGAATCTGTATGAAGATGACCGGTTAGAACATTTTTCATAAGATTTATTCCTTTACTCATTAATGATAACTCTTTTTCTGTGTAATTGTATTTCTGCAGGAATTGTGACTCCTCCCCCCGCTGCTCTCGTCAGACCTGGGACAGTGTACAGCTATGAGTGGTCTGTACCTGTGGATGCTGGTCCCGTACAGGGAGAGGCTGACTGTCTGACTTATCTTTACTATTCTGCTGTGAATCCTATTAAAGACACCACCTCTGGGCTGGTTGGGCCTCTTCTCATCTGTCGACCTGGATCGCTGAAGAAAGGACAACAGGTAAAAGAAGAGAGGGACTAAATCAGATGCTTCATATTAAAATTACTTTTGCAAGTTGAGTGCCATTTACTGGGGCATTTTCTGTCCAAATTTGTAGCATCTGGGTGATGAGATGGTTAGCAACGTTGCATCGCAGTGAGCAGTTTCTGTTGCAAACCTGCTGATCAGCTGTGGTTTGTCTGTGTGTTGTGTTCAAAGACATCCATGTTGATGTTTTCTGAACTGTCCAAAGGTGGGATCATGAAGAGATGTGCTGTGATTTGTCCAAGGTGTACACCACCTTTTTCCCAGTGCCAGTTGTGACCCCCCCCCCAAAAAAAAATTACCCAGTTTATCAATGAAACCCTAATTTGACATGTTATGCTTGTTTTATCTCTCGTTTCATGTAGAAAAACTATAACAAAGAGTATCACCTCATGGCCACAGTGTTTGATGAGAACCTCAGCTGGTATTTGGATGAAAACATTCGGACTTTCACCACTGCTCCCAACACCGTCAACAAGGAGGATGAAGGCTTCATGGAGAGCAACAAAATGCATGGTGTGTAATTTCACACATAATGTGTGCTTTAAAGAGAAGTCAAGGCTAATTTTATTTATATAGCCCAAACATAATTGTGGTCTTAATGGGCTTTAAAATTTCAAAGAAATAATATAGGTACATTCTTACACTGTAATCAATTTGCATAAAAAGAGGAAATAACACATAAAGTAATAAATAGAATGGAAATTAAATGACAGTGAAAAACCAGGAAAAACCATTAGTATTTTTAATCACATGAACATGTGTCAATTATTGTACACTAACTGTACATAGCTCACTGTTCATACTGTCAATTCTGTTTATTCTGTTTATACTGCCATATACAGATTTTTTTTTTTATATACTTTTTTATCTTCTACTTTATATTTACTTCATATTTATTGCTGTTTTGCACCAAGAGGGAGAACACTATTTCAATTCTGTGTATGTCCTGCACATACGGCAGCATTGACAATAAAAGTTGACTTGACTTGATGTGAACAAGGAAGACCAGACAATAAAATATGAAAATAGTTTAACCTGGAGGTGACAAATACATTTATTACAATTTCAGCATTGGAAAAGAAAGAGATGAATTAGATGGAAATGAAATGTGCCCGGAGGGAAAGAATGATGATCTGGTAAATTCTTTGAAGTGACGATATAAATAACAGTAAAAAAAAAATTACACCAAGGATTTTGACTCTGTCACTCAGAGATATGACCCAAGTGTTGAGATCAGTTTATATCAGAATTTAAAAGAACTTAACTGTTGCAATAATTCAAAGGTTTTTCTGATTTGTTGGACCATATTTAACACAAGCCTTTCTTGTTGTATCTCTGTGACTTTCTTTTAGCCATCAATGGGTTTGTCTACAATAACCTCCCAGGCCTGACCATGTGTAAGGGGGATAAAATCACATGGCACCTGTCAGGGCTGGGTTCAGAGAGCGACATCGTGAGCCTTTACTTCCAGGGCAACCGCTTCCTCTACCAACAGAACAGACGAGACACCATCAGTGTTTTCCCTCACATCTCACACACAGTCACCATGGAGCCGGACAGCATGGGTATGAGGGTTTCTTTTGCTCAGGCTCCACCATGCACACGACATAAAACATCTGCAGCACACTTAGAAAGACTTTTTTTGAAAAGATGATGAGGGTGTGCATCACATGTTACAGTCAGGATACATCAAGAAAACACAATATGTAACAGAAGGAATAGCAAAATATATGAAGCATTAACTCTGCTTAACTCCAAAGCACAACTGGCAAGACGACTGAAAACCAGGTTTAACTATTTTTGCATTAATACTTAATACTAAAGGATGAGTTACGTCAAACGTAATGTTTGTGTGGGTTTTAGGAAAGTTTGAAGTCGTGTCTGCTACAGTGGATCATTATCGTCATGGAATGCGAGCCAACTACTTGGTGGAAAAGTGCGGTATGTTTCAGCGCCAGGGAGAGGTGATGCTCCATTCAAAAACCTACTACATCGCTGCCATGGAAATGGACTGGGACTACTCTCCAAACCGTACCTTTGAGGCAGAAATGTTCCTTGGGCATGAAGAGAAGTAATACCTTTTTTTAATTAAAAAAAATAAAATAAAATTGACTGCAGTTCAGCTCATCCATATATTTATAAAAAGTCCCTGCTGCACTTTAAACCTTATCAATCATTCGAGGTCAAATAAATAATTTCCCTCAGTGTCATACAGCACATGAGTGTCACGCTGCAGTTTTAGTCAACACTTTAGAGTTGTATCTAGAGTCATTACATCATCCTGCTCCCTTGAATGTTCACAAGAGCAACATAAGGTGTAATTCTGCAGATCAACTTGTCTCAGATAAGCCCAGCATTTCCTGAAGTAGTAAAGCAACAAAATAGTTATCATTGGTTATTTTGAATCGGTGACCAGTAACAAATGATTTCCTTTTATTGCAGTCCTGCCCTTGTCTTTGTAGACCCAAGTGGTGGGTTTATAGGCTCTCGTTACACGAAGGTTGTCTACCGACAGTTCACCAACGACAAGTTTGTCAAGCAGGTGGAAAGAGCAGCGGATGTGGAACACCTCGGCATTATGGGTAAGCTGTGAGGACAGCAGTGAAATGTGTTAATTCATGTTTGTCAGTGTAAACTTGCTCTGACGATATGTGAGGCCCCTCATTGGTCCTCCTGTAGAAATATGATTTTGTGTCTCTTTAAGTTAGAGAAATTTTGTATTATTTTATGTATCTAATATCTCTCCTTTTGGCTGATTTGTCCAATCTAGCTTATCTTGTGTCAAATGATTTGTACCATGTTAAGTTACTTTACATCCATTGGTAGCCATTTTGTGTTGTTTCTTGATTGTTTTCAATGTTAGTTTATTTTGTGGTCTAATTCAAGTTGTTTTGCATTTCTGCTAATTCTAAACACTCACATTTTATTTTTCAGTCATGTTTTTCATTTTATTCTTCACTTTATTTCTTTTTGGGGGTTGTTATATGAGTTATTCTGATACAGCTGGTAATAAAACGGAATCCTTTTCTCTTAGGTCCAATGATTCATGCTGATGTGGGTGACAAAGTTAAAGTGGTTTTTAAGAATATGGCAACCAGACCTTATTCTATCCATGCCCACGGTGTTAAGACAGAAAGTCCTGATGTCTACCAAACTAAACCAGGTACAGGAATGTTTTTTAAATTGGTTTTCAGTTAGTTTTCATTCCATATTGTTGCAACTTTTCTATGTCTTTGGAAATGCTTTTGAGTCTTTAGCTGATTAAGGACAAATTAAAGCATTTGTTGCTTTATTTTTCAAAGGGTATTACCATTCAGCTTTACTGAATTGTATGCATCTTTTTAACATATGTATGAAAGATAAAAATCCTTTAGAAAAAATCTGTCTGTCACAGGTGAAACTCACACATACACCTGGTATGTCAACAAGAATACAGGACCAACCGCGGAGCAAGAGGAGTGCTCTGTTTCTGCATACTACTCTGCTGTAGATGTCACAAAGGTACACCGCTTTAGACTAGAACAAACAAAAACCACGCACAAGTCATCACACTAATGGAAATGTTTTGTCTTTGCCTGTCAGGACCTTTACAGCGGGCTGATTGGTCCATTAGTGATCTGCCGTCGTAGCTGGGCCAGGTGAGTGTTTCTGATGTCTACGCGTTGGCCGAAGACTTTAAGTTATCTTTAACTTTAGAATTATTTTTCTTTATACTTTAAATGTCTTACACCGAAACGCCATAACTATAACAGAACTGTGCTGCTTTCAGGAGCCTTGGACTGAAAAAGGAAGTTGAAGAGTTTGCGCTGCTTTTCATGGTCTTTGATGAGAACGAAAGCTGGTAAGTTTCTAGATAATTGTCAAAACACTGAATGTTTGGACACTTCACTGAAGTTACAAATGAAGCAAAGGTGGCTTAATTGCATCTAACCATGAAATTGTTGTAGAAATTGTTACACTTGTTGCACTGTTATTTGCAGTGGTAATAAATCAGATCTGAATGAGTGCCAAAAGGAGAAATCTGAGTTAATCTCACAGGTTCAGACCTTATTTCAGCATTTTGTCATCCTCAGAATAATATGTTATACAATATGCTCTATAAACACACATATTGTACTACTGATGTTCACAGATGATTACAATGTAACCTTAATTTTCCTGCAGCATTTTCACAAACAAACATTAAAGAGCTCTGTTTCACTCATACTCCAGGTATCTGGATAAAAATATCAAGACACACATAAGCAACCCTCGCCCGAATCTGAAGGATGATGAAACCTTTATAGAGAGCAACAAGATGCACGGTGAGATGAGCACATGCAGAAATCTCAAACTGCCATTTTGACTGAAGGATCCATTCATAGAAACTCTCTCAGACCAAGACGTCCTGGATGTTCTTGAATAAATGAAGTGAAAAGCCCTGAAATTTCAAACATTAGAATCCTAAAACTCTTCTTCAAATATGTTGCAGGTTTGGCCTTGATCATTTTTACTATTCTTTCCAATCTTGACCAAAAGCTGTTTTATTTATTTTTACTGGATTGGCTTGTTGTTGTTTGTGTTGACCATAAAAATCCCCATGATAGTGAACAGTTATTCCTGAAAATTGTACAGTTATTGACCAAAGAATTAGAAAATATTCACTTTCAAGACCTATATCTCCAGATAATTTTACTTTTTTTTCAACCAAACTTTCTGTGAAGCATTAATTTGGACCTATTTTTATTTGAGCAATTGATATTCTTAAAGATATTTTAAGGGATTGATTCCCAAATAAACTTTATTTCCAAAGATGCTTTTTGTTACAAGACATTGCATATATGGAGAACTGAAAATTCCTCACACTTTCTGCTGTAACATCACATCCAATGGTGTCGTTTAATGAGTAAGCAATCCCATTCCTGTGCAACACACCAGTTTATCATTCAGTTCTGGAAAATTACAGCCTGTAACAGTTTATTTGTCTTGTTGCAAAATAGATAGTTATCTCATCTGGACAAAACATTTACTCTAGTTCCTTGCGCAATGCAATTTCAATCTTTTCGGTGATCATTTCTGATGCCATGAATTATGCAATAAGTACTAAATGTGAACCTAAAGAAAACTTTCACATCAAGTTTTCAAGAAAATCCACTGCATGAACTGAGAGGGAAAGGTGAGCTTTTATGGAAGTAAAAGATATTGTGAAGATATTCTCATGGCTTCTTCTTTATATAAGAAAATGTATCAGCTAAACATTTCTTGACAAAGTTTATTTGCTGAAATGCTTTTCTGTGTGTTTTTGTGCAGCCATAAATGGTTATGTTTATGGTAACCTGAATGGCTTGAACATGGAGGCGGGTGATAAGGTGTACTGGTACCTGATGGGAATGGGCAATGAAGTGGATATACACACTGTGCACTGGCATGGCCATAGTGTGGAATACAAGGTATATGAAACAAACAAATAAATGCTGCATAGGGTCCTCCAACACAATTATCAATAGGATAAAAAAATGACCCTCCATAATTCTTTTTATTCTAAAGGTGGGTGGAGGTCGTCACCGTGTCGACTCATACGAACTGTTTCCAGCCATCTTCCAGGTAAAACATCAGAAACTCCACTTCAAATTGTTTTAGTTTGTTTGAGAGAATTAGTCGTTGTTTTCTCTTTATCTTTTGTTTCCTTCAGTGAATGCTGTATTTCATTTCCTGTAATATCCTCTTTCATGTAACCTCTACAAAGATATATCATGAAGGCAACAAAATCCAAAATAATTACAAACAAGCGATTCATATTTTTTTCAAATACCGATGAGACGTTGTCCCAGCACTTTTACCAGGTTGCGTTATGTTCTTCTTCCTTTCCAGACAGTAAAGATGCGCCCTCAGTATCCCGGCACTTGGCTGCTCCACTGTCACGTCACCGACCACATTAAAGCTGGAATGGAGACGACGTATACTGTGACTGAAAAAGGTAAGGAAGACATGAAGACAAATTCAGACATACAGATAAAAATGGTGAGGTTGAATATCTTTTTTTTTTTCCTTTAACAGTATCGAGGAGAGGCTGAACTGCTGAGTAAAACGGACCCAGATAGAAACTTTAATGTTACTTTCTGTGCCTAACTAGCTGAATGCCCACTTAGAAAAATCTGTTTAACATGAATAGCTACTGGCAGAAACTATACACAAAATTAATCAGTCATTTTATATTAAAATGTGTGTTTTTAAGTATCTGTTTTGATATTTTACAAATGATAGTAACTACTGCCAAACTACTGGAAAAAGGAAATACTAATAAATAACATATATAAAATGCAAAGGAATTCTTTGAATTTTGTCTGTATTTTGCAGTGATATGTAGATGTTTTTGATTAATCATCTATCCATACATCCATACATCCATCCTTGATTTGGTGTAATCTTCATGCTTTTATGTTTTGTGAGTATTCGCACCAAGTTCGTCTTTTCTAAATTCTCATTATTCAAAAGAGACATTTACATGCAGCTGAGGTTGTTTTTTGTTGAGGGATAAAGTTTGGAGTTGCCTTTAGAGAAATAGATTATGCAGTATACAACAACAACAACAACAACAAAAACGTATTTACAATGCTGTGGTTATAATACCAAATCTCTACAGGTGTGTTCAATAAGATGCCCTAAAGACTTCAGTTTTAAGTCTGTAGTGTTGCTCTAATCCACCACAAGATGGCAGAAAGGGCATTTAAATGCAAACAGGAATTTGACAGCAGCAGTTTGACCTGGCAGCTTTACTACAGTCTCAGGTCCATGTGAAGCAGCTCAGACGATGCAGACATGCCTTTTTGTGGCTGGACGATCCTATCTGGTGTGATGGTTTCACATCCTATAACCATGTATTCAGTACATGTATTTAATATAAAGGCACAGCGGTAACCCAGAGTTTCCTGTTTACATGAAACAGATGATGCTTTTCTGCTTAAGATGCATACGCACGGCTGAAAATAGTGGTGGCCTGGTATGGTGGCAATGAAGGCAGGATATGATACAAAAAATAAACTCCAGTGTACCTTGAAGATGGCTGATGAGACCCCTTGTGTATTTGTAATGATGACTGTTTTTTGGACTGATATCTATACTGTGTCAATTTGGACATATCAACAATGTTGTTAAACAAGTGGAAATCTATGTATAGGCTGGAAAAAACTGAGGAAGTAACTTTAACTAGTTACACACAATGCAAGGCAAGGCAAGCTTATTTGTATAGCACAATTCAACAACAAGATGATTCAAAGTGCTTTACAGAGACTTTAAAACAGTAGAAATAAAAAGAATGATTTAAAATTTAAACAAAAAAGAAAGAAATGAGAACAATAGATAAAAATTAGATAAAATCAGTGGTTAAAATGTGATTAAGTTTTGAAACTCAAGCTTTAGATTTGGAGCTTTATTCAAATGCAGTTGAAAATAGGTGTGTCTTGGACCTGGACTTAACACAAGATTGATGTGAATTCCCTGGAAAATGACGTGCTCTATTTGCACAAACACACATTTTCTAGACTTAAAGGGGAACTCCGGGGCATTTGAAGCGCATTTCCATTGCTAGAGGTTGTCAAATACTGATAGTAGGACACAGACAGGTGCAAATCTGCGCTCCCTGTGTGGAGATAGCGCTGTTCGCTCAGCCTGTCATGTGAGGCTAATACGTGGTGGCTAAGGGGCAAGCGCTAACCCTTCCACGTAAAACAACAACTTGCACACTGCAGAAACGTGACGTCACACCATTTTATAAACCATCCGACAATAAAGTCACAAGCCTTACGATCAAAACCATATGCATGGTTCTCACATTGCTGGCATCGGGACGTTACAAAACAACTTTATAAACAGCATGTAACTCACCGGTTAGTTGTACGCTCGCGCATGTGAAAGCCCAAAAGAGTCGATGGACGATAATCACATATACAAAACAATTATTTTCTCTAGAAAAACTGCGTTCAAGTATTTAAAACATTACAACAATACATGCCCAGTAATATTGTTGTAATGTTTTAAATACTTGAACGCAGTTTTTCTAGAGAAGATAATTGCTTTGTATATGGGAGTTTCGTCCATTGACTCTTTTGGACTTTCACATGCGCGAGCCTACAACCAGCCGGTGAGTTACATGCTGTTTATAAAGTTGTTTTGTAACGTCCCGATGCCAGTAATGTAAGAACCATGCATATGGTTTTGATGGTAAGGCTTGTGACTTTATTGTCGGATGGTTTATAAAGTGGTCTGACGTTTCTGCAGTGTGCAAGTTGTTGTTTTACGTGGAAGGGTTAGCATTTGCCCCTTAGCCACCACGTATTAGCCTCGCATGACAGGCTGTGCGAACAGCGCGATCTCCACACAGGGAGCGCAGATTTGCACCTGTCTGTGTCCTACCGTCAGTATTTGACAACCTCTAGCAATGGAAATGCGCTTCAAATGCCCCGGAGTTCCCCTTTAATACCAGGGGCTTGGACAGGTAACGTTTGTACCTTGTCGATCAAATATGTAATTTGTATGCAAGCCCACATGCATATGTGAAAATGTGAGAGCGGTTGTGTTAAAAGAGACGTTAAACGCAGAGATCCCTTTGTGAGAAAGTGAAGTAAGCAAGTTATGTGGATTTATTTAGCATCTTTCTCAGATAAAAATCATAAAGGGCTTTACAATAAATACTAAACATGAAATTAAACCATTCAATAAAAAGACAATAAATGACTTAAAAACCCTATCTAACTAAAAACTAAAAAAAAGAGTCACCGACTTGATGGTCTGCATGAGGACAGAAAACTAATGACGAGACAAAATATAACTGCTTTCAAAGCCCACAAGGTAGTTTTGGTGATGCAGACACCTTAGATACACCAGTTTATTAGATTCCTGTCACATGATACAACTCAACTCGACTTTCTCTCTTCTTTAGAAACTTAAGTTTTGAGTTTCCAAACAAAGAGTTAAAGTGAGGATATACGGCAGGCAACATTGTTTGGGAAAAAAATCATTGCAAGAGTCATCAAATGTTGTGCTGTTCAAGTCGTGTCTATGGGCTCAAGACCATTTTATGAAAGGTCTGGATTTGTTGTGGTTTCCTCTCAGTCTCAGACAGACAGAACTTCAGATTAGATTTCAGGACAGGTCAAGACCTCAACTAGTCATCACTGTAGTTATTTCTTCCTGTTCTACACGCAACTAAAAGTTTGACTTGTACCTTGTTGTTTTATATTTATTTGTTTGTTGTTGTTTCCTTCTTGATAGCTGTTGGTGTTATGATTCTTTTCTGTGATTTGTGGTCCATCAGATTTAAGACAAAAATAATTATTTGGTGTTCATGTGTGAAATGAGCTTCACTTTGGCCAGAAAACTAATGACAACATAATTTGATGACAGAGTACTGCTATCACCACTTCTTTGCTTGGCCACAAGAAAAACAAATCGAATACATAAATCAAACTTTTCATATCATTAAATGTTAGCAATTGTGTGCTTTGAGTGTCCTGAACTTCTCAACGTTGTGTCATTCGATCTTTCCCAAGAAAAAACACACATCTGCTCACAATTTCCATGGAAGTTAAAGCACCTCAAGTATTGTTATTTCAGGGTTCAGGCAAGAAATGTTGTCTGGTTAACATGGTTTAAATATTTGCTGTGCAATACAGAACTCAAATCTTAAATAAATTCATCAGTCGTCCCTGTTAGTTTTGACATGTTCTCACCGTACTTTGGTTTTGGTTAAGCCTCTGTCTTGCTGTAAGTGGTCCTGACGACAACACTTGCATGTGCATACCAACAGTGTCACTACAGTAGCATTGAGCTCCTGTGTCCCACCCCAAGTTGTTATACT
Source organism: Odontesthes bonariensis (assembly GCF_027942865.1). Classification (NCBI taxonomy): domain Eukaryota; kingdom Metazoa; phylum Chordata; class Actinopteri; order Atheriniformes; family Atherinopsidae; genus Odontesthes; species Odontesthes bonariensis. The sequence goes on along the minus strand of NC_134520.1, from coordinate 29,673,756 downwards.
TACACAAAAAATAAGTTTAACCTATTTTTACTCAGAACAGAATGTGAACTTCCACAGTGCAATGGCCGCTCTCGTCTTTTCAGGTAGACTTGTGGGAAGTTTGACTTCGCCGCCTCCAAATAAGTAGGGTCACATTGAATCGAAACGTACCATTCATTGGAAAATAGTCATGAGGTCTTTGAGTCTATCGGTATTCAACTGAGCGGTGGAGTTTGGTGCCACTTGGAGCAGTGAGTGCACAAGTACTGATCGGAAACAAAACTTTTCCTTATTAGACTAAATGTCACCACATAGCCAGCACACCAATACTCCTGCATGCTGTTGTTCCAGGAGTCGACAGCTACAGAGAAAAACAATTGAAAAAGCAGCTTGGGAAAACAAGCAAAGATGCAATCAGTCATTTCAGATGTTCCAGACTCAGATCATATGTTCAAAATCATTTGGAAATTAACTATGCAGTTTGACAGGCTTCTGAAGTTTTTAGGAAGGTTTTTCATCGGTGAAGGGAAATGAGATTGTGAATTTTCTAATTTTTCCAAACATAGAATCAAACAACAAACACACCCACAAAGCTACACACACCAACTCTATCTCTCAAACACACACGATACAGAGTGCAGTGCAGGTCTAAGCAGCTGCCTGCAGTACTCCATTTGCTGGCAATGAAATAGAATTTAGAAGATTCAGACCATGAAATGTGGGCAGTAATAGCAGCTCTGATCTAAACATGCTCAGAATCTCAATTTTGTGGCAACAACTCTGTTCCATTCAGCCAGTGACCTGACACTGGACTCCACATTTTGGGGTGGCTTTCCCCCAGAATGTTGTTCTTTGTAGCTGTGTTGACATTAGCTGATCAAGGCACAGCTGTCCAACTGATGCGGCTCATTTAATGCTGGAGGACACAGTTTTACCAAAAAATAAGCTGTAATAAAGTTATACTAGTGATTTACAAGGTTCTGATGTTTGAGTCATTTTCAGTCTCTTTTTCATCCTTCTATTCTTGGAGTATAAAGAGGGCAATAATGACTTTATATATAAAAACCCACCATCACATGTATGTTTTTTTTGAGAGGGGCTGCCAGCTAAAAAGATAAAAAAGGCAAGTTAATCAGAAAGCCACATTAAATACCTATAAACCACGTAGATATCAAAGAGTGTAAAAAGGACACACTTATTATAATCGAACGTATAAGGAACAAAGAAACACGCCTTCTCACTTCCTCTAACACCACTTGATGAAAGCAGTATTGTTAACTTTTGGAAAACCAGTAATTCTGTAGGTCAATGCACAAGCACCATGGGGCTCCTAAAAACACTGAAATGAATATATGCAGCCTAAAGAACTCAAGTTAAATAAGGACAATTCGCAGCCTAATATACTAGATTGTACCTCCTTTGACAGATTTAAAGTTTAGTTATCATCTCCAATGAGTATACCTGCATGTTTTGGTCGATGCAAACACTCTTATACATTTTGTTGAGTCTCTCTGGCTATTTATGAAGGATGGTAAATATATTCTTATTATGGCTCTTCCTGGACTGCAGGCCTATTACTACTGATTGGCTGCAACATCGGCATGTTGGAAGCAGATGGTTCCTGCAGTCGAATCTCCCTCCCATCCCAGTCTCTCTAGGTAGATTTGACATAAGCTTAATTAATGGACACAGGCATAAATTCCAAATGTAAAACGTAAACTGTCTGGCATTACAAAGGGATTTCTAACCAGAGCTCTCCTTTACTCTCGTCTTTCACACCATCAACTCTGGTTTGGCCCAGTTTCGAGTCATCACCAGAATTCCCATGAAAGAAATATATTCAGATTGGGGTCAGTATCAAACGAGGAATGCAGAATACCACATCTGAAAGCACAACACGTCGAACCTTGAAGAAGATGGTTCACAGCAGCAGAAGACCACACCGGGTGCTACTCCTATCAGGTGACAACAGGAAACTGAGACTACAATTCACACAAGCTCACCAAAGATTGGAAAACGTTGCCTTGTCAGACGAGTCTTGATTATTCTCAAATATAGCTACAACAGCAGTTTTTCAAGAAATACCTACAAAACTTCAAGCATAAGCTTTGAGGACATCATGGTGGTTGCATTTGTATGGACCTACTACATTAGTAAATACTGTAACTTTATGAATTGCTTGTAGTGGTTGTAGAATCAGAAAAAAAGTGAGCACTCAGATCTTTATATGAGTAAATATAGTAGGTGGAAATAGTCACAGCTGCTGACACAGCTCAGTCATATGATAATTTGTCTGAAGAGTAGCAGAAAGAAAACAAGATGGACCCACGGGTCCAAGTGATGGGACAATATCAATTCTTTAAGACAACAACTAAATATACACACACCTCTCCTCATGTACACACCAGCATCATCAACTGGTTTTCACAGACTTCAGTCACTTTCTCAGGTGCTCAGGGAAGTGGTCCTGCTGGTTACTTCCCATCTACCAGGAAGGGTTTGCCAAACAACACGAAAAACATTATCCTTATTTAAAAATGTATATTACAAAACCAAGTTTGCATGAGTTTTTTATTTGGTTTTGGTGTCCTTATTCTTTGTTCAAGTGTCCATGTGCTTTTAGCCCAACGGTGAAACGTGGTATGTGGTGCAGACATGCAATTGTATGAAAATTGTGGCGCATCACCGTGTTCACAGGTAAGCAGTAATTCCTAAAGGATGATTGAAGATGATATAATGATATGAGTATGTTGGTAATTCTTCCCTCCAGAAGAAATGCTAGTAAATCATTTTGAGTGTTAAGCATATTGGTGCAATGAGTTTTCTTAAAAGATTAATTTTAGATAATGGCAAAAAGAGGCAACAAACAAATTGGAGAGATGAGTTTATTTTCACAGGAGTTAGTGCCAGATTGTTACCACCGGGGGACATTTTTTAAGGCACACAAATATTGATTAAAGCACTTTTCCCTTTGGGATTTAACTTTGTTATCCAGAGTTATAGTGTGGCAGATTAAGTTGGAGAAGGAAATGTCTGGGGATGCTAAACACCGGCTGAAATTTAAAACCTTGCTTTTTCTTTTTGGTTTCGGTGCCAACTGGTCATTCTGTCTAGGCTTTAGCTGAGGATATTGATGCATGCAAACATTTCTATCCTCTGTAGTCAAATCTCCTGGTGACAGACAGACACACACACAGACACACACAGACACATCACAAAAGCTGAGAAAAACAACTCTTGTGTTTCTAGATGACCTTGGGTTTGTTTGTTCCTGTCAGGCTCTGGAACAATGTGCAAAAGAATCATGAGGCTTTGCTCTTAAGATTTTTCAGCTACAATATTCAACAGATTAAGATCCCAAATGAATGTGAACATGGAACTCTCTCAGTTGTCTGTATGTGTCTCCACTGAATGGCTAAATGTTCCCTTTTTTCAGTGAGTTCCGAATAAGTTGCCATAGATGATTATAAATATCTCTTCAAACAGGCCAATATTAATGTAGACCCTACTAGGCAGAAGCATCACCTTGTATCTGCTCAACCCTCATTAATCTCTGCCATTTTCCTCAGATATAGTCACTGAGGTCAATGACAAACTTCCAGCTTAACTTTGAATAATTAGGAATTCATTTTAACAAACTCTTTAAAGTTAAAAAGTCATAGACCATTTTCGTCCACTGCACTAAGCTTTATTTAACTCAATGGGACGTATTTGGTACAGAGGATTTGCCTCTTTAAATCCATCAAATAAGGCGGTAAATATTAGAGAGGATTTGATGAACACTGAGCTGAAGAAATAACCTGAAAGTAGATTTAGTTAGGACAGGCTGTGTGGCTGGCCCAAACGACCTGTCTCATACGACCTGTCTCATGAATGATTTGATTCGTTCTGTAGATTGTACGTCCATCAACCTGTGTGTCTGGATAACACACTTACATGATGATATTCTATGAAGTTAGTCTTCTGGTTCTGTAGTAGCACAATTAGCTCAAAGTACTGTAATCCATTTATTTCAATAAATGCCTGTTGCATAAACTATAACTACTTTATGTGGGGAAAAAACAGGCAATTTGTATTTGAGATTATACATGGAATTATTCCAAATGTTTCCTCTTTTCAGCCAACTGCAAACTTTCCTTTAACAATAATGCCTGTTCCCATTCAAGTGATTGATGACGTACACCAAAGCCAAACAACATAAGTGTTGTGACCCAACTGCCTTCCAAAGTCATTGTTGTGCCTAAACTTATTCAGATTTTAAACTTTCAAACTTTACAACATTGTAAAACCTGAAAACTGTAAAAAGTATGTGATATGTATGGGAAGATACAGCTGAAATATGCTTGCATGCAATCCAAAAGAAGGTGCACTTACTTGCCATTTTATTACCTCCACCATGATATTTACAATGGTGGAATACCAATTTCCAGTCTTCGAAGGTACAAACCGTTACAAACCACGCATTGGTTAGCAGAAATCGATGGCCTACAAGGTCAGAAAAAAAGAACACAAAAAGAAAAACAGCAATAGAAAAGAATTGCGCTTTGAAAAATAGTTATAAGGATATGGGATTATGATTGTGACTGAAAGCATCTCTTAACAAATTATGTCAATTTTTATTGATTAATTTTTCACTTTGAATAATTTTCTACAAACCAGTTTTTTATTTTTTGGTGGGAAACAGCAAAAAAAAATACAATTCATTTGGCAAAATCCACAGGTTGCTTTACTTTGTTGGAACTCCACAAAGACTGGTGTCAGCCACATGTTTATCACCGGCAAAAAGCAACAAAGTCTTCACTGTAGGATGGAAATGACATTTAATCAGGTTTAAATGTTCATCACACAACCTTTACATAAAGGTTAAAATGACAAAGAATTTTACTTTCTGTGGAAGCCACCCACGTAAACCCTTTAAACTGCAAATATAAACTTGAAATATGACAGCAGATTAGCCTTCTATTTTCCCCAAACTAGCTGTAAATGTGTAACCTTGATCTGTTGTTAAGCAACTGATCTCATGACAGAATATGTAATTGCTTTGTAACGACAGTGATAGGAATTGCTTTAAAAATTACAACCTTCGCTTTTGTCCTGGTTTCATCGCTTGAGGTTCTTTTTTTCAATAACACACTCTCATACATTTTAGTAACAGTTGTCCTTGAGTCAAGAGTAATCCATTGTGGAGGAGTATAGGGAATAATCAAAAGGTTAATTTGCCCAGTGAAGCTCTGTATTTGCTTATCTCTTGTTTCAATCCGGGCAATCTTTTGATTTCGTTTATTTCCAAACCACAACACAAAGACATTGTTCAAGTCTATGATACAACAACTGGCATTAAAGCCAACATTAGTGTCACTAAGCAGTCTTGTAATACAGGATGTCAAGCTTCTTTCTACGTAATTAGCAAATGCTCCTAAACAGAATGTCTATATGTGCTGTTGAAACCACTTTAAACACTGATGCTAATGTTTTCTGCAAAATAAGCTCTATTAAATTTAAAATATGAAGAAAATTGCTTGAATTCTAACTAGAATTAATAGAATGAAAACAATAATTACTAAAAATGAACTGTCCTGAGATAATTCTGTTGAACTGTACACAAGTTTTACAAAAGCAGATGAAGGCTGAAATGTTAGAGGCACGTTCAGTTAAAGGAACTTTCTAGTAACCTTTGAGAATATCCAACTTGTTACCTGGTGGCATTATTGTTTGACAACACAGGAAATGGGGACTATTTAAAACTAATGAAAGCCAAAGCCAAGGAAAGTAAAAGGGTCGAAATTCAAACAGACAAGACATTAAACTTAGGTGAAAACACATGAGTGGCTGACAAGGTGAAAGGTATGAGGAAAATCAGGATCAGGATCTGACAATAAATCTGACAATAAACAAAGGAAATAGCTACTAATGTAGCTAATGTACGATCACAGGGCAGGTGGCGATGGTTAGCTAACAGAATCCAGGTGTAGACCAACTGAAAGGATATATAGATCATACTAAAACAAAACAAGAATATAACAACACCGAACATAGAGCCTAACATAGAAATGGAAATCAGTTAGATTGGGATCTGCAGTAGAACTAAAAACGGGAGATGCAACTCCTTAAAAACCATTTTTCTACATCTTAAAAGACCTTAAAACAGCTCTGCTAACATTGTACACTGTAAGAAGATAAGTCTTAGCTAACGTGAAGTAAATGCCTGTCTGTTCTGTGCTTGTCTTCTTGGTGTAATGAACCCCTTGGTGCACATATCTGCATGCCAACACATAACAACTTACTATCAATAAAACACAATATCTGTCAAGGATCTCCAAAAGGCTCTTTAAGTCTGAAGATATTGAGATGTAAATCATTAATTTCCCCCTCACATCAAAACCTAATTGAGACTCTTTTAGGATGTCCATTATTCATTTTTTGCACAGCTGTGGTCAAGCTCCAGGCAGGCCGGGATCCAAAGATCAGTGTAATTCCAATATGAGGAATGACGAAGCAATACATCAGCCAGAAGTAATTTTCTTTCAAGGTCCTACAAATAATTATGACACTACTTTCTCCAGCCATCCCTTCATAAGGGCTTACTTCTAAATCACAGCTATAGCGTTACTCCAGTATTACTTCACTTTACCCTAAATAGGTTTCTTTCTAAGAATAATAATGGGCATGAATATAACCTGGTTTCCAATGCGCTGAAAGAGCAAAGTTAAGAAAAATGGTTTATAAACTGACATGCAAGCAATGGTGTTTTTTTTTTTTACCAGGCATGGCTGCATGTGGACACTCACACAGTAGTAACAAACCTGCAATAATGTTTTTTGAGACTTCTCTCTTTACGATTAGACAGCCCATCTGTCATCATTCGTTGTCTTTGGCACAAACATGGAGAGAAATATTGTTGTTGGTAAAACTGTTCTAAGGCTTATTTATCAAAAAGACTTCGAACAATTAAACTGTTTAATGTAATGCTTATGTAGAAGAAGTCATGGTGATATCCTGTCTCTTGTACTAGCTAGCTCAGGTGCATGTCTTCACATCAGTGCGACTTGGTTTCCCAGTAGAATCAGATCCCAGATATCACTTTGACAGGAAGTCGGCTGTGAGCCTGATGCCACTCCTGTGCTCATTCACAATCAGCACCTACTCTATCAGAGTAGCAGTTTTACCCCTCATTATGTGTGGTTTTGCATTACAAAGAATTGACCAAGATGGTATGTAATAAGGCTTTAATAAGACTGACCTGGAAGGATGAGCCTTCATATTAAACACATAAAGCTGATGTTGTGGAGGTTTCAGCATAATTCCCAAGCTTTGTCCTGCTAATCTTTGAGTGACTATTTTTCTACATGGCTAAATTTTATCTAAGTGTCTCAGATCTCTGACTAGAGGTGCTGCTTCCTTCCTACACTTACTGAAGATAATCTTAACAACTTTCTTTCACTAGTTTCAAAATCTAAAAACCTTTAACACTAAATCTCTTTTGTGCTGCTGGTGTCATACAAAAGTAGTTTAAGTCGTAGTCTTGACAAAATGTCCCTTTTTGTCAAATATATCACAGTAGAATTCAAAATTCCTGTCATTTGCCTGCGATAGCTCTGAACAGGAGAGACTTAAGTTAACTTGTGATTATCAAAAGAGTTTGGTATCTGCAGTAACTGTAGTACAATCACTTATTCTATTCGCATTTCACAGGTAATACTAAAAAGACCTATAACTATAATAAACCATAAAAGAATCAAACATATTGACTGTGCTTGACCATAAATATAATCATGAAAAAAAGTAAATTGTATATAAGAGTGAAAATAAAAATCCAAATAATCCAAGTTGAAATCTCACCAGGGCACTATATGTGCAAAATGAAAATGTGAATAAGTATCTCTTGCTTCAAAACATCAAATGCTTTAACCACACTTCTCGTTCTTGACAACAGCTATAATACACAGGTTGGTAATTGGATGTCTGCAACAATAATCAACTTGAAACACTAATATTATCTTGTTCACTTGATGTATAGCACTTTCCTTAAACAGCTCTGCTGGAAGGACAAACTTTGAATCATAAATGTGAAGTCTTTGTGAAGCAATAATTCTCCAAAGCTTGGTGACATAAGGAGGAATGTATGTTTTAAGGCTTGAACACAAAAGCAGACAGCTAAATTAAATTTAACTATTGAATCAATATTGTTTCGGGATATGAATTTGTTTATTAATAGTTCACCTAAAGTTTTGCTCTGAGAGTTGGCAACTTTTACTTGTAACCACTTCCTGCAGACAACCCATCAGACCTAATCCATTCCCTGTCTTTCAGCTTGTCTCTGAAACAAAGAGGATTAGCTCACCTCTGTTCTCCACAATGATCATCTCAAAAAAGGGGACCAGGCTGACTCAGGTGAGCTTTCCGTCCTAAGCTCTGACTGCTGCATGGCCTGACAGCAGCAACTAAATCTGTCGTGCAGCAGCACAAAACCTTGTTCCTCGTTAGCTTGACACACTGCAATGAGAGGCATGACCGGATTTCTCCGAAAGCAAACACCAAGCATCACAAGTCAAGACTGTATGAGACACCTGAGAATTTCCAGCCTGTATTACTTGAGATAAATCACAGTGGCCAGAGGGACATACAAGGACTGTGGTAACAAACTCATGCTGAGCAGTAGCAGAAGAACACACTCAGGACTACTAAACATATTTTTTTACATGCATCTGATTTGTTGTCTTCAAACTTGTTGTTGTGATATTTTTTGGTGGGCTGCTTTTTATTGATATTGGTTGTGCTGAGGGATGTCAGACTGTATGAAGACTAATAATCTTCATCTATTTGGCCTAGCACCTTATACATGTATCACACAGATTTGATTAAATTTACTAAACTAGACACACAAAGAGGGCTTCAGAGGTCCTGCTCTTATATGATCCTTTGTCCTGCAGTACCACTTGTATTGGACACACATGAACACACCACAAAGAGTCATAAATACACGGCCACCATCTTGTCCCTCTTGTCTGAATTTAACAGTAATTGTCGCATTTTGATTGTGCTTTATACAGTCATTAATATGGGCAACGCCCACCTTTTTATTTCTCTCAAAACATTTATATTTGCATGATCACACCACCATTTATATATTTACTTTAAAACTGATTGATTATAATTTTCTACATAGTTTATTAGAATTGTACACAGTTTATTGTTTAAATAACCACCGATTGCTGATCATTGATAGTGAATTTGATAGATTTTATTGTAAAATTAAAAAACTGAGAGCAAGCCTTCACCATCTGTTTTGTTGGTGTCGTATCTGTGTAAGACTGGCACAGACAAACAATCAGACACAAGGCTGACAGTTGTTCAGTTGTCAACTCCTGAGTCATCAGGTGATGAGCTCTCATAAATTCCTTTCATAATTTGATCAAATACTGATAACTGTCCTTGGACACCACTTAAAAATGGTTAATTACGAGACATTCATTAATGCAAATCAGTCAGAATAAGGAAAACAGAGATACAATCAAAATTCAAATGTTTTGCTTCATTATGAGTGGGTCTACTGGACCAATCAAGACTAAGCTTGTTGATACTGTTTGTTTTAAAATAAGGATTAAAGCATATGCTATCAAAAGGTAGAAAAAAAGTCAATGTTACACAAAAAAACTTCCAAAAATAACATCATCAAACAAATCCTAATCGATTATTGTAAAGTACCAGTGGCCAAGTTTGATGCTATTTGCAATGCAGCTCTCTTCATTGGAGATCGAAAGCACTGTTGTCAGCTTAGCCACGACACACTGGAGGAACTTTGAAGATGCAAATCCGTTTTTAAAAGTAGCAAAACTTTGATCACAAATGAAGCTTACTTCTCTGAATATGCACATCATCTCTCTGTGCACCCCAGAACAGCATAATGTATGCTATATATTCAGCTCATGTACATCCTCAACCTTCGACCGGTCAGGAGGATGGTCAGCTGTGGTCTCAGAGGAATTAATTATAAAACCCCTAACAAACAATCTAACATAAACCTGTCAATCTGTCTGCTTGTCTTTCTGATTTGATGCCTGTCTTTCCTCCTCATTAGAGTACAAGATGACTCAAAAGGGCAGAAATGAATGTCATACTAAATTCAGACTTTGTTTATAGTAAAAGGTTCTCCCGCTGCTGCTGTCTACATTCAGATGTGTTGATGCATGGGAATGAACCCTGCTGTGAGGGCTGAGCCTCTGAGAGCCTCTGTGTGTTTTTTTCCCCATTGTACAGAATATCTTTAAACAGTCTGCCATTCTGCCCCTGTTCTCCATAGCCTTGAGTAGTGTTGCAGCCATTGCTTTACTTCATGCCACTTTCTCATTTATATTCACCGAAAACATATGAGGCGTCAAACTTTTGCTCCAAGACGCTCAAACACTGTAATTTTGTTTTTGGAAGATGGAGGGTCTTTGGAGTCCTGTCTTGACAAACCAGACATTATGATAGCAACATGAATACTGAGGTCTCACACTACATTTGTTACGTCTAAACTCCAGGTACTGACTGGTTATCTATTCTGTCCACAGAAAAATGTTCCCCAGATATCCTTTCAAAATTAGAATTTGTATGTCCTGAAGTGTCCTAGGGCATCCCAATTTCTTTGGGTGCCTGAATTTCTTCTTTTTTTGTGGCATCAGGCCAAGATAAATTATGAGTGAACATAGAAGGGCCGGTGCTGCATAATGCAATATGAGGTATGAAGTAGTGCAGTAATATTCTATCAGAACAAATTCCAACTTTTAAATAACCTTTTCTTTTTTGACACAAGCATGTTATGTGAAGTTTCTGATGAACCACAATGGTTCATACATGACTGATATTATTGAGCTTCTTCCTCCTGGTTCTTTATTTGCCCTCATATTTTTAACCATCTTTGAGACTTGCTATGATCCCTTCCAAAATGTTCTGCATAAATATGAAGACATCAACAGATTTTCATGTAATTCCAAGACACAAAGTGCCAAAATACCTTTTAGATTCACAGTTAAATTGAAAGTGAAATTAAAGTATGTTTTCTGTAAGTGGAAGGCAGTCAGATGTGCCCATTTCTTCTTAAATCTGACTTATATGCTTTTGCATTCATGTTTGAGCTTGTTTAAATAAATTGCTGCACCTAATTCCTGTTTTCCTGTGAATATAAAATCACAATTTTTATTAACAAGCTAAAAAAGCAGGCTAGTAAGAGGTTCCTAAAGTAAGAATTCAAAATACAGACCTTAGTGAAGTAATAAACTTGAGAAAAACAGACGTATACAAGAATCTGGCACACAAAGAAAAACTTCAAGTCTCCTTCTGGGTTTCTTCGCATCACAAGCATCTGAACAAACAAAACAGCACAAGCTCACACACAGCAAAGATAACTTCAAGGGCAGAATGGTAGTATGTGCATTGTACAATAAGAGAAAACAGAGGACGGAATAGATATAAAGAAACAAACAAACATTCAGTAATGTCAAACTGGGCTGGCATCTTTTGATTAAACTTATCTTAATTGTTTTCATTCCACACAGTCATATTATTGTGAAAGTGCTGATTTTTTTGTTTGGAGAAATAAAACCAAAAGATGAGAAGAGAATATGTGACATGTTAAGTCAGACATTTGCTTTCTGTCTTCAACACCGTCTCCCTTCTAGTGCACTCCTCCACTTCACTCACAGTTAGTCCAGTTGATGTCTGTCACAGACAGACGCATAGAAGAGGTCTGACAATGGTGACGGTGCGCACATGCTGAAAATATATGACAGTCAGACGTTCACAGACGCTCCATATATGACTGACAGCTGTTTGTCGGCTTAGTGTCTAATATCCTTAAAGTAATGCAGAGGTGGCAAATAGAAAACTAGGACCTGGTGTGAAAGCAGACGTAAAGCTAATTTCAACAGAATACACAAGGGTGCAAGTCACATAAAATATATCAGGAAGTAAAGTTTACTTGAATAGTAAACATATGAAAAAATTACAATGGAATACAAAATATAGAAAACAAAGAAGCATGGAACATAACAAAAACCACAAACTATAGTACAAAAATCCAACTAAATTTTACAGATCAGAATTGGCCTTTTAAGAGGCTGTTCAGGGTTTTTTTTTGACATGGAGATGGTACCTCGCTCCCTCATACTCACTCTATTTAGCTTTATGCTGCTGAGGAAATCTTGACCTTTAGAGGACTGAAAAAAAAAATGTATGAGCTGACCTTCTCTCCCAGGCTATAATGTAAACTTCCCTTAAAATCATTTAGTGACTCATTCAGCAACAATCATCGATCACTGACCTTTGGCCTAAGGTGGCCTGGTACCAGGTACACTTATGAACCATCTTATGTTCTAACATGGTCCTTGTAATGGACAATCCATAGCTAGTAAAGAAGTCCAAAAATAAGACACCACTTCAGATTAGGGAGGCCAGTCCTCCCAGTCACACCTCTCCAGGTCACTCACTCCAACAGTCAGAAAATTCAGTCTTTAGTTCTACTTCCGTGCAAGTTAAAAATTGACACTTTAGGGGAACCCCTTACATTCAAAACCAACCAACCCGAACAAATGGGTTGTGTGGAATACCACAGGTAATGTTTTCATCATTATTGCACCATCAGATGGCTGCCACAGAAGCAAAAGGAAGTGCATCAACAATAAAAAAAAAGAGAGAATTCAAAGAATAGGGAGAAATTTGCTTGTTAATTTGCTTTAAAATGAAGTAATAATAAAAAAATAATAGCAGCCTCTTGCCTATTGGTCACCAACATTAAAAGTATAATTTGAAAGTTTAAGGGACAATTCAGCAAACACAAGCAACCTACCATTGCATCATAATTTAAATGGATCTTGTCAGCAAACAGTTGTGCTTGGAGGTTTATGAAGCCTCTAGAATTGTCCTCATTTTCTGCATCAGTATAAGCTTAGAAAAATAATCTAAACAGAAGAAATGATAAAATAACTGAACTGCTCGCCTCAGGTGCTTTCACAATATACCTATTATATTATAGTCAGGAGTTTTACTTGGCCTTACCAAAACTTTAACTTTACTTTGGTAAGGAGAGACGAATTGAATGGATGAAGCAAAACGTATTAATCAATAAGACTATGAATAATTATGGAATGAATAATTCAAAACAAAATTGTTTGGTAATTAGACTGAACACTGGGGATGAACAGAGTTAGGTGGTGGCTCAGACTTCTGATCAGGCTCCTTGGGTATCAGTAAGAAGAAAAAGTCAGCCTGGAATGAGTAGAAAGCTTTAAAAAAACAGGGATGAGACTGATTGACTCAAAGTAGCAGGCAAGAAGACCATTGGACCAGAGTAGTTACCAGAGCATTAAGAATGAGGTGAGTTCGACAGTATAGGAAAACAGAGATGATGCAGAGTAGCAGGATGAAAAGCCCAAACAACAGAGAATGAGGGCAAATGTTAGGATTTAATTATTTTTTACTGACTTACATAAAAGCTTTTATTTATTGTTTACTTACTTAGAAATTGCTCAGAATTTATTATTCTATCAATGATAGCAACAAAGCGATCCCAAACCCTGATGCTACTACTGCCATGTTTCACAGAAGGGACACGGTGTGGAAGCTGCTGTACAGTTTTTCTTTCTCCAAAGATGTTTCTAATTTAAACAAATTTTGTTCTCATCCCTTCCCCACAATGCTGTCCAAACAGTTTTCTGTCTTTTCCAGTAATTTTTGACAACCTGTAAGTGGACGACAATCATTTTGGAGAGGTGAGGCTGTGCCCTTGCGGCACTATCATGCACATCATAATTCTTCAGTGTTCTACTGATGGTCAGCTCATGTTCATAGCTAATGTGAGAAAGGGCTATAATTACTCAGAAGTTATCTGGGGCTCCTTTGTTACCTTACAGACTGTCAAACACTCTGCTTTTTGTAGTTCTTGGTCAACACTCTGGAGAGTAGTCATTCATGACACGAAGAGCATTGATACAAATGATGTAAGTTGTAACTAATTTGAGAATAAAAAGTACAAATTTCAAGTCAGTTTGACTTAACAGTTTACCCTGATACTTACTTGGCTGCATACTGTTATCTTAAATAAACAAAATACCCACTCCTCAGAGTGGCTGAGGATATATATATATATATATATATATATATATATGTGTATATATATATATATATATATATATATGTCTCTAACTTGTCATTTTTGGGGGTTAAAAAGCTTCCATCGATACCAGTTTATTCAAGTTTTTCGTTAAATGTAGGTATGACTTATGATATGAAGCTAAAAATTGGGTAGAGTAAATGCTAAAGAGCCAGACAGTAATCACGTGCACGTTTAGTCTTGCTGCTACTGCTGCTTTCTTATCCAGGTCTTCCTTGATTTAACTTTTTCAGTCTTGGCGGGATTAATTTAAATCAAATAAAAGCTTAATCGGCACAAAAAGCTGGTGAAACAGCAGAATAGTCGGACAAATCCATTCTATGTCAAAGGGTTTGTTATCCAATTAGGATAATGCTTTGTGAGTTTCTTCATTTCTTGTTTCTCTGCTTTCATGCTTATCAGAGCGTCCACTGATTAATCTGCCTGCTCACAATGAGAATTTATCTGTGTTTTAAGGGTAATTTCTTATCTTGTATGAGGATGCTCTCAGTTGCAGTAGCATACAAAGGATGAGTGGACACAGCACGTTTTGTCCTGATCAAACACAAGCACCTGGTAGATAAAATGCTTTAGAGGAATCCGAAAATCCCCATATGACCACTGTATTTTAAAATTATTTTGTTTTACTGCTGGATCTCTTCCCGCTGCATTAGTTATTTTTTCTTCATGTCTGGTGGTGGACCTGAACTAATATATTTTTAATTTGTATGTATAGCTACATCTACATGTTTTTGTACAGAAGATTAGTTTAGCTGTTAGATTTCACAGTAAGATAGAAAAACTGATGTTTTAAACAAAAATTAATTGAAGGTAAATACATTAGAAATATTTTAGCTTAATCAGGAGACAACGAAAACACGGATAAATCTCCTAAATTCATACAATTTCAAACAAATATTAAAGGCGGAGAATATATCCCTGGGTACAGTGCGACTCTGTGGGGGAAGAATTCTAAAACATTTTCATAAAAGCTCTACTGATGAGCTCTGTGATTTGAAAGAATCCACCTTTGACATCTGTGCACTGATGTTTTCAAGTTTATTCTCATGGCCAAAAACAGAACTTTCTTTTGAGTCCAGAGTTTGTGTTCTGACTTGCATATAAATACAAATAAAAGCCTCCATGACTGAAACATAGAGCCAAAACAGAAAACAGCTTTTGTACTCCAGTGACCTTTCAGTTTACTTGTCTCAACACTGATAAACTTCTTAGTTTGTTTTGGGAAGAACATTTTGACCTCGTTTAAAAGGTCATTATGCACCTCAGAAAAAAAAACAATTTGAAAAAAAGCTGAATGCTGTATTTTTAACAGCATCTCATGATCTTCAGAAGAAGAAGGAGCTCTTTTGGCAAAAGTCAAGTAAAGTAATCGATTGGATTGGGGAGACTTCATTATTTCGGCACTAATACAAAGTATGACACAAAATGACAAAGCCTTCTCTTATATAATATATACAATACAATTTAAACAAAGCATAGAAAGCATACTCTAACTACTGTTCAGAGAACCACAGGAATCTATTCAATAAACTCCAAGGCCTAGGTGGCTGATTCTAACTTCACCTGATCTGGCACAATAACTCTGAGGAGGGAAGGCCTTCACCTTCAGCGGATGCCCATAAATTCACAGATTAACCTCACAAGTGGTCCACACTGTTGCCTTGAAGCTTTTATTCCAAAACATTAACCAAGAGTGTGTTCTTCGTCGCTGGAAATTACTCTTACTGAGGCGTCTTTTCAATGGGACTCCACTTTTAGCACATTGAGCGCAACAGTAAACAATGCTCACACCTCCCCACAATGCACCTCTCCTCTCATAAGGGGTGCACCATAACCTCATGAAATATGTTTATATTAACTCAAGCAGAGGAGCACATAAATTTTGGAGTCTGAAAGTTATTAAGGTGTGCAAAGTCAGGAGTATATGAGCTATGTAAAATCCTTGTGGAAAATAATAAATAGAAGGGTCATAAAAAGTTAGCATAGTCAGCTTTATAGTGACATGGGAGAGACACATACATCATAGACATTTTACATACATTCATATACCTTATTCATTCTATTTAAACAGATGTAAATGTGTGACTAATTATACACAAGCAGATGCAAAAGGCTTTTGTGAGCTTCTCAGCTGCACAGCTTTATTTTTATAGTTCACTCACACAGAGACATCTATGGTTGGTCATATGGCAAATACTCTAATTGCAGTGGACAAAAATCAACTGGGGACTTCATGTAATGCAGACATTTATGTCCAGTTGGGATTACCTAGGACCAAAACTGAAATGTAAAATGCAAATCCAAGCTGTGCTTATGAATTCTTGGAACGAAACATGAATTATTTGTAATTAGACTCTAGGATGCAGGATCTCTTATGGTTACAAGGTTATTATTTACTAACCTTACACCAGCAAAGGATGAGTTTTTGATCACCCAACAGAGAACTTCTACACAGACAGAAAGCAGATGTTTAGAAAGTTGGGATGTTGCTCGGCATATTTTGATAACACTGCCTGAACGTGAGAAGAGCTCATGAATAGTGCATGGGATCTTATGACTCTATTAAGTGTGATATATGCAACTTTGAATCAGCCAGCATGAAATGATGCAGTTTAATGCGGCTTAAAGGAGTATTTATCATGTTCACGTCAGGGAGCTCGAGTGTAAGGTGTGGCTGTTAAAAGATAGACAGCCACAAAATGAGGCTTTTTAACACAGATACGGGCCAACTGAGAGAAGAAGATTTCCAGAAACAAATTTGAAACACGGTGAAAAAAATGTTGGTAAGCTTGCATTAAACATGAATGTCCAATGAAAAGATATAAAATAGAGAGGAAACTTCGGCTGTTTTCCACCTCCATCAAGGAAAGGTAATATAAAATATTTAATGTAGCAAATTGTATAACATGCACACCTATATATGATTTTGGATGTTGGAAATCATTGATGAAAGTACGCTGAACAATGGATCTAGATGTAATTTACACAGTACATTTAAATGCACATCGTGTGCCATTTTGAAACGGTTGATGTATTTTGCTCATCCTCAAAGTAGCTCAGTCAGTGTTCTATCAGAGCAAAACAAAACAAAAACAACCCAACTGCACAAACTGGGTAATTAAAGTTAATTTCACGCATCTGTAGGTTGTGATCCACCAGACACCAAGGCATTAATCATGATTAGTTTAGATTCTCAGATGCCCTCCACACCTATCAATCAGCAGGCCACCTCTCGCCCCGATGCCAAGCTGCAGAGTGTTGTCTGCATTGCTGAACAGGTCATAAGCTGTCAGCAGGCTCTCTAATGCCACTGGTGAAAGGGAAGGTGCAGCAAGGACTGTCACTAACCTTCTTCTGTCCGGCAGCCACCTGTTTAAAAAGCCTTCCACTGGGAGATTGCAACTATCTAAAAGGACCACGTCCACCTGCCTCTCTGAATCTTCTTGCCAAATACTGCCATAAAACTGACATTGGCCCACAAAGGATTCACCTAGCACTGGCCAGTTTGCCAAATTACTG
The DNA here is from genome assembly GCF_027942865.1 of Odontesthes bonariensis. NCBI lineage: Eukaryota > Metazoa > Chordata > Actinopteri > Atheriniformes > Atherinopsidae > Odontesthes > Odontesthes bonariensis. The sequence goes on along the minus strand of NC_134520.1, from coordinate 29,656,109 downwards.
TCAAAAATGATCATCCTTTTTGTTATCAGCATTACCCACACCTTTTGTAAGTTTCTTTTCGTCTCTCTGCACCAACCCATCTCATAAAGAGTCTTCTCGGTACCACATTCATTAAGCATCTTAACGGTTTTATGACAATTAAAGTTTGTGATAAAAAAAAAACTCAGAAAACAGATTTCAAGGTCTTTGATGACCTCCTTGTTTAAAGGGAGATCTGATGCTCTCAGACAGCTCGGCCATTTTGAGAAACTGACTGCACCTTTATGCTGTTAAACCATCATTTTTAGGCTAATTTGTGTTATGTAAAGAAAAAAATAAGAACATAGTATGATTATAGCTTTTTCTTTTTCATGAAAAACCTTTCTTTGTTGTTTGTATAATGATTTTACTGAATTTTTTTTAAATTTACACTGAAGATGCTGGGAATTCTGTATTGGGTAAAAGAGCTATGGGACTAAGTTTGCATGTTTTTTCTACATTTAATCTACAGGCTACAGTCACAACAGGACCTATTTTCGCTTGCAAACATGCACACAAAAAATTGCCATCACCAAAGTCATGCAGTTCTCATAAAGGTTCCCTGATGGATTCTGCTCGGATCCTTGGAGGATGTGCTCCAATAATGCACAGTAGATCAACATCTACCAACATAGATTTAAGTCATATCTACTGCAAATCAAAGCTGTAGAGAAGTTACAATAAATTTATGGGGGATATCCCACAAAGTTTATATATAAGATCGATTCAGCTAACCACCATCACCCATTGGTTTTGCGTGGCATTTGAAGCCTCAGGTTTCTGATTTAGCTGTCAGCATTCTGGGTTTTTGGAGCCAGAAGTAATGTGAAAGTTCTGGATGTGACTAAAAACACAATGTATGTCCAGTGGGTGGCAGCCATGACATTCGCCTGTTGCTCAAAGAGGGCAAAGCCATTTTCGCTATAAAGTTTGTCATTTGAACAAGTTGAAAATATAATATGCAGAGAAATAGAGAGAACTGAGACAAGCAGTTCTTTGTTTTATTCTCACACTGATCATTTTTATTCGCAAAACCCTCTTCTTGGGAATAAGTATCCATTTATAAATATTTATTTTTAATCTTTCAAACTAGAAGATTTTCTTAGCTAATACAAATCATTTTGTGTCCTCAGTGTCAGCCTCTCACAGAAAGACACATGGTGTTCACCTTTCAGAGCTCAAGTTAAATTGTTCTTCAATTGCAACAGGGAGCCTAATAAATAAAGGTTTCAAGCGTGCAGTTTATAAATGAGCAATTTTTTTTTCCCCACTGCAACATAATGTCAAAAAGAGCACACAGGGGACACTGCCATGCTGCACAACAGGAACATTGTTTTGATCTAGCTTCACCTGTGGACTGAGTTGTACCTCAACTGGGAGCACTGCTTTAGATTAGACGGCAGACACCTGCTGTGAACATTGTGTGTTGTTTTGTTCCCCATAGTGAGTTTGTATCAGTCATTAAAATAGCCACTGAGGAGGAAACTAAGTTTCGATTGTGTTCCCTTTTGTCAGTCTCAAAAACTGCAGTGCTAAGTTTCATCATGCGGATGTGATTTGGGCCGAATGTCTCTCTGCTGTAGATCTTAGCAAACAGAAATTGCAGTGTGCTTTACTTGTGGTTGTGACTGACATATTAGTTTTAACAAAGACACCGCATAGTTATTTTTCCACAACATTAATTATTAAATTATTATTACTACTCATTCTGCTTTACTGGAACCAAGCTTGAGCTTCAACTTTCTACCTTACAATTCAGCATGCAGCACAGATTGAAAAGAACAGGATAATTAATGACTTGTTGAAAATATCCCACTTTTTAATACAGTCAGCAGTTTTAGCTTTGTACAGGTAGGTTAAGTACACTCATGTATGATGGGTTTTTTGCAAGCTCACTCCAGCCTTAATTACTATTGACTACCAGGACTAACTAAAGGCTCAAAGGTTTGTCTGACCAGCACATCAACTTGTAAATAGTTGCTCTCCTTGGAGATGAGATAAAGATCCATAAGAGCCGGTGCAGGCAGAAATCTGGTTAAGAATGTAATCTCAGCCTTGTCTCACCAGACATTGTGAATTTAGGATTATTTTTCCACATGTCCAGTGTGCAGTAGTTCCATAATTCAGGCTTAAAGATTGTGAGATGTTAACATTTTGGTTGGCAGTTCTATTCAGGATGCGGTTGCATCATGTGATGGAAATCGTGACCATTAAGAATTAATCTATGTAGTTCATGAAAATAGTTTCCTACCCTAGCCATGTGTTTCTCTAACCATATTCATTAACCATTGTAGGAAAGTGAAATGACTGTATTAAAGATTGTGCAGGATCTAAAAAGGATCATATCTAATCCCCTGTAAGATGATTTTAGACTGTGTACTAATTGAGTAATCAAGCTCATCAGGGTTCAGGTATGTTTATTTACCCCATATGTGCTCTCTTAAGATGTAATGACATCACTACAGGATTTAAACGGTTGAGTGTGATTATGCTAATGAGATTTGGACTGCACACCAGCAATGCAATAACTTGTAAAATGAAGATCAGCATGCTGTAAACAAAGTGTTACAATCTATCATTTTCTAAAAGTAGATAACTGTTCATATAAACTACATAGTGTACGTAGCGTCTGTATCTACTAAAATGATGGTGCAGACAGACAAATCAGCCAGTGACTGGTTAAAGCAAAAAAACTGATGATTCAGTCTGAACATCACAGATTTGAAAATGTCATCTCCTCAGCCCTTTAAAGAAACTTTGCTTTTAATCGCGTTCATGAAAAAAAGTATCAAATTGCACAACAGAAGAACCACCTTGTCTCTCTTCACAGACTTTATTAAACTGTGTGGAGGAAATACTCCTGTAATCTTCGTCAGGAAAGAAGGATGAACAGTGTATAAGAGTAGAAGGATGAGCAGCTTGTATAGGTATCTGTGGAGTCCAGGAAAGCCAGTGATTACTCTCATGGTAGTAGGTATAAAAAACACATCAGTTGCAGAGACATGAGTGTACATCTTTTGAGAATGTTTCTGTGTATACACATAGGTATGCATGCATAACTTTTTGTGTGCATGTATTTTTTTACCTGGATGTCTACAAGCAAACTTGTGCCGTGTACATTTGCAATCAATCACCCTCTTCCGCCATCTCTCCAGGTATCAGATTTATATATGTGGCTCAGTGTTTGACAGAACAATTTATAATAAATCTGGTCCAACCGACTTTTGTTTTTTTCTCAGTGGGTAATCCACAGAATGCAGCCACACTCTCCAGTCTGAGGACAAGTGACTCAGAGTACTGCTTGTGTTGTATGCTCCAAAGCTTTTCAATGTATTGTTTAGTTCTGCTAATGCTGACGATGAGCGCCTGAAACGTGTCTGCCATACCATAAAGTAAAGCAATGCAGTAAAGTGACACAGAAATTGTCAAGTTGGACAGTGCACCAGAGGCCTGCCCGTTTTTCTTTTCCAGTGAGTGGTTTGAAAGATCTATAGAATATTTTTTCAAAAACGTAACTTCACAGGGGAACCTTTGCTGCATCCTAGCTTTAGCAGTGCCCAAGACAATCTGTCTTGATAGTTACCAAAACTACATTAACTTCACACAACCTCAATACAATAGACAGTCAACCAAAAAACGTAGAAGTCCCAATGAAATGTGAAGCAGCTCAACCTAATAACATATTTTTTTCCTTTGAAATGCCATCAACAGTTATTTTATTGAAATATGATTCTTTTAGTATTCAGACAAAACATAAGAAGAACAGAAAACACTGTGAACTAAGGTTTAAGTTTGATGGATACAAAAGTAAGAGATGAAAATACAGATATGCTCAAATGATGAATGAAGTCTCTGAAGGCCAAAATGTCTTTGTGTTTGTTGGGTACTTTTGAAAACCTAAAAAGAACAAAACAGATTACAATGTTACTACATACCTTAGTGAAAAAAAAAAAAGCTGGTAACACGCATGACAAATGACACGTTAAACCTGGAGGTGCACTGACAGGCCTGATGGCTCGTTTCAAGTCTTGTTCCACAGCACACAAACCCCATCTCTACCTCCTGGTCTGAATCAAGCATCGGCTCTCCCCAAGGCCAAAGTCTCAATTTAAACTTTTGCCCTCCTTCATTCCTCACCCCGAGGCTCTCAATCAGCCTTTTCTTTACACCCCCTGCTTCCACAGTTTCATTGTTTTGTCCCAAAGTCCCAGTTTCATCTTGACCCTCAGTCTATACCTCTGGCCTCACACTTAGACTGCTCGACAGAGTGTTGTCTGAACCTCTAACCCTCTGCTTTGATTTTCCTCTCTATGTGCCCACAAAACATTTTTCATTTGACCCTTGCCATCTTGGGTCAAGCACAGAGGAGACAAGTCAAAAGGTATTTTTTGTTTGTCTCTGAACTGAGGAAAATTGTGTTTTTTGTTCTTTCTGGTTTACAAAACTATTTTAATTTTCCAGCTTGTTTCAACATCTGAACTTTCCATTTATTATATAATATTGAGAAATTGTCATGAGTATGTATTGTAGAGGACCCAACTGCTGAAAAAAGGCAGGCGCAGTAAGGAACATAATTACTTTTCTTAAAAAAATGTAAAAGTGCAGTAGTAGCTGGAAGCCCATAAAAAGGACTACATGACTGCATGGAGCAGGAGCATAAACATAAATGGAGCCCCGCGTTAGTTCTGGCAGACCACGTAGTCAACGCGCCCTTTGCCTATTGGCTGACGTCGACCCAACCCTTATGGCCAGCTGTGCTCAATGGGTAATCAGCTGCAGCTCGCTATTGGATGCTGGCATTTGGGGCGCTTCATTTAAACTTGGTTTGCTGTCACTGCTTTTTTTTGCTCTCTGCTTGCAGCCTTCCACAGCAGCTCCCCCGCGTAGCGGCAAAAAGTTTTTGCTTCTGCTTACAAGACTAGCTCCGATTAGCATACGCGCCGATGCTAGTATTATTATTGTGCTGCTTACCCTGTCGTCCGGCATGGATCCCCACTGCCGGCGGAGTCGGAGATTCGGCTGAGATGGACGCGTGGAGGACATCCAGCCGAGCCAAGACGCGACACCGGGCGAGCTGTCACAGAGGCCGCGGTCAGAGTCAAGGTAGGCCGCGGCGGGCTCCTGTACGTGGCAGGGCTTGCCGCGGTTAGACACGCGGCTTATTTTACACCGATTCACATGATTTTGCGTGACTATGGTCCGTGGATCCTCGCGGTGATGCTCTAAGGTGGAGCGCGCGCCTCTGGGGCTACACGCTGTTGATTGGTAGCCTATTATCTGCATACAGTCTGATGGGTGCGGCGCCACCCGTCGTGTCGGGGTGTGGAGTGCTTGTGCCTGTGGATACAGTGGGAGGTGATGTGAGTCAGCGGATTAACAACTATTGCCTTTCCTCGGTCAATGGTGAAACATTGTTTGGACTAGTTCCTCCTCTCAGTTGCTAGCTACAGCATTGCTCGTTTATCCACCAGCAAACAAGTCTATTTTATTTTTATTTTTTCCCACTGTATTGAATGCAAAGCTGCCAGGTAAAGTGAAGTGAGTGCTTTTATAATAAAATCAGAGATTCATTGACAAGTTTTCAGGGTTTCACTGTGAACTCAGTGGAGGGAGAATCAATTCTGTGCATGGAGAATGCTAAAGTCAGAGCTGTTCTGCTGCTGAAATGACCACTGTGTCATGAACTGAATCCCATGCTCAATGGATGAAGAATGGATGAATACAAAAAGCATTTTGTGAATGAAGCCCGGCTGTGGTCGAATTGATCTCATCATGTAGATCCGTGATTATTATTGCTCATGAATGTCTGCTTGTATTAATTCGGCTCATCGTTGATAGGCCCTGAAAGGTTTTGATCCTGAAGAGAAGAACGTCAGGATGCTACCCTGTTTGCTATAGGCATGCACTTCGTCTATAACAACCTCCAGAGACCTACAGTGAAACTTCACTACTTAGCTGCATTTTTTTTTTTTTGCTTAACAAAAGCAGCAGTAAGAGGCGATTAGCTAGGCTATCGTTAAACAATGGAGCCTAAGTGTACTTGGCTGACTGAACTACCTTTGAATATTTATTCAACTGGTAAATGAGCTCTGGGAATTATACATTTTTAAACAGTGGAGGTCTCTACAGACGCTCATATAGAGCGATTTAAAGAGACTTGTCCAGTAATACACAGCTATTGCCTCTAACAGGAATCCTTTATTTAACGCTCCATAATTGACGATAGCTAGTCTTATGCTCTATAAAGCCAGTCCTCTAAGCTACAAATAACACCATATCATAAGGATACATACTGCTCTCCTGAGCACTGCTGTGTGAGCTGCGATGCTCATATACTAAGAGAATCATACGTGCTGGCCAACTGGCTTTTGTGCTTCCCGTCCAAACAATCCCTGCCATCCTCACTCGTTTCTTTGGGGCCATTTAGGGGACAATTTCAAGCACAATGCGTCCAACAGTTTTTGTGTTTAAAGGCTTGAGCATAAACACAAGCTGGCACTTGAGATCAGTGATGCACTCTGATTTAAAGGATCTGACATCTGTAGCAGTTCTACAGCATATGTCTGTGATGCTTTGTGGACAAGCGTCCGGCACTTCGTGTAACACCAGCCTGATCGTGATTGGCTCTTGCACAGCAAATGGCATGCTAATTGCATGACATCAAAACATTTCAACCATCGTCCCCACGGTTGATGACACAGCTAATCCCTTCAGGAGGAGCGTTGTCATTTTTCCTTCTGTGAGAAGCAGCCTGTAAAAGCTGATTTCAGCTGTGAACTGATAAAGAGCAAACTGTCCAGTAAGTACTGGTGCAGGATGAACCTCTGAGAAACATGTTGCAGGAAACACTGGAGGCTTTTCTTTCTTCCCTTTAATTTCTTGCTTGCAAATACTGAGTGTTGCTTTCTGGCTATTTGTATACGACTTATGCATGTGATGTGCTCGTGTTAGGAAGCACTTGCCTTCTCATTTTGTGTCATTTTGGAGGCTGCTGGCCTTCTTGGAAGTTTGAAAATAAATGGCATCCTGTTTCTCTGCTTACTCAAGCCATTGTGATGCCCTGTTGATGCCAAGTTGCCATGCTACGTCTCATCTTTCCACAGCTAGATTTTCAGTATATTTTTACTTAAAGCTGCAGTAGGCAGGTTTTCAAAATTGCGAGTCTAAAGTCGGAAAATTCAAACTGATACAACTTTCAGGTCCCTCCCCCAACCTCTAACAAGCCCCGAATCGCCCCCAAACCCCTCCCCCTCTGTGGACGAGGTTGTGCACGTGATTTTTCCACTTAGAATAGCTGCCTACTGGTATATTTAAAAAAAAATAAAAAATTGTGCAGCTGTGCCTCTGTTTAAATAAAACAAGAGCCACTGGTAGGGCTCAACTTTGCATGAAAGATGCTGATTAAGATCGAAAATAAATTTGGGATGAAGTCAAATCATTAAAACCGCTCCCGGAATTGATGGCACGAACAGCAATGACAGAGGTCATTTGTGTCAGGCTTTATGGCTTTTAATTGTGTGGATAGCAAAATAAGCAAGCTCACGGTGACTTTAACTTCCTAGGTGGTCAGGTGAAGTGTGTTAAAGCCTGGTTTATAGTCGGTAACGCAAGACGCAACGCAAGCCCTTGCGCGGTTGCAAGCCCCCCCTTGCGTGTGTCACCTCAATTTTCTAACTTTACGCAAGCGCAAGCCACTGGATGTGTTCGAAACCGCCTACTACTAGAAAACGGCATACTCGATCTAACAGTATGCAGAGCGTTTACACACAGTGCACTTCACTCCTGCCCGAGCCGAAATCAGCTGGCCTGGAAAGCTGATTTCCCTTAAGCTATAAACTCTGTAAATATATAACTTTAGCAACATTTGAAACATTTTCAGGCGAGAAAGTAGTCGTTTAGACCCCCAAAGTGTTGAAATCTGACAAAATACCGGCTATTTACAAGAAGAAGCATGAATCCACTCGAAGAGGTCCTGGCGGTGAATTTCCTTTCATCATAGTAGGCTTGTCATTGAAAAAACCCGCTACTCCACCTACTGTCCTGGCAGTGAATCGCCACGCAGCACACGCAACCGCCGACAAAGCAAAATGAAGTATAAACGTCTCGAGCCATTAACATACGCGCAAGGCGCCAGGGCAGTTAAAAGAAGTATAACTCAGCCTTAAAGCTCTGCTTGCTTGGATGTTGCTTTGCTTTGCTTGGATCTCGTTTTGCTGTTCTTGGATCTGATCTTGCTCTGCTTTGCTTGGATGGTGCTTTGCTTGGATCTCGTTTTGCTGTCTTGGATCGGATGTTGCTCTGCTTGCTTGGATCCTGTTCTGCTTGCTTGGATCTTGCTCTGCCTGCTTGGATCTCATTTGCTGTTCTTGGATCGGATCCTGTTCTGCTTGGATCCTGTTCTGCTTGCTTGGATCCTGTTCTGCTTGCTTGGATCTTGCTGCTTTGCTTGGATCTTGCTCTGCTTTGCCCTGCCGCAAAGCGCTGTCGCTGCTGTGGAGACCGAATATATTTTTATGGTGTACCTAAGTGGTTGAGTTCAATGCTTGCCCCAATTAAATACTCGCATCACATTTCAGTCTGTGGTAATGTGAGCCTACGGCAGTTCCACCTTTTTAACGTCAAGCGTAGTCGCGGTTTAATAATTATTTTGTAATATTAATACTACTAATCATAATGGTGTCACACGTTGGTAGCTAATAAATCGTTGGGGGGGGGGGGTAGGATACCCTGGTTCCAACTTATCAATTGGCTGGCTGCGTTCCAGTATGGTCAGTTGGGGGGTTGTAGGACACCCTGGTCCAACAATCCAATTGGCTGGCTGCGTTTCAGTATGGTCTGTTTGGGGGGTTTGTTGCCTTTACAGCAAATGGAAGGCACTCCACCTGAGGATGCTGCTGTTCCCTGTCTTGGCTTCCATGGAGCTCATGGAAAAGTCGGGAACTTCCTCCGAACAGAGCCATACCGCCAAACATAATTGTATGCATTCAGAATAAGCTTCTGAAATTCATCTCTGTTCTCGTCTCGTTTTGACGAGAGTGGTTCTGACAGAAATGGAGCCCCGCGTTAGTTCTGGCAGACCACGTAGTCAACGCGCCCTTTGCCTATTGGCTGACGTCGACCCAACCCTTATGGCCAGCTGCGCTCAATGGGTAATCAGCTGCAGCTCGCTATTGGATGCTGGCATTTGGGGCGCTTCATTTAAACTTGGTTTGCTGTCACTGCTTTTTTTTGCTCTCTGCTTGCACCCACCACCTCCCCTGCTCCACCGACTTCTCATTGCCAAACAATGTCATACTGTGTTCATTGTTGCTTGCTCTGTTCTAGGGGGTTTGTTGCCTTTACAGCAAATGGAAGGCACTCCACCTGAGGATGCTGCTGTTCCCTGTCTTGGCTTCCATGGAGCTCATGGAAAAGTCGGGAACTTCCTCCGAACAGAGCCATACCGCCAAACATAATTGTATGCATTCAGAATAAGCTTCTGAAATTCATCTCTGTTCTCGTCTCGTTTTGACGAGAGTGGTTCTGACAGAACTTGGCAAGAGATGGCAAAATAGACAATAGAAACAAAGACATGGGTCAGGTAATGAACAAAGGAACCCAGGGAGCACTTATATCAAGCTAATGGCTAAAACAATGCAGGTGTGGGAATTAAAACCTGATGTGAAAGCTGATATCAAGCTAAACTTATCAAAATACACAAGGGGGCAAATAGTATAAAATGAATTGGAAAGTTCATGTAATATACAGAATATAAATCGGTTTGCGAAAGTTAAAACTAGTATACAAAAGTATAGAAAATATTAAGAAAACGTAAGACAAAACTAAATCCATAGTTCATGGCACAAGAACACAGACCTTAACAAGAATACGTTCACAAAAAAATGTCCTGTTGAAAAATTCCATCCATCCTTTTTCTATACTCGCTTCATCCGTCGGTCAGGTGGCGGGGGGGGCTGGAGCCTACCCCAGCCGGCATCGGGCGAGAGGCGGGGTACACCCTGGACATGTCTCCAGTCCATCACAGGGCCACACAGAGACGAATAACCACACACACGCTCACACTCACTCCTAGGGACAATTTTAGAGACACCATGGTGCTGATAACAGGTTGATGTTTGGGGCACCTTAAGTGTGTTGGCTGTCATGATGGACAGCTGTGTCATAAAGTCTAAGGGAGCTTTGTTTCTGGATTTTCTTGAATTTTACTCCAGAGTATAGACGGTATCATACTGGGTAAAGGAATAGAGTTTTAAGCTGTGGGATATTGTGTAAAATGATAGATTGAGTTTTTATGAAGCTGCATTGGTCAACAAAGAACAACTAGATCAAATAACAGGTGCTTGGTCTTCATACTCTCCCATTTGCTGTCATCTCTTCTGTGTCTTCCCCAGTTCCTTTGTTATTGAATAAAGTGTTTAATGCATGAATATGGGGAATGATATTCACTAAATTATCTTTATCTCTCAACTGATGTGTTTTTATTTCTTTATATATATATATATATATATATATATATATGTACATATATATACATATATAAGTATGCCAAGGTACCCTCTAGAGCTAGATAGCTTAAGATACCATATCAACATTATACTACTTAGTAGAAATTTCTCTTCCTGTTGATGCAAGAAAAAGGAATACAAACAAAATTGAACAATTAATACTATAGTTTTAAATTCCTTGAAGTCACAAAGCCTGTTTGAATGATTAATCAATATGTTGGTTTAATGCTGTGAAGTTGTATATTTCCCTCCATACCCAAAGGTTTTGATGCGTCAATATAACCAAACAATGGGAATAACAGAAAGGAATAACAAGAAAGTGAAATAATCACAAACTGATCTTGTACTCAGGTCTCGTGATTTTTATTTCCTGTGAATTTCTGCTCTCCTCACTCTGACTCTTGTTGGGGCCCTTATGTTGCTCAATAAATAAGCATACCAGAATGACTTGAAATTATCTGCTCAGAGAGTCTAATGTTGCCATAGCAGGGGAGTCAGGACTGAAACACACTCTGAGGATTTCAGAGATGCCACAGGCTTTGACGATACACCATTGTTTAATATTGTGGGAATGAGAAGAGGATTGATAGGCTGGTATTTGTTCATTCATTTCTGGTAGGCAGCTTGTCTGTTCTGATTCATGCCAATATTTTTTTTTAATCAATGCATGAGCAATAATTTGAGTTTCACCAGATGAGCTAAAAGTGTATGCTTCCTAAATCAGTCCATCCATTTTTCTATACCCATTTCATCCCGTTGAGTGTCAAGGTGGGGCTGGAGTCGATCCCAGCTGTCATTGGTGGGGTTCACCCAGCACAGGTTACAGGGCTAACGCAGAGATAAAACTAAAAACTTTGTTGCTGAAGTAACATTACAATATGTGTGAAAAGCCTAATGAAAATTTCACAACTTTTTGTTGTGACTTAGATTAAAAAGAAACAGTCTAATTCAATTTACACTAGGAGATGGCCAGAAGAGTTTTTAAATTGATTTGTTGTGGCAAAGCTGAAAACCAGCCTGCTTGTTGGATAGCTGCTGGATGAAGGCAGATAGAAATATGGCCAAAACGACTCATAAACCTAGAATAATAGAAATCATGGTTTGGGTACAGACGTAGTATATGATGTCCATGGTATGTTGAAATAGCCAGAGGTAATACTGAGTATGGTGCCACTAGCAAAGTGACTCATTGTATGTTGCTTTGGATAAAAGCGTCTGCAAAATGACCGTAATGTAATGTAATGTAGCAAATAACTAATAATTGACAGTTTGGTGGCTGATGAGTTTCAACTTCCTGTGTATTATACCAAGAGTACAGCTCTCGCAGAAAATGTCCTTTCCTGCGCACTATTTACAAAAATAAAAAATAAAAAAAACTTTTTAAGAAGGACTGTAGGATTGAGTTTACCAAGTTGAGTGACTTAATGTTTAGAGTTTGAGAATATGAAAATCCCAATGTTCTCTAAAACTTTGCATTTGAAATAATATTCCACACAATATTGATACAAGTCAAACTTTCATTATCTGCCAATTATAGTTGGCTGTATAAAGTCAATAGTTTTCAGTACAATCCATCTCTCATTTCATCCATAAACCTAGTATTCAAAATGAACTGTTCAGTTGAAAGGGGTTGATGAGTATATAGAAGCATCACATTTATCCATATTTTGACAAGATATGACTTTGGCAAAGGTTTACTGGGGCATCATTTACAAACAATTGCATACATAAATCAATTTTGGGAAAGTGTTTTCAATTTGTTGGGACCTACATGTATTATCCCCCCTAAATTGTTATTGGTTCCTGTTTTATTGCATAGGTTGCAGGTTTTGTATTGTCCATGTCTGCATTTAATTTTCATTTCAACATCTGCTTCACATTACCTGGCACCACATACTGTCGGGGCTGTTACCACCACGATAACTTGTATGCACCAAAGTATTTTGTATAGACACAGCCCCAACACTCGTTCAACTCCTAGGGCCCCCATCGTCTTTAATCTAGCCCTGTGTGTCCTACTTAAGAAATCCGTTTAGACAAAAGGCTTTTATATGATGCACATTCTATCCAACCTACACCCTTAATTCCTTTCTGCCCCAATCTTTTTTTTTAATTCTTCCTCTACCTACTCTGTTCCACAAAATGCTTAAATGTGGAGATTTGTGCAGATATTCAGATTTGCATAAGTGCTAACGCAATTCATACTGTTAGTGATATAAGTGTAAATAATGCTTTTTCAGTACCCCTTGAATTTGTTTAATGTGAAAGCCCCCAGCTGATGAGATTGTCATTTTGCCAGTGTCAAAGCAATAAAAATACAGAAGCCATAAATCCATCCCACTCCTTCCTACCAGCTCACTCACAAAAGAATAAAAATAAAACATGCAATCACCAAGTTCTAATCATGCAAAACCTTGACAATAATTCTATTGCACTATATCCATATACCCATTGTGCACCGGATGAAATTTTTGAGGTGATGTCAATTTTTGCAGTTGTTGTTGGGTGCATTATTCATAAAGCTGTCAAGCAATGTCCCTGAGGGAAATCAACAGAAAAGACAGCAAAGTGTAGCTGTGCTCGCTTTTGGTGTTTTCTTCTTCTTTTTTTCTTTTAAATCAGTGTAAATGGTGGTTAAGCCTCAGGTGGGTAGGATGTTCCAAGGCAGCTGAAAATATATACTGTACTTTTATAAATTGTGCTGTACTAAAGAAAAGAAATGCCCATGGATGTAATGTATATTATCAGCATAACATTTTGACAACCAGCTGGCCACCTATTGAGTAGGTCCTTCTCATCCTGCCAAAAGAGCTCAGACCACTCAGGGCATTGACAAAGAACATCTGACGGTGTCCTGTGTGTCTGGTATCTGGGCATTTGCAAACATTTGCACCATGTGGGCTGTGAAATGGGGTTTCTGTGGACTGGATTTACATCCCTCAGTTTTTACATTTGTTGTTTAGGGGTAGGGGGGCTTCTACTGTAGAGGAGTGCTGTTGCCATGTGGGGCTGTTCTGCAGGAAGTAAATATCAAGGAAGATAACATCCATGTGATTGTCAAGACACAGGTTTTCCAGCAGCTGAGACAAAACACGCACATTCATGCCACACAACGCCACAGGTTTGCCCTGCAGAACATTGCTCTGTAACACGATGAGCAGTGTAACTCACTGTACCAGTCAGTACTTTTAAATTCACGGCTGATTGCTGAATACAAAAACTCATTAAATAGGTCTCTTACCTTAGAATAAAAACCATTCACTGACTGTAGAAGATCATAAATGTTTCTGGATTTCACTTTGCCTTTCTCACAGCACATTGCTCTCTCTAGCACAGCTTGATTTTTCTCCCCTGGAGTCTTTGTGTCTTTGAATCTTTCCACCACGAGAAAACTAAACTTTTTGTGTGGTCTCAAATGTTACCCACAGACACACTCAAAATGTATCACCAATTATAAGCTAACTGACTCTGGACTCTAGACTTTGCATCTTCTCAGTTGTTTTATACAACATATTTATGATTTTCCATTTCATAAAAGTCATAAATGCCTGAAGATATAAATCTGAACTTCAGAATTAACACATGAGATTATTCCGTTTTGGTTCTTCATACAATCTTGGGTCATGACTCATTTTCATGTTGTATATCACAAACAATCAACATTCATCATATCAATCAATCGTTTTTGTGCCATGAGGTCTTTAAGATACAGTGGACCTTTGTCATTAAGAGTGTTATGTAAGAAGAGAGATTTAAAATTTTACTTTGATTACACAGGAAGCCAGTGAAGAGAAGACTGAAGAAATATAATCTCTCGTTAGCTCAGTCAGACAGAAACTTGCTTGTATGAACACACAGAACACACACTTGTGAAAGGCATTGAGGGACTGTGCACTCTTGACATTACTCTGCTATTTTTACATCACAATAATACTGATTCCAAGTTTGACTGACGTGAGTGTGTGTGTGAGATTGATGGTTCCCAGAAATTAATCTCCGGAGATTTATTGATGTGCTGATTGCTTTGACATCACTGCCAATTATTAATGTTTCAACTCAAGACCTGCAGGTAAATAAGGAAATTTAAATCGCAAAATGGAGGGAATCTGTATAATGAAGTTTTACGCCTCCTATGACCTTTTCTCCCATGGGCTTCAAGAAGAACATCACCAGAGATTCAACAGACATACCTTGAGAGGTGTGTGCGGGCGCGATTCAAAATGACACGTTCAATGTCAGCAAGAACATTGTTTAGTTTCAACTTTCATCAGTTAAAAACTGTCTCATTCAGTTAAAAAAATTGAAGAAAATATGATTGCGCTCATTCCAACATGTTCATGCACAACACTGGTTACTTTATATTGTTCCATTATGTTAATTCAGTTGCCCATGTTGTGGTTTAATGACCTTTTTGTCAGATTATTGAACTTGTAACAACATGATCTGATCATGAGTTGATAAAATGGTAGATTCAAAATACACTGATTTCCGTATAATTGTATATTTTAAGAGTTGTTCCTCCATCCTATTTATTGCGTTGTACTTCAAATACTTTAACTGCCACAGAAATTCCTAGAAACTCCAAAAACTCTTTTCTTATCAAGATGTCTGTCTTGTAGATCTATCAAATCTAGCAGGGCCACTGAACTGTGCGAACTCAGGTTAAAACCTCGGGGACTGCACTAACAAACAAATCTAAACTGCAGCAATGCCACAAACCACCAAGGAGGATGTTTGAGGTGGGAGTAACAAGATGCTTTATTTTGTATGTGCATTCAACTGAAGCATGGCTGAACAAAAAGCCTATTGCAAAAACAACAATTCAAGTTCATTGTGACTGTTAAGAGATCTCTTATGGCATTCGGAAAATCTTTTCGGGTGAAACCAAGTTCAAGGACTGATTATCCATGAACAGAACAATCAAGAATCCTATCGGATTTTAAGGCAGAATGAGGTTGAATGATTTTTTTAGTTGAAAATGAAAAGTGCAAGGCAAAATCATTCATGGGTAAACTCTATCAGTGTTCTTGGCCCTCAGTAGCAAACAACAACTAGATGTCAATGATTACAAGGATAAATACACTCATCAGTTGGTAACATAAGCCAACATATCAAGTTTTAATAGGTTCAAGTTAATTGTGATTCCAAAAAATACAATACAATTCATTGTCTAGACTGTTGCTTGTTTTTAAATTCATTTAAATTATTTTATTTGTTTCTCTTAATATTATTTTATGTATTTTAATGCTTCTTCCACTCTCTGCTGCAATGCTTTTATTTTATGTAAAGCACTTTGAATTGTTTGTACATGAAATGTGCTATATAAATAGATTTGATTTGATTTGATTTGATTGTGAATACTTTCAACATTAGAGATGTGTGTGATTTGGCTTTGTGTTTTGTAGCACTGTTCGAACACAGCTTAACAATCAGGAACACTGATGCAATATTTTTTATTAAACCTATTCCAAGTGTTTTGGGAAAAAAAAGGGCATTTCTCGATCTGGTGAAATGCATCATTATTGAACTGAGGGTTTAAAGCATTGCAAACCATGAATCCATCACCGGCTCCATGGCCCTCCTGAGCTGACCTGGGCATTGAACAGCATCACCAATGTATAAAAGAAGCAGAAACCGAATAATTACATGGTGGAGAAGTGGGAGTTTGTTCCACAGGACGACAGGCTGGATCTTGCTGAGGACATAGTTATAAATGTTAAATGCAATTTGAAACTCATAAACGTTGACTAATTTAATTCTGTGGAGAGCAAAATCAGTGAGGCAGTATGAATGCTGGTTATTGTAAGTGCAGACCAGGGATGTCAAACTCACAGTCACAGTCCTCAAGGGCCGCTGTCCTGCAGGTTTTACATGCTTCCCTGCTTCACCACACCAGATTCAGATCAATGCCTCATTTGCTGGTTTGTGCAGAATTGAACAATCTTTCGAAGAGATCCATTTGATCTGAAACTGGATTTACATCATAACTTGCCGGAATATTGTAAAGATTTTATTGTTCCTTCATAACTCGCCATTTCAATTGTTCACAGATAGTTCTAATGTCAAACAATGTGCAACAGTGTCACTTTCCCAGCTTGTTCACTGTTTTCTATTTTCAACAACCAGCTGTTAGATTCTACCTAAATAAATATTGTACCAAACAAATTATCACATTGGTTGCAAACATGATTACAATGTAATGAAATTCTCTTTCTTCATTATGCTACAAGATACATGTTACCAAAGGTTCTTTGTGTTTGTACTACTTGTGTACATGATCAGAAAAGATTTATGTCCAAGCAATCCTTAAAAATACTGTCATCAAGACACTGCCGTTCAAAATAAGCCTCACACTTTCATCATTCTTTTTGTTTGTTCAGTTGTGGCTGGTGAGCAAAGACACATTGAACAGAAAAACTACAGCATTTCTGTGTGTATAAAGATGTGACCCTCTCTCCTCCATGCATATGAAAAGAGCAGGATCAGCATATACTGTGGCTACAATTCAATCCGCCTTAGATTAAAGGACCAAAAATTCTTCAGCCCCATCTGGGCCAGTCTACTTCTACTGCTGCGCCTGCATGTCTGATCAAATGAAGGGAACAGACTCATCTTTATCAATACATTTATTTAAGTTTAAATGTGACTGCCTCTGAAATCTAATTAGGTGATCCCACAGCTTAAAGGAGTTCAGTAGAGGCAGCAATAAACACTGAAATTCATAGGAATAATGAAGTGTAACATGGTGCTCAGACTGTGTTTTTCTGAACATTTCCTTCTTTTTTGTATTGTCACAATATTTTCAAAATGTGACGACTCCCCTGAATATGGGTGGTGATTTTATTTTCCATGCAAAGATTCTGTAATATTACTTAAGTTCTGGTATGGTGCAGTCACAATCCTTAAGCCTTTATGTGTAAAATGTTGCATAATAAGAGGAGTTGGTGTTGACTGACATCCTAGTTGTTTAATCTGACAGAAAGTCAGTCATTTAGTCATTTTCTAATGACATAGATGTTTATGATTTCTAGTCCAACAGTTGCGATCTCTTAAACCAGGAGGGTATGGCAAGGGCTACTGTAAGAAATCTGCTGCAATTCTGATGAAAAATGCAAAAGCAGCTACATCATAAGGATTATCTGTGAAAAGTTGAGTTCAGCTATGTAAAGTTCAGCTCTCACACCATTTGAAATGTGGACTTCTTCAGAAAAAAATACTAAAGCAGAACTCGGTCCATACCTCCACCAGCTTCAGTTACAGCAGTGACCGAATGGGAAAGAAAAACACTATGTTATGCCTTAAGGCAGCTACTTGCAGTCTGATTTCAGCTTTCTAATAAATTCAGTGCAAGCCACATTGGGCAACAGGCATCAAATGGACTTGTTCACAACATCTTGCTTGAAGTGTGCACACTATACAATGATGATACCTGCTGAATCACAGTAAGCTGTGACTATGACAAACAACACAGATCTTTAAGCATTCTGTTAATGTTAAGTTTCACAAAGTGACAGAATGAAAAACCGTTTAATGAGATGTGTTAATTTGTTAGCTAGTTTTCTCCTCAAAAACACTCTTTTTGTCACAGTCATGGTCTTAGCGAGAGGACACAGCATACAAACAAGACTTCTCAACTTATCTGTATGCTTGAAGCATGATTTGCTTCTTTGTCTGAATTCCACAAGTTACATTTAGTTTCTTAGAATTCTATCTTGATTGTTCAGGTGTGTTTTGTTTTTTATACAACTGCGCCACGTTTGCATTTCAACATTTCATCATATGCTATGTTCCTACTGGTTGGTTAGGAAAAGATAGGAAAGATAGGTCAATACAACAGACACACTGCAAGATGATCCTACTGAATTTATCAGATATCCATCCCTTGGCAATCTTTTGTTGTAGGGCCAATGTTGCAACCACACCCTTGTAAACCACAATCAAAGATACCCCCACATTTCTTCATGTTGGTTATCTTTCATCTCTGATGGCCGAGAATCGCACAGTGTATTGCCAGGCTTTAGAGACACACTTGCAGAAGTAGTTTTACTTTATTCTAATTGTGTTTCACAAAAAAATCTCACTCTGATTTCAAAGTTAAAGTTGAAACTGAAAGGTCTTAAAATCCTATTACATGCATCACTGTTTTTTTCCCCCCATTTTTGAGACATTAAAAAGCTTTTCAGAAATCCTCATCAAAGTGCAGCAGTTGTGGACATTAAACACTATAGAGCCATAGGATGGAGGAGCATTGAGCTGTGGCAAGTAACCCTTAACAATAATGCTGAAAACAACAGACTAAGGCTGAAAAACAACAAATCCCCAGCGGATCATGGCTTTACATCAATGCAAAGTCATGGTGCTACAGAGGAAGAGAGGCGAACGGAGCTCAGTTTGTTTTCTTCATCTTAAATATCAGTTTTACTATTATTTATGCGCCTAATTCATTATCTATTATGTGTACATAAATCATAGTTTAATTATCATTTATGTACACACTATGTGATTACATTTTTCATCAAATTGTCACATAGAGTGTTTAGAGTAGGTTTTACGATAAACTGCTTGGTTTAGATCAGGTGACCATTGTTGCCATTATGAAATCTTAAGTCTGAGAAATCTGTGTAAAATAGAAACACCTATAACTGTAACACTGCTGCCAAAACACCACTGGTTTGAGCATATGATTGCAATTTAGTTGCATAAAAGCTATAATGCATAACTATTCTAATTCAACAGCAAAAAAATAAAATATGTAATCATTTTAAAGATTCACTGACTTGTTATATAGATGGTGAGCTGGTATGATCACCTGGGGAAAAAGGTGTACTAAAGGACACATTCTTCTTATGATAACTGAGGACACAAAAGCTGGATGCCAGCAACTATCACGACAAGCTCCATCGGAGTGAGGAAGAAGTAGTGTGAATAGAAACAAAAGAAGTACCAGCAGGCCAGGCTGCTAAAGAATCTAGGGGCCAGATGCATGAAAAGGAATTTATATTCATGACTGAAACTATGTATTTACACGAGTAGAAATGTGCACACACATTCTTTTCACCAGTTTCATTAAGCTATGTGTACATACGGTCCTCTTCAATGAATCTTAATCATCCTCAAACTATACGAATGTCTAGAAACCTCATGTGCATTCCTATTGCAGTAAATGTTCACAAGGTTACACGAGGACACCACAAGAGCTACAGCCAGAGGAGTAGCAACTTCTGCTTTATCAGCAGCGAATAAACACATGATGAACAGGAGGGAGACAAACACATCTTATACTGTCTTTAAAAAACTTAAAAAAAAAAAAAAAATTCCACTTCATCATCTAAAACTTAAATTGCCATGAAAAAAAAATACATTGCAATTAAAACAAATATATGCATGGTTTTAAAAAGGTACGAGGTGCACACACTCTTACCACACATTTCTTCTTCATAAATGCCTGTTTATGCGAGTGGAAAAAAGTGTGCATTCATGATTTGTTTGTATATGCATCATTTATACATCTGGCCCTAGGACACAGGGATGTAGGAGCTGAAACCCCCCAATGAAAAATGCTTTGATCACATCCCGCTGCTCAAAAGAAGAGTTGGAGATGGGTACAGCATAGTTTTTCTCTTTTGGTCAAATAAGCAGGTCCTATTCAAGTTTTGTGAACAGGTGTAAAACAAGTGGCAAGTTTTTTGTCCTTTTATAACAGCGTTGAAAACAACCACCCCAGCTTTTATCATCATTCAAAACATGTGGAGGTTGAAGAGGTGAGACTGAGGTCCTCCTGACATCCTGAGAAATGAGCTGAGGTTGTAAGCGTTCTGAGGGATGAACCTCATCCCTTTGCATGCAGTTTATTAATAAAACATGAGATGTTTAGAGACTGTGTGTCCACCAGATCACTTTTATTTATGGAGCTTCGCCTGAATAATGCTGCTGAAGATGTAATCAGCAGAGCAGCAAATCCCAGTGATCTATGTCTGTAGTCTTATCAGATCACTGAGGCGATGAACGCTGGCCACGTAGCGACAAATGCTCCTAATTATCACTGGACATGGGGTAAACATCGTTGTGTCAAAAAAAAACAACCACAGTCCTTCACCTTCATCCACATCAAAATTTATCATGCTGATAAGAGACAAAAGTAACATTAAAACAATAAACGAGAATGTAATCTATATAAAACTTAAGTCTCTAAGGTGATTTGGCGACAACACATATATTAGTGGGAATTCTCTTCAGGAAACAAGCCAGAGATTAAGGAAATCAATTGAATATATGCTGGAATTGCCTCTTGTGATCTCAAATATAACTTTTGTGATATTCTGCATCGGTACTGTGTGATGGCTGTGCTGAATTTGGACCTGTTGGTTATGGGAAACAGAAATTGAGTCTTAGTGAAATAAAGGAAAATGAAAATGGCACAAGTAGAAGGTAAAAACAATACGCTGAATAAATAAACAACAAACTAAATTAGACCATTTCCATTTCAATTTGGAGTGACCGGGAGGTTATCTACTATAGTTGAAGGGTGTGTGAGGAATATCAGCATAATTTCTAAATGCCACAACTTTAAATAAAGTTCAAGTGGGAAAAAAATATTTATAATATAACTTATAATATGATAAGAAATCCCTCTCAATCATGTCTAATACTATTTGCACACTAGTAGAGTATGGTAGTGTATTTATTTGCAGAGAATCTCCTCTCTGTTTGCATTCTTGGATTTTCTTCTTACAGTATATTACTGCGTTCAGGACATTTTTTTTAACTGCAGCGTTGAATGCAAGGAAACTATACAGACTGTTTGATTTAGTTTTTAGAGTGTAACATCTGCACAACAAATCTGAAAATTGTATCATTGACTCACTGCTTTTCTGAGCTGGCTGAACAAGAACATTGTGCACATTTTTTTGGTGATGAAGTATTGTCATCCCGTCCCCAGGGGTTGCTCATTAATGCGATTTTAAAGTGAATTGTGCTGGTGTCATATACTATATGGCTGGCAAGGAAAAACTTGTGATTTGGAGCGATTCTTTGTTGGTTTTTACAGCCACACCACATATAGTGTTGAGGAGGTGAGACTGAGATACTGCTGACCTCCTGAGACAGATTTGGTGAGCATTCAGAGGGATGACCCAAATCTTTTTGTCCGCTGAATATCAATAAGATGTGGCGCTTTGAGAGATTTTATCTGCCAGATCCCTTTTAGGGAGCTTCTTCTGCACAACACTGCTAGAGATATAATCAGTGAAGAAAATTACAGGGATTTATTGACAAAAAATTGTGCTGAAAAAACAGAAAAGGGGGTATGTACACTTTGCTTCTGCCAGGCAGCTTATGATAATGAACATGGGAAAAAAAAAATCCATCTTGCCAGATGCCAAAAAATTTGTACCATATTAGGTGAATTTTAAGGTCAAATGAAAAAGTGAAAAATGATTCAGACTGTGACCATAGTTCAGAAAATTCGATGATGAACTATCAACATGACCTGGTTCAGCTTTAATCTATGAGAACTGAACTTTGAACTAGTTTTGTGAAGTGTGAACTTGCAAGACATTGGTCCTGATGCTTAAAACCGCTGAAGTGAGAGAAGGTGTACTTTCTTTTTTGTCTTTTTGACTAGATGCGTTTTGGGATCAGTTATCAGCACAGGACAATGTATTTTGTTGAAATAACACTGAGGGTTCCATCAGTGGAAAATATGTTTTTCCTCCTCTCCTGACCTGCTTTATTTAGACTTTGATGATTGGTTGATAGATAATCTTTCACCTGTCAGATATTTATAATGCTTTCTGCTAATTTAAAAGAAACAAATAAATTCAGTGGGAAACGTCCTTCATAGTCCTGCTTAATAAGCCATCTGATGAGTCAGGTTGATGTAACTGGTTACATTTACTATATGCACCAACTAAATAACTAGATATGACTGTAATACCACAACAGGCAACAGAAAGATACTCCACATCTCTTACAACCATGAAGGCCGCATTCCGACTCCAGAACAATTCTCAAGAACAATTATGATAGATAGAAACTGACAACAGGGGTGTGTTGTGTCATTTGTAATCAGACATCAGGCGGTGTGGTTTCTGCCTGCAGTGCTGCAGTCTCATCAGATCACTAATCAGGAGGGAGGCTGCTGGTGATTATCCAGCCCACCTCCACAGTGGAGCAGACAACAGCAGCACACTCTTCACTCTTTCTTTTACCACTGACTGCTGCTGTTTCATCTGCATGAACAAGCATTAATCAGCTCTCTTCATTCAGGTGAGAGCACACTTATTTTCAACACCATGGTTGAGACAAACCTTGATTGAGCAGCATGCTTAATTTGATTATGATTCCAGTGAGCTGTGGAATGTTTCTGCCCACATTTACATGTGAGACTAGCCGGAAATTCTAATGGTATTTTGTACTCTGAATTATATAAGCATGCAGTACTGTAAAACTGATCCAAGATTATGGAGGAAAATCAAATCAGTTGTTGGGGAGGCTATGAATGATTGTATAACCATGTAAGGGACATGTAGGCAAAAAAAAGCTTGCAGTTTACTGTTACAGTAAACTACAATGACAAGGACTGATTTAAAAAAATAAACAAAAAGCATACACTGAATGCAGAGAGAGCCACTATAAACACTTGAGAACAAGTTCGAAAGTGTAATATGTACACGGAGACAATTTGTAGAGGATTAATCAAATAAAAAGAGTCTCAACAGAAAACTCAGAATCCCTCCATCGTTTACAGTCAAATAACAGACTTTCGCAGAACATGATGAAATGAGTAAAATACATTAGAGGAAAATTAAAGTGCGATATCAGTCATCAGTTATTTCTCAGCAAGTCATCAGTCCTTTTTTTTTTACAGTTCACCATCCATCTGTAATTATAATTACATTGAGTTTCAAATACTCCCAGGAGACTGTTGATGGGGTGTTTGAAATTCTCACATTTGATAAATAAAACACCTGGAGATCCTTAATTTAAGTATTCTGCATCCTCTGATGAGGGTATGCTCATGCACAGGAGGGACAGAGGCTGCTTATTCTTCTGCAGCTTCAGGTGATGTCCATCCATCCATTTTCTATACCTGCTTAATCCAACTCAGGTTCGCAGAGGGCTGGAGCCTATCCCAGCTGTCATTGGGCGAAAGACAATCACAGGTCGCCAGTCCATCACAGAGCAACAGAGAGACAAACGAGTCAAACAACCATGCATACCCACTCCTTAGGTCAATTTAAAGGCACCAATTAACCTAACATGCATGTTTTTGGGCAGTGGGAGGAAGCTGGAGTACCTGGAGTGAACCCACGCATACACAGGGAGAACATGCAAACTCCTAACAGAGAGGCCCCAGCTGGGATTTGAACCAGGAACTCTGGTGGAACCAGATGGATGTGCCTGTGTCTGGATCACTAATAGATGCAGCACCACCCTGAGTCAGACAACAGCAACGTAGAGGAATGCGACTGGTGTTGGAGGAATAAATGGCCCCACTTCCTTCAATTTGTGATATTGAAATGTAAGTTTAGAGGATTCAGGAAAGTTCTGTTGTGATTACTTTTGAGTGTTGAATATGGAGCACAAAACTTGTGTTTGTGGTCACAGCATAGAAGTTAGTCATTAGTTCAGCAATGTTTCATCGATCTGAAATCTGTTTCACAACTTTCCCTGTTCATTGTCACTTAAACCTTGATGGAAAAACCTCAGATTAAGTAGAAATGTTACCGGAAAACAATGAAACTGAAGACGCAATGAAGTTGTGTTTTTTGAGACGGGATCTGTGCACAGAAATAATGATACAATCGAGAACCGCCAATGCCTAATAAGTGTACATACAGGGCAATATAATTGTATTACACACATTTTATGGCCAAAGTTTGTTCAGCACCTCTGCCTTATGAGTTTTTCAAACGCCCCAAATAATAATCCCACACAAAATATTCTGCATCACATGTTCACATGTTCACTCTCCAGAGTCAAGTTTGTTGGTGATGTGTGAATATTTCATTCAAACCAACTCTCAAAATGTCTAAAAAGTTGAGGTTATGATATGTAGAAAGATCAGGTTGAAGCAAAATAAACCACAAGGCAATTATTCAGAGTGAAACTAATGTCCAAGAAGTTCAACAGAACTGTTTTGTCAGATACTTCTAACTGAATGTGGACAAAAGCTGTTGATGTCAGAGCAGTTATGTTGAGTTGTAAATACATTTAATGTTAGTTATCCCATATATACTCTGTTTTTGTATTGATTCAGAGTTTTAAGCAAAGTTGTGCTTTGCTCATTTGTGTGAAGGTCGTAAATTCCACTGTTAGGAATTTGGCCTGGTCCAGCCTGAAACTGGATACCCTTTTGTTTGCTTTTTGTATACACACATTTCCAGAATAAAATGGAGGAGGCGTGAGGAGTAGCTTCAGAGTGATCGGGATGAAGCTGTGAAAGCTGTCTCCTCATTAGCTCTCCTCATGAGTAAAATCCTAAACGTCTCTCTCTCTCTTCTTTATGAATTTGTAGGTATTTGAACCTGACAAGTTACCTTTTAAAACTTTAGACAATGCTCATAGGTGTATGCACTGTCTTGCAAAGACTAGTCATCAACTCTAACCAACTACAGCCTGAAAGGTTTAATCAGATTGAGAGAAAACACCTGAGTGAGCATGCTGGTTCTTTAATTACTTTTCATCTGTCTGACCCCAGCTCGCCTCAATAAGAACTTGTTTGTCTCACTCTGAGTAGAAATGTGATGTTAATGCACATTCCACAAAGTGAAATCTTTTGAAAAAAGAAACAAGATCAATAAAACCGATCAATGGTATTTTCTGGATTTTGACAGTACTAATAATATCTGCTAGAAAACAGTGAGTTATATGATTTACTGCGATTCATTTGATTCAGTCTAATTTCCATCGGCTCTCAAAATCATGAACTGTGACTGAGCCGTATCTGATCATTTCACTCACATGGCACATTGTTTAGAAGAGTGATGTTCCATTATGTTACAGCCAGGACTGAACTGCTTGTATAATTTTTGAGACTGCAGAGCCGACTGTGCAGTTGCCTGTCTCCTCCTGTCTGGCTCTGCCTTCCAGCACCCATCTGCTGAACCTTGATTTGGGCCTCAGGTTCTCCAGCGATCGTGATATACTGGCCATTATATAAACCTTTCTTACCTGTAGTTTTTAATTGGTTGTATCTGTATTGTTTACTTTGCAGAGACTTTAAGTCCCATGAGCGTGTACTCACCTTCTTTGGTACAACCATAGTGTTTGTGTTAATTTTGTTGTAGCTGTACTGCTTTGCTTATTTGATAAACTTAATGTGTGTCTTGTGTTGAGGTATTTGGTTTCCACTGTCTGGAATAGTGCCAAGCTTAACTTAGTTTTAGTACACTTCCCAGCCCCATTAGTTTCCCTTTGTTAGACTCACTGAGTTAGTTTTTCTCAAAAAGTCTACAGCAGCATCAGCAGTGTGAAGAAACTGGCCAGTGCGAATATTTTCTCTGTGGCCTCGTACTCAGGCACAAGATCTCCACTTTTTTTTTTCCTCCATATGAAGCCATCACTACTATGGTTATGTTGCTAAAAGCCTTTGTCTTTCCAACAGCGTCTATTGATCAAATTTATTTTTGTATTGGTGTCCCTCTACTTTTTGTCTGTTTTCATTTCTTAACTAAGAGAAACATGCATCACTCAATTTGCACCAAAGAAATTTTCAAAGCGCTGCCAGGCAATAGATGCTTTGGAAAGAAATAAACCAAAAAGAAAAGCTGCATTTGGTAATAAGTTAAAACTCAAGGATGAAGCCATATGGAAATTGAAAACAAGACAAACCTTTATTTTGATTCTTTATTTCAGCACCTGTCTAAATCTTGCCCCCGATTGAAATTTTTTTCAGACAACATAGTTTAATTTTGATCAAATTGTTCTGACGGTCTCATAATCCCCATCAGGCAAATTCAAATGTGTGCTTATGCAAAAACAGATTAAATGTCTGCAGGGCAAAGAAGGTTTTATGGTCTGTGCTTCTGTGAAAGTTCTGGTGTTGGCTGCCCACTGCAGATGGTAGAGTACAGGCAGGAAGTCAAACGAAAAGAAAAAAAGAAAAACTTGGTCTCATTGTAAAGATTTTTTTTATTTTCGTCCCATTACAGAGAAAAAGCTAAATGAGAAACATAAAAGTTAGCCTTTCTGGCTAACTCAGTGACAAAGTGTTGACATAGAGTTTGAGAGAGACTTTTACTCAGGACGCATATATACAAAGTGTATTTTTTTCTTTTAGAAATAACAGATGGATTTAATCTGATTTGACAACTTTCCTTTGGCTGGGCTGTTTAATGTGAACCTTGCATATCAATACTTCTGTCAGCTCAGTCCATCTTTCTGTGGTTTAATGGCTCTGAAATCTCAAATTGTAAAGGTTTCAAAGGTTCATCATCCTCATTGAAAAGTGCTTCTTATAAATCTGGCCAAAAATGATAAACTATAACAAAGTTGACTGAATCATCACTTCCGATTCGTCATTTTTTCTCTCTAATAAATAACTTGTAACATTTCAGAATGGCAGAGACACATTGTCATAACCACACAAATCACCAATTAATATACATTTTTAAATATCTACATCTTCAAAGTGACGGCATTACCAACTTCTTCTATCAACATCTGCCAAAGTCCAAATAATTCAAGGCAAAAAACAGAACAGAATAGATAAAATCATCTGTGGTATCCTGTAATGCACTGTTTGGTAAGTCATCTCATTCTGTTCAGTCAGGTGCTGCTGCTAAATGAAAAACTCATTTTGGCTTTCACTGGGGGCGCTCGGAGAGTCTGCCCGGCTGCTGAAAGGGAACTCGTGGCCATCTTCAGGCTGTGTTGCTTTTACTTCTGGATTCCGATATGTCCCTTTCTTGCTGCATATGAATCTTATTATCAGAGCCAATACAGTCACAGAGACAAAAATCACCACAGCAATCACACCTAGAAGACACAAAATGAAAAATGGTTTGGGAAAAATTCAATCTTACTCACATTATTGATTTATTTATTATGGTAAACACTCTCATGCATGTCAATGGTTAAGCGTAGGAAAGTAAGCATTGCTCTGTTGCACATGTTTCGGTTTTAGATGAACAGAGATGTAGACATGATAATGTGTTTATAAGCACCGCGCTAAACGTTGCAGTCTGCAGGGAGATGATCTCTCAGGCTTTAGAATTGCATTACTGAACTGCTGCCTGTGTGTTTTTACCCCACCAACCTTTCTGTTGCAGTGTTGCAACAGCACAACTACTGCCTGCACATCTTTTCACACACACCTGACTTTAGACCATGAATACACAAAGTTTTATGTAGTTGATGTATAATTCATAAAGTGAAGACATGCAATTTGCCCAGTTGTAACTTGAAAACAATCACATTCAATTGCCGAAAAGGAAAATCATTCATTATCATCAAGCTAAAATTTGAATGTCTGTGAAATGTTGCCAACACACTGAAACAGTTGGTGCACTGTTGCTGATGAGAGGTAAATGTGAGGTCAACAAATGTCTTAGCTGTATATTTCACAGAGATCCGGTTCTTTGATGCTTATTGTACCTCAAGCGTTGAAAACAAACGACACACTTAAACTCTAGAGGACATGTAGCTGCAGCGTGGTTTGATCACACATCACGGTGCTGCTGTGCATGTTTAATTTGTTAACATTAAATCTAAACTGAAAATCAACACAGCTGATGTGAAGCCTGCCTTCGAGTCACGTTACTGGGGACATAATTGGGGTGCAAAATCAGAAAATTTGGTGTCCCAAGGAAGATTTCTTCTGGATGATAGTGACTTCTCTGACATATCATGAGCTTTGTAACTGACAACTTCAAGTAGACACATGCATGACAGACTTTTTGATTGAGGATAGTGGTGGAGCAACAATATGTCAGACGTGCTCAATAAACTGACAAGGAAGCCACGCAAACAGAATTGGCAAAGATCCGATCAAAGTTTAGTTTATAATCACATGTCATAATTAAATTATTATTATTCTTGCTGAGTTGGAGACTGCGACTTTACCTCCAATGAGAGCTGAGTCGTTCCTGATGGTGTTGACTAAGGGCTGGCCTGGATCCACTGAACCAGGTTGGTCTACAAAAGTTGAAAAGGGAGAACGTACAAGTGTGGATGTTAAGGAGAGAACAAAATATTTGTAGGAAAAGAGAGAATAAGGGAATGACAAAGTAGAGGAGAACCATTAGTAAGTGCATACAGAGCTTGTTAAAAGCCTCTAAACGCCTTAGGGGTCACAACAGTGTCCGACTGATCTCATCTGTCGCAGTGACATCAGTCAGCCTACAGAGGAGGATACTTAATGGGGCCATAAGAAAGTCGTATGAACAGCAGCAAAAATGATGTCAAAAGCACACCAGAAAGACCCCCACACTGGGAGAAGGTGGGATGTTTAACCAATAAAAAATAGAGTAAGATGGGATGTAAAGGCTGAGTGTGCTTCTAGTGCTGTACCTGATAAGGAGTGTGTTGTTTCTGCAGCGTAGGGATCAGCTAGAGCAGAGGAAGCACAGCTTGATTGTACCAGAGGGCCAGTGACTATAACACGGCTGTCAGGATCGAGCAGAGCAGCTTTCAGAGGACAGATGGAGTTAAACTGAACTCCTGACAGGCAGCCAGTGAACCCAAGAGTGGACAACCCAGCCAGCTCTGCATCCAATCCATCAGACTCTGAACACATCAAGAGAAACAGACACAATGAGGGAAGGCACACTAGTTCTCAGTGCAATGCAATTTCAAGTTTGAAATACAGGAAGTATTAGCTGTTATCTTGAGAACAATCATCCAAACAAAATAGGTTTATTGAAAATGCTGTATCTAAAACAATAATAGAGACAATTCTAAGGAGCTTGAAAATAAATATTTGCTATGACCACCTTTACTCTTTAACACAGCCCAAACCCTCTCAAACAAGTGATGAAACGTTTTGAACGGCTTGTCAAACCACACATCACAACCAGCATCCCTGCATCATTGAATATGCACCAGTTTGCCTGTCATCCCAACTGCCCCACAGCAGATCCAATATCCATCACACTGCACACAGTAGTCTCAGCAGTAAAATAGAGCCATCTATAATAGAATCCTGCCAATTGAATTTAGTTTTGAAAATTAAAACCATCATCACCAAGATACTTATGGAAAAATGTCTCCTACTGGGCCTGATCCCCGCCATCTGTACAAAAAAAAAGAGTACAAGAGTACAAAAAGAGTCAAATAAAAACATCTACAACTCAATCAAGCTGAGTTATGGATCCCCTTGAGGCTATGTGCCTTGTCCATTGCTGTTTACATTGTTTGCTCATGACTTTGTGCCCAGACACAAGGGTAATCTGATCATCAAGTTTTCAGATGATACTCCAGTAGTGGGATTCATTCACGGAAATAAAGACTCATTGAGTAGGGAGGAAGTCAGACAACTTGATAGCTGAGAGCTGATTCAGGGACAACCTGGTGCTCAAAGCAGGCAAAAGGAAAAAAAATGCTCATCGACTTTCAGGGCTCATGCCCTGAGTAACCTAACCCCCAGCATCAGTGACTGTGTAGAAGAGAGAGTGAAGAGCATTAAATTCCTCAGAGTGCAGATTATTGACAACCTCACCAAGTCAAAGAACACCACAAGGTTAGTGAAGCAGAGTCTACAATTTCTGCGAAAAATACAACAGGCTTCACTCCCCAGCAGTATCCTGATGATGTTCTACAGAGGTGTAGTTGAGCATGCTGACATATTCCATCTCAGCATGGCACTCGAGCAGAACTGAGGTAGATAAACAGTCCCTAAGGAGGATTGTTCAAAACGGCATAAAAAGTGTCTTTCTCAAGTCCAAGTAATATTCCAGAGCCACCAGAGAAATAGAGCCCTGAAAATCATCAGAGACTCTTCACACGTTCTCCACATCCTATTTCAGCTGCTGCCCTAAAAAATAGAAAAAAAAAATAAACAAACAAACAATGACAACAAAAAAAGCCAGTATGGCTGCATTAACTGTAGAGCCACCAGACTGCTCAACAGCTTCCTGATCCCAGCTGTCAGACAAAATCTTCTCTTGTTTTGCATGTAATTACTGTTGTGTAAAGCAAAATGACAATAAAATTTGATCTCTGTACGACTATGTTTTAGACATTGTCATTGTATTTTTTCGTAGAACCCAGAACATCATACCATTTGTACTGGAAAAACTTGACGACAAGAATTGTAAGTCTCATGTATATTTTCCTACATTTAATGAACAATGCCTCAATCAAATTATGTCTGTTCTACATCAGCTTCCCATGCAGTGTGCCTGCATTAAACCAAAACCCCTAACCGCCAGAATCACAGTCAAAATCTTGCCAATTTTCTTTCCTCATATCACTGCAATGGTTGACCCATTTTTCTAGCCTTTCTCAGTGTAAAAATGGATGAGAACTTTAAATGATTGCAGCCTATTTCCAGGTAAATTTTATACAGCATCCCAGCCTTTTTTTTAACATGGCATTGTATTACTCTAGACTGCACCAAGAAAAACGATACAATTAGAAAGGTATAAACTCAGCTCTAGACTCAGATTTAACGCATCTCCCTTTTAAATTTGACAAAGTTGGCATCTACTCATGACATTAAAACACATAACAAATCACTAAAGTTGATTAAGTTTGTTAAATATTCACACATATGGAACACTTTCAGCAAGCATAGACTTACTCATTTATTCATTCTGTATCTTTCTAATGCTTTACACAAAGAAATAGAGCCATATACTGCCGGCTCCAATGCAAAGGGGCGACGGAGGGCAGCACATTTAGGCTAGGTTTTTGGCAGTGGGCATGGATCAAGTCCTGCAGAATCTGACCTTATGCATATAACTTGAAGGGAAACCAGCTGAACTGTTAGCTTTTGATTCTTCTTTCGCTGAGTAAATGCTTGAGAGAGGGCAAAGGAATAAATAAATTAGTTTATAAGGAGTTATTCAGCTTGGAGTGGAGCAAATTCTTTAAAGAAACTGCTGTTTGTAGCTTAAAAGCACTTGAGAGAAAAACACTGCCAAGACATAGAACTGATTCATAGGAAACATGAATATCCACAGCTAAGTTTTGATAGATGATGGCTGACAGATGAAAGCAATATATTTCCAGTGACAATTTAAAATGAAACATTTTGTGTTAGCTCACCTGATTAAGAACCTAGCATAGAATCTAATTAATGTGTCAATACCCCAGAAAATGTAAGAGCGAGTCCTAAATAAAATCTTAAGTAGCTACAGAAACTGTTTAAATGTCCACAATTAAACCAAAATTATTCCTGAAGAGCAATGTGATAATGCAACACATCATTGCCCATCATCAAAATCATTGCCAGGGAGGGAGACATCTTTTAAAATGTAAATATGCAGTGTAGCCTGGCTGGATAGGGTGCTTTACTCAATCAGGCTATGAGTTTTAAATTGAATGTGATAATCAGAGCAGCAGGAAATACTTTGCCCCTGATTTATATATCTCATGACACATTCAGAGTGTGAAAAGAAAACTAAACGAACAGCTGTAAGGATAGATTATCTGGTTGTGCACTGTGCACATTTAGTCTGTTTTACATTATTGCAATATTGTTATACATTAAAGCTTAACCAGCGACTTTATGTTAAGTAGTCACTATATCATTTTTCTGATTGAAGGATATCAAATAACATCATGAAAAAAAATGTAGGTCTGAACAAGTAAAATAAAACATTACAAATCCTTGAATGGGAAGTTTATATTCAAATAAAAAATATTTAGTGAAGGATTTGTGTTTGTTCAGGAAGCCAGAGACAAACAGTGGCAGTATTGGCCTTGAATTCATGACCTGAATATTTCTGGCCATTCTTTCCTGGTCTATTAGTTTGGCTGATGGATGACAGGGCATACGGGGAGTGACAGTACATCAACTACGCTGCTGCCTCTCTGATGCTGATATGACTATCTGAGTCCTCTGGCTCAGCAGGGGTGGCAGCTGGGTCACATGCTAACATGGCCTGGGTCAGCAACAAAAAACTCTAAGGAGCTGAACCTAAAAACAGCAACAGCACTAATTTTTTTAAAGTTTCTTACATGTCAACCATGTATTGGCTGAAGTAAAATGTAAAGCTTATTTTTATTTTTTTCATGATTAGAAGTGCTGTTAAACGTTTAATAGTTTGAACTCTAAAATATGTATGTAAATGCAGCTTCCGAACTTTTCTGCTTATCAAGTTTATCATCTACTGACTAAATTCAGATGCTTTCAGCATTTTCTTTTCAGCAAAACAAGCAACCATGGAGACACCACAGTAGGGTACAACTGGGGGGGAAATAGTGTGAAACGATGGTTAATGAATATGATTCATATTGGGAAAGTTGAAATAAACAAATAAATAAATAGTTTGGTTTTCTTATACTATCATGCTCACCTTTATTTTACATAAATTAAACTTGGATCCTGTTTCATTAGTAACTTTCAGTCAGTCTTTTTTAATAGCAAAGCCACATGACGACATCTCAGGATAAAGATAAACTACAGCAGAAGAGAGTCACCGCAGCTGTCAGAAAGTCATTTGTCTCTTCCACATCTTTTCTGTAGGCAACGGAAGAAATGATGCTGAAAGTGAAGTGAAAGTGTTCCGTCATGCAGATAACGCTGAAATGTTCTGTTTGACTTTCTGGTTTACTTTGACCCCAGCTGCTGAGACTTATGAGTTATGCTGAATTGTGCGAGTGCTGACTCCAATCTTATAAGTCATTTGTTCTTTTCAATATCTTTTCATTAGCATACAAAGTGAAGGACCTTTTTAGAAGTTATTACAATTACAGCTGTCTGAAGCTCCACTCAGACTCAGACAAGTATAAAGATTGAATTACTCACTGCTTCAATGACAAAGAAAGTTCAGAAACATAAATGTTACTTTCTCAAATTCTATATAAGTTTTTAAATACATGGTGCAATATACACAAAAATTCAACCCACTATTTGATTTTTCTAAAATGTATCTAATGTCAAATAACTGTAGCATAAGTGGGTGGCATCTCCAACATCTCCAGAACAAAATAGTCAATTGAGTAGCATTTAAATTTGGATGTCAGTTTGTTTTGTAAAGCATCTAATCTGTAACAGAGAACACAACCTATATGCTGCTCGACTCAAAATGATGAACAAAATGAGGCCTGATATCTCAGTTCTGTGGTTCAAATGCGTCTGTGTAGAAGTGCTGGAATCTGCTTAAAAAGACCCTCACTTACCCTGCACTCTGCCCAGAGTGAGTGATTTGATGCTGTTGAATTCCACATCAGATGTCAAGTTGAAGTCCTCTATGGCACTCTGGTCAATCTAAAATATGATTTATGTCAGACAAAGACCAATAACAATGATAAACAGTCAAGGACAAAGTTATTCATGTTGAGTGTTTAAAACAAGGGACGTCCAATATGTGAAGAAACTCCAACATGTTGCTGCAGAGAGGGAAGCCACATGGGAACTTAGTTGGAAGCTGAATTTTTACACTGATTTGCAGATTGAAATGGGGTACAGCCCTAAAGCTGGAAACAAGTCTGGATGGTGCACAGCAGCTGAGAAGGAAAGACTAAGTGGAAACTTTCTATAGATTCAAAATAAGTAAAAGTGTGATGTATATGTTTGATTTGTGTAAAAAGACTAACATGTATACCTGATGGAAGGATATCAAACTGACAACCAACAGAACAGCAAGCTCACAAGTGACCATGCCTCATTCGTATGCACAAATGTAATTCCACAAGTACAAGGCTGTTATGAGGGTGGCAACTGCTCCTTATTCATTCACTTGTCATCTTGACTTTTAATACTTTGGGACAGTGACTGTTATCACCTCTCTTAGCTGAATAACTTGTTGTTTTACACAAAGGCCCAGCAGGTTCAGTTTAGTTTCAGCAACACAAAGTGAAATATAGTTTGTCATTTTTAAACAGTGATTATGAACGCTATTCATGAACAGTGCTGCAAACATGATTTATATACATTGTTTTAAGGCGGATGAATAAATGTCAGCTAACAATATTAAAACACTTTTATTTTCCTTCTATCCATGTTGAAGCTCTTTTTTGTTCCCTCTTGTATAAAACAGACTAAATGCTACTCCAGCTTTGGATTTTTAACCAAAGTGGTGGCAATGTTTTGGTCTGGTTGGTTTCCATAACCTCACCCTTGTCCCTGACATAAGAGGCTCTTTGCTCTGGTCCTGCAAAGATCTGTTGCATCTCATCAGTATTTGAGGCTGGAACTAGTGTGAAACAGAAAAAATGGTTCTAAGTTAGGCACAGACTCCAGCTTTGGTGGAAAAACCCCAAAAGATACTGAGAGTGAACTTGACCAATTATTGGCCAACCAAAGATTGGAAGAGATCAACCATGATCCCAGCCTCCAACATGTTAAGTCAACCTGGCGTGTGAATAAAGCAGGTTCCAAGTGTGCACTTGTGTGTCACGTCAAGCCTGTGTTCACAAGACCAATGGTGGTATGCAAGGCAGGAACACCCCCCCAGGCTCCACAGGCATGTCTGCTCACTAATAACATTTCGTGCACTGATATAGTGGGCATGCACTTGGTTTTCACATGCAAAACTGCTCAGACTAATTAAATGCAACAGATGTATCACTTGACACATAGATGCAATTTATCAGTGTCATATTTGTTAATGTTGATAAAGCAAAGAGTGAGGCAGAGAAACACAACTTATCTTGTTTATCTATAGTTTATTTAATTTATTTAATCTAATTCTGCCAAGTTCCCAAGAACATCCATGTGGTTAGGGTCAGTTATGGCTCTATAGGCAAGATGTCCACTGAATGTAGGATGTCCCCTAGTAGAGAATAAGCTTTTCAAGATTTTGCTGAAATACAATAATTTTCTTATTAATGCTGCCTGATGCTCAACAATAAGTTGAAACTGTGTTTGCTGCTTCTGCATTTTGTACGCCTGCAAATGACTGTTTTAACATTGAGACATTCTGGACAGCTGTCAGTCACACATCTGGATGTAATAGCTGATGAGTAAAAGCCTGAATGAGTCTCATCTATCTTCTGTGGACTGGTTCAGCACATCCTTCATTTTCATTGCAGGGAGTGAATGGTCATCAATTCATCTTCTGTTGAGGAAACGTGTATAAAGAGTGTTTCAGAATGCACTGTATAATGATATGATTGCAATGAATGTAAGTAAGCTGTATTGTGCATTTATCTTTATTTGTTGCAAGTTTGTTGTTATCAGTCCATAACAGTCTTTTTCTACAGGGTCTGACTGCAGAATCCTTTTAGGAAGTGTTTGAGCGGCGTGAGCAGTGGTTACAGTTTACAGTCTGATGTGCACTTTTGATCTTGGTGGGATAGAATTTCAAAAGGTAAATCAAATATTGAGAAAAAAGCTTTGGTCTCCTTCCAGCATGTGGTGACAGCTCAGCAAAGTTTCATTTAAAGACAGCCCGACCTGTGTGAAAAAGTGTGAAATGTGTGCATATTTACCTGCACAGACACAGCGGCTGCCAGTCGCCTGATTGTCACTGTGTGTAGACGCCCATCGGCTAAGTTTGTAACTCTGCTTCTCAACGGCTCAACATCTCTGTTGCTGTGCAACTTGTATCTCAGTTCCAGCTCATCTTTATCAACACAAAACAACAATGCTGTCATATTAATAAAAAATATATCCAGTCTACAAAAATCTGAGACTGGGAAAATCTTATTATAATCCGTTTCCTGTGACACTAACAAAGCTATATACAATATATATATATAGATATATATATAGATATATATATCTATATATATATAGATATATATAGATATATACATATAGACCTTTGTTTGTGCTATAAAAAACACAAAAAAAGGGGTGACAAGACAGGTTTACCTAAATCCCAATCAGATTAAAAAACTATACACCTATATACTCGTTTAATAAAAATAAAAAAATCTCTCAAAAAAATCTCTGTAAGTCCTCACCATGATTGTTGATTAGCAGAATCAAGTATTCATGGTAAAAAGAGTTGATGGAGAGCAGCAGAGCAGGACTCTGACTGGTCCTGAAGCTCAGGGAGATGTTTTCCCCTCTCAGCGTGATATCCGAGTAGAAGGATGAAGGCAGGGCGCTGCGGTTGTTGCTCAGCTCGTATGGCTCCTTGAGGATATAGGTGATGGATGTTGTCGACTTGAAGCTGGCAGAAACCTCTGAGAGATTAAAAACAAAAAAAATCAGAGGGAGGCCTGCTGACAGGTCTTCCACAAAAATGTAGCCACTGGCAGCAGTGATTCAGGTCCAAGTAGGTTTACACAAATTCTAACCAATAGCACTTTTTCACCTTAGCAAACACTTAACTAATATGTCAAGTTCATTCAAAATTTACACTGTTGACATGGACAGCATGGACATTAGTATTTTCAGAGATGATTACTGTTTACACAACTGAGGAGACACAATCCCTCTCACACACCGCAGCAAAGACATACCATATGTGGAAAAAAACTTAACTCTCTTTCCAAAATCACAGATCATTACACTAGATTAATTCTAAAATGTGTAATTTAGGACCTATCAATCATTTGGACACGCTTGACGAATCTGAATCTGAAGTGTCTAAAGAATATTTGTATCAACTTTGGTAGCATCTGTATGAGGACATCCTGTTTATTGATTTAGTTTTATTACCAATCAACTTTGATCAAATATTGTGGCTTTGATTACACGTTAATGTCGTCCAAATGTCCCATTGAGACGTGTAAACTGAATTGGTTTTGTTGCTTTAGTTTAACATAACATTGCTTTAACATAATTTGTTTTTTTTTGACACGGGTTAATTTAAAAAACACATGGTTTTATCTTTCTCTACATATGTAATCTACAATATTTACTGCTACAAATGGTTTCAACTTAAGTGTCTTAGATTTATGATGATCGTGAGTATATATTTTCAACTGGAGTCTGTCTGCAAAAGCGAAAAGCAAAGGATTAAATTCATCAGCGCAAAGAACAACTGTTAGCCTTAATCATCATTCACTTTTGTTGTGTCTTGGTTGTTTTTTGTATGTAGTTTTTGCCTGAACAATGCCTTAAGTGTCCAAACTGTTTGAAATTGAACAGAGAATAATACTTTACTGTCTGACTTTGATACATTTCTCATAAAAGGCATAAAGTCTTGGTTGGCTAGAGAAGTCCTTAGAGATAATTTTACTGCTTGACCTGCAGTAAAGGATAGATTCATTATAATTCTCTCAAAACAAGCCAGAGGAGACTTTGCCTGTGCCAGAAGTTCATATATAGTACAGCGTTACGGTGGGTGTGATGTAGGTATTATTCCTCTGAAAGGTTAACTTATGTCGCTGCCTGCCAATCTTTATTTGGAAAGCTTCTAAATATCATGTTCAGAGTGATATTTCAAATTTAATGCAATAAAGTGTTGTAGAATAGGCTACTGTTAGAATAAATGTATATCAAGCTGACAGGAGAGACATAAAGTCATGTTCGAGTGCTGAAAATAAGCTCATGTAATTATCATGTAAAGGAGGGTATACACTTTTGAGGTATTCTTTATATTAAGAAAAGGGAAAGCAGAGAGAAGTTCCCTCCCAAATGTTTGAATAAATTTGGTTTTACTTCTGAAATATTACTGTGGATACTTTCTGGGTTCACGGATGTTATTGAAATATTCGACAGTTTGAATAACTAAAGATGTTTCATGTTTCCTTTTCATTCTTTATGCTACTAATAATCTATAGTATTTTCATTTATACGGATTTATATATACTGTTTTACTGCCTTCATGAGACACATACCTATACTGAATTTAATGTTGAATTAGTCTATCATCTCCTAAAAGAATACAAAAGAAAAAGAAAAACTTAAGAAGTAAAAGAAGCCATATAAGCCAACCGTCTGCAGGAAGATAGATCTTGAAATTTCTGGTGGGCAAAAATTCTAAATGATGTGATCTTTAACTAAAAGCTTAAAACCCTCTGTTAGTTTTGTGAAGTCATTCATAAAAAAGAGTTAACAGAATGCACTTATTGAAAAGGCACAGATCATCAGTTTGGCTCTGAGTATTTATGAGC
Source organism: Odontesthes bonariensis (assembly GCF_027942865.1). Classification (NCBI taxonomy): domain Eukaryota; kingdom Metazoa; phylum Chordata; class Actinopteri; order Atheriniformes; family Atherinopsidae; genus Odontesthes; species Odontesthes bonariensis. Next base: position 29,617,464 of record NC_134520.1, on the reverse strand, counting down.
AGAAAGCCTTCAGTGTGTGTCAGTGTCTGTACCTTTGTGGCAGAAGGCTCCAGTGTAGGCAGAATGGCTGCAGTCACAGGAGATCCCTTGGACTTTTTCCACACATTGTCCCTGGTTTCGGCAAAGCATGCTATAACTACTGCAGTGGCCCGGGCATCCAGGTCGGACTCCGGGGGTGATCTTTGCCCTCTCCTCCAGGTCCAGGGTGACACCGTTCAGCTGCAGAGAGCGAATGCAGCCCAAAAAGCCTTTTTGTCTGGATGCGGTGCCTCCTGCAAATGAAAAGAAAGACATTTTAAAAAATCTGAGATGATTGATACTTTTTTTTTCTGTATGTTAAAGAACACCAACTGAACACACCTTATCAACAAAATGTCCCCCGAGTCATTGCAGTTCTCTTCTTATTCTGTCTCTGTAATATCTACAATTTTTAAATTTTTCCTTTGCAATAAATTTTGAGTGACAGCCACATGTTGCCACAGCAGCTCAACATGGCTGTCTACTCTGCAGGGCATGGATGATGAAAGAGAAGCTGCTGAGCACTGGTAGGGCTGTTGATTGCCCAGCTGCTTGGCTTATGAGCCATCTGGTGTCTCATATTCACTCTTTACACTGACAGGTGAGAAGGAATCTCTTTCTATTTTCACCTGACAATTAACATTCTAATATAGCAACCTAGCACACAGTTTAGAATTGGCAAAACACATTCCTCCAAGCCAGCAACGTCTCATTCATGTCCATGCATCACTGTTTTTTTTTTTACCCATTAAAGTTGGCAGGGTATTACTCAAATAGATTGAGTTTGGAAAAACTAACCTAAATGGGACAGTGGTTTCCTTTTTAGAGACAGAAACTGTCAGAGAGACATCCTGTTGTAGTCAGAAAAATCCTACATGAAAGGAAGAATTTCAGATTTTTAAGCATTTATACTTTTTGACTTCAAGAGCACAAACAAACAAAGTGGAACTAAAGATGCAAAGTGCAAGGTTTTTGTACAAAGGTTCATGTAAGGGCAGCAGGATAAAAGTATAATGAATATGTACAATCTTAGCCAATGTTTTCTCATGTCATTTATTTGCATTAGTTCTGTCAATCTGAGTGGCACCTGAAGACAAACACTTAATAAACAGGGAGAGACTTCTCCAACTCAACACTACAGCACCCCAAATCTGCAGCCAGAGGCAGGTGTGTACATTCAAATTTGATTTGAAGTTGTACTCATGATTGATGAGCTTCTCCAATATGACATCTTCCACATCAACGCTCTAATAGCCTTATAGCCTCTACATGCACAAGTCATTAACACATGCATTCTGCTTCCTTCAGAAGGCTTTGGGGACTTAAATTACAGATAAAGAACCATTTAATGCAGCATAAAGCAGCTGTAGACAGGTTGTACAAGAATGACTCACCAATCAATCTCTCTTGAGCATTCTGATTTAAGCAAATCTGCTGGCTGTGAACCATTTCCTAAAAGCATCACTCTATTCTTCCCTCCCACAAGTGCGGTGTACACTTGGAGTCAAACCACTGCTGCAGAGTGACTGCTGCATGCATGAAAAAAGGCTAAAGAGCATCATTAACATAATGTCAGGGATGGAAAGAGTTTTAACATTTTAGCCAAGCAAAAGTAAAATTCTTTATTTGAATATTTTTTAGTTGATGTTCTATGAAGTAAAATTTGTCTGTATAGAGCTGACAGGAAGGGTTATCCAAAGGGTTTTAGGAAATCTAAAAATACCTTTCTTTTTCTGGCCTAAAAAGACAAAACAGGAAAGAAAATGAGCCTAGGCAATTACACAAAACTGAGCAACAGCAAGTGACAAGGTGGTTAAGAACCCTAACCTCAGTGCCTGCTACGAGATCCTACCCTCTGGGAGGAAATGTGCTGGCAGTGTTCAAACAGGGGCAGACAAACCACCTTTGTTCTCGCGCTTCATAGCAAAAATAACCCCCAGAATTTAAAGTACCTATACAGCTTGAAAAATTGGACAAGTTGCACTGACACTTTCATAAAAGTGCACAAGTCCCATACTCAAACTTTGCACAAATATACAAACAGATTTAACTGAAAGCATTTAACATCTTTTGATCCTGTTCTCAAGAACTAAGTGCAATGTTTGTTGATCATTTATCTACCGTTTCGTCTGTACCAACAATGAAAGAATGAAATGTTATCTAATCAAACCACAGAAATGTGAGAACCTGACATTTCAACCGCAAAACAAAACATCTCCACAAGTGGATGCACCAAGTGGACACTACTTAGACGAGCATGTGCCAGTGTGCTCACCTGGCGATGAATTAGATCAGTTACTTTTTTAAGATATTTATATATTATCTACGAGACAAAGCATATCCTCATCAGTGTATTGTTGTTAGTTAGTCTGTTCAGAACTGCGACTCCACCCTTAGTTTGGCCATTTCTTACCTTCTGATCCCTCCAACTCAGCTACTGAAAATGAAAATTTACATTCAGACACACATATTTCACATAGTCAGCTGACTTTACAGCTTCTCCTCTCTGGATAGGTGCTCTGCCCTTCCTGAGCTACAGACAGTCCAGATTCTTTGCGGCTACTGTCAGTTTGGTTCCTTGATGACCTTTTATGTATTTGGCAATGAATATGATTGAAAATTTGAGCATAACAATAAATATAAAAAGCAATTTGGTTACAGAGACAATATATGTAATGTATTACTTGCACTACAGCATGCTACTATATGTGAGCAAGTGACATATATATCTGTCACACAGGCTTAAATAATTCCTTCATTGTGATCAAGAGTGGTTAATTCAGCTTCATACTTCATACAGGGATGTGAGTTTATATGAATGAGTTCTATGGTGATAAACTACATTGAAAAAGCATGAATTTGCATCACATGATCTTCCCTCAAAGCAATATAATGGCTTGCTAAGCAAAACAGTGGAATACCTTTTTAATTAATCTATACACTGCAGAGCTTACATACTACAAATGGGAAAAGCTATTTATTTTAATATGAATTTTTCTGCAGTATTGTGAGTTATGATTTAATAGAGGGCTTGCTTCTAACCTGACAAATTAACAATTACTCTACAGGAACAGAAAAAGCTGTGATGTTCAGCAGCGAATCATGTCCTTATCAAATGCATAAGCACCCTTCCACAAAGCAATCTGTTTAATTTTTCCCAAAATCACATTTCCATCCTACCATTGCTGGCAAAAAACAATCAGGACGATCCTGCTCAGGAGGAAGAAAGTCTTATAGTCACGTCTTTTTAGCTGTTCAGCAAGGATTATCAGCTTAACACATCCAGGCAGTCAATTCTGCATCTCTCTACTCTCAATATTTGTTGGTTTCCCTTCAAAATTTGTTTAACAATAAACAAATGTTCATAATATTTGCAAAGACATAGAGCCTCATAACACAAGATGGATTTTCATCCTCTCAAATTCACTTAAGATGCATGAGTGGGAGATAAATGAGTCTGTGGATGAGTTTAAGAAAGTGAAGAATTTGGGAGGAAAAGAGATAAAGTTTGTGAAAGATTCTCCTGAAGGCTCCCCATGAATGACAAAATAACTTTTTAGTGTGAGATGTCTCAGCTTGAACTGTCCAGTTGTCCATATTAACAAAGTTTCTGGCAGAATTATGACCGTACCCCTTTCAAATACAGTCCACCTCAGCTTTTGCTTTCAAGCTAAAGTGGACTACGAGCAGGCTGTCTAATAGCTTAATATTATCCATTCCACAAAAAATCTTTGAAGTGTGTTTTGGGTCAGTATGCACTTCGAAGGTCCAAGTGTCTCTAGATTTAAACTCTCTTGCTGATAGTATGACATTTTAGAGATATTACTCAATCTTCCCTTTCACATCCACTGCCAGCAAAACAGCTCCAGAGCACTCTCTATGTAAATTTTCAACACAACACCAAATGTGTGGTAGTCTTATGGTTGCAAGCAATATAAACAAATTCAGTTTGATCTGACTGACTTGAAAACTACAGTGTATTGAAAATTTTAGGGGAATTAAGCAGCCATTTGTCTTTAAACACAACTATTCCCTTTGACCTGTCGGTATAGATTGACCTTTTGAGATAACCACTAACATAATGTTAGCTTTGGCTTCTTAATGGGATTTGAAGACTGACAACCCTTATCTTATCTTATCTACCTGAAAAGATTTGGAAGTGCAAAATAATTGTTAAGATGGCAGGGACTGATTATGTCCTCAGCAAAGCAAATCAGATATTTTTGTTCATGCATTCAGTATCACCAGCACTAATCATTAAAGCTCTCAACGTTTTAGCACATCAGACCAGCAGGGTTATAAAAGGCCTCTCAAGATTTCTTTCTTCAAACATACAGTATGTATTCTAACTTTTGCTCCTCACCTATAAATAACTGGCTGTTGAGCTGCAGATGAATGTGTCCGTCAGCAGGAGCTTGCTGTGTGGCAGCAGGGAAATTATCGACACGTAGTGATGCCTCCTTCACGTTTCGCTCAGCTTTCACGCTGTGCCACCGGTTATCATTCAGCGGGACATTTGTCTCCACTCGCACTTTCAGAGGTCCATTCCCCACATCAAAAGAGAAGACGACCTCCGTAGAAGCTGATGAAGAGTAATGTAATTTAAAAACAAAAATACGCAAAAACAAATACAACAAAAACATAAATACAGTTTAAGAAGCGTACCATGCCGATATATGCTTTTGGTTAAGTTTTTGGCTAATAACTCTTTGGGAATCACCTTGTTGGAGCAAAAATACTATTTTATGTCTGTCAAACAGTGTTATCGTTGGCACTTTTCATAGACTTCACAGAACTAAACAAATGGAAACAAATTGTGTCTTTGAGACAGGTTGCAAGTAATATAGTACGAAAAGATCAAATTTGCTTTTGCAAAGCAGCCAGTGTCAAAGAAAAACTGAAAGAGCTTCAGACAGCCTGAATAATTTGCTTAAGACCACTTTAAAAGATTAAAAGAAAGTCTGGCGTCTTGGAAGCAAAATATAAAGAAATGAGGGATAGCTCAAAAGTTTTGCACAATACTGCAGTTTAAAAATTTCTTCCCTCTTTCTCCCTCTCTGTTGTGCTTTAGCTCTGCCTCCAAAACCCCAACCTCCAGAACAACTTTAACCAACTGCAAAAGAACACTGTATCTTTGTGCCTGTACCAGAAGCGTTATAGTTACGGAGCACACCATAAGCAAAGTTAAGTTACCAGTTTACACTTTCACTGCACAGTTTAATAAAGCCATGAAATAAAATAGGATAGTAGCATTACGAGTGGTTAAAGGGAACTCTAGCCGTTATCAGTATAAACTAGATTAAAGCTGTCCTCGTGTGGAAAAAGACAAATGCCGTCTGACCTTATGTAAACGAGATGGCCTGATATTGCCATCACTTCATAAATTAATTGATGAATAAATACTTTTTCCATGACAGCAGATCAAAACAATATAATTAGGCAAATTATAGCCAGACACCATACAGGCTGCCCTGTGAATTATATGCATGCAGTTTCCTATGTGGATGGAGTAGAATGACTGTGATGCGTCATATTATATAAATATATATTTTTAAAACTTCCAGCAAAAAGGCTTTTACTTTCAAGACAGTTTGTTTTCCAAACATATTTGTATTTAATCCTTATAGGATAAAATAGGTATGACATAAGATTACGATTTTTTACATTCTGGCTTCAAATTGTGCCATTTTTCTATAAAACTATTTGGTTTCATTCCTCCATAATCATATGTTGGCAGAGAGGTGAGCTCACTTCCTCCCACCCGTCCATCTGTTGGCAGCATGGACAAACAGCTGGACAGAGATCTGTGATCATTTAGAAACAAGTGAGGGGCAGGAAAGAGAGACTGCAGCAACAGATTTGCATTTGTTTGTTTGTTTGTGTGTGTGTGTGTGTGTGTGTGTGTGTGTGTGTGTGCATCAACTGTGCTGAAAACCAAGTCTCAGCACCATTAAAAGGTCATTCAGCTGTTCATTGTCAAACATGTTTATGGTTCCTTTGGCCCAGTTCTTCACACACAATAAAACTCATCAGTTACAAACATTTGAAATCACATTTCATTATCATATTCACAAGCGGTAATGAATAGGAGTGCTCATGTGCTTCGAGTGTAAAAAGTGTAATTTGGCTAGAATTTGCATATCTTATTTTAGTTGGCTTGTTTTTTTTCTTTATTGGACTTTCAAGAGTGAAAAAGACAGATGGGAAACATGGCAACTGGTTATTCCCTGTAGCCTGAACATTAACTGTCACTAAGGGATATCAATTACTCCTACATGAGCCAACTGACACTCGCTGCTTCTTTATGTTCAATATTTACTTTAAAATTCTGACCTGAGACTCTCTACTTTGTCAATATCTCACATAAAGTGACAGCATCCCTGTTTTTTTCAAATTATATTTTAAGAAGGCATTTGAAGACTTTGTTGTTTAAACAATGTGTGCTAGTGAAAAGCTAATCTAATGTAGATTTTTGAAGGCCTTTCTGCTGTACTGTATTGACTACATTAAATATTTTATCGATAGGCTACTGACAATTTTCAGACCAGATCTGCCCCTTACTCTATCTTTTTAGTGGCTAAGCCTTAAGTACATACAGTGAAGAAGATTCTGCACAGCAGGCAGGCATGTCCTGACCTCACATTTTTGACCCAACACAGTGTTGTGAATGTGTGTGTGATATGGGTAAATGAATATCAGCAGACTACAGTGGATTAAAAGGAAAACTTACCATGTACAACAAAAGTAAACAAAGAGCGCTGGCCTTTTTTTTTTGTTTGCAAAGCTGATTATTAAGGGGCATTTACACCAGTGACATACTGCTCTAACAGTTGTTAAAATGTCGAAAGCTTCACTGATTGTAGAAGACACATTATGCTACTCATTTGTTTTTTGTATTGCTGATAAATTAGATTTATAAGAGCAGCCTGGGCCATCTTGCTAGTCCTCTAGGAGTATTTAAGATCTGGTTGTCTCAGCATGCAGCCTATTCTTGCAATCTTGCACCACCACACCTTTGTTTGGTTGATTTACTGTAACACTTTCAATTTTTACACATCCCTCAAAAAACTCATCTGGCTGCTAACATCTTCATAACACTAATGTCTTGTCTGCTTCT